>NW_026043741.1:0-600000 GCF_937001465.1 Orcinus orca | reverse complement strand
ATGAGACCAAACGTGTTCAGCTTGTGGCGAAAGCCTTTGACCAGAGGCATATAAGCTTGTGCTTGGGGCGAGGGCTAGGCAAGAACGTTTACACACTGGGTTTTTATCTTTACCCTAAGCTGTCCCTTTTGGCTGCAGCAGGCGGAGGGAACCCGCGGAGAGAGAACAGCTGCGAAGTGGATGCACACAACAGTCACCTCGATACCAGCCCCGGGCTCCCAAGCAACGATCCTTCCCCACAGGGTACTTAACCCACCCAGGGATTCAAGCAGGGAGTTCGCCTTGTCCAACTCGCACAGGAGACTGGCATGAGATGTAGGGCTCATCTACTTGCGTTCACACTACGTGGCCCGGAGAAGTTCTCACGGAGCCGAATCCAGCACCCTTCCTCCACCACGTGTGTACACAAAGGAGCGCTGGGCAGTGGGTGTTCTCAGGCCAAGAGAGAAGCCCTTGTTCTGTGCTGCACCTGCTGGGTGGTTCAAAGGTTTTCTGACCTTCCTGCTCTGGAAGCTTTTCAGAGCTGAGGCTACGCCTGGGCTGCGAAAGCAGAGAGGCGTAGAGGCCTTTCACACTGAAGGCGTGGGCCTGTTTCCCATGGGGAAAGTGTACGTCGCCCAACCCCCACTCCCACCCCACCCCACCCCACCCCACCCCACTGCAACCCACCCCCAGCTGGAGGCGTGCGGGTTGACACCATTTTGTCCTGCCCATGGAAAATACAAAGAGGCGTACACGATTTGGGCTGTCTGGTGAAAGAATTTTGAATCGGCGGCACCCTGAGTACCTTTCCCGAAGTTTGCTTCCTAGCTGGTTAAACTCGGCATTCAGAGGCGAGATGAGAACAAACTTGCTCCGCGTGCGGCGAAGTGCCTTGATGCCCTTCCCTAAATGTTTGAGCTTCTGGCCAGCGTCAGGCAAGTACTTTGACACGTAGGAGTCTCACTTTTACTCCAAGCTGTCCCTGTTGGCTGAAGCAGTCGGCGTGTCTGTATCGCAGCCTGGGAGGCCGGGCGTTGGGGGAGTCTGCCAAGTGACTGGCCTCCATTTATAGCTAACTGAGAAACTGCGTCGAAGCTTTCGGGAGCCTCTTACAGGGAATGGTTGCAGTTGGGAATTGGAGACTGTGCTGGCAAACGTCAGCAGCTCCTCTCCCTCGGAGGGCTCTTGGTGTGCCGACTCCTAACAGCCAGCACGGTCCCCAGCTCGTGAACGGTCCCATTGCGAGCCGGTCTCGTCCGTGAAAGAGCCACGTGAGGCTGAGCTCCAAGAGTCGGGCTCCACACCTGGAGCCTTTGGGACAGGGCAGTCCTGAGCCGATGTGCCCACCAGGGGACGCGACCAAAGTTTACGTACCACAGGAAAGCGCATCAAGGCCTCGTGTTCTCTCCATGAAATGAACGTGAGCTTGAAGGGTGATGCGTCAGCGTGCACCGTGAACAGCTCGCTGGTACGCCTGTCTTTGCCCCCTCTCACGGTCTCACGCACCCGGGCTCAGTTCCGTGCAGGAATGCTGAGTGGGAGCGCCAGCCTCGCTTCTGGACTCGAAAGCCTTCCACCCCCTAATGGCAGGTTGTGTGTGTCTCTCACGTGGGGGGAGGAATGAGGTCGCCCACAGAGGTTCTGCCATGAAAGATCTAAAGACGCACGCTGCTGAGGAGCTTGTTCCTCATGGAGCGTCCCCGAAGGCCAGAAGCATGCCGAAGGTCTCTTTCAAAGCTGCCGGACGCTCTGCCGTTCTAGGCCTGAGATAAGGACCTTGTGACGGCACTGTAACCCCGCGAGATTCAGGAGACATCGCCAGTGCGAGTGGCAATCCGGAAGGAAGAACCTTCAAGGCGGAGTGTCCTTTCCTGTACAAAACGGCGCCCAAGTGGCTGAGGCAGGGAGCATTTTCCTTCACAGAACCGGCATCCTCGTATGCCTGTGGGTTACTCTAAAGAAACGACACTGTGAGCAACCTCTTCGAAAAGGCCTTCGCAAGCGACTTGGAGACAACAGCAGCGCAGTGGAGGCACAGACCATTGTCCTAGAGAGCAGCACAGTGTCTCTAGCAGCGATCGCTTCCCGGAGGATACTTAAGCCACACCGAGATTCCAGCAGGGAGTTTTGCCTTATAGCAGTACAACTCACTCAAGAAAGAGGGATGAGGTGTAGGGCTAATCTACGTGCGCTCACGCTCTGTGTCCCCGAGAAGGTTTCACGGAGCAGAATGCATCACCGACCGCTACCACGTGTGTGCACCAAAGAAGCCCTGTGCCGTGGGTGTTCTCAGGCCGACAGCAAAGACCTAGGTGTGTGCTGCACCCGCGCCCGGTGGTTCACACGTTGCGTGACCCTGTGCCTTTTGAAGATGCTCAGAGCGGGTGGCACCAGCGTGCTGCGAGCGCAAGAGGTGTAGAGTGTAAAGGCCTTTCACACTGGAGGAAAGGCTTGCATCTCATGGAGAAAATGTGTACGTCGCCCGGGAGATGGAGGCGCGCTCTTGACACCATTTCCTCTGCCCGTTTCAAACACAAGTGTTTGTACTCGATCTGGGCTGCCTGGTGAAACGCTTGGCAGTCCGCATCACCCTGAGCACCTTTCCTGAAGTTTGATTCGTAGCTGGGTAAACTCGGGCTTCAGAGGCTTAGATGAGACCAAACGTGTTCAGCTTGTGGCGAAAGCCTTTGACCAGAGGCATATAAGCTTGTGCTTGGGGCGAGGGCTAGGCAAGAACGTTTACACACTGGGTTTTTATCTTTACCCTAAGCTGTCCCTTTTGGCTGCAGCAGGCGGAGGGAACCCGCGGAGAGAGAACAGCTGCGAAGTGGATGCACACAACAGTCACCTCGATACCAGCCCCGGGCTCCCAAGCAACGATCCTTCCCCGCAGGGTACTTAACCCACCCAGGGATTCAAGCAGGGAGTTCGCCTTGTCCAACTCGCACAGGAGACTGGCATGAGATGTAGGGCTCATCTACTTGCGTTCACACTACGTGGCCCGGAGAAGTTCTCACGGAGCCGAATCCAGCACCCTTCCTCCACCACGTGTGTACACAAAGGAGCGCTGGGCAGTGGGTGTTCTCAGGCCAAGAGAGAAGCCCTTGTTCTGTGCTGCACCTGCTGGGTGGTTCAAAGGTTTTCTGACCTTCCTGCTCTGGAAGCTTTTCAGAGCTGAGGCTACGCCTGGGCTGCGAAAGCAGAGAGGCGTAGAGGCCTTTCACACTGAAGGCGTGGGCCTGTTTCCCGTGGGGAAAGTGTACGTCGCCCAACCCCCACTCCCACCCCACCCCACCCCACCCCACCCCACTGCAACCCAACCCCAGCTGGAGGCGTGCGGGTTGACACCATTTTGTCCTGCCCATGGAAAATACAAAGAGGCGTACACGATTTGGGCTGTCTGGTGAAAGAATTTTGAATCGGCGGCACCCTGAGTACCTTTCCCGAAGTTTGCTTCCTAGCTGGTTAAACTCGGCATTCAGAGGCGAGATGAGAACAAACTTGCTCCACGTGCGGCGAAGTGCCTTGATGCCCTGCCCTAAATGTTTGAGCTTCTGGCCAGCGTCAGGCAAGTACTTTGACACGTAGGAGTCTCACTTTTACTCCAAGCTGTCCCTGTTGGCTGAAGCAGTCGGCGTGTCTGTATCGCAGCCTGGGAGGCCAGGCGTTGGGGGAGTCTGCCAAGTGACTGGCCTCCATTTATAGCTAACTGAGAAACTGCGTCGAAGCTTTCGGGAGCCTCTTACAGGGAATGGTTGCAGTTGGGAATTGGAGAATGTGCTGGCAAACGTCAGCAGCTCCTCTCCCTCGGAGGGCTCTTGGTGTGCCGACTCCTAACAGCCAGCACGGTCCCCAGCTCGTGAACGGTCCCATTGCGAGCTGGTCTCGTCCGTGAAAGAGCCACGTGAGGCTGAGCTCCAAGAGTCGGGCTCCACACCTGCAGCCTTTGGGACAGGGCAGTCCTGAGCCGATGTGCCCACCAGGGGACGCGACCAAAGTTTACGTACCACAGGAAAGCGCATCAAGGCCTCGTGTTCTCTCCATGAAATGAACGTGAGCTTGAAGGGTGATGCGTCAGCGTGCACCGTGAACAGCTCGCTGGTACGCCTGTCTTTGCCCCCTCTCACGGTCTCACGCACCCGGGCTCAGTTCCGTGCAGGAATGCTGAGTGGGAGCGCCAGCCTCGCTTCTGGACTCGAAAGCCTTCCACCCCCTAATGGCAGGTTGTGTGTGTCTCTCACGTGGGGGGAGGAATGAGGTCGCCCACAGAGGTTCTGCCATGAAAGATCTAAAGACGCACGCTGCTGAGGAGCTTGTTCCTCATGGAGCGTCCCCGAAGGCCAGAAGCGTGCCGAAGGTCTCTTTCAAAGCTGCCGGACGCTCTGCCGTTCTAGGCCTGAGATAAGGACCTTGTGACGGCACTGTAACCCCGCGAGATTCAGGAGACATCGCCAGTGCGAGTGGCAATCCGGAAGGAAGAACCTTCAAGGCGGAGTGTCCTTTCCTGTACAAAACGGCGCCCAAGTGGCTGAGGCAGGGAGCATTTTCCTTCACAGAACCGGCATCCTCGTATGCCTGTGGGTTACTCTAAAGAAACGACACTGTGAGCAACCTCTTCGAAAAGGCCTTCGCAAGCGACTTGGAGACAACAGCAGCGCAGTGGAGGCACAGACCATTGTCCTAGAGAGCAGCACAGTGTCTCTAGCAGCGATCGCTTCCCGGAGGATACTTAAGCCACACCGAGATTCCAGCAGGGAGTTTTGCCTTATAGCAGTACAACTCACTCAAGAAAGAGGGATGAGGTGTAGGGCTAATCTACGTGCGCTCACGCTCTGTGTCCCCGAGAAGGTTTCACGGAGCAGAATGCATCACCGACCGCTACCACGTGTGTGCACCAAAGAAGCCCTGTGCCGTGGGTGTTCTCAGGCCGACAGCGAAGACCTAGGTGTGTGCTGCACCAGCGCCCGGTGGTTCACACGTTGCGTGACCCTGTGCCTTTTGAAGATGCTCAGAGCGGGTGGCACCAGCGTGCTGCGAGCGCAAGAGGTGTAGAGTGTAAAGGCCTTTCACACTGGAGGAAAGGCTTGCATCTCATGGAGAAAATGTGTACGTCGCCCGGGAGATGGAGGCGCGCTCTTGACACCATTTCCTCTGCCCGTTTCAAACACAAGTGTTTGTACTCGATCTGGGCTGCCTGGTGAAACGCTTGGCAGTCCGCATCACCCTGAGCACCTTTCCTGAAGTTTGATTCGTAGCTGGGTAAACTCGGGCTTCAGAGGCTTAGATGAGACCAAACGTGTTCAGCTTGTGGCGAAAGCCTTTGACCAGAGGCATATAAGCTTGTGCTTGGGGCGAGGGCTAGGCAAGAACGTTTACACACTGGGTTTTTATCTTTACCCTAAGCTGTCCCTTTTGGCTGCAGCAGGCGGAGGGAACCCGCGGAGAGAGAACAGCTGCGAAGTGGATGCACACAACAGTCACCTCGATACCAGCCCCGGGCTCCCAAGCAACGATCCTTCCCCGCAGGGTACTTAACCCACCCAGGGATTCAAGCAGGGAGTTCGCCTTGTCCAACTCGCACAGGAGACTGGCATGAGATGTAGGGCTCATCTACTTGCGTTCACACTACGTGGCCCGGAGAAGTTCTCACGGAGCCGAATCCAGCACCCTTCCTCCACCACGTGTGTACACAAAGGAGCGCTGGGCGGTGGGTGTTCTCAGGCCAAGAGAGAAGCCCTTGTTCTGTGCTGCACCTGCTGGGTGGTTCAAAGGTTTTCTGACCTTCCTGCTCTGGAAGCTTTTCAGAGCTGAGGCTACGCCTGGGCTGCGAAAGCAGAGAGGCGTAGAGGCCTTTCACACTGAAGGCGTGGGCCTGTTTCCCATGGGGAAAGTGTACGTCGCCCAACCCCCACTCCCACCCCACCCCACCCCACCCCACCCCACTGCAACCCACCCCCAGCTGGAGGCGTGCGGGTTGACACCATTTTGTCCTGCCCATGGAAAATACAAAGAGGCGTACACGATTTGGGCTGTCTGGTGAGAGAATTTTGAATCGGCGGCACCCTGAGTACCTTTCCCGAAGTTTGCTTCCTAGCTGGTTAAACTCGGCATTCAGAGGCGAGATGAGAACAAACTTGCTCCGCGTGCGGCGAAGTGCCTTGATGCCCTTCCCTAAATGTTTGAGCTTCTGGCCAGCGTCAGGCAAGTACTTTGACACGTAGGAGTCTCACTTTTACTCCAAGCTGTCCCTGTTGGCTGAAGCAGTCGGCGTGTCTGTATCGCAGCCTGGGAGGCCGGGCGTTGGGGGAGTCTGCCAAGTGACTGGCCTCCATTTATAGCTAACTGAGAAACTGCGTCGAAGCTTTCGGGAGCCTCTTACAGGGAATGGTTGCAGTTGGGAATTGGAGACTGTGCTGGCAAACGTCAGCAGCTCCTCTCCCTCGGAGGGCTCTTGGTGTGCCGACTCCTAACAGCCAGCACGGTCCCCAGCTCGTGAACGGTCCCATTGCGAGCCGGTCTCGTCCGTGAAAGAGCCACGTGAGGCTGAGCTCCAAGAGTCGGGCTCCACACCTGGAGCCTTTGGGACAGGGCAGTCCTGAGCCGATGTGCCCACCAGGGGACGCGACCAAAGTTTACGTACCACAGGAAAGCGCATCAAGGCCTCGTGTTCTCTCCATGAAATGAACGTGAGCTTGAAGGGTGATGCGTCAGCGTGCACCGTGAACAGCTCGCTGGTACGCCTGTCTTTGCCCCCTCTCACGGTCTCACGCACCCGGGCTCAGTTCCGTGCAGGAATGCTGAGTGGGAGCGCCAGCCTCGCTTCTGGACTCGAAAGCCTTCCACCCCCTAATGGCAGGTTGTGTGTGTCTCTCACGTGGGGGGAGGAATGAGGTCGCCCACAGAGGTTCTGCCATGAAAGATCTAAAGACGCACGCTGCTGAGGAGCTTGTTCCTCATGGAGCGTCCCCGAAGGCCAGAAGCATGCCGAAGGTCTCTTTCAAAGCTGCCGGATGCTCTGCCGTTCTAGGCCTGAGATAAGTACCTTGTGACGGCACTGTAACCCCGCGAGATTCAGGAGACATCGCCAGTGCGAGTGGCAATCCGGAAGGAAGAACCTTCAAGGCGGAGTGTCCTTTCCTGTACAAAACGGCGCCCAAGTGGCTGAGGCAGGGAGCATTTTCCTTCACAGAACCGGCATCCTCGTATGCCTTGGGTTACTCTAAAGAAACGACACTGTGAGCAACCTCTTCGAAAAGGCCTTCGCAAGCGACTTGGAGACAACAGCAGCGCAGTGGAGGCACAGACCATTGTCCTAGAGAGCAGCACAGTGTCTCTAGCAGCGATCGCTTCCCGGAGGATACTTAAGCCACACCGAGATTCCAGCAGGGAGTTTTGCCTTATAACAGTACAACTCACTCAAGAAAGAGGGATGAGGTGTAGGGCTAATCTACGTGCGCTCACGCTCTGTGTCCCCGAGAAGGTTTCACGGAGCAGAATGCATCACCGACCGCTACCACGTGTGTGCACCAAAGAAGCCCTGTGCCGTGGGTGTTCTCAGGCCGACAGCGAAGACCTAGGTGTGTGCTGCACCCGCGCCCGGTGGTTCACACGTTGCGTGACCCTGTGCCTTTTGAAGATGCTCAGAGCGGGTGGCACCAGCGTGCTGCGAGCGCAAGAGGTGTAGAGTGTAAAGGCCTTTCACACTGGAGGAAAGGCTTGCATCTCATGGAGAAAATGTGTACGTCGCCCGGGAGATGGAGGCGCGCTCTTGACACCATTTCCTCTGCCCGTTTCAAACACAAGTGTTTGTACTCGATCTGGGCTGCCTGGTGAAACGCTTGGCAGTCCGCATCACCCTGAGCACCTTTCCTGAAGTTTGATTCGTAGCTGGGTAAACTCGGGCTTCAGAGGCTTAGATGAGACCAAACGTGTTCAGCTTGTGGCGAAAGCCTTTGACCAGAGGCATATAAGCTTGTGCTTGGGGCGAGGGCTAGGCAAGAACGTTTACACACTGGGTTTTTATCTTTACCCTAAGCTGTCCCTTTTGGCTGCAGCAGGCGGAGGGAACCCGCGGAGAGAGAACAGCTGCGAAGTGGATGCACACAACAGTCACCTCGATACCAGCCCCGGGCTCCCAAGCAACGATCCTTCCCCGCAGGGTACTTAACCCACCCAGGGATTCAAGCAGGGAGTTCGCCTTGTCCAACTCGCACAGGAGACTGGCATGAGATGTAGGGCTCATCTACTTGCGTTCACACTACGTGGCCCGGAGAAGTTCTCACGGAGCCGAATCCAGCACCCTTCCTCCACCACGTGTGTACACAAAGGAGCGCTGGGCAGTGGGTGTTCTCAGGCCAAGAGAGAAGACCTTGTTCTGTGCTGCACCTGCTGGGTGGTTCAAAGGTTTTCTGACCTTCCTGCTCTGGAAGCTTTTCAGAGCTGAGGCTACGCCTGGGCTGCGAAAGCAGAGAGGCGTAGAGGCCTTTCACACTGAAGGCGTGGGCCTGTTTCCCATGGGGAAAGTGTACGTCGCCCAACCCCCACTCCCACCCCACCCCACCCCACCCCACCCCACTGCAACCCACCCCCAGCTGGAGGCGTGCGGGTTGACACCATTTTGTCCTGCCCATGGAAAATACAAAGAGGCGTACACGATTTGGGCTGTCTGGTGAAAGAATTTTGAATCGGCGGCACCCTGAGTACCTTTCCCGAAGTTTGCTTCCTAGCTGGTTAAACTCGGCATTCAGAGGCGAGATGAGAACAAACTTGCTCCGCGTGCGGCGAAGTGCCTTGATGCCCTTCCCTAAATGTTTGAGCTTCTGGCCAGCGTCAGGCAAGTACTTTGACACGTAGGAGTCTCACTTTTACTCCAAGCTGTCCCTGTTGGCTGAAGCAGTCGGCGTGTCTGTATCGCAGCCTGGGAGGCCAGGCGTTGGGGGAGTCTGCCAAGTGACTGGCCTCCATTTATAGCTAACTGAGAAACTGCGTCGAAGCTTTCGGGAGCCTCTTACAGGGAATGGTTGCAGTTGGGAATTGGAGACTGTGCTGGCAAACGTCAGCAGCTCCTCTCCCTCGGAGGGCTCTTGGTGTGCCGAATCCTAACAGCCAGCACGGTCCCCAGCTCGTGAACGGTCCCATTGCGAGCCGGTCTCGTCCGTGAAAGAGCCACGTGAGGCTGAGCTCCAAGAGTCGGGCTCCACACCTGGAGCCTTTGGGACAGGGCAGTCCTGAGCCGATGTGCCCACCAGGGGACGCGACCAAAGTTTACATACCACAGGAAAGCGCATCAAGGCCTCGTGTTCTCTCCATGAAATGAACGTGAGCTTGAAGGGTGATGCGTCAGCGTACACCGTGAACAGCTCGCTGGTACGCCTGTCTTTGCCCCTTCTCACGGTCTCACGCACCCGGGCTCAGTTCCGTGCAGGAATGCTGAGTGGGAGCGCCAGCCTCGCTTCTGGACTCGAAAGCCTTCCACCCCCTAATGGCAGGTTGTGTGTGTCTCTCACGTGGGGGGAGGAATGAGGTCGCCCTCAGAGGTTCTGCCATGAAAGATCTAAAGACGCACGCTGCTGAGGAGCTTGTTCCTCATGGAGCGTCCCCGAAGGCCAGAAGCATGCCGAAGGTCTCTTTCAAAGCTGCCGGACGCTCTGCCGTTCTAGGCCTGAGATAAGGACCTTGTGACGGCACTGTAACCCCGCGAGATTCAGGAGACATCGCCAGTGCGAGTGGCAATCCGGAAGGAAGAACCTTCAAGGCGGAGTGTCCTTTCCTGTACAAAACGGCGCCCAAGTGGCTGAGGCAGGGAGCATTTTCCTTCACAGAACCGGCATCCTCGTATGCCTTGGGTTACTCTAAAGAAACGACACTGTGAGCAACCTCTTCGAAAAGGCCTTCGCAAGCGACTTGGAGACAACAGCAGCGCAGTGGAGGCACAGACCATTGTCCTAGAGAGCAGCACAGTGTCTCTAGCAGCGATCGCTTCCCGGAGGATACTTAAGCCACACCGAGATTCCAGCAGGGAGTTTTGCCTTATAACAGTACAACTCACTCAAGAAAGAGGGATGAGGTGTAGGGCTAATCTACGTGCGCTCACGCTCTGTGTCCCCGAGAAGGTTTCACGGAGCAGAATGCATCACCGACCGCTACCACGTGTGTGCACCAAAGAAGCCCTGTGCCGTGGGTGTTCTCAGGCCGACAGCGAAGACCTAGGTGTGTGCTGCACCCGCGCCCGGTGGTTCACACGTTGCGTGACCCTGTGCCTTTTGAAGATGCTCAGAGCGGGTGGCACCAGCGTGCTGCGAGCGCAAGAGGTGTAGAGTGTAAAGGCCTTTCACACTGGAGGAAAGGCTTGCATCTCATGGAGAAAATGTGTACGTCGCCCGGGAGATGGAGGCGCGCTCTTGACACCATTTCCTCTGCCCGTTTCAAACACAAGTGTTTGTACTCGATCTGGGCTGCCTGGTGAAACGCTTGGCAGTCCGCATCACCCTGAGCACCTTTCCTGAAGTTTGATTCGTAGCTGGGTAAACTCGGGCTTCAGAGGCTTAGATGAGACCAAACGTGTTCAGCTTGTGGCGAAAGCCTTTGACCAGAGGCATATAAGCTTGTGCTTGGGGCGAGGGCTAGGCAAGAACGTTTACACACTGGGTTTTTATCTTTACCCTAAGCTGTCCCTTTTGGCTGCAGCAGGCGGAGGGAACCCGCGGAGAGAGAACAGCTGCGAAGTGGATGCACACAACAGTCACCTCGATACCAGCCCCGGGCTCCCAAGCAACGATCCTTCCCCGCAGGGTACTTAACCCACCCAGGGATTCAAGCAGGGAGTTCGCCTTGTCCAACTCGCACAGGAGACTGGCATGAGATGTAGGGCTCATCTACTTGCGTTCACACTACGTGGCCCGGAGAAGTTCTCACGGAGCCGAATCCAGCACCCTTCCTCCACCACGTGTGTACACAAAGGAGCGCTGGGCAGTGGGTGTTCTCAGGCCAAGAGAGAAGACCTTGTTCTGTGCTGCACCTGCTGGGTGGTTCAAAGGTTTTCTGACCTTCCTGCTCTGGAAGCTTTTCAGAGCTGAGGCTACGCCTGGGCTGCGAAAGCAGAGAGGCGTAGAGGCCTTTCACACTGAAGGCGTGGGCCTGTTTCCCATGGGGAAAGTGTACGTCGCCCAACCCCCACTCCCACCCCACCCCACCCCACCCCACCCCACTGCAACCCACCCCCAGCTGGAGGCGTGCGGGTTGACACCATTTTGTCCTGCCCATGGAAAATACAAAGAGGCGTACACGATTTGGGCTGTCTGGTGAAAGAATTTTGA
Organism: Orcinus orca; assembly: GCF_937001465.1. NCBI lineage: Eukaryota > Metazoa > Chordata > Mammalia > Artiodactyla > Delphinidae > Orcinus > Orcinus orca. The sequence continues at coordinate 588,703 of NW_026043741.1, read as the reverse complement.
ATCGGCGGCACCCTGAGTACCTTTCCCGAAGTTTGCTTCCTAGCTGGTTAAACTCGGCATTCAGAGGCGAGATGAGAACAAACTTGCTCCGCGTGCGGCGAAGTGCCTTGATGCCCTTCCCTAAATGTTTGAGCTTCTGGCCAGCGTCAGGCAAGTACTTTGACACGTAGGAGTCTCACTTTTACTCCAAGCTGTCCCTGTTGGCTGAAGCAGTCGGCGTGTCTGTATCGCAGCCTGGGAGGCCAGGCGTTGGGGGAGTCTGCCAAGTGACTGGCCTCCATTTATAGCTAACTGAGAAACTGCGTCGAAGCTTTCGGGAGCCTCTTACAGGGAATGGTTGCAGTTGGGAATTGGAGACTGTGCTGGCAAACGTCAGCAGCTCCTCTCCCTCGGAGGGCTCTTGGTGTGCCGAATCCTAACAGCCAGCACGGTCCCCAGCTCGTGAACGGTCCCATTGCGAGCCGGTCTCGTCCGTGAAAGAGCCACGTGAGGCTGAGCTCCAAGAGTCGGGCTCCACACCTGGAGCCTTTGGGACAGGGCAGTCCTGAGCCGATGTGCCCACCAGGGGACGCGACCAAAGTTTACATACCACAGGAAAGCGCATCAAGGCCTCGTGTTCTCTCCATGAAATGAACGTGAGCTTGAAGGGTGATGCGTCAGCGTACACCGTGAACAGCTCGCTGGTACGCCTGTCTTTGCCCCTTCTCACGGTCTCACGCACCCGGGCTCAGTTCCGTGCAGGAATGCTGAGTGGGAGCGCCAGCCTCGCTTCTGGACTCGAAAGCCTTCCACCCCCTAATGGCAGGTTGTGTGTGTCTCTCACGTGGGGGGAGGAATGAGGTCGCCCTCAGAGGTTCTGCCATGAAAGATCTAAAGACGCACGCTGCTGAGGAGCTTGTTCCTCATGGAGCGTCCCCGAAGGCCAGAAGCATGCCGAAGGTCTCTTTCAAAGCTGCCGGACGCTCTGCCGTTCTAGGCCTGAGATAAGGACCTTGTGACGGCACTGTAACCCCGCGAGATTCAGGAGACATCGCCAGTGCGAGTGGCAATCCGGAAGGAAGAACCTTCAAGGCGGAGTGTCCTTTCCTGTACAAAACGGCGCCCAAGTGGCTGAGGCAGGGAGCATTTTCCTTCACAGAACCGGCATCCTCGTATGCCTGTGGGTTACTCTAAAGAAACGACACTGTGAGCAACCTCTTCGGAAAGGCCTTCGCAAGCGACTTGGAGACAACAGCAGCGCAGTGGAGGCACAGACCATTGTCCTAGAGAGCAGCACAGTGTCTCTAGCAGCGATCGCTTCCCAGAGGATACTTAAGCCACACCGAGATTCCAGCAGGGAGTTTTGCCTTATAGCAGTACAACTCACTCAAGAAAGAGGGATGAGGTGTAGGGCTAATCTACGTGCGCTCACGCTCTGTGTCCCTGAGAAGGTTTCACGGAGCAGAATGCATCACCGACCGCTACCACGTGTGTGCACCAAAGAAGCCCTGTGCCGTGGGTGTTCTCAGGCCGACAGCGAAGACCTAGGTGTGTGCTGCACCCGCGCCCGGTGGTTCACACGTTGCGTGACCCTGTGCCTTTTGAAGATGCTCAGAGCGGGTGGCACCAGCGTGCTGCGAGCGCAAGAGGTGTAGAGTGTAAAGGCCTTTCACACTGGAGGAAAGGCTTGCATCTCATGGAGAAAATGTGTACGTCGCCCGGGAGATGGAGGCGCGCTCTTGACACCATTTCCTCTGCCCGTTTCAAACACAAGTGTTTGTACTCGATCTGGGCTGCCTGGTGAAACGCTTGGCAGTCTGCATCACCCTGAGCACCTTTCCTGAAGTTTGATTCGTAGCTGGGTAAACTCGGGCTTCAGAGGCTTAGATGAGACCAAACGTGTTCAGCTTGTGGTGAAAGCCTTTGACCAGAGGCATATACGCTTCTGCTTGGGGCGAGGGCTAGGCAAGAACGTTTACACACTGGGTTTTTATCTTTACCCTAAGCTGTCCCTTTTGGCTGCAGCAGGCGGAGGGAACCCGCGGAGAGAGAACAGCTGCGAAGTGGATGCACACAACAGTCACCTCAATACCAGCCCCGGGCTCCCAAGCAACGATCCTTCCCCGCAGGGTACTTAACCCACCCAGGGATTCAAGCAGGGAGTTCGCCTTGTCCAACTCGCACAGGAGACTGGCATGAGACGTAGGGCTCATCTACTTGCGTTCACACTACGTGGCCCGGAGAAGTTCTCACGGAGCCGAATCCAGCACCCTTCCTCCACCACGTGTGTACACAAAGGAGCGCTGGGCAGTGGGTGTTCTCAGGCCAAGAGAGAAGCCCTTGTTCTGTGCTGCACCTGCTGGGTGGTTCAAAGGTTTTCTGACCTTCCTGCTCTGGAAGCTTTTCAGAGCTGAGGCTACGCCTGGGCTGCGAAAGCAGAGAGGCGTAGAGGCCTTTCACACTGAAGGCGTGGGCCTGTTTCCCATGGGGAAAGTGTACGTCGCCCAACCCCCACTCCCACCCCACCCCACCCCACCCCACCCCACTGCAACCCACCCCCAGCTGGAGGCGTGCGGGTTGACACCATTTTGTCCTGCCCATGGAAAATACAAAGAGGCGTACACGATTTGGGCTGTCTGGTGAAAGAATTTTGAATCGGCGGCACCCTGAGTACCTTTCCCGAAGTTTGCTTCCTAGCTGGTTAAACTCGGCATTCAGAGGCGAGATGAGAACAAACTTGCTCCACGTGCGGCGAAGTGCCTTGATGCCCTGCCCTAAATGTTTGAGCTTCTGGCCAGCATCACGCAAGTACTTTGACACGTAGGAGTCTCACTTTTACTCCAAGCTGTCCCTGTTGGCTGAAGCAGTCGGCGTGTCTGTATCGCAGCCTGGGAGGCCGGGCGTTGGGGGAGTCTGCCAAGTGACTGGCCTCCATTTATAGCTAACTGAGAAACTGCGTCGAAGCTTTCGGGAGCCTCTTACAGGGAATGGTTGCAGTTGGGAATTGGAGACTGTGCTGGCAAACGTCAGCAGCTCCTCTCCCTCGGAGGGCTCTTGGTGTGCCGACTCCTAACAGCCAGTACGGTCCCCAGCTCATGAACGGTCCCATTGCGAGCCGGTCTCGTCCGTGAAAGAGCCACGTGAGGCTGAGCTCCAAGAGTCGGGCTCCACACCTGGAGCCTTTGGGACAGGGCAGTCCTGAGCCGATGTGCCCACCAGGGGACGCGACCAAAGTTTACGTACCACAGGAAAGCGCATCAAGGCCTCGTGTTCTCTCCATGAAATGAACGTGAGCTTGAAGGGTGATGCGTCAGCGTGCACCGTGAACAGCTCGCTGGTACGCCTGTCTTTGCCCCCTCTCACGGTCTCACGCACCTGGGCTCAGTTCCGTGCAGGAATGCTGAGTGGGAGCGCCAGCCTCGCTTCTGGACTCGAAAGACTTCCACCCCCTAATGGCAGGTTGTGTGTGTCTCTCACGTGGGGGGAGGAATGAGGTCGCCCACAGAGGTTCTGCCATGAAAGATCTAAAGACGCACGCTGCTGAGGAGCTTGTTCCTCATGGAGCGTCCCCGAAGGCCAGAAGCATGCCGAAGGTCTCTTTCAAAGCTGCCGGACGCTCTGCCGTTCTAGGCCTGAGATAAGGACCTTGTGACGGCACTGTAAACCCGCGAGATTCAGGAGACATCGCCAGTGCGAGTGGCAATCCGGAAGGAAGAAACTTCAAGGCGGAGTGTCCTTTCCTGTACAAAACGGCGCCCAAGTGGCTGAGGCAGGGAGCATTTTCCTTCACAGAACCGGCATCCTCGTATGCCTGTGGGTTACTCTAAAGAAACGACACTGTGAGCAACCTCTTTGAAAAGGCCTTCGCAAGCGACTTGGAGACAACAGCAGCGCAGTGGAGGCACAGACCATTGTCCTAGAGAGCAGCACAGTGTCTCTAGCAGCGATCGCTTCCCAGAGGATACTTAAGCCACACCGAGATTCCAGCAGGGAGTTTTGCCTTATAGCAGTACAACTCACTCAAGAAAGAGGGATGAGGTGTAGGGCTAATCTACGTGCGCTCACGCTCTGTGTCCCCGAGAAGGTTTCACGGAGCAGAATGCATCACCGACCGCTACCACGTGTGTGCACCAAAGAAGCCCTGTGCCGTGGGTGTTCTCAGGCCGACAGCGAAGACCTAGGTGTGTGCTGCACCCGCGCCCGGTGGTTCACACGTTGCGTGACCCTGTGCCTTTTGAAGATGCTCAGAGCGGGTGGCACCTGCGTGCTGTGAGCGCAAGAGGTGTAGAGTGTAAAGGCCTTTCACACTGGAGGAAAGGCTTGCATCTCATGGAGAAAATGTGTACGTCGCCCGGGAGATGGAGGCGCGCTCTTGACACCATTTCCTCTGCCCGTTTAAAACACAAGTGTTTGTACTCGATCTGGGCTGCCTGGTGAAACGCTTGGCAGTCCGCATCACCCTGAGCACCTTTCCTGAAGTTTGATTCGTAGCTGGGTAAACTCGGGCTTCAGAGGCTTAGATGAGACCAAACGTGTTCAGCTTGTGGCGAAAGCCTTTGCCCAGAGGCATATGTGCTTGTGCTTGGGGCGAGGGCTAGGCAAGAACGTTTACACACTGGGTTTTTAACTTTACCCTAAGCTGTCCCTTTTGGCTGCAGCAGGCGGAGGGAACCCGCGGAGAGAGAACAGCTGCGAAGTGGATGCACACAACAGTCACCTCGATACCAGCCCCGGGCTCCCAAGCAACGATCCTTCCCCGCAGGGTACTTAACCCACCCAGGGATTCAAGCAGGGAGTTCGCCTTGTCCAACTCGCACAGGAGACTGGCATGAGATGTAGGGCTCATCTACTTGCGTTCACACTACGTGGCCCGGAGAAGTTCTCACGGAGCCGAATCCAGCACCCTTCCTCCACCACGTGTGTACACAAAGGAGCGCTGGGCAGTGGGTGTTCTCAGGCCAAGAGAGAAGCCCTTGTTCTGTGCTGCACCTGCTGGGTGGTTCAAAGGTTTTCTGACCTTCCTGTTCTGGAAGCTTTTCAGAGCTGAGGCTACGCCTGGGCTGCGAAAGCAGAGAGGCGTAGAGGCCTTTCACACTGAAGGCGTGGGCCTGTTTCCCGTGGGGAAAGTGTACGTCGCCTAACCCCCACTCCCACCCCACCCCACCCCACCCCACCCCACTCCAACCCACCCCCAGCTGGAGGCGTGCGGGTTGACACCATTTTGTCCTGCCCATGGAAAATACAAAGAGGCGTACACGATTTGGGCTGTCTGGTGAAAGAATTTTGAATCGGCGGCACCCTGAGTACCTTTCCCGAAGTTTGCTTCCTAGCTGGTTAAACTCGGCATTCAGAGGCGAGATGAGAACAAACTTGCTCCGCGTGCGGCGAAGTGCCTTGATGCCCTTCCCTAAATGTTTGAGCTTCTGGCCAGCGTCAGGCAAGTACTTTGACACGTAGGAGTCTCACTTTTACTCCAAGCTGTCCCTGTTGGCTGAAGCAGTCGGCGTGTCTGTATCGCAGCCTGGGAGGCCGGGCGTTGGGGGAGTCTGCCAAGTGACTGGCCTCCATTTATAGCTAACTGAGAAACTGCGTCGAAGCTTTCGGGAGCCTCTTACAGGGAATGGTTGCAGTTCGGAATTGGAGACTGTGCTGGCAAACGTCAGCAGCTCCTCTCCCTCGGAGGGCTCTTGGTGTGCCGACTCCTAACAGCCAGCACGGTCCCCAGCTCGTGAACGGTCCCATTGCGAGCCGGTCTCGTCTGTGAAAGAGCCACGTGAGGCTGAGCTCCAAGAGTCGGGCTCCACACCTGGAGCCTTTGGGACAGGGCAGTCCTGAGCCGATGTGCCCACCAGGGGACGCGACCAAAGTTTACGTACCACAGGAAAGCGCATCAAGGCCTCGTGTTCTCTCCATGAAATGAACGTGAGCTTGAAGGGTGATGCGTCAGCGTGCACCGTGAACAGCTCGCTGGTACGCCTGTCTTTGCCCCCTCTCACGGTCTCACGCACCCGGGCTCAGTTCCGTGCAGGAATGCTGAGTGGGAGCGCCAGCCTCGCTTCTGGACTCGAAAGCCTTCCACCCCCTAATGGCAGGTTGTGTGTGTCTCTCACGTGGGGGGAGGAATGAGGTCGCCCACAGAGGTTCTGCCATGAAAGATCTAAAGACGCACGCTGCTGAGGAGCTTGTTCCTCATGGAGCGTCCCCGAAGGCCAGAAGCATGCCGAAGGTCTCTTTCAAAGCTGCCGGATGCTCTGCCGTTCTAGGCCTGAGATAAGGACCTTGTGACGGCACTGTAACCCCGCGAGATTCAGGAGACATCGCCAGTGCGAGTGGCAATCCGGAAGGAAGAACCTTCAAGGCGGAGTGTCCTTTCCTGTACAAAACGGCGCCCAAGTGGCTGAGGCAGGGAGCATTTTCCTTCACAGAACCGGCATCCTCGTATGCCTTGGGTTACTCTAAAGAAACGACACTGTGAGCAACCTCTTCGAAAAGGCCTTCGCAAGCGACTTGGAGACAACAGCAGCGCAGTGGAGGCACAGACCATTGTCCTAGAGAGCAGCACAGTGTCTCTAGCAGCGATCGCTTCCCGGAGGATACTTAAGCCACACCGAGATTCCAGCAGGGAGTTTTGCCTTATAGCAGTACAACTCACTCAAGAAAGAGGGATGAGGTGTAGGGCTAATCTACGTGCGCTCACGCTCTGTGTCCCCGAGAAGGTTTCACGGAGCAGAATGCATCACCGACCGCTACCACGTGTGTGCACCAAAGAAGCCCTGTGCCGTGGGTGTTCTCAGGCCGACAGCGAAGACCTAGGTGTGTGCTGCACCCGCGCCCGGTGGTTCACACGTTGCGTGACCCTGTGCCTTTTGAAGATGCTCAGAGCGGGTGGCACCAGCGTGCTGCGAGCGCAAGAGGTGTAGAGTGTAAAGGCCTTTCACACTGGAGGAAAGGCTTGCATCTCATGGAGAAAATGTGTACGTCACCCGGGAGATGGAGGCGCGCTCTTGACACCATTTCCTCTGCCCGTTTCAAACACAAGTGTTTGTACTCGATCTGGGCTGCCTGGTGAAACGCTTGGCAGTCCGCATCACCCTGAGCACCTTTCCTGAAGTTTGATTCGTAGCTGGGTAAACTCGGGCTTCAGAGGCTTAGATGAGACCAAACGTGTTCAGCTTGTGGCGAAAGCCTTTGACCAGAGGCATATAAGCTTGTGCTTGGGGCGAGGGCTAGGCAAGAACGTTTACACACTGGGTTTTTACCTTTACCCTAAGCTGTCCCTTTTGGCTGCAGCAGGCGGAGGGAACCCGCGGAGAGAGAACAGCTGCGAAGTGGATGCACACAACAGTCACCTCGATACCAGCCCCGGGCTCCCAAGCAACGATCCTTCCCCGCAGGGTACTTAACCCACCCAGGGATTCAAGCAGGGAGTTCGCCTTGTCCAACTCGCACAGGAGACTGGCATGAGATGTAGGGCTCATCTACTTGCGTTCACACTACGTGGCCCGGAGAAGTTCTCACGGAGCCGAATCCAGCACCCTTCCTCCACCACGTGTGTACACAAAGGAGCGCTGGGCAGTGGGTGTTCTCAGGCCAAGAGAGAAGCCCTTGTTCTGTGCTGCACCTGCTGGGTGGTTCAAAGGTTTTCTGACCTTCCTGCTCTGGAAGCTTTTCAGAGCTGAGGCTACGCCTGGGCTGCGAAAGCAGAGAGGCGTAGAGGCCTTTCACACTGAAGGCGTGGGCCTGTTTCCCATGGGGAAAGTGTACGTCGCCCAACCCCCACTCCCACCCCACCCCACCCCACCCCACCCCACTGCAACCCACCCCCAGCTGGAGGCGTGCGGGTTGACACCATTTTGTCCTGCCCATGGAAAATACAAAGAGGCGTACACGATTTGGGCTGTCTGGTGAAAGAATTTTGAATCGGCGGCACCCTGAGTACCTTTCCCGAAGTTTGCTTCCTAGCTGGTTAAACTCGGCATTCAGAGGTGAGATGAGAACAAACTTGCTCCGCGTGCGGCGAAGTGCCTTGATGCCCTTCCCTAAATGTTTGAGCTTCTGGCCAGCGTCAGGCAAGTACTTTGACACGTAGGAGTCTCACTTTTACTCCAAGCTGTCCCTGTTGGCTGAAGCAGTCGGCGTGTCTGTATCACAGCCTGGGAGGCCGGGCGTTGGGGGAGTCTGCCAAGTGACTGGCCTCCATTTATAGCTAACTGAGAAACTGCGTCGAAGCTTTCGGGAGCCTCTTACAGGGAATGGTTGCAGTTGGGAATTGGAGACTGTGCTGGCAAACGTCAGCAGCTCCTCTCCCTCGGAGGGCTCTTGGTGTGCCGACTCCTAACAGCCAGCACGGTCCCCAGCTCGTGAACGGTCCCATTGCGAGCCGGTCTCGTCCGTGAAAGAGCCACGTGAGGCTGAGCTCCAAGAGTCGGGCTCCACACCTGGAGCCTTTGGGACAGGGCAGTCCTGAGCCGATGTGCCCACCAGGGGACGCGACCAAAGTTTACGTACCACAGGAAAGCGCATCAAGGCCTCGTGTTCTCTCCATGAAATGAACGTGAGCTTGAAGGGTGATGCGTCAGCGTGCACCGTGAACAGCTCGCTGGTACGCCTGTCTTTGCCCCCTCTCACGGTCTCACGCACCCGGGCTCAGTTCCGTGCAGGAATGCTGAGTGGGAGCGCCAGCCTCGCTTCTGGACTCGAAAGCCTTCCACCCCCTAATGGCAGGTTGTGTGTGTCTCTCACGTGGGGGGAGGAATGAGGTCGCCCACAGAGGTTCTGCCATGAAAGATCTAAAGACGCACGCTGCTGAGGAGCTTGTTCCTCATGGAGCGTCCTCGAAGGCCGGAAGCATGCCGAAGGTCTCTTTCAAAGCTGCCGGACGCTCTGCCGTTCTAGGCCTGAGATAAGGACCTTGTGACGGCACTGTAACCCCGCGAGATTCAGGAGACATCGCCAGTGCGAGTGGCAATCCGGAAGGAAGAACCTTCAAGGCGGAGTGTCCTTTCCTGTATAAAACGGCGCCCAAGTGGCTGAGGCAGGGAGCATTTTCCTTCACAGAACCGGCATCCTCGTATGCCTGTGGGTTACTCTAAAGAAACGACACTGTGAGCAACCTCTTCGAAAAGGCCTTCGCAAGCGACTTGGAGACAACAGCAGCGCAGTGGAGGCACAGACCATTGTCCTAGAGAGCAGCACAGTGTCTCTAGCAGCGATCGCTTCCCGGAGGATACTTAAGCCACACCGAGATTCCAGCAGGGAGTTTTGCCTTATAGCAGTACAACTCACTCAAGAAAGAGGGATGAGGTGTAGGGCTAATCTACGTGCGCTCACGCTCTGTGTCCCCGAGAAGGTTTCACGGAGCAGAATGCATCACCGACCGCTACCACGTGTGTGCACCAAAGAAGCCCTGTGCCGTGGGTGTTCTCAGGCCGACAGCGAAGACCTAGGTGTGTGCTGCACCCGCGCCCGGTGGTTCACACGTTGCGTGACCCTGTGCCTTTTGAAGATGCTCAGAGCGGGTGGCACCAGCGTGCTGCGAGCGCAAGAGGTGTAGAGTGTAAAGGCCTTTCACACTGGAGGAAAGGCTTGCATCTCATGGAGAAAATGTGTACGTCACCCGGGAGATGGAGGCGCGCTCTTGGACACCATTTCCTCTGCCCGTTTCAAACACAAGTGTTTGTACTCGATCTGGGCTGCCTGGTGAAACGCTTGGCAGTCCGCATCACCCTGAGCACCTTTCCTGAAGTTTGATTCGTAGCTGGGTAAACTCGGGCTTCAGAGGCTTAGATGAGACCAAACGTGTTCAGCTTGTGGCGAAAGCCTTTGACCAGAGGCATATAAGCTTGTGCTTGGGGCGAGGGCTAGGCAAGAACGTTTACACACTGGGTTTTTATCTTTACCCTAAGCTGTCCCTTTTGGCTGCAGCAGGCGGAGGGAACCCGCGGAGAGAGAACAGCTGCGAAGTGGATGCACACAACAGTCACCTCGATACCAGCCCCGGGCTCCCAAGCAACGATCCTTCCCCGCAGGGTACTTAACCCACCCAGGGATTCAAGCAGGGAGTTCGCCTTGTCCAACTCGCACAGGAGACTGGCATGAGATGTAGGGCTCATCTACTTGCGTTCACACTACGTGGCCCGGAGAAGTTCTCACGGAGCCGAATCCAGCACCCTTCCTCCACCACGTGTGTACACAAAGGAGCGCTGGGCAGTGGGTGTTCTCAGGCCAAGAGAGAAGCCCTTGTTCTGTGCTGCACCTGCTGGGTGGTTCAAAGGTTTTCTGACCTTCCTGCTCTGGAAGCTTTTCAGAGCTGAGGCTACGCCTGGGCTGCGAAAGCAGAGAGGCGTAGAGGCCTTTCACACTGAAGGCGTGGGCCTGTTTCCCATGGGGAAAGTGTACGTCGCCCAACCCCCACTCCCACCCCACCCCACCCCACCCCCACCCCACTGCAACCCACCCCCAGCTGGAGGCGTGCGGGTTGACACCATTTTGTCCTGCCCATGGAAAATACAAAGAGGCGTACACGATTTGGGCTGTCTGGTGAAAGAATTTTGAATCGGCGGCACCCTGAGTACCTTTCCCGAAGTTTGCTTCCTAGCTGGTTAAACTCGGCATTCAGAGGTGAGATGAGAACAAACTTGCTCCGCGTGCGGCGAAGTGCCTTGATGCCCTTCCCTAAATGTTTGAGCTTCTGGCCAGCGTCAGGCAAGTACTTTGACACGTAGGAGTCTCACTTTTACTCCAAGCTGTCCCTGTTGGCTGAAGCAGTCGGCGTGTCTGTATCACAGCCTGGGAGGCCGGGCGTTGGGGGAGTCTGCCAAGTGACTGGCCTCCATTTATAGCTAACTGAGAAACTGCGTCGAAGCTTTCGGGAGCCTCTTACAGGGAATGGTTGCAGTTGGGAATTGGAGACTGTGCTGGCAAACGTCAGCAGCTCCTCTCCCTCGGAGGGCTCTTGGTGTGCCGACTCCTAACAGCCAGCACGGTCCCCAGCTCGTGAACGGTCCCATTGCGAGCCGGTCTCGTCCGTGAAAGAGCCACGTGAGGCTGAGCTCCAAGAGTCGGGCTCCACACCTGGAGCCTTTGGGACAGGGCAGTCCTGAGCCGATGTGCCCACCAGGGGACGCGACCAAAGTTTACGTACCACAGGAAAGCGCATCAAGGCCTCGTGTTCTCTCCATGAAATGAACGTGAGCTTGAAGGGTGATGCGTCAGCGTGCACCGTGAACAGCTCGCTGGTACGCCTGTCTTTGCCCCCTCTCACGGTCTCACGCACCCGGGCTCAGTTCCGTGCAGGAATGCTGAGTGGGAGCGCCAGCCTCGCTTCTGGACTCGAAAGCCTTCCACCCCCTAATGGCAGGTTGTGTGTGTCTCTCACGTGGGGGGAGGAATGAGGTCGCCCACAGAGGTTCTGCCATGAAAGATCTAAAGACGCACGCTGCTGAGGAGCTTGTTCCTCATGGAGCGTCCTCGAAGGCCGGAAGCATGCCGAAGGTCTCTTTCAAAGCTGCCGGACGCTCTGCCGTTCTAGGCCTGAGATAAGGACCTTGTGACGGCACTGTAACCCCGCGAGATTCAGGAGACATCGCCAGTGCGAGTGGCAATCCGGAAGGAAGAACCTTCAAGGCGGAGTGTCCTTTCCTGTATAAAACGGCGCCCAAGTGGCTGAGGCAGGGAGCATTTTCCTTCACAGAACCGGCATCCTCGTATGCCTGTGGGTTACTCTAAAGAAACGACACTGTGAGCAACCTCTTCGAAAAGGCCTTCGCAAGCGACTTGGAGACAACAGCAGCGCAGTGGAGGCACAGACCATTGTCCTAGAGAGCAGCACAGTGTCTCTAGCAGCGATCGCTTCCCGGAGGATACTTAAGCCACACCGAGATTCCAGCAGGGAGTTTTGCCTTATAGCAGTACAACTCACTCAAGAAAGAGGGATGAGGTGTAGGGCTAATCTACGTGCGCTCACGCTCTGTGTCCCCGAGAAGGTTTCACGGAGCAGAATGCATCACCGACCGCTACCACGTGTGTGCACCAAAGAAGCCCTGTGCCGTGGGTGTTCTCAGGCCGACAGCGAAGACCTAGGTGTGTGCTGCACCCGCGCCCGGTGGTTCACACGTTGCGTGACCCTGTGCCTTTTGAAGATGCTCAGAGCGGGTGGCACCAGCGTGCTGCGAGCGCAAGAGGTGTAGAGTGTAAAGGCCTTTCACACTGGAGGAAAGGCTTGCATCTCATGGAGAAAATGTGTACGTCACCCGGGAGATGGAGGCGCGCTCTTGACACCATTTCCTCTGCCCGTTTCAAACACAAGTGTTTGTACTCGATCTGGGCTGCCTGGTGAAACGCTTGGCAGTCCGCATCACCCTGAGCACCTTTCCTGAAGTTTGATTCGTAGCTGGGTAAACTCGGGCTTCAGAGGCTTAGATGAGACCAAACGTGTTCAGCTTGTGGCGAAAGCCTTTGACCAGAGGCATATAAGCTTGTGCTTGGGGCGAGGGCTAGGCAAGAACGTTTACACACTGGGTTTTTATCTTTACCCTAAGCTGTCCCTTTTGGCTGCAGCAGGCGGAGGGAACCCGCGGAGAGAGAACAGCTGCGAAGTGGATGCACACAACAGTCACCTCGATACCAGCCCCGGGCTCCCAAGCAACGATCCTTCCCCGCAGGGTACTTAACCCACCCAGGGATTCAAGCAGGGAGTTCGCCTTGTCCAACTCGCACAGGAGACTGGCATGAGATGTAGGGCTCATCTACTTGCGTTCACACTACGTGGCCCGGAGAAGTTCTCACGGAGCCGAATCCAGCACCCTTCCTCCACCACGTGTGTACACAAAGGAGCGCTGGGCAGTGGGTGTTCTCAGGCCAAGAGAGAAGCCCTTGTTCTGTGCTGCACCTGCTGGGTGGTTCAAAGGTTTTCTGACCTTCCTGCTCTGGAAGCTTTTCAGAGCTGAGGCTACGCCTGGGCTGCGAAAGCAGAGAGGCGTAGAGGCCTTTCACACTGAAGGCGTGGGCCTGTTTCCCATGGGGAAAGTGTACGTCGCCCAACCCCCACTCCCACCCCACCCCACCCCACCCCACCCCACTGCAACCCACCCCCAGCTGGAGGCGTGCGGGTTGACACCATTTTGTCCTGCCCATGGAAAATACAAAGAGGCGTACACGATTTGGGCTGTCTGGTGAAAGAATTTTGAATCGGCGGCACCCTGAGTACCTTTCCCGAAGTTTGCTTCCTAGCTGGTTAAACTCGGCATTCAGAGGTGAGATGAGAACAAACTTGCTCCGCGTGCGGCGAAGTGCCTTGATGCCCTTCCCTAAATGTTTGAGCTTCTGGCCAGCGTCAGGCAAGTACTTTGACACGTAGGAGTCTCACTTTTACTCCAAGCTGTCCCTGTTGGCTGAAGCAGTCGGCGTGTCTGTATCACAGCCTGGGAGGCCGGGCGTTGGGGGAGTCTGCCAAGTGACTGGCCTCCATTTATAGCTAACTGAGAAACTGCGTCGAAGCTTTCGGGAGCCTCTTACAGGGAATGGTTGCAGTTGGGAATTGGAGACTGTGCTGGCAAACGTCAGCAGCTCCTCTCCCTCGGAGGGCTCTTGGTGTGCCGACTCCTAACAGCCAGCACGGTCCCCAGCTCGTGAACGGTCCCCATTGCGAGCCGGTCTCGTCCGTGAAAGAGCCACGTGAGGCTGAGCTCCAAGAGTCGGGCTCCACACCTGGAGCCTTTGGGACAGGGCAGTCCTGAGCCGATGTGCCCACCAGGGGACGCGACCAAAGTTTACGTACCACAGGAAAGCGCATCAAGGCCTCGTGTTCTCTCCATGAAATGAACGTGAGCTTGAAGGGTGATGCGTCAGCGTGCACCGTGAACAGCTCGCTGGTACGCCTGTCTTTGCCCCCTCTCACGGTCTCACGCACCCGGGCTCAGTTCCGTGCAGGAATGCTGAGTGGGAGCGCCAGCCTCGCTTCTGGACTCGAAAGCCTTCCACCCCCTAATGGCAGGTTGTGTGTGTCTCTCACGTGGGGGGAGGAATGAGGTCGCCCACAGAGGTTCTGCCATGAAAGATCTAAAGACGCACGCTGCTGAGGAGCTTGTTCCTCATGGAGCGTCCTCGAAGGCCGGAAGCATGCCGAAGGTCTCTTTCAAAGCTGCCGGACGCTCTGCCGTTCTAGGCCTGAGATAAGGACCTTGTGACGGCACTGTAACCCCGCGAGATTCAGGAGACATCGCCAGTGCGAGTGGCAATCCGGAAGGAAGAACCTTCAAGGCGGAGTGTCCTTTCCTGTATAAAACGGCGCCCAAGTGGCTGAGGCAGGGAGCATTTTCCTTCACAGAACCGGCATCCTCGTATGCCTGTGGGTTACTCTAAAGAAACGACACTGTGAGCAACCTCTTCGAAAAGGCCTTCGCAAGCGACTTGGAGACAACAGCAGCGCAGTGGAGGCACAGACCATTGTCCTAGAGAGCAGCACAGTGTCTCTAGCAGCGATCGCTTCCCGGAGGATACTTAAGCCACACCGAGATTCCAGCAGGGAGTTTTGCCTTATAGCAGTACAACTCACTCAAGAAAGAGGGATGATGTGTAGGGCTAATCTACGTGCGCTCACGCTCTGTGTCCCCGAGAAGCTTTCACGGAGCAGAATGCATCACCGACCGCTACCACGTGTGTGCACCAAAGAAGCCCTGTGCCGTGGGTGTTCTCAGGCCGACAGCGAAGACCTAGGTGTGTGCTGCACCCGCGCCCGGTGGTTCACACGTTGCGTGACCCTGTGCCTTTTGAAGATGCTCAGAGCGGGTGGCACCTGCGTGCTGTGAGCGCAAGAGGTGTAGAGTGTAAAGGCCTTTCACACTGGAGGAAAGGCTTGCATCTCATGGAGAAAATGTGTACGTCGCCCGGGAGATGGAGGCACGCTCTTGACACCATTTCCTCTGCCCGTTTAAAACACAAGTGTTTGTACTCGATCTGGGCTGCCTGGTGAAACGCTTGGCAGTCCGCATCACCCTGAGCACCTTTCCTGAAGTTTGATTCGTAGCTGGGTAAACTCGGGCTTCAGAGGCTTAGATGAGACCAAACGTGTTCAGCTTGTGGCGAAAGCCTTTGACCAGAGGCATATGTGCTTGTGCTTGGGGCGAGGGCTAGGCAAGAACATTTACACACTGGGTTTTTAACTTTACCCTAAGCTGTCCCTTTTGGCTGCAGCAGGCGGAGGGAACCCGCGGAGAGAGAACAGCTGCGAAGTGGATGCACACAACAGTCACCTCGATACCAGCCCCGGGCTCCCAAGCAACGATCCTTCCCCGCAGGGTACTTAACCCACCCAGGGATTCAAGCAGGGAGTTCGCCTTGTCCAACTCGCACAGGAGACTGGCATGAGATGTAGGGCTCATCTACTTGCGTTCACACTACGTGGCCCGGAGAAGTTCTCACGGAGCCGAATCCAGCACCCTTCCTCCACCACGTGTGTACACAAAGGAGCGCTGGGCAGTGGGTGTTCTCAGGCCAAGAGAGAAGCCCTTGTTCTGTGCTGCACCTGCTGGGTGGTTCAAAGGTTTTCTGACCTTCCTGTTCTGGAAGCTTTTCAGAGCTGAGGCTACGCCTGGGCTGCGAAAGCAGAGAGGCGTAGAGGCCTTTCACACTGAAGGCGTGGGCCTGTTTCCCGTGGGGAAAGTGTACGTCGCCTAACCCCCACTCCCACCCCACCCCACCCCACCCCACCCCACTCCAACCCACCCCCAGCTGGAGGCGTGCGGGTTGACACCATTTTGTCCTGCCCATGGAAAATACAAAGAGGCGTACACGATTTGGGCTGTCTGGTGAAAGAATTTTGAATCGGCGGCACCCTGAGTACCTTTCCCGAAGTTTGCTTCCTAGCTGGTTAAACTCGGCATTCAGAGGCGAGATGAGAACAAACTTGCTCCGCGTGCGGCGAAGTGCCTTGATGCCCTTCCCTAAATGTTTGAGCTTCTGGCCAGCGTCAGGCAAGTACTTTGACACGTAGGAGTCTCACTTTTACTCCAAGCTGTCCCTGTTGGCTGAAGCAGTCGGCGTGTCTGTATCGCAGCCTGGGAGGCCGGGCGTTGGGGGAGTCTGCCAAGTGACTGGCCTCCATTTATAGCTAACTGAGAAACTGCGTCGAAGCTTTCGGGAGCCTCTTACAGGGAATGGTTGCAGTTGGGAATTGGAGACTGTGCTGGCAAACGTCAGCAGCTCCTCTCCCTCGGAGGGCTCTTGGTGTGCCGACTCCTAACAGCCAGCACGGTCCCCAGCTCGTGAACGGTCCCATTGCGAGCCGGTCTCGTCTGTGAAAGAGCCACGTGAGGCTGAGCTCCAAGAGTCGGGCTCCACACCTGGAGCCTTTGGGACAGGGCAGTCCTGAGCCGATGTGCCCACCAGGGGACGCGACCAAAGTTTACGTACCACAGGAAAGCGCATCAAGGCCTCGTGTTCTCTCCATGAAATGAACGTGAGCTTGAAGGGTGATGCGTCAGCGTGCACCGTGAACAGCTCGCTGGTACGCCTGTCTTTGCCCCCTCTCACGGTCTCACGCACCCGGGCTCAGTTCCGTGCAGGAATGCTGAGTGGGAGCGCCAGCCTCGCTTCTGGACTCGAAAGCCTTCCACCCCCTAATGGCAGGTTGTGTGTGTCTCTCACGTGGGGGGAGGAATGAGGTCGCCCACAGAGGTTCTGCCATGAAAGATCTAAAGACGCACGCTGCTGAGGAGCTTGTTCCTCATGGAGCGTCCCCGAAGGCCAGAAGCATGCCGAAGGTCTCTTTCAAAGCTGCCGGATGCTCTGCCGTTCTAGGCCTGAGATAAGGACCTTGTGACGGCACTGTAACCCCGCGAGATTCAGGAGACATCGCCAGTGCGAGTGGCAATCCGGAAGGAAGAACCTTCAAGGCGGAGTGTCCTTTCCTGTACAAAACGGCGCCCAAGTGGCTGAGGCAGGGAGCATTTTCCTTCACAGAACCGGCATCCTCGTATGCCTTGGGTTACTCTAAAGAAACGACACTGTGAGCAACCTCTTCGAAAAGGCCTTCGCAAGCGACTTGGAGACAACAGCAGCGCAGTGGAGGCACAGACCATTGTCCTAGAGAGCAGCACAGTGTCTCTAGCAGCGATCGCTTCCCGGAGGATACTTAAGCCACACCGAGATTCCAGCAGGGAGTTTTGCCTTATAGCAGTACAACTCACTCAAGAAAGAGGGATGAGGTGTAGGGCTAATCTACGTGCGCTCACGCTCTGTGTCCCCGAGAAGGTTTCACGGAGCAGAATGCATCACCGACCACTACCACGTGTGTGCACCAAAGAAGCCCTGTGCCGTGGGTGTTCTCAGGCCGACAGCGAAGACCTAGGTGTGTGCTGCACCCGCGCCCGGTGGTTCACACGTTGCGTGACCCTGTGCCTTTTGAAGATGCTCAGAGCGGGTGGCACCAGCGTGCTGCGAGCGCAAGAGGTGTAGAGTGTAAAGGCCTTTCACACTGGAGGAAAGGCTTGCATCTCATGGAGAAAATGTGTACGTCGCCCGGGAGATGGAGGCGCGCTCTTGACACCATTTCCTCTGCCCGTTTCAAACACAAGTGTTTGTACTCGATCTGGGCTGCCTGGTGAAACGCTTGGCAGTCCGCATCACCCTGAGCACCTTTCCTGAAGTTTGATTCGTAGCTGGGTAAACTCGGGCTTCAGAGGCTTAGATGAGACCAAACGTGTTCAGCTTGTGGCGAAAGCCTTTGACCAGAGGCATATAAGCTTGTGCTTGGGGCGAGGGCTAGGCAAGAACGTTTACACACTGGGTTTTTATCTTTACCCTAAGCTGTCCCTTTTGGCTGCAGCAGGCGGAGGGAACCCGCGGAGAGAGAACAGCTGCGAAGTGGATGCACACAACAGTCACCTCGATACCAGCCCCGGGCTCCCAAGCAACGATCCTTCCCCGCAGGGTACTTAACCCACCCAGGGATTCAAGCAGGGAGTTCGCCTTGTCCAACTCGCACAGGAGACTGGCATGAGATGTAGGGCTCATCTACTTGCGTTCACACTACGTGGCCCGGAGAAGTTCTCACGGAGCCGAATCCAGCACCCTTCCTCCACCACGTGTGTACACAAAGGAGCGCTGGGCAGTGGGTGTTCTCAGGCCAAGAGAGAAGCCCTTGTTCTGTGCTGCACCTGCTGGGTGGTTCAAAGGTTTTCTGACCTTCCTGCTCTGGAAGCTTTTCAGAGCTGAGGCTACGCCTGGGCTGCGAAAGCAGAGAGGCGTAGAGGCCTTTCACACTGAAGGCGTGGGCCTGTTTCCCATGGGGAAAGTGTACGTCGCCCAACCCCCACTCCCAACCCACCCCACCCCACCCCACCCCACTGCAACCCACCCCCAGCTGGAGGCGTGCGGGTTGACACCATTTTGTCCTGCCCATGGAAAATACAAAGAGGCGTACACGATTTGGGCTGTCTGGTGAAAGAATTTTGAATCGGCGGCACCCTGAGTACCTTTCCCGAAGTTTGCTTCCTAGCTGGTTAAACTCGGCATTCAGAGGCGAGATGAGAACAAACTTGCTCCGCGTGCGGCGAAGTGCCTTGATGCCCTTCCCTAAATGTTTGAGCTTCTGGCCAGCGTCAGGCAAGTACTTTGACACGTAGGAGTCTCACTTTTACTCCAAGCTGTCCCTGTTGGCTGAAGCAGTCGGCGTGTCTGTATCACAGCCTGGGAGGCCGGGCGTTGGGGGAGTCTGCCAAGTGACTGGCCTCCATTTATAGCTAACTGAGAAACTGCGTCGAAGCTTTCGGGAGCCTCTTACAGGGAATGGTTGCAGTTGGGAATTGGAGACTGTGCTGGCAAACGTCAGCAGCTCCTCTCCCTCGGAGGGCTCTTGGTGTGCCGACTCCTAACAGCCAGCACGGTCCCCAGCTCGTGAACGGTCCCATTGCGAGCCGGTCTCGTCCGTGAAAGAGCCACGTGAGGCTGAGCTCCAAGAGTCGGGCTCCACACCTGGAGCCTTTGGGACAGGGCAGTCCTGAGCCGATGTGCCCACCAGGGGACGCGACCAAAGTTTACGTACCACAGGAAAGCGCATCAAGGCCTCGTGTTCTCTCCATGAAATGAACGTGAGCTTGAAGGGTGATGCGTCAGCGTGCACCGTGAACAGCTCGCTGGTACGCCTGTCTTTGCCCCCTCTCACGGTCTCACGCACCCGGGCTCAGTTCCGTGCAGGAATGCTGAGTGGGAGCGCCAGCCTCGCTTCTGGACTCGAAAGCCTTCCACCCCCTAATGGCAGGTTGTGTGTGTCTCTCACGTGGGGGGAGGAATGAGGTCGCCCACAGAGGTTCTGCCATGAAAGATCTAAAGACGCACGCTGCTGAGGAGCTTGTTCCTCATGGAGCGTCCCCGAAGGCCGGAAACATGCCGAAGGTCTCTTTCAAAGCTGCCGGACGCTCTGCCGTTCTAGGCCTGAGATAAGGACCTTGTGACGGCACTGTAACCCCGCGAGATTCAGGAGACATCGCCAGTGCGAGTGGCAATCCGGAAGGAAGAACCTTCAAGGCGGAGTGTCCTTTCCTGTACAAAACGGCGCCCAAGTGGCTGAGGCAGGGAGCATTTTCCTTCACAGAACCGGCATCCTCGTATGCCTGTGGGTTACTCTAAAGAAACGACACTGTGAGCAACCTCTTCGAAAAGGCCTTCGCAAGCGACTTGGAGACAACAGCAGCGCAGTGGAGGCACAGACCATTGTCCTAGAGAGCAGCACAGTGTCTCTAGCAGCGATCGCTTCCCGGAGGATACTTAAGCCACACCGAGATTCCAGCAGGGAGTTTTGCCTTATAGCAGTACAACTCACTCAAGAAAGAGGGATGAGGTGTAGGGCTAATCTACGTGCGCTCACGCTCTGTGTCCCCGAGAAGCTTTCACGGAGCAGAATGCATCACCGACCGCTACCACGTGTGTGCACCAAAGAAGCCCTGTGCCGTGGGTGTTCTCAGGCCGACAGCGAAGACCTAGGTGTGTGCTGCACCCGCGCCCGGTGGTTCACACGTTGCGTGACCCTGTGCCTTTTGAAGATGCTCAGAGCGGGTGGCACCAGCGTGCTGCGAGCGCAAGAGGTGTAGAGTGTAAAGGCCTTTCACACTGGAGGAAAGGCTTGCATCTCATGGAGAAAATGTGTACGTCGCCCGGGAGATGGAGGCGCGCTCTTGACACCATTTCCTCTGCCCGTTTCAAACACAAGTGTTTGTACTCGATCTGGGCTGCCTGGTGAAACGCTTGGCAGTCTGCATCACCCTGAGCACCTTTCCTGAAGTTTGATTCGTAGCTGGGTAAACTCGGGCTTCAGAGGCTTAGATGAGACCAAACGTGTTCAGCTTGTGGCGAAAGCCTTTGACCAGAGGCATATACGCTTGTGCTTGGGGCGAGGGCTAGGCAAGAACGTTTACACACTGGGTTTTTATCTTTACCCTAAGCTGTCCCTTTTGGCTGCAGCAGGCGGAGGGAACCCGCGGAGAGAGAACAGCTGCGAAGTGGATGCACACAACAGTCACCTCGATACCAGCCCCGGGCTCCCAAGCAACGATCCTTCCCCGCAGGGTACTTAACCCACCCAGGGATTCAAGCAGGGAGTTCGCCTTGTCCAACTCGCACAGGAGACTGGCATGAGACGTAGGGCTCATCTACTTGCGTTCACACTACGTGGCCCGGAGAAGTTCTCACGGAGCCGAATCCAGCACCCTTCCTCCACCACGTGTGTACACAAAGGAGCGCTGGGCAGTGGGTGTTCTCAGGCCAAGAGAGAAGCCCTTGTTCTGTGGTGCACCTGCTGGGTGGTTCAAAGGTTTTCTGACCTTCCTGCTCTGGAAGCTTTTCAGAGCTGAGGCTACGCCTGGGCTGCGAAAGCAGAGAGGCGTAGAGGCCTTTCACACTGAAGGCGTGGGCCTGTTTCCCATGGGGAAAGTGTACGTCGCCCAACCCCCACTCCCACCCCACCCCACCCCACCCCACCCCACTGCAACCCACCCCCAGCTGGAGGCGTGCGGGTTGACACCATTTTGTCCTGCCCATGGAAAATACAAAGAGGCGTACACGATTTGGGCTGTCTGGTGAAAGAATTTTGAATCGGCGGCACCCTGAGTACCTTTCCCGAAGTTTGCTTCCTAGCTGGTTAAACTCGGCATTCAGAGGCGAGATGAGAACAAACTTGCTCCACGTGCGGCGAAGTGCCTTGATGCCCTGCCCTAAATGTTTGAGCTTCTGGCCAGCATCACGCAAGTACTTTGACACGTAGGAGTCTCACTTTTACTCCAAGCTGTCCCTGTTGGCTGAAGCAGTCGGCGTGTCTGTATCGCAGCCTGGGAGGCCGGGCGTTGGGGGAGTCTGCCAAGTGACTGGCCTCCATTTATAGCTAACTGAGAAACTGCGTCGAAGCTTTCGGGAGCCTCTTACAGGGAATGGTTGCAGTTGGGAATTGGAGACTGTGCTGGCAAACGTCAGCAGCTCCTCTCCCTCGGAGGGCTCTTGGTGTGCCGACTCCTAACAGCCAGCACGGTCCCCAGCTCGTGAACGGTCCCATTGCGAGCCGGTCTCGTCCGTGAAAGAGCCACGTGAGGCTGAGCTCCAAGAGTCGGGCTCCACACCTGGAGCCTTTGGGACAGGGCAGTCCTGAGCCGATGTGCCCACCAGGGGACGCGACCAAAGTTTACGTACCACAGGAAAGCGCATCAAGGCCTCGTGTTCTCTCCATGAAATGAACGTGAGCTTGAAGGGTGATGCGTCAGCGTGCACCGTGAACAGCTCGCTGGTACGCCTGTCTTTGCCCCCTCTCACGGTCTCACGCACCCGGGCTCAGTTCCGTGCAGGAATGCTGAGTGGGAGCGCCAGCCTCGCTTCTGGACTCGAAAGCCTTCCACCCCCTAATGGCAGGTTGTGTGTGTCTCTCACGTGGGGGGAGGAATGAGGTCGCCCACAGAGGTTCTGCCATGAAAGATCTAAAGACGCACGCTGCTGAGGAGCTTGTTCCTCATGGAGCGTCCCCGAAGGCCAGAAGCATGCCGAAGGTCTCTTTCAAAGCTGCCGGACGCTCTGCCGTTCTAGGCCTGAGATAAGGACCTTGTGACGGCACTGTAACCCCGCGAGATTCAGGAGACATCGCCAGTGCGAGTGGCAATCCGGAAGGAAGAAACTTCAAGGCGGAGTGTCCTTTCCTGTACAAAACGGCGCCCAAGTGGCTGAGGCAGGGAGCATTTTCCTTCACAGAACCGGCATCCTCGTATGCCTGTGGGTTACTCTAAAGAAACGACACTGTGAGCAACCTCTTCGAAAAGGCCTTCGCAAGCGACTTGGAGACAACAGCAGCGCAGTGGAGGCACAGACCATTGTCCTAGAGAGCAGCACAGTGTCTCTAGCAGCGATCGCTTCCCAGAGGATACTTAAGCCACACCGAGATTCCAGCAGGGAGTTTTGCCTTATAGCAGTACAACTCACTCAAGAAAGAGGGATGAGGTGTAGGGCTAATCTACGTGCGCTCACGCTCTGTGTCCCCGAGAAGGTTTCACGGAGCAGAATGCATCACCGATCGCTACCACGTGTGTGCACCAAAGAAGCCCTGTGCCGTGGGTGTTCTCAGGCCGACAGCGAAGACCTAGGTGTGTGCTGCACCCGCGCCCGGTGGTTCACACGTTGCGTGACCCTGTGCCTTTTGAAGATGCTCAGAGCGGGTGGCACCTGCGTGCTGCGAACGCAAGAGGTGTAGAGTGTAAAGGCCTTTCACACTGGAGGAAAGGCTTGCATCTCATGGAGAAAATGTGTATGTCGCCCGGGAGATGGAGGCGTGCTCTTGACACCATTTCCTCTGCCCGTTTCAAACACAAGTGTTTGTACTCGATCTGGGCTGCCTGGTGAAACGCTTGGCAGTCCGCATCACCCTGAGCACCTTTCCTGAAGTTTGATTCGTAGCTGGGTAAACTCGGGCTTCAGAGGCTTAGATGAGACCAAACGTGTTCAGCTTGTGGCGAAAGCCTTTGACCAGAGGCATATAAGCTTGTTCTTGGGGCGAGGGCTAGGCAAGAACGTTTACACACTGGGTTTTTATCTTTAACCTAAGCTGTCCCTTTTGGCTGCAGCAGGCGGAGGGAACCCGCGGAGAGAGAACAGCTGCGAAGTGGATGCACACAACAGTCATCTCGATACCAGCCCCGGGCTCCCAAGCAACGATCCTTCCCCGCAGGGTACTTAACCCACCCAGGGATTCAAGCAGGGAGTTCGCCTTGTCCAACTCGCACAGGAGACTGGCATGAGATGTAGGGCTCATCTACTTGCGTTCACACTACGTGGCCCGGAGAAGTTCTCACGGAGCCGAATCCAGCACCCTTCCTCCACCACGTGTGTACACAAAGGAGCGCTGGGCAGTGGGTGTTCTCAGGCCAAGAGAGAAGCCCTTGTTCTGTGCTGCACCTGCTGGGTGGTTCAAAGGTTTTCTGACCTTCCTGCTCTGGAAGCTTTTCAGAGCTGAGGCTACGCCTGGGCTGCGAAAGCAGAGAGGCGTAGAGGCCTTTCACACTGAAGGCGTGGGCCTGTTTCCCATGGGGAAAGTGTATGTCGCCCAACCCCCACTCCCACCCCACCCCACCCCACCCCACCCCACTGCAACCCACCCCCAGCTGGAGGCGTGCGGGTTGACACCATTTTGTCCTGCCCATGGAAAATACAAAGAGGCGTACACGATTTGGGCTGTCTGGTGAAAGAATTTTGAATCGGCGGCACCCTGAGTACCTTTCCCGAAGTTTGCTTCCTAGCTGGTTAAACTCGGCATTCAGAGGCGAGATGAGAACAAACTTGCTCCGCGTGCGGCGAAGTGCCTTGATGCCCTGCCCTAAATGTTTGAGCTTCTGGCCAGCGTCAGGCCAGTACTTTGACACGTAGGAGTCTCACTTTTACTCCAAGCTGTCCCTGTTGGCTGAAGCAGTCGGCGTGTCTGTATCGCAGCCTGGGAGGCCGGGCGTTGGGGGAGTCTGCCAAGTGACTGGCCTCCATTTATAGCTAACTGAGAAACTGCGTCGAAGCTTTCAGGAGCCTCTTACAGGGAATGGTTGCAGTTCGGAATTGGAGACTGTGCTGGCAAACGTCAGCAGCTCCTCTCCCTCGGAGGGCTCTTGGTGTGCCGACTCCTAACAGCCAGCACGGTCCCCAGCTCGTGAACGGTCCCATTGCGAGCCGGTCTCGTCCGTGAAAGAGCCACGTGAGGCTGAGCTCCAAGAGTCGGGCTCCACACCTGGAGCCTTTGGGACAGGGCAGTCCTGAGCCAATGTGCCCACCAGGGGACGCGACCAAAGTTTACGTACCACAGGAAAGCGCATCAAGGCCTCGTGTTCTCTCCATGAAATGAACGTGAGCTTGAAGGGTGATGCGTCAGCGTGCACCGTGAACAGCTCGCTGGTACGCCTGTCTTTGCCCCCTCTCACGGTCTCACGCACCCTGGCTCAGTTCCGTGCAGGAATGCTGAGTGGGAGCGCCAGCCTCGCTTCTGGACTCGAAAGCCTTCCACCCCCTAATGGCAGGTTGTGTGTGTCTCTCACGTGGGGGGAGGAATGAGGTCGCCCACAGAGGTTCTGCCATGAAAGATCTAAAGACGCACGCTGCTGAGGAGCTTGTTCCTCATGGAGCGTCCCCGAACGCCAGAAGAATGCCGAAGGTCTCTTTCAAAGCTGCCGGACGCTCTGCCGTTCTAGGCCTGAGATAAGGACCTTGTGACGGCACTGTAACCCCGCGAGATTCAGGAGACATCGCCAGTGCGAGTGGCAATCCGGAAGGAAGAACCTTCAAGGCGGAGTGTCCTTTCCTGTACAAAACGGTGCCCAAGTGGCTGAGGCAGGGAGCATTTTCCTTCACAGAACCGGCATCCTCGTATGCCTGTGGGTTACTCTAAAGAAACGACACTGTGAGCAACCTCTTCGAAAAGGCCTTCGCAAGCGACTTGGAGACAACAGCAGCGCAGTGGAGGCACAGACCATTGTCCTAGAGAGCAGCACAGTGTCTCTAGCAGCGATCGCTTCCCGGAGGATACTTAAGCCACACCGAGATTCCAGCAGGGAGTTTTGCCTTATAGCAGTACAACTCACTCAAGAAAGAGGGATGAGGTGTAGGGCTAATCTACGTGCGCTCACGCTCTGTGTCCCCGAGAAGCTTTCACGGAGCAGAATGCATCACCGACCGCTACCACGTGTGTGCACCAAAGAAGCCCTGTGCCGTGGGTGTTCTCAGGCCGACAGCGAAGACCTAGGTGTGTGCTGCACCCGCGCCCGGTGGTTCACACGTTGCGTGACCCTGTGCCTTTTGAAGATGCTCAGAGCGGGTGGCACCTGCGTGCTGCGAGCGCAAGAGGTGTAGAGTGTAAAGGCCTTTCACACTGGAGGAAAGGCTTGCATCTCATGGAGAAAATGTGTACGTCGCCCGGGAGATGGAGGCGCGCTCTTGACACCATTTCCTCTGCCCGTTTCAAACACAAGTGTTTGTACTCGATCTGGGCTGCCTGGTGAAACGCTTGGCAGTCCGCATCACCCTGAGCACCTTTCCTGAAGTTTGATTCGTAGCTGGGTAAACTCGGGCTTCAGAGGCTTAGATGAGACCAAACGTGTTCAGCTTGTGGCGAAAGCCTTTGACCAGAGGCATATGTGCTTGTGCTTGGGGCGAGGGCTAGGCAAGAACGTTTACACACTGGGGTTTTTATCTTTACCCTAAGCTGTCCCTTTTGGCTGCAGCAGGCGGAGGGAACCCGCGGAGAGAGAACAGCTGCGAAGTGGATGCACACAACAGTCACCTCGATACCAGCCCCGGGCTCCCAAGCAACGATCCTTCCCCGCAGGGTACTTAACCCACCCAGGGATTCAAGCAGGGAGTTCGCCTTGTCCAACTCGCACAGGAGACTGGCATGAGATGTAGGGCTCATCTACTTGCGTTCACACTACGTGGCCCGGAGAAGTTCTCACGGAGCCGAATCCAGCACCCTTCCTCCACCACGTGTGTACACAAAGGAGCGCTGGGCAGTGGGTGTTCTCAGGCCAAGAGAGAAGCCCTTGTTCTGTGCTGCACCTGCTGGGTGGTTCAAAGGTTTTCTGACCTTCCTGCTCTGGAAGCTTTTCAGAGCTGAGGCTACGCCTGGGCTGCGAAAGCAGAGAGGCGTAGAGGACTTTCACACTGAAGGCGTGGGCCTGTTTCCCATGGGGAAAGTGTACGTCACCCAACCCCCACTCCCACCCCACCCCACCCCACCCCACCCCACTCCAACCCACCCCCAGCTGGAGGCGTGCGGGTTGACACCATTTTGTCCTGCCCATGGAAAATACAAAGAGGCGTACACGATTTGGGCTGTCTGGTGAAAGAATTTTGAATCGGCGGCACCCTGAGTACCTTTCCCGAAGTTTGCTTCCTAGCTGGTTAAACTCGGCATTCAGAGGCGAGATGAGAACAAACTTGCTCCGCGTGCGGCGAAGTGCCTTGATGCCCTGCCCTAAATGTTTGAGCTTCTGGCCAGCGTCAGGCAAGTACTTTGACACGTAGGAGTCTCCCTTTTACTCCAAGCTGTCCCTGTTGGCTGAAGCAGTCGGCGTGTCTGTATCGCAGCCTGGGAGGCCGGGCGTTGGGGGAGTCTGCCAAGTGACTGGCCTCCATTTATAGCTAACTGAGAAACTGCGTCGAAGCTTTCGGGAGCCTCTTACAGGGAATGGTTGCAGTTGGGAATTGGAGACTGTGCTGGCAAACGTCAGCAGCTCCTCTCCCTCGGAGGGCTCTTGGTGTGCCGACTCCTAACAGCCAGCACGGTCCCCAGCTCGTGAACGGTCCCATTGCGAGCCGGTCTCGTCCGTGAAAGAGCCACGTGAGGCTGAGCTCCAAGAGTCGGGCTCCACACCTGGAGCCTTTGGGACAGGGCAGTCCTGAGCCGATGTGCCCACCAGGGGACGCGACCAAAGTTTACGTACCACAGGAAAGCGCATCAAGGCCTCGTGTTCTCTCCATGAAATGAACGTGAGCTTGAAGGGTGATGCGTCAGCGTGCACCGTGAACAGCTCGCTGGTACGCCTATCTTTGCCCCCTCTCACGGTCTCACGCACCCTGGCTCAGTTCCGTGCAGGAATGCTGAGTGGGAGCGCCAGCCTCGCTTCTGGACTCGAAAGCCTTCCACCCCCTAATGGCAGGTTGTGTGTGTCTCTCACGTGGGGGGAGGAATGAGGTCGCCCACAGAGGTTCTGCCATGAAAGATCTAAAGACGCACGCTGCTGAGGAGCTTGTTCCTCATGGAGCGTCCCCGAAGGCCAGAAGCATGCCGAAGGTCTCTTTCAAAGCTGCCGGACGCTCTGCCGTTCTAGGCCTGAGATAAGGACCTTGTGACGGCACTGTAACCCCGTGAGATTCAGGAGACATCGCCAGTGCGAGTGGCAATCCGGAAGGAAGAACCTTCAAGGCAGAGTGTTCTTTCCTGTACAAAACGGCGCCCAAGTGGCTGAGGCAGGGAGCATTTTCCTTCACAGAACTGGCATCCTCGTATGCCTGTGGGTTACTCTAAAGAAACGACACTGTGAGCAACCTCTTCGAAAAGGCCTTCGCAAGCGACTTGGAGACAACAGCAGTGCAGTGGAGGCACAGACCATTGTCCTAGAGAGCAGCACAGTGTCTCTAGCAGCGATCGCTTCCCGGAGGATACTTAAGCCACACCGAGATTCCAGCAGGGAGTTTTGCCTTATAGCAGTACAACTCACTCAAGAAAGAGGGATGAGGTGTAGGGCTAATCTACGTGCGCTCACGCTCTGTGTCCCCGAGAAGGTTTCACGGAGCAGAAGGCATCACCGACCGCTACCACGTGTGTGCACCAAAGAAGCCCTGTGCCGTGGGTGTTCTCAGGCCGACAGCGAAGACCTAGGTGTGTGCTGCACCCGCGCCCGGTGGTTCACACGTTGCGTGACCCTGTGCCTTTTGAAGATGCTCAGAGCGGGTGGCACCTGCGTGCTGCGAGCGCAAGAGGTGTAGAGTGTAAAGGCCTTTCACACTGGAGGAAAGGCTTGCATCTCATGGAGAAAATGTGTACGTCGCCCGGGAGATGGAGGCGCGCTCTTGACACCATTTCCTCTGCCCGTTTCAAACACAAGTGTTTGTACTCGATCTGGGCTGCCTGGTGAAACGCTTGGCAGTCCGCATCACCCTGAGCACCTTTCCTGAAGTTTGATTCGTAGCTGGGTAAACTCGGGCTTCAGAGGCTTAGATGAGACCAAACGTGTTCAGCTTGTGGCAAAAGCCTTTGACCAGAGGCATATGTGCTTGTGCTTGGGGCGAGGGCTAGGCAAGAACGTTTACACACTGGGTTTTTATCTTTACCCTAAGCTGTCCCTTTTGGCTGCAGCAGGCGGAGGGAACCCGCGGAGAGAGAACAGCTGCGAAGTGGATGCACACAACAGTCACCTCGATACCAGCCCCGGGCTCCCAAGCAACGATCCTTCCCCGCAGGGTACTTAACCCACCCAGGGATTCAAGCAGGGAGTTCGCCTTGTCCAACTCGCACAGGAGACTGGCATGAGATGTAGGGCTCATCTACTTGCGTTCACACTACGTGGCCCGGAGAAGTTCTCACGGAGCCGAATCCAGCACCCTTCCTCCACCACGTGTGTACACAAAGGAGCGCTGGGCAGTGGGTGTTCTCAGGCCAAGAGAGAAGCACTTGTTCTGTGCTGCACCTGCTCGGTGGTTCAAAGGTTTTCTGACCTTCCTGCTCTGGAAGCTTTTCAGAGCTGAGGCTACGCCTGGGCTGCGAAAGCAGAGAGGCGTAGAGGCCTTTCACACTGAAGGCGTGGGCCTGTTTCCCATGGGGAAAGTGTACGTCGCCCAACCCCCACTCCCACCCCACCCCACCCCACCCCACCCCACTGCAACCCACCCCCAGCTGGAGGCGTGCGGGTTGACACCATTTTGTCCTGCCCATGGAAAATACAAAGAGGCGTACACGATTTGGGCTGTCTGGTGAGAGAATTTTGAATCGGCGGCACCCTGAGTACCTTTCCCGAAGTTTGCTTCCTAGCTGGTTAAACTCGGCATTCAGAGGCGAGATGAGAACAAACTTGCTCCGCGTGCGGCGAAGTGCCCTGATGCCCTGCCCTTAATGTTTGAGCTTCTGGCCAGCGTCAGGCAAGTACTTTGACACGTAGGAGTCTCACTTTTACTCCAAGCTGTCCCTGTTGGCTGAAGCAGTCGGCGTGTCTGTATCGCAGCCTGGGAGGCCGGGCATTGGGGGAGTCTGCCAAGTGACTGGCCTCCATTTATAGCTAACTGAGAAACTGCGTCGAAGCTTTCGGGAGCCTCTTACAGGGAATGGTTGCAGTTCGGAATTGGAGACTGTGCTGGCAAACGTCAGCAGCTCCTCTCCCTCGGAGGGCTCTTGCTGTGCCGACTCCTAACAGCCAGCACGGTCCCCAGCTCGTGAACGGTCCCATTGCGAGCCGGTCTCGTCCATGAAAGAGCCACGTGAGGCTGAGCTCCAACAGTCGGGCTCCACACCTGGAGCCTTTGGGACAGGGCAGTCCTGAGCCGATGTGCCCACCAGGGGACGCGACCAAAGTTTACGTACCACAGGAAAGCGCATCAAGGCCTCGTGTTCTCTCCATGAAATGAACGTGAGCTTGAAGGGTGATGCGTCAGCGTGCACCGTGAACAGCTCGCTGGTACGCCTGTCTTTGCCCCCTCTCACGGTCTCACGCACCCTGGCTCAGTTCCGTGCAGGAATGCTGAGTGGGAGCGCCAGCCTCGCTTCTGGACTCGAAAGCCTTCCACCCCCTAATGGCAGGTTGTGTGTGTCTCTCATGTGGGGGGAGGAATGAGGTCGCCCACAGAGGTTCTGCCATGAAAGATCTAAAGACGCACGCTGCTGAGGAGCTTGTTCCTCATGGAGCGTCCCCGAAGGCCAGAAGCATGCCGAAGGTCTCTTTCAAAGCTGCCGGACGCTCTGCCGTTCTAGGCCTGAGATAAGGACCTTGTGACGGCACTGTAACCCCGCGAGATTCAGGAGACATCGCCAGTGCGAGTGGCAATCCGGAAGGAAGAACCTTCAAGGCGGAGTGTCCTTTCCTGTACAAAACGGCGCCCAAGTGGCTGAGGCAGGGAGCATTTTCCTTCACAGAACCGGCATCCTCGTATGCCTGTGGGTTACTCTAAAGAAACGACACTGTGAGCAACCTCTTCGAAAAGGCCTTCGCAAGCGACTTGGAGACAACAGCAGCGCAGTGGAGGCACAGACCATTGTCCTAGAGAGCAGCACAGTGTCTCTAGCAGCGATCGCTTCCCGGAGGATACTTAAGCCACACCGAGATTCCAGCAGGGAGTTTTGCCTTATAGCAGTACAACTCACTCAAGAAAGAGGGATGAGGTGTAGGGCTAATCTACGTGCGCTCACGCTCTGTGTCCCCGAGAAGGTTTCACGGAGCAGAATGCATCACCGACCGCTACCACGTGTGTGCACCAAAGAAGCCCTGTGCCGTGGGTGTTCTCAGGCCGACAGCGAAGACCTAGGTGTGTGCTGCACCCGCGCCCGGTGGTTCACACGTTGCGTGACCCTGTGCCTTTTGAAGATGCTCAGAGCGGGTGGCACCTGCGTGCTGCGAGCGCAAGAGGTGTAGAGTGTAAAGGCCTTTCACACTGGAGGAAAGGCTTGCATCTCATGGAGAAAATGTGTACGTCGCCCGGGAGATGGAGGCGCGCTCTTGACACCATTTCCTCTGCCCGTTTCAAACACAAGTGTTTGTACTCGATCTGGGCTGCCTGGTGAAACGCTTGGCAGTCCGCATCACCCTGAGCACCTTTCCTGAAGTTTGATTCGTAGCTGGGTAAACTCGGGCTTCAGAGGCTTAGATGAGACCAAACGTGTTCAGCTTGTGGCGAAAGCCTTTGACCAGAGGCATATAAGCTTGTGCTTGGGGCGAGGGCTAGGCAAGAACGTTTACACACTGGGTTTTTATCTTTACCCTAAGCTGTCCCTTTTGGCTGCAGCAGGCGGAGGGAACCCGCGGAGAGAGAACAGCTGCGAAGTGGATGCACACAACAGTCACCTCGATACCAGCCCCGGGCTCCCAAGCAATGATCCTTCCCTGCAGGGTACTTAACCCACCCAGGGATTCAAGCAGGGAGTTCGCCTTGTCCAACTCGCACAGGAGACTGGCATGAGATGTAGGGCTCATCTACTTGCGTTCACACTACGTGGCCCGGAGAAGTTCTCACGGAGCCGAATCCAGCACCCTTCCTCCACCACGTGTGTACACAAAGGAGCGCTGGGCAGTGGGTGTTCTCAGGCCAAGAGAGAAGCCCTTGTTCTGTGCTGCACCTGCTGGGTGGTTCAAAGGTTTTCTGACCTTCCTGCTCTGGAAGCTTTTCAGAGCTGAGGCTACGCCTGGGCTGCGAAAGCAGAGAGGCGTAGAGGCCTTTCACACTGAAGGCGTGGGCCTGTTTCCCATGGGGAAAGTGTACGTCGCCCAACCCCCACTCCCACCCCACCCCACCCCACCCCACCCCACTCCAACCCACCCCCAGCTGGAGGCGTGCGGGTTGACACCATTTTGTCCTGCCCATGGAAAATACAAAGAGGCGTACACGATTTGGGCTGTCTGGTGAAAGAATTTTGAATCGGCGGCACCCTGAGTACCTTGCCCGAAGTTTGCTTCCTAGCTGGTTAAACTCGGCATTCAGAGGCGAGATGAGAACAAACTTGCTCCGCGTGCGGCGAAGTGCCTTGATGCCCTGCCCTAAATGTTTGAGCTTCTGGCCAGCGTCAGGCAAGTACTTTGACACGTAGGAGTCTCACTTTTACTCCAAGCTGTCCCTGTTGGCTGAAGCAGTCGGCGTGTCTGTATCGCAGCCTGGGAGGCCGGGCGTTGGGGGAGTCTGCCAAGTGACTGGCCTCCATTTATAGCTAACTGAGAAACTGCGTCGAAGCTTTCGGGAGCCTCTTACAGGGAATGGTTGCAGTTGGGAATTGGAGACTGTGCTGGCAAACGTCAGCAGCTCCTCTCCCTCAGAGGGCTCTTGGTGTGCCGACTCCTAACAGCCAGCACGGTCCCCAGCTCGTGAACGGTCCCATTGCGAGCCGGTCTCGTCCGTGAAAGAGCCACGTGAGGCTGAGCTCCAAGAGTCGGGCTCCACACCTGGAGCCTTTGGGACAGGGCAGTCCTGAGCCGATGTGTCCACCAGGGGACGCGACCAAAGTTTACGTACCACAGGAAAGCGCATCAAGGCCTCGTGTTCTCTCCATGAAATGAACGTGAGCTTGAAGGGTGATGTGTCAGCGTGCACCGTGAACAGCTCGCTGGTACGCCTGTCTTTGCCCCCTCTCACGGTCTCACGCACCCGGGCTCAGTTCCGTGCAGGAATGCTGAGTGGGAGCGCCAGCCTCGCTTCTGGACTCGAAAGCCTTCCACCCCCTAATGGCAGGTTGTGTGTGTCTCTCACGTGGGGGGAGGAATGAGGTCGCCCACAGAGGTTCTGCCATGAAAGATCTAAAGACGCACGCTGCTGAGGAGCTTGTTCCTCATGGAGCATCCCCGAAGGCCAGAAGAATGCCGAAGATCTCTTTCAAAGCTGCCGGACGCTCTGCCGTTCTAGGCCTGAGATAAGGACCTTGTGACGGCACTGTAACCCCGCGAGATTCAGGAGACATCGCCAGTGCGAGTGGCAATCCGGAAGGAAGAACCTCCAAGGCGGGGTGTCCTTTCCTGTACAAAACGGCGCCCAAGTGGCTGAGGCAGGGAGCATTTTCCTTCACAGAACCGGCATCCTCGTATGCCTGTGGGTTACTCTAAAGAAACGACACTGTGAGCAACCTCTTCGAAAAGGCCTTCGCAAGCGACTTGGAGACAACAGCAGCGCAGTGGAGGCACAGACCATTGTCCTAGAGAGCAGCACAGTGTCTCTAGCACCGATTGCTTCCCGGAGGATACTTAAGCCACACCGAGATTCCAGCAGGGAGTTTTGCCTTATAGCAGTACAACTCACTCAAGAAAGAGGGATGAGGTGTAGGGCTAATCTACGTGCGCTCACGCTCTGTGTCCCCGAGAAGGTTTCACGGAGCAGAATGCATCACCGACCGCTACCACGTGTGTGCACCAAAGAAGCCCTGTGCCGTGGGTGTTCTCAGGCCGACAGCGAAGACCTAGGTGTGTGCTGCACCCGCACCCGGTGGTTCACACGTTGCGTGACCCTGTGCCTTTTGAAGATGCTCAGAGCGGGTGGCACCTGCGTGCTGCGAGCTCAAGAGGTGTAGAGTGTAAAGGCCTTTCACACTGGAGGAAAGGCTTGCATCTCATGGAGAAAATATGTACATCGCCCGGGAGATGGAGGCGCGCTCTTGACACCATTTCCTCTGCCCGTTTCAAACACAAGTGTTTGTACTCGATCTGGGCTGCCTGGTGAAACGCTTGGCAGTCCGCATCACCCTGAGCACCTTTCCTGAAGTTTGATTCGTAGCTGGGTAAACTCGGGCTTCAGAGGCTTAGATGAGACCAAAGGTGTTCAGCTTGTGGCGAAAGCCTTTGACCAGAGGCATATAAGCTTGTGCTTGGGGCGAGGGCTAGGCAAGAACGTTTACACACTGGGTTTTTATCTTTACCCTAAGCTGTCCCTTTTGGCTGCAGCAGGCGGAGGGAACCCGCGGAGAGAGAACAGCTGCGAAGTGGATGCACACAGCAGTCACCTCGATACCAGCCCCGGGCTCCCAAGCAACGATCCTTCCCCGCAGGGTACTTAACCCACCCAGGGATTCAAGCAGGGAGTTCGCCTTGTCCAACTCGCACAGGAGACTGGCATGAGATGTAGGGCTCATCTACTTGCGTTCACACTACGTGGCCCGGAGAAGTTCTCACGGAGCCGAATCCAGCACCCTTCCTCCACCACGTGTGTACACAAAGGAGCGCTGGGCAGTGGGTGTTCTCAGGCCAAGAGAGAAGCCCTTGTTCTGTGCTGCACCTGCTGGGTGGTTCAAAGGTTTTCTGACCTTCCTGCTCTGGAAGCTTTTCAGAGCTGAGGCTACGCCTGGGCTGCGAAAGCAGAGAGGCGTAGAGGCCTTTCACACTGAAGGCATGGGCCTGTTTCCCATGGGGAAAGTGTACGTCGCCCAACCCCCACTCCCACCCCACCCCACCCCACCCCACCCCACTCCAACCCACCCCCAGCTGGAGGCGTGCGGGTTGACACCATTTTGTCCTGCCCATGGAAAATACAAAGAGGCGTACACGATTTGGGCTGTCTGGTGAGAGAATTTTGAATCGGCGGCACCCTGAGTACCTTTCCCGAAGTTTGCTTCCTAGCTGGTTAAACTCGGCATTCAGAGGCGAGATGAGAACAAACTTGCTCCGCGTGCGACGAAGTGCCTTGATGCCCTGCCCTAAATGTTTGAGCTTCTGGCCAGCGTCAGGCAAGTACTTTGACACGTAGGAGTCTCCCTTTTACTCCAAGCTGTCCCTGTTGGCTGAAGCAGTCGGCGTGTCTGTATCGCAGCCTGGGAGGCCGGGCGTTGGGGGAGTCTGCCAAGTGACTGGCCTCCATTTATAGCTAACTGAGAAACTGCGTCGAAGCTTTCGGGAGCCTCTTACAGGGAATGGTTGCAGTTGGGAATTGGAGACTGTGCTGGCAAACGTCAGCAGCTCCTCTCCCTCGGAGGGCTCTTGGTGTGCCGACTCCTAACAGCCAGCACGGTCCCCAGCTCGTGAACGGTCCCATTGCGAGCCGGTCTCGTCCGTGAAAGAGCCACGTGAGGCTGAGCTCCAAGAGTCGGGCTCCACACCTGGAGCCTTTGGGACAGGGCAGTCCTGAGCCGATGTGCCCACCAGGGGACGCGACCAAAGTTTACGTACCACAGGAAAGCGCATCAAGGCCTCGTGTTCTCTCCATGAAATGAACGTGAGCTTGAAGGGTGATGCGTCAGCGTGCACCGTGAACAGCTCGCTGGTACGCCTGTCTTTGCCCCCTCTCACGGTCTCACGCACCCGGGCTCAGTTCCGTGCAGGAATGCTGAGTGGGAGCGCCAGCCTCGCTTCTGGACTCGAAAGCCTTCCACCCCCTAATGGCAGGTTGTGTGTGTCTCTCACGTGGGGGGAGGAATGAGGTCGCCCACAGAGGTTCTGCCATGAAAGATCTAAAGACGCACGCTGCTGAGGAGCTTGTTCCTCATGGTGCGTCCCCGAAGGCCAGAAGAATGCCGAAGGTCTCTCTCAAAGCTGCCGGACGCTCTGCCGTTCTAGGCCTGAGATAAGGACCTTGTGACGGCACTGTAACCCCGCGAGATTCAGGAGACATCGCCAGTGCGAGTGGCAATCCGGAAGGAAGAACCTTCAAGGCGGAGTGTCCTTTCCTGTACAAAACGGCGCCCAAGTGGCTGAGGCAGGGAGCATTTTCCTTCACAGAACCGGCATCCTCGTATGCCTGTGGGTTACTCTAAAGAAACGACACTGTGAGCAACCTCTTCGAAAAGGCCTTCGCAAGCGACTTGGAGACAACAGCAGCGCAGTGGAGGCACAGACCATTGTCCTAGAGAGCAGCACAGTGTCTCTAAGCAGCGATCGCTTCCCGGAGGATACTTAAGCCACACCGAGATTCCAGCAGGGAGTTTTGCCTTATAGCAGTACAACTCACTCAAGAAAGAGGGATGAGGTGTAGGGCTAATCTACGTGCGCTCACGCTCTGTGTCCCCGAGAAGGTTTCACGGAGCAGAATGCATCACCGACCGCTACCACGTGTGTGCACCAAAGAAGCCCTGTGCCGTGGGTGTTCTCAGGCCGACAGCGAAGACCTAGGTGTGTGCTGCACCCGCGCCCGGTGGTTCACACGTTGCGTGACCCTGTGCCTTTTGAAGATGCTCAGAGCGGGTGGCACCTGCGTGCTGCGAGCGCAAGAGGTGTAGAGTGTAAAGGCCTTTCACACTGGAGGAAAGGCTTGCATCTCATGGAGAAAATGTGTACGTCGCCCGGGAGATGGAGGCGCGCTCTTGACACCATTTCCTCTGCCCGTTTCAAACACAAGTGTTTGTACTCGATCTGGGCTGCCTGGTGAAACGCTTGGCAGTCCGCATCACCCTGAGCACCTTTCCTGAAGTTTGATTCGTAGCTGGGTAAACTCGGGCTTCAGAGGCTTAGATGAGACCAAACGTGTTCAGCTTGTGGCGAAAGCCTTTGACCAGAGGCATATAAGCTTGTGCTTGGGGCGAGGGCTAGGCAAGAACGTTTACACACTGGGTTTTTATCTTTACCCTAAGCTGTCCCTTTTGGCTGCAGCAGGCGGAGGGAACCCGCGGAGAGAGAACAGCTGCGAAGTGGATGCACACAATAGTCACCTCGATACCAGCCCCGGGCTCCCAAGCAACGATCCTTCCCCGCAGGGTACTTAACCCACCCAGGGATTCAAGCAGGGAGTTCACCTTGTCCAACTCGCACAGGAGACTGGCATGAGATGTAGGGCTCATCTACTTGCGTTCACACTACGTGGCCCGGAGAAGTTCTCACGGAGCCGAATCCAGCACCCTTCCTCCACCACGTGTGTACACAAAGGAGCGCTGGGCAGTGGGTGTTCTCAGGCCAAGAGAGAAGCCCTTGTTCTGTGCTGCACCTGCTGGGTGGTTCAAAGGTTTTCTGACCTTCCTGCTCTGGAAGCTTTTCAGAGCTGAGGCTACGCCTGGGCTGCGAAAGCAGAGAGGCGTAGAGGCCTTTCACACTGAAGGCGTGGGCCTGATTCCCATGGGGAAAGTGTACGTCGCCCAACCCCCACTCCCACCCCACCCCACCCCACCCCACCCCACTCCAACCCACCCCCAGCTGGAGGCGTGCGGGTTGACACCATTTTGTCCTGCCCATGGAAAATACACAGAGGCGTACACGATTTGGGCTGTCTGGTGAAAGAATTTTGAATCGGCGGCACCCTGAGTACCTTTCCCGAAGTTTGCTTCCTAGCTGGTTAAACTCGGCATTCAGAGGCGAGATGAGAACAAACTTGCTCCGCGTGCGGCGAAGTGCCTTGTTGCCCTGCCCTAAATGTTTGAGCTTCTGGCCAGCGTCAGGCAAGTACTTTGACACGTAGGAGTCTCACTTTTACTCCAAGCTGTCCCTGTTGGCTGAAGCAGTCGGCGTGTCTGTATCGCAGCCTGGGAGGCCGGGCGTTGGGGGAGTCTGCCAAGTGACTGGCCTCCATTTATTGCTAACTGAGAAACTGTGTCGAATCTTTCGGGAGCCTCTTACAGGGAATGGTTGCAGTTCGGAATTGGAGACTGTGCTGGCAAACGTCAGCAGCTCCTCTCCCTCGGAGGGCTCTTGGTGTGCCGACTCCTAACAGCCAGCACGGTCCCCAGCTCGTGAACGGTCCCATTGCGAGCCGGTCTCGTCCGTGAAAGAGCCACGTGAGGCTGAGCTCCAAGAGTCGGGCTCCACACCTGGAGCCTTTGGGACAGGGCAGTCCTGAGCCGATGTGCCCACCAAGGGACACGACCAAAGTTGACGTACCACAGGAAAGCGCATCAAGGCCTCGTGTTCTCTCCATGAAATGAACGTGAGCTTGAAGGGTGATGCGTCAGCGTGCACCGTGAACAGCTCGCTGGTACGCCTGTCTTTGCCCGCTCTCACGGTCTCACGCACCCTGGCTCAGTTCCGTGCAGGAATGCTGAGTGGGAGCGCCAGCCTCGCTTCTGGACTCGAAAGCCTTCCACCCCCTAATGGCAGGTTGTGTGTGTCTCTCATGTGGGGGGAGGAATGAGGTCGCCCACAGAGGTTCTGCCATGAAAGATCTAAAGACGCACGCTGCTGAGGAGCTTGTTCCTCATGGAGCGTCACCGAAGGCCAGAAGAATGCCGAAGGTCTCTTTCAAAGCTGCCGGACGCTCTGCCGTTCTAGGCCTGAGATAAGGACCTTGTGACGGCACTGTAACCCCGCGAGATTCAGGAGACATCGCCAGTGCGAGTGGCAATCCGGAAGGAAGAACCTGCAAGGCGGAGTGTCCTTTCCTGTACAAAACGGCGCCCAAGTGGCTGAGGCAGGGAGCATTTTCCTTAACAGAACCGGCATCCTCGTATGCCTGTGGGTTGCTCTAAAGAAACGACACTGTGAGCAACCTCTTCGAAAAGGCCTTCGCAAGCGACTTGGAGACATCAGCAGCGCAGTGGAGGCACCGACCATTATCTTAGAGAGCAGCACAGTGTCTCTAGCAGCGATCGCTTCACGGAGGATACTTAAGGCATACCGAGACTACAGCAGGGAGTTTTGCCTTATGGCAGTACAACTCACTCAAGAAAGAGGGATGAGGTGTAGGGCTAATCTACGTTCGCTCACGCTCTGTGTCCCTGTGAAGGTTTCACGGAGCAGAATGCATCACCGACCGCTACCACGTGTGTGCACCAACGAAGCCCTGTGCCGTGGGTGTTCTCAGGCTGACAGCGAAGACCTAGGTGTGTGCTGCACCCGCGCTCGGTGGTTCACACGTTGCGTGACCCTGTGCCTTTGGAAGATGTTCAGAGCGGGTGGCACCTGCGTGCTGCGATCGCAAGAGGTGTAGAGTATAGAAGCCTTTCACACTGGAGGAAGGGCTTGCATCTCATGGAGAAAATGTGTACGTCGCCCGGGAGATGGAGGCGCGCTCTTGACACCATTTCCTCTGCCCGTTTAAAACACAAGTGTTTGTACCCGATCTGGGCTGCCTGGTGAAAGGCTTGGCAGTCCGCATCACCCTGAGCACCTTTCCTGAAATTTGATTCATAGCTGGGTAAACTCGGGCTTCAGAGGCTTAGATGAGACCAAACGTGTTCAGCTTGTGGCGACAGCCTTTGACCAGAGGCATATATGCTTGTGCTTGGGACGAGGGCTAGGCAAGAACGTTTACACACTGGGTTTTTATCTTTACCCTAAGCTGTCCCTTTTGGCTGCAGCAGGCGGAGAGAACCCGCGGAGAGAGAACAGCTGCGAAGTGGATGCACAGAACAGTCACCTCGATACCAGCCCCGGGATCCCAAGCAACGATCCTTCCCCGGAGGGTACTTAACCCACCCCAGGATTCAAGCAGGGAGTTCGCCTTGTCCAACTCGCACAGGAGACTGGCATGAGATGTAGGGATCATCTACTTGCGTTCACACTACGTGGCCCGGATAAGTTCTCAGGGAGTCGAATCCAGCACACTTCCTCCACCACGTGTGTACACAAAGGAGCGCTGGGCAGTGGGTGTTCTCAGGCCAAGAGAGAAGCCCTTGTTCTGTGCTGCATCGGCTTGGTGGTTCAAAGGTTTTCTGACCTTCCTGCTCTGGAAGCTTTTCAGAGCTGAGGCTATGCCTGGGCTGCGAAAGCAGAGAGGCGTAGAGGCCTTTCACACTGTAGGCGTGGGCCTGTTTCCCATGGAGAAAGTGTTCGTCACCCAACCCCCACCACCACCCCACCCCACCCCACCCCAACCCACCCCCAGTTGGAGGCGTGCGGGTTGACACCATTTTGTCCTTCCCATGGAAAATACAAAGAGGCGTACACGGTTTGGGCTGTCTGGTGAAAGAATTTTGAATCGGCGGCACCCTGAGTACCTTTCCCGAAGTTTGCTTCCTAGCTGGTTAAACTCGGCATTCAGAGGCGAGATGAGAACAAATTTGCTTCGCGTGCGGCGAAGTGCCTTGATGCCCTGCCCTAAATGTTTGTGCTTCTGGCCAGCGTCACGCAAGTACTTTGACACGTAGGATTCTCACTTTTACTCCAAGCTGTCCCTGTTGGCTGAAGCAGTCGGCGTGACTGTTTTGCAGCCTGGGAGGCCGGGCGTTGGGGGAGTCTGCCAAGTGAGTGGCCTCCATTTATAGCTAACTGAGAAACTGCGTCGAAGCTTTCGGGAGCCTCTTACAGGGAATGGTTGCAGTTCGGAATTGGAGACTGTGCTGGCAAACGTCAGCAGCTCCTCTCCCTCGGAGGGCTCTTGGTGTGCCGACTCCTGACAGCCAATACTGTCCCCAGCTCGTGAACGGTCCCATTGCGAGTCGGTCTCGTCCGTTAAAGAGCCACGTGAGGCTGATCTCCAAGAGTCGGGCTCCACACCTGGAGCCTTTGGGACAGGGCAGTCCTGAGCCGATGTGCCCACCAGGGGACGCGACCAAAGTTTATGTACCACAGGAAAGCTCATCAAGGCCTCGTGTTCTGTCCATGAAATGAACGTGAGCTTGAAGGGTGATGCGTCAGCGTGCACCGTGAACAGCTCGCTGGTACACCTGCATTTGCCGCCTCTCACGGTCTCACGCACCCGGGCTCAGTTCCGTGTATAATGCTAAGTGGGAGCGCCAGCCTCGCTTCTGGACTCTAAAGCCTTCCACCCCCTAATGGCAGGTTGTGTGTGTCTCTCACGTGGGGGGAGGAATGAGGTCGCCCACAGAGGTTCTGCCATGAAAGATCTAAAGACGCACGCTGCTGAGGAGCTTGTTCCTCATGGAGCATCCCCGAAGGCCAGAAGCATGCCGAAGGTCTCTTTCAAAGCTGCCGGACGCTCTGCCGTTCTAGGCCTGAGATAAGGACCTTGTGACGTCACTGTAACCCCGCGAGATTCAGGAGACATCGCCAGTGCGAGTGGCAATCCGGAAGGAAGAACCTTCAAGGCGGAGTGTCCTTTCCTGTACAAAACGGCGCCCAAGTGGCTGAGGCAGGGAGCATTTTCCTTCACAGAACCGGCATCCTCGTATGCCTGGGGGTTACTCTAAAGAAACGACACTGTGAGCAACCTCTTCGAAAAGGCCTTCGCAAGCGACTTGGAGAAAACAGTAGCGCAGTGGAGGCACAGACCATTATCCTAGAGAGCAGCACAGTGTCTCTAGCAGCGATCGCTTCCCGGAGGATACTTAAGCCACACCGAGATTCCAGCAGGGAGTTTTGCCTTATAGCAGTACAACTCACTCAAGAAAGAGGGATGAGGTGTAGGGCTAATCTACGTGCACTCACGCTCTGTGTCCCCGAGAAGGTTTCACGGAGCAGAAGGCATCACCGACCGCTACCACGTGTGTGCACCAAAGAAGCCCTGTGCCGTGGGTGTTCTCAGGCCGACAGCGAAGACCTAGGTGTGTGCTGCACCCGCGCTCGGTGGTTCACACGTTGCGTGACCCCTGTGCCTTTGGAAGATGTTCAGAGCGGGTGGCACCTGCGTGCTGCGAGCGCAAGAGGTGTAGAGTGTAGAGGCCTTTCACACTGGAGGAAGGGCTTGCGTCTCGTGGAGAGAACGTGTACGTCGCCCGGGAGATGGAGGCGCGCCCTTGACACCATTTCCTCTGCCCGTTTAAAACACAAGTGTTTGTACTCGATCTGGGCTGCCTGGTGAAACGCTTGGCAGTCCGCATCACCCTGAGCACCTCTCCTGAAGTTTGATTCGTAGCTGGGTGAACTCGGGCTTCAGAGGCTTAGATGAGACCAAACGTGTTCAGCTTGTGGCGAAAGCCTTTGACCAGAGGCATATACGCTTGTGCTTGGGGCGAGGGCTAGGCAAGAACGTTTACACCCCGGGTTTTTATCTTTACCCTAAGCTGTGTCCCTTTTGGCAGCAGCAGGCGGAGAGAACCCGCGGAGAGAGAACAGCTGCGAAGTGGATGCACAGAACAGTCACCTCGATACCAGCCCCGGGGTCCCAAGCAACGATCCTTCCCCGGAGGGTACTTAACCCACCCCGGGATTCAAGCAGGGAGTTTGCCTTGTCCAACTCACACAGGAGACTGGCATGAGATGTAGGGCTCATCTACTTGCGTTCACACTACGTGGCCCGGAGAAATTCTCACGGAGCCGAATGCAGCACCCTTCCTCCACCACGTGTGTACACAAAGGAGCGCTGGGCAGTGGGTGTTCTCAAGGCCAAGAGAGAAGCCCTTGTTCTGTGCTGCACCTGCTGGGTGGTTCAAAGGTTTTCTGACCTTCCTGCTCTGGAAGCTTTTCAGAGCTGAGGCTACACCTGGGCTGCGAAAGTAGAGAGGTGTAGAGACCTTTCACACTGAAGGCGTGGGCCTGTTTCCATGGAGAAAGTGTACGTCGCCCAACCCCCACCCACACCCCACCCCACCCCACCCCACCCTACCCCAACCCACCCACAGCTGGAGGCGTGCGGGTTGACACCATTTTGTCCTGCCCATGGAAAATACAAAGAGGCGTACACGATTTGGGCTGTCTGGTGAAAGAATTTTGAATCGGCGGCACCCTGAGTACCTTTCCCGAAGTTTGCTTCCTAGCTGGTTAAACTCGGCATTCAGAGGCGAGATGAGAACAAACTTGCTCCGCGTGCGCCGAAGTGCCCTGATGCCCTGCCCTAAATATTTGAGCTTCGGGCCAGCGTCACGCATGTCCTTTGACACGTAGGAGTCTCCCTTTTACTCCAAGCTGTCCCTGTTGGCTGAAGAAGTCGGCGTGTCTGTATCGCAGCCTGGGAGGCCGGGCGTTGGGGGAGTCTGCCAAGTGACTGGCCTCCATTTATAGCTAACTGAGAAACTGCGTCGAAGCTTTCGGGAGCCTCTTACAGGGAATGGTTGCAGTTGGGAATTGGAGACTGTGCTGGCAAACGTCAGCAGCTCCTCTCCCTCGGAGGGCTCTTGGTGTGCCGACTCCTAACAGCCAGCACGGTCCCCAGCTCGTGAACGGTCCCATTGCGAGCCGGTCTCGTCCGTGAAAGAGCCACGTGAAGCTGAGCTCCAACAGTCGGGCTCCACACCTGGAGCCTTTGGGACAGGGCAGTCCTGAGCCGATGTGCCCACCAGGGGACGCGACCAAAGTTTACGTACCACAGGAAAGCGCATCAAGGCCTCGTGTTCTGTCCATGAAATGAACGTGAGCTTGAAGGGTGATGCGTCAGCGTGCACCGTGAACAGCTCGCTGGTACGCCTGTCTTTGCCCCCTCTCACGGTCTCACGCACCCGGGCTCAGTTCCATGCAGGAATGCTGAGTGGGAGCGCCAGCCTCGCTTCTGGACTCTAAAGCCTTCCACCCCCTAATGGCAGGTTGTGTGTGTCTCTCACGTGGGGGGAGGAATGAGGTCGCCCACAGAGG
Source organism: Orcinus orca (assembly GCF_937001465.1). Lineage (NCBI taxonomy): Eukaryota > Metazoa > Chordata > Mammalia > Artiodactyla > Delphinidae > Orcinus > Orcinus orca. Next base: position 545,726 of record NW_026043741.1, on the reverse strand, counting down.
TTCTGCCATGAAAGATCTAAAGACGCACGCTGCTGAGGAGCTTGTTCCTCATGGAGCATCCCCGAAGGCCAGAAGAATGCCGAAGGTCTCTTTCAAAGCTGCCGGACGCTCTGCCGTTCTAGGCCTGAGATAAGGACCTTGTGATGGCACTGTAACCCGCGAGATTCAGGAGACATCGCCAGTCCGAGTGGCAATCCGGAAGGAAGAACCTGCAAGGCGGAGTGTCCTTTCCTGTACAAAACGGCGCCCAAGTGGCTGAGGCAGGGAGCATTTTCCTTCACAGAAGCGGCATCCTCGTATGCCTGTGGGTTACTCTAAAGAAACGACACTGTGAGCAACCTCTTCGAAAAGGCCTTCGCAAGTGACTTGGAGACAACAGCAGCACAGTGGAGGCACAGACCATTATCCTAGATAGCAAGCAGCACAGTGTCTCTAGCAGCGATCGCTTCCCGGAGGATACTTAAACCACACCGAGATTCCAGCAGGGAGTTTTGCCTTATAGCAGTACAACTCACTCAAGAAAGAGGGATGAGGTGTAGGGCTAATCTACGTGCGCTCACGCTCTGTGTCCCCGACAAGGTTTCACGGAGCAGAATGCATCAACGACCGATACCACCTGTGTGCACCAATGAAGCCCTGTGCTGTGGGTGTTCTCAGGCCGACAGCGAAGACCTAGGTGTGTGCTGCACCCGCGCTCGGTGGTTCACACGTTGCGTGACCCTGTGCCTTTGGAAGATGTTCAGAGCGGGTGGCACCTGCGTGCTGCGAGTGCAAGAGGTGTAGAGTGTAGAGGCCTTTCACACTGGAGGAAGGGCTTGCGTCTCGTGGAGAAAACGTGTACGTCGCCCGGGAGATGGAGGCGCTCTTGATACCATTTCCTCTGCCCGTTTAAAACACAAGTGTTTGTACTCGATCTGGGCTGCCTGGTGAAACGCTTGGCAGTCCGCATCACCCTGAGCACCTTTCCTGAAGTTTGATTCATAGCTGGGTAAACTCGGGCTTCAGAGGCTTAGAGGAGAGCAAACGTGTTCAGCTTGTGGCGAAAGCCTTTGACCAGAGGTATATACACTTGTGCTTGGGGCGAGGGCTAGGCAAGAACGTTTACACCCTGGGTTTTTATCTTTACCCTAAGCTGTCCCTTTTGGCTGCAGCAGGCGGAGAGAACCCGCGGAGAGAGAACAGCTGCGAAGTGGATGCACAGAAGAGTCACCTCGATACCAGCCCCGGGGTCCCAAGCAACGATCCTTCCCCGGAGGGTACTTAACCCACCCCGGGATTCAAGCAGGGAGTTAGCCTTGTCCAACTCGCACAGGAGACTGGCATGAGATGTAGGGCTCATCTACTTGCGTTCACACTACGTGGCCCGGAGAAATTCTCACGGAGCCGAATCCAGCACCCTTCCTCCACCACGTGTGTACACAAAGGAGCGCTGGGCAGTGGGTGTTCTCAGGCCAATAGAGAAGCCCTTGTTCTGTGCTGCACCTGCTGGGTGGTTCAAAGGTTTTCTGACCTTCCTGCTCTGGAAGCTTTTCAGAGCTGAGGCTACGCCTGGGCTGCGAAAGTAGAGAGGTGTAGAGACCTTTCACACTGAAGGCGTGGGCCTGTTTCCATGGAGAAATTGTACGTCGCCCAACCCCCACCCACACCCCACCCCACCCCACCCCACCCTACCCCAACCCAACCCAGCTGGAGGCGTGCGGGTTGACACCATTTTGTCCTGCCCATGGAAAATACAAAGAGGCGTACACGATTTGGGCTGTCTGGTGAAAGAATTTTGAATCGGCGGCACCCTGAGTACCTTTCCCGAAGTTTGCTTCCTAGCTGGTTAAACTCGGCATTCAGAGGCGAGATGAGAAAAAACTTGCTCCGCGTGCGCCGAAGTGCCCTGATGCCCTGCCCTAAATGTTTGAGCTTCTGGCCAGCGTCACGCATGTCCTTTGACACGTAGGAGTCTCCCTTTTACTCCAAGCTGTCCCTGTTGGCTGAAGAAGTCGGCGTGTCTGTATCGCAGCCTGGGAGGCCGGGCGTTGGGGGAGTCTGCCAAGTGACTGGCCTCCATTTATAGCTAACTGAGAAACTGCGTCGAAGCTTTCGGGAGCCTCTTACAGGGAATGGTTGCAGTTGGGAATTGGAGACTGTGCTGGCAAACGTCAGCAGCTCCTCTCCCTCGGAGGGCTCTTGGTGTGCCGACTCCTAATAGCCAGCACGGTCCCCAGCTCGTGAACGGTCCCATTGCGAGCCGGTCTCGTCCGTGAAAGAGCCACGTGAGGCTGAGCTCCAACAGTCGGGCTCCACACCTGGAGCCTTTGGGACAGGGCAGTCCTGAGCCGATGTGCCCACCAGGGGACGCGACCAAAGTTTACGTTCCAAAGGAAAGCGCATCAAGGCCTCGTGTTCTGTCCATGAAATGAACGTGAGCTTGAAGGGTGATGCGTCAGCGTGCACCGTGAACAGCTCGCTGGTACGCCTGTCTTTGCCCCCTCTCACGGTCTCACGCACCCGGTCTCAGTTCCGTGCAGGAATGCTGAGTGGGAGCGCCAGCCTCGCTTCTGGACTCTAAAGCCTTCCACCCCCTAATGGCAGGTTGTGTGTGTCTCTCACGTGGGGGGAGGAATGAGGTCGCCCACAGAGGTTCTGCCATGAAAGATCTAAAGACGCACGCTGCTGAGGAGCTTGTTCCTCATGGAGCATCCCCGAAGGCCAGAAGAATGCCGAAGGTCTCTTTCAAAGATGCCGGACGCTCTGCCGTTCTAGGCCTGAGATACGGACCTTGTGATGGCACTGTAACCCGCGAGATTCAGGAGACATCGCCAGTCCGAGGGGCAATCCGGAAGGAAGAACCTGCAAGGCGGAGTGTCCTTTCCTGTACAAAACGGCGCCCAAGTGGCTGAGGCAGGGAGCATTTTCCTTCACAAAAGCGGCATCCTCGTATGCCTGTGGGTTACTCTAAAGAAACGACACTGTGAGCAACCTCTTCGAAAAGGCCTTCGCAAGTGACTTGGAGACAACAGCAGCACAGTGGAGGCACAGACCATTATCCTAGATAGCAAGCAGCACAGTGTCTCTAGCAGCGATCGCTTCCCGGAGGATACTTAAACCACACCGAGATTCCAGCAGGGAGTTTTGCCTTATAGCAGTACAACTCACTCAAGAAAGAGGGATGAGGTGTAGGGCTAATCTACGTGCGCTCACGCTCTGTGTCCCCGACAAGGTTTCACGGAGCAGAATGCATCAACGACCGATACCACGTGTGTGCACCAATGAAGCCCTGTGCTGTGGGTGTTCTCAGGCCGACAGCGAAGACCTAGGTGTGTGCTGCACCCGCGCTCGGTGGTTCACACGTTGCGTGACCCTGTGCCTTTGGAAGATGTTCAGAGCGGGTGGCACCTGCGTGCTACGAGTGCAAGAGGTGTAGAGTGTAGAGGCCTTTCACACTGGAGGAAGGGCTTGCGTCTCGTGGAGAAAACGTGTACGTCGCCCGGGAGATGGAGGCGCTCTTGATACCATTTCCTCTACCCGTTTAAAACACAAGTGTTTGTACTCGATCTGGGCTGCCTGGTGAAACGCTTGGCAGTCCGCATCACCCTGAGCACCTTTCCTGAAGTTTGATTCGTAGCTGGGTGAACTCGGGCTTCAGAGGCTTAGAGGAGAGCAAACGTGTTCAGCTTGTGGCGAAAGCCTTTGACCAGAGGTATATACACTTGTGCTTGGGGCGAGGGCTAGGCAAGAACGTTTACACCCTGGGTTTTTATCTTTACCCTAAGCTGTCCCTTTTGGCTGCAGCAGGCGGAGAGAACCCGCGGAGAGAGAACAGCTGCGAAGTGGATGCACAGAAGAGTCACCTCGATACCAGCCCCGGGGTCCCAAGCAACGATCCTTCCCTGGAGGGTACTTAACCCACCCCGGGATTCAAGCAGGGAGTTCGCCTTGTCCAACTCGCACAGGAGACTGGCATGAGATGTAGGGCTCATCTACTTGCGTTCACACTACGTGGCCCGGAGAAATTCTCACGGAGCCGAATCCAGCACCCTTCCTCCACCACGTGTGTACACAAAGGAGCGCTGGGCAGTGGGTGTTCTCAGGCCAATAGAGAAGCCCTTGTTCTGTGCTGCACTGGCTGGGTGGTTCAAAGGTTTTCTGACCTTCCTGCTCTGGAAGCTTTTCAGAGCTGAGGCTACACCTGGGCTGCGAGAGCAGAGAGGCATAGAGGCCTTTCACACTGAAGGCGTGGGCCTGTTTCCCATGGAGAAAGTGTATGTCTCCCAACCCCCACCCCCACCCCACCCCACCCCACCCCACCCCACCCCAACCCACCCTCAGCTGGAGGCGTGCGGGTTGACACCATTTTGTCCTGCCCATGGAAAATACAAAGAGGCATACACGATTTGGGCTGTCTGGTGAAAGAATTTTGAATCGGCGGCACCCTGAGTACCTTTCCCGAAGTTTGCTTCCTAGTTGGTTAAACTCGGTATTCAGAGGCGAGATGAGAACAAACTTGCTCCGCGTGCGAAGAAGTGCCCTGATGCCCTGCCCTAAATGTTTGAGCTTCTGGCCAGCGTCACGCAAGTACTTTGACACGTAGGAGTCTCCCTTTTACTCCAAGCTGTCCCTGTTGGCTGACGCAGTCGGCGTGTCTGTATCGCAGCCTGGGAGGCCGGGCGTTGGGGGAGTCTGCCAAGTGACTGGCCTCCATTTATAGCTAACTGAGAAACTGCGTCGAAGCTTTCGGGAGCCTCTTACAGGGAATGGTTGCAGTTCGGAATTGGAGACTGTGCTGGCAAACGTCAGCAGCTCCTCTCCCACGGAGGGCTCTTGGTGTGCCGACTCCTAACAGCCAGCACAGTCCCCAGCTCATGAACGGTCCCATTGCGAGCCGGTCTCGTCCGTGAAAGAGCCACGTGAGGCTGAGCTCCAACAGTCGGGCTCCACACCTGGAGCCTTTGGGAGAGGGCAGTCCTGAGCCGATTTGCCCACCAGGGGACACGACCAAAGTTTACGTACCACAGGAAAGCGCATCAAGGCCTTGTGTTCTGTCCAAGAAATGAACGTGAGCTTGAAGGGTGATGCGTCAGCGTGCACCGTGAACAGCTCTCTGGTACGCCTGCCTTTGCCCACTCTCACGGTCTCACGCACCCGGGCTCAGTTCCGTGCAGGAATGCTGAGTGGGAGCGCCAGCCTCTCTTCTGGACTCTAAAGCCTTCCACCCCCTAATGGCAGGTTGTGTGTGGCTCTCACGTGGGGGGAGGAATGAGGTCACCCACAGAGGTTCTGCCATGAAAGATCTAAAGACGCACACAGCTGAGGAGCTTGTTCCTCATGGAGTATCCCCGAAGGCCAGAAGAATGCCGAAGGTCTCTTTCAAAGCTGCCGGACGCTCTGCTGTTCTAGGCCTGAGATACGGACCTTGTGACGGCACTGTAACCCCGCAAGATTCAGGAGACATCGCCAGTGCGAGTGGCAATCCGGAAGGAAGAACCTTCAAGGGGGAGTGTCCTTTCCTGTACAAAACGGCGCCCAAGTGGCTGAGGCAGGGAGCATTTTCCTTCACAGAACCGGCATCCTCGTATGCCTGTGGGTTACTCTAAAGAAACGACACTGTGAGCAACCTCTTCGAAAAGGCCTTCGCAAGCGACTTGGAGACAACAGCAGCGCAGTGGAGGCACAGACCATTATCCTAGATAGCAAGCAGCACAGTGTCTCTAGCAGCGATCACTTCCCGGAGGATACTTAAGCCAGACCGAGATTCCAGCAGGGAGTTTTGTCTTATAGCAGTACAACTCACTCAAGAAAGAGGGATGAGGTGTAGGGCTAATCTACGTGTGCTCACGCTCTGTGTCCCCGAGAAGGTTTCACGGAGCAGAATGCATCACCGACCACGACCACGTGTGTGCACCAAAGAAGCCCTGTGCCGTGGGTGTTCTCAGGCCGACAGCGAAGACCTAGGTGTGTGCTGCACCCGCGCTCGTTGGTTCACACGTTGCGTGACCCTGTGCCTTTGGAAGATGTTCAGAGCGGGTGGCACCTGCGTGCTGCGAGTGCAAGAGGTGTAGAGTGTAGAGGCCTTTCACACTGGAGGAAGGGCTTGCCTCTCATGGAGAAAACGTGTACGTCGCCCGGGAGATGGAGGCGCGCTCTTGACACCATTTCCTCTGCCCGTTTAAAACACAAGTGTTTGTACTCGATCTGGGCTGCCTGGTGAAACGCTTGGCAGTCCGCATTACCCTGAGCACCTTTCCTGAAGTTTGATTCGTAGCTGGGTAAACTCGGGCTTCAGAGGCTTAGAGGAGACCAAACGTGTTCAGCTTGTGGCGAAAGCCTTTGACCAGAGGCATATACGCTTGTGCTTGGGGCGAGGGCTAGGCAAGAACGTTTACACCTTGGGTTTTTATCTTTACCCTAAGCTGTCCCTTTTGGGTGCAGCAGGCGGAGAGAACCCGCGGAGAGAGAACAGCTGCGAAGTGGATGCACACAACAGTCACCTCGATACCAGCCCCGGGGTCCCAAGCAACGATCCTTCCCCGGAGGGTACTTAACCCACCCCGGGATTCAAGCAGGGAGTTCGCCTTGTCCAACTCACACAGGAGACTGGCATGAGATGTAGGGCTCATCTACTTGCGTTCACACTACGTGGCCCGGAGAAATTCTCACGGAGCCGAATGCAGCACCCTTCCTCCACCACGTGTGTACACAAAGGAGCGCTGGGCAGTGGGTGTTCTCAAGGCCAAGAGAGAAGCCCTTGTTCTGTGCTGCACCTGCTGGGTGGTTCAAAGGTTTTCTGACCTTCCTGCTCTGGAAGCTTTTCAGAGCTGAGGCTACGCCTGGGCTGCGAAAGTAGAGAGGTGTAGAGACCTTTCACACTGAAGGCGTGGGCCTGTTTCCATGGAGAAAGTGTACGTCGCCCAACCCCCACCCACACCCCACCCCACCCCACCCCACCCTACCCCAACCCACCCCCAGCTGTAGGCGTGCGGGTTGACACCATTTTGTCCTGCCCATGGAAAATACAAAGAGGCGTACACGATTTGGGCTGTCTGGTGAGAGAATTTTGAATCGGCGGCACCCTGAGTACCTTTCCCGAAGTTTGCTTCCTAGCTGCTTAAACTCGGCATTCAGAGGCGAGATGAGAACAAACTTGCTCCGCGTGCGCCGAAGTGCCTTGATGCCCTGCCCTAAATGTTTGAGCTTCTGGCCATCGTCACGCATGTCCTTTGACACGTAGGAGTCTCACTTTTACTCCAAGCTGTCCCTGTTGGCTGAAGAAGTCGGCGTGTCTGTAGCGCAGCCTGGGAGGCCGGGCGTTGGGGGAGTCTGCCAAGTGCCTGGCCTCCATTTATAGCTAACTGAGAAACTGCGTCGAAGCTTTCGGGAGCCTCTTACAGGGAATGGTTGCAGTTCGGAATTGGAGACTGTGCTGGCAAACGTCAGCAGCTCCTCTCCCTCGGAGGGCTCTTGGTGTGCCGACTCCTAATAGCCAGCACGGTCCCCAGCTCGTGAACGGTCCCATTGCGAGCCGGTCTCGTCCGTGAAAGAGCCACGTGAGACTGAGCTCCAACAGTCGGGCTCCACACCTGGAGCCTTTGGGACAGGGCAGTCCTGAGCCGATGTGCCCACCAGGGGACGCGACCAAAGTTTACGTACCACAGGAAAGCGCATCAAGGCCTCGTGTTCTGTCCATGAAATGAACGTGAGCTTGAAGGGTGATGCGTCAGCGTGCACCGTGAACAGCTCGCTGGTACGCCTGTCTTTGCCCACTCTCACGGTCTCACGCACCCGGGCTCAGTTCCGTGCAGGAATGCTGAGCGGGAGCGCCAGCCTCGCTTCTGGACTCTAAAGCCTTCCACCCCCTAATGGCAGGTTGTGTGTGTCTCTCACGTGGGGGGAGGAATGAGGTCGCCCACAGAGGTTCTGCCATGAAAGATCTAAAGACGCACGCTGCTGAGGAGCTTGTTCCTCATGGAGCATCCCCGAAGGCCAGAAGAATGCCGACGGTCTCTTTCAAAGCTGCCGGATGCTCTGCCGTTCTAGGCCTGAGATACGGACCTTGTGATGGCACTGTAACCCGCGAGATTCAGGAGACATCGCCAGTCCGAGTGGCAATCCGGAAGGAAGAACCTGCAAGGCGGAGTGTCCTTTCCTGTACAAAACAGCGCCCAAGTGGCTGAGGCAGGGAGCATTTTCCTTCACAGAAGCGGCATCCTCGTATGCCTGTGGGTTACTCTAAAGAAACGACACTGTGAGCAACCTCTTCGAAAAGGCCTTCGCAAGCGACTTGGAGACAACAGCAGCGCAGTGGAGGCACCGACCATTATCCTAGAGAGCAGCACAGTGTCTCTAGCAGCGATCGCTTCACGGAGGATACTTAAGGCATACCGAGACTACAGCAGGGAGTTTTGCCTTATGGCAGTACAACTCACTCAAGAAAGAGGGATGAGGTGTAGGGCTAATCTACGTTCGCTCACGCTCTGTGTCCCCGAGAAGGTTTCACGGAGCAGAATGCATCACCAACCGCTACCACGTGTGTGCACCAACGAAGCCCTGTGCCGTGGGTGTTCTCAGGCCGACAGCGAAGACCTAGGTGTGTGCTGCACCCGCGCTCGGTGGTTCACACGTTGCGTGACCCTGTGCCTTTGGAAGATGTTCAGAGCGGGTGGCACCTGCGTGCTGCGATCGCAAGAGGTGTAGATTGTAGAAGCCTTTCACACTGGAGGAAGGGCTTGCATCTCATGGAGAAAATGTGTACGTCGCCCGGGAGATGGAGGCGCGCTCTTGACACCATTTCCTCTGCCCGTTTAAAACACAAGTGTTTGTACCCGATCTGGGCTGCCTGGTGAAAGGCTTGGCAGTCCGCATCACCCTGAGCACCTTTCCTGAAATTTGATTCATAGCTGGGTAAACTCGGGCTTCAGAGGCTTAGATGAGACCAAACGTGTTCAGCTTGTGGCGACAGCCTTTGACCAGAGGCATATACGCTTGTGCTTGGGGCGAGGGCTAGGCAAGAACGTTTACACACTGGGTTTTTATCTTTACCCTAAGCTGTTCCTTTTGGCTGCAGCAGGCGGAGAGAACCCGCGGAGAGAGAACAGCTGCGAAGTGGATGCACAGAACAGTCACCTCGATACCAGCCCCGGGGTCCCAAGCAACGATCCTTCCCCGGAGGGTACTTAACCCACCCCGGGATTCAAGCAGGGAGTTCGCCTTGTCCAACTCGCACAGGAGACTGGCATGAGATGTAGGGATCATCTACTTGCGTTCACACTACGTGGCCCGGATAAGTTCTCAGGGAGTCGAATCCAGCACACTTCCTCCACCACGTGTGTACACAAAGGAGCGCTGGGCAGTGGGTGTTCTCAGGCCAAGAGAGAAGCCCTTGTTCTGTGCTGCATCGGCTTGGTGGTTCAAAGGTTTTCTGACCTTCCTGCTCTGGAAGCTTTTCAGAGCTGAGGCTACGCCTGGGCTGCGAAAGCAGAGAGGCGTAGAGGCCTTTCACACTGAAGGCGTGGGCCTGTTTCCCATGGAGAAAGTGTACGTCACCCAACCCCCACCCCCACCCCACCCCACCACACCCCAACCCACCCCCAGTTGGAGGCGTGCGGGTTGACACCATTTTGTCCTTCCCATGGAAAATACAAAGAGGCGTACACGATTTGGGCTGTCTGGTGAAAGAATTTTGAATCGGCGGCACCCTGAGTACCTTTCCCGAAGTTTGCTTCCTAGCTGGTTAAACTCGGCATTCAGAGGCGAGATGAGAACAAACTTGCTTCGCGTGCGGCGAAGTGCCTTGATGCCCTGCCCTAAATGTTTGTGCTTCTGGCCAGCATCACGCAAGTACTTTGACACGTAGGATTCTCACTTTTACTCCAAGCTGTCCCTGTTGGCTGAAGCAGTCGGCGTGACTGTTTTGCAGCCTGGGAGGCCGGGCGTTGGGGGAGTCTGCCAAGTGAGTGGCCTCCATTTATAGCTAACTGAGAAACTGCGTCGAAGCTTTCGGGAGCCTCTTACAGGGAATGGTTGCAGTTGGGAATTGGAGACTGTGCTGGCAAACGTCAGCAGCTCCTCTCCCTCGGAGGGCTCTTGGTGTGCCGACTCCTGACAGCCAATACGGTCCCCAGATCGTGAACGGTCCCATTGCGAGTCGGTCTCGTCCGTTAAAGAGCCACGTGAGGCTGATCTCCAACAGTCGAGCTCCACACCTGGAGCCTTTGGGACAGGGCAGTCCTGAGCCGATGTGCCCACCAGGGGACAAGACCAAAGTTTACGTACCACAGGAAAGCTCATCAAGGCCTCGTGTTCTGTCCATGAAATGAACGTGAGCTTGAAGGGTGATGCGTCAGCGTGCACCGTGAACAGCTCGCTGGTACACCTGCATTTGCCGCCTCTCACGGTCTCACGCACCCGGGCTCAGTTCCGTGTATAATGCTAAGTGGGAGCGCCAGCCTCGCTTCTGGACTCTAAAGCCTCCCACCCCCTAATGGCAGGTTGTGTGTGTCTCTCACGTGGGGGGAGGAATGAGGTCGCCCACAGAGGTTCTGCCATGAAAGATCTAAAGACGCACGCTGCTGAGGAGCTTGTTCCTCATGGAGCGTCCCCGAAGGCCAGAAGAATGCCGACGGTCTCTTTCAAAGCTGCCGGACGCTCTGCCGTTCTAGGCCTGAGATACGGACCTTGTGACGGCACTGTAACCCCGCGAGATTCAGGAGACATCGCCAGTGCGAGTGGCAATCCGGAAGGAAGAACCTTCAAGGCGGAGTGTCCTTTCCTGTACAAAACGGCGCCCAAGTGGCTGAGGCAGGGAGCATTTTCCTTCACAGAACCGGCATCCTCGTATGCCTGTGGGTTACTCTAAAGAAACGACACTGTGAGCAACCTCTTCGAAAAGGCCTTCGCAAGCGACTTGGAGACAACAGTAGGGCAGTGGAGGCACAGACCATTATCCTAGAGAGCAGCACAGTGTCTCTAGCAGCGATCGCTTCCCGGAGGATACTTAAGCCACACCGAGATTCCAGCAGGGAGTTTTGCCTTATAGCAGTACAACTCACTCAAGAAAGAGGGATGAGGTGTAGGGCTAATCTACGTGCGCTCATGCTCTGTGTCCCCGACAAGGTTTCACGGAGCAAAATGCATCAACGACCGATACCACGTGTGTGCACCAATGAAGCCCTGTGCTGTGGGTGTTCTCAGGCCGACAGCGAAGACCTAGGTGTGTGCTGCACCCGCGCTCGGTGGTTCACACGTTGCGTGACCCTGTGCCTTTGGAAGATGTTCAGAGCGGGTGGCACCTGCGTGCTGCGAGTGCAAGAGGTGTAGAGTGTAGAGGCCTTTCACACTGGAGGAAGGGCTTGCGTCTCGTGGAGAAAACGTGTACGTCGCCCGGGAGATGGAGGCGCTCTTGATACCATTTCCTCTGCCCGTTTAAAACACAAGTGTTTGTACTCGATCTGGGCTGCCTGGTGAAACGCTTGGCAGTCCGCATCACCCTGAGCACCTCTCCTGAAGTTTGATTCGTAGCTGGGTGAACTCGGGCTTCAGAGGCTTAGATGAGACCAAACGTGTTCAGCTTGTGGCGAAAGCCTTTGACCAGAGGCATATACGCTTGTGCTTGGGGCGAGGGCTAGGCAAGAACGTTTACACCCCGGGTTTTTATCTTTACCCTAAGCTGTGTCCCTTTTGGCTGCAGCAGGCGGAGAGAACCCGCGGAGAGAGAACAGCTGCGAGGTGGATGCACAGAACACTCACCTCGACACCAGCCCCGGGGTCCCAAGCAATGATCCTTCCCCGGAGGGTACTTAACCCACCCCGGGATTCAAGCAGGGAGTTCGCCTTGTCCAACTCGCACAGGAGACTGGCATGAGATGTAGGGCTCATCTACTTGCGTTCACACTACGTGGCCCGGAGAAGTTCTCACGGAGCCGAATGCAGCACCCTTCCTCCACCACGTGTGTACACAAAGGAGCGCTGGGCAGTGGGTGTTCTCAAGGCCAAGAGAGAAGCCCTTGTTCTGTGCTGCACCTGCTGGGTGGTTCAAAGGTTTTCTGACCTTCCTGCTCTGGAAGCTTTTCAGAGCTGAGGCTACGCCTGGGCTGCGAAAGCGGAGAGGCGTAGAGGCCTTTCACACTGAAGGCGTGGGCCTGTTTCCCATGGAGAAAGTGTACGTCGCCCAACCCCCACCCCCACCCCACCCCACCCCACCCCAACCCACCCCCAGCTGGAGGCGTGCGGGTTGACACCATTTTGTCCTGCCCATGGAAAATACAAAGAGGCGTACACGATTTGGGCTGTCTGGTGAGAGAATTTTGAAGCGGCGGCACCCTGAGTACCTTTCCCGAAGTTTGCTTCCTAGCTGGTTAAACTCGGCTTTCAGAGGCGAGATGAGAACAAACTTGCTCCGCGTGCGGCGAAGTGCCCTGATGCCCTGCCCTAAATGTTTGAGCTTCTGGCCAGCGTCACGCAAGTACTTTGACACGTAGGAGTCTCCCTTTTACTCCAAGCTGTCCCTGTTGGCTGAAGCAGTCGGCGTGTCTGTATCGCAGCCTGGGAGGCCGGGCGTTGGGGGAGTCTGCCAAGTGACTGGCCTCCATTTATAGCTAACTGAGAAACTGCGTCGAAGCTTTCGGGAGCCTCTTACAGGGAATGGTTGCAGTTGGGAATTGGAGACTGTGCTGGCAAACGTCAGCAGCTCCTCTCCCTCGGAGGGCTCTTGGTGTGCCGACTCCTAACAGCCAGCACGGTCCCCAGCTCGTGAACGGTCCCATTGCGAGCCGGTCTCGTCCGTGAAAGAGCCACGTGAGGCTGAGCTCCAACAGTCGGGCTCCACACCTGGAGCCTTTGGGACAGGGCAGTCCTGAGCCGATGTGCCCACCAGGGGACGCGACCAAAGTTGACGTACCACAGGAAAGCGCAATCAAGGCCTCGTGTTCTCTCCATGAAAGGAACGTGAGCTTGAAGGGTGATGCGTCAGCGTGCACCGTGAACAGCTCGCTGGTACGCCTGTCTTTGCCCCCTCTCACGGTCTCACGCACCCGGGCTCAGTTCCGTGCAGGAACGCTGAGTGGGAGCGCCAGCCTCGCTGCTGGACTCTAAAGCCTTCCACCCCCTAATGGCAGGTTGTGTGTGTCTCTCACGTGGGGGGAGGAATGAGGTCGCCCACAGAGGTTCTGCCATGAAAGATCTAAAGACGCACGCTGCTGAGGAGCTTGTTCCTCATGGAGCGTCCCCGAAGGCCAGAAGAATGCCGACGGTCTCTTTCAAAGCTGCCGGACGCTCTGCCGTTCTAGGCCTGAGATACGGACCCTGTGACGGCACCGTAACCCCGCGAGATTCAGGAGACATCGCCAGTGCGAGTGGCAATCCGGAAGGAAGAGCCTCCAAGGCGGAGTGTCCTTTCCTGTACAAAACGGCGCCCAAGTGGCTGAGGCAGGGAGCATTTTCCTTCACAGAACCAGCATCCTCGTATGCCTGTGGGTTGCTCTAAAGAAACGACACTGTGAGCAACCTCTTCGAAAAGGCCTTCGCAAGCGACTTGGAGACAACAGCAGCGCAGTGGAGGCACAGACCGTTATCCTAGAGAGCAGCACAGTGTCTCTAGCAGCGATCGCTTCCCGGAGGATACTTAAGCCACACCGAGATTCCAGCAGGGAGTTTTGCCTTATAGCAGTACAACTCACTCAAGAAAGAGGGATGAGGTGTAGGGCTAATCTACGTGCGCTCACGCTCTGTGTCCCCGAGAAGGTTTCACGGAGCAGAAGGCATCACCGACCGCTACCACGTGTGTGCACCAAAGAAACCCTGTGCCGTGGGTGTTCTCAGGCCGACAGCGAAGACCTAGGTGTGTGCTGCACCCGCGCTCGGTGGTTCACACGTTGCGTGACCCCTGTGCCTTTTGAAGATGCTCAGAGCGGGTGGCACCTGCGTGCTGCGAGCACAAGAGGTGTAGAGGCCTTTCACACTGGAGGAAGGGCTTGCGTCTCGTGGAGAGAACGTGTACGTCGCCCGGGAGATGGAGGCGCGCTCTTGACACCATTTCCTCTGCCCGTTTAAAACACAAGTGTTTGTACTCGATCTGGGCTGCCTGGTGAAACGCTTGGCAGTCCGCATCACCCTGAGCACCTCTCCTGAAGTTTGATTCGTAGCTGGGTGAACTCGGGCTTCAGAGGCTTAGATGAGACCAAACGTGTTCAGCTTGTGGCGAAAGCCTTTGACCAGAGGCATATACGCTTGTGCTTGGGGCGAGGGCTAGGCAAGAACGTTTACACCCCGGGTTTTTATCTTTACCCTAAGCTGTGTCCCTTTTGGCTGCAGCAGGCGGAGAGAACCCGCGGAGAGAGAACAGCTGCGAGGTGGATGCACAGAACAGTCACCTCGACACCAGCCCCGGGGTCCCAAGCAACGATCCTTCCCCGGAGGGTACTTAACCCACCCCGGGATTCAAGCAGGGAGTTCGCCTTGTCCAACTCACACAGGAGACTGGCATGAGATGTAGGGCTCATCTACTTGCGTTCACACTACGTGGCCCGGAGAAGTTCTCACGGAGCCGAATGCAGCACCCTTCCTCCACCACGTGTGTACACAAAGGAGCGCTGGGCAGTGGGTGTTCTCAAGGCCAAGAGAGAAGCCCTTGTTCTGTGCTGCACCTGCTGGGTGGTTCAAAGGTTTTCTGACCTTCCTGCTCTGGAAGCTTTTCAGAGCTGAGGCTACGCCTGGGCTGCGAAAGCGGAGAGGCGTAGAGGCCTTTCACACTGAAGGCGTGGGCCTGTTTCCCATGGAGAAAGTGTACGTCGCCCAACCCCCACCCCCACCCCACCCCACCCCACCCCAACCCACCCCCAGCTGGAGGCGTGCGGGTTGACACCATTTTGTCCTGCCCATGGAAAATACAAAGAGGCGTACACGATTTGGGCTGTCTGGTGAGAGAATTTTGAAGCGGCGGCACCCTGAGTACCTTTCCCGAAGTTTGCTTCCTAGCTGGTTAAACTCGGCTTTCAGAGGCGAGATGAGAACAAACTTGCTCCGCGTGCGGCGAAGTGCCCTGATGCCCTGCCCTAAATGTTTGAGCTTCTGGCCAGCGTCACGCAAGTACTTTGACACGTAGGAGTCTCCCTTTTACTCCAAGCTGTCCCTGTTGGCTGAAGCAGTCGGCGTGTCTGTATCACAGCCTGGGAGGCCGGGCGTTGGGGGAGTCTGCCAAGTGACTGGCCTCCATTTATAGCTAACTGAGAAACTGCGTCGAAGCTTTCGGGAGCCTCTTACAGGGAATGGTTGCAGTTGGGAATTGGAGACTGTGCTGGCAAACGTCAGCAGCTCCTCTCCCTCGGAGGGCTCTTGGTGTGCCGACTCCTAACAGCCAGCACGGTCCCCAGCTCGTGAACGGTCCCATTGCGAGCCGGTCTCGTCCGTGAAAGAGCCACGTGAGGCTAAGCTCCAACAGTCGGGCTCCACACCTGGAGCCTTTGGGACAGGGCAGTCCTGAGCCGATGTGCCCACCAGGGGACGCGACCAAAGTTTACGTACCACAGGAAAGCGCAATCAAGGCCTCGTGTTCTCTCCATGAAAGGAACGTGAGCTTGAAGGGTGATGCGTCAGCGTGCACCGTGAACAGCTCGCTGGTACACCTGTCTTTGCCCCCTCTCACGCACCCGGGCTCAGTTCCGTGCAGGAACGCTGAGTGGGAGCGCCAGCCTCGCTGCTGGACTCTAAAGCCTTCCACCCCCTAATGGCAGGTTGTGTGTGTCTCTCACGTGGGGGGAGGAATGAGGTCGCCCACAGAGGTTCTGCCATGAAAGATCTAAAGACGCACGCTGCTGAGGAGCTTGTTCCTCATGGAGCGTCCCCGAAGGCCAGAAGAATGCCGACGGTCTCTTTCAAAGCTGCCGGATGCTCTGCCGTTCTAGGCCTGAGATACGGACCCTGTGACGGCACCGTAACCCCGCGAGATTCAGGAGACATCGCCAGTGCGAGTGGCAATCCGGAAGGAAGAGCCTCCAAGGCGGAGTGTCCTTTCCTGTACAAAACGGCGCCCAAGTGGCTGAGGCAGGGAGCATTTTCCTTCACAGAAGCGGCATCCTCGTATGCCTGTGGGTTACTCTAAAGAAACGACACTGTGAGCAACCTCTTCGAAAAGGCCTTCGCAAGAGACTTGGAGACAACAGCAGCGCAGTGGAGGCACAGACCGTTATCCTAGAGAGCAGCACAGTGTCTCTAGCAGCGATCGCTTCCCGGAGGATACTTAAGCCACACCGAGATTCCAGCAGGGAGTTTTGCCTTATAGCAGTACAACTCACTCAAGAAAGAGGGATGAGGTGTAGGGCTAATCTACGTGCGCTCACGCTCTGTGTCCCCGAGAAGGTTTCACGGAGCAGAAGGCATCACCGACCGCTACCACGTGTGTGCACCAAAGAAGCCCTGTGCCGTGGGTGTTCTCAGGCCGACAGCGAAGACCTAGGTGTGTGCTGCACCCGCGCTCGGTGGTTCACACGTTGCGTGACCCCTGTGCCTTTGGAAGATGTTCAGAGCGGGTGGCACCTGCGTGCTGCGAGCGCAAGAGGTGTAGAGTGTAGAGGCCTTTCACACTGGAGGAAGGGCTTGCGTCTCGTGGAGAGAACGTGTACGTCGCCCGGGAGATGGAGGCGCGCTCTTGACACCATTTCCTCTGCCCGTTTAAAACACAAGTGTTTGTACTCGATCTGGGCTGCCTGGTGAAACGCTTGGCAGTCCGCATCACCCTGAGCACCTCTCCTGAAGTTTGATTCGTAGCTGGGTGAACTCGGGCTTCAGAGGCTTAGATGAGACCAAACGTGTTCAGCTTGTGGCGAAAGCCTTTGACCATAGGCATATACGCTTGTGCTTGGGGCGAGGGCTAGGCAAGAACGTTTACACCCCGGGTTTTTATCTTTACCCTAAGCTGTGTCCCTTTTGGCTGCAGCAGGTGGAGAGAACCCGCGGAGAGAGAACAGCTGCGAGGTGGATGCACAGAACAGTCACCTCGACACCAGCCCCAGGGACCCAAGCAACGATCCTTCCCCAGAGGGTACTTAACCCACCCCGGGATTCAAGCAGGGAGTTCGCCTTGTCCAACTCGCACAGGAGACTGGCATGAGATGTAGGGCTCATCTACTTGCGTTCACACTACGTGGCCCGGAGAAGTTCTCACGGAGCCGAATCCAGCACCCTTCCTCCACCACGTGTGTACACAAAGGAGCGCTGGGCAGTGGGTGTTCTCAAGGCCAAGAGAGAAGCCCTTGTTCTGTGCTGCACCTGCTGGGTGGTTCAAAGGTTTTCTGACCTTCCTGCTCTGGAAGATTTTCAGAGCTGAGGCTACGCCTGGGCTGCGAAAGCGGAGAGGCGTAGAGGCCTTTCACACTGAAGGCGTGGGCCTGTTTCCCATGGAGAAAGTGTACGTCGCCCAACCCCCACCCCCACCCCACCCCAACCCACCCCAACCCACCCCCAGCTGGAGGCGTGCGGGTTGACACCATTTTGTCCTGCCCATGGAAAATACAAAGAGGCGTACACGATTTGGGCTGTCTGGTGAGAGAATTTTGAAGCGGCGGCACCCTGAGTACCTTTCCCGAAGTTTGCTTCCTAGCTGGTTAAACTCGGCTTTCAGAGGCGAGATGAGAACAAACTTGCTCCGCGTGCGGCGAAGTGCCCTGATGCCCTGCCCTAAATGTTTGAGCTTCTGGCCAGCGTCACGCAAGTACTTTGACACGTAGGAGTCTCCCTTTTACTCCAAGCTGTCCCTGTTGGCTGAAGCAGTCGGCGTGTCTGTATCGCAGCCTGGGAGGCCGGGCGTTGGGGGAGTCTGCCAAGTGACTGGCCTCCATTTATAGCTAACTGAGAAACTGCGTCGAAGCTTTCGGGAGCCTCTTACAGGGAATGGTTGCAGTTGGGAATTGGAGACTGTGCTGGCAAACGTCAGCAGCTCCTCTCCCTCGGAGGGCTCTTGGTGTGCCGACTCCTAACAGCCAGCACGGTCCCCAGCTCGTGAACGGTCCCATTGCGAGCCGGTCTCGTCCGTGAAAGAGCCACGTGAGGCTGAGCTCCAACAGTCGGGCTCCACACCTGGAGCCTTTGGGACAGGGCAGTCCTGAGCCGATGTGCCCACCAGGGGACGCGACCAAAGTTTACGTACCACAGGAAAGCGCAATCAAGGCCTCGTGTTCTCTCCATGAAAGGAACGTGAGCTTGAAGGGTGATGCGTCAGCGTGCACCGTGAACAGCTCGCTGGTACGCCTGTCTTTGCCCCCTCTCACGGTCTCACGCACCCGGGCTCAGTTCCGTGCAGGAACGCTGAGTGGGAGCGCCAGCCTCGCTGCTGGACTCTAAAGCCTTCCACCCCCTAATGGCAGGTTGTGTGTGTCTCTCACATGGGGGGAGGAATGAGGTCGCCCACAGAGGTTCTGCCATGAAAGATCTAAAGACGCACGCTGCTGAGGAGCTTGTTCCTCATGGAGCGTCCCCGAAGGCCAGAAGAATGCCGACGGTCTCTTTCAAAGCTGCCGGACGCTCTGCCGTTCTAGGCCTGAGATACGGACCCTGTGACGGCACCGTAACCCCGCGAGATTCAGGAGACATCGCCAGTGCGAGTGGCAATCCGGAAGGAAGAGCCTCCAAGGCGGAGTGTCCTTTCCTGTACAAAACGGCGCCCAAGTGGCTGAGGCAGGGAGCATTTTCCTTCACAGAACCGGCATCCTCGTATGCCTGTGGGTTGCTCTAAAGAAACGACACTGTGAGCAACCTCTTCGAAAAGGCCTTCGCAAGCGACTTGGAGACAACAGCAGCGCAGTGGAGGCACAGACCGTTATCCTAGAGAGCAGCACATTGTCTCTAGCAGCGATCGCTTCCCGGAGGATACTTAAGCCACACCGAGATTCCAGCAGGGAGTTTTGCCTTATAGCAGTACAACTCACTCAAGAAAGAGGGATGAGGTGTAGGGCTAATCTACGTGCGCTCACGCTCTGTGTCCCCGAGAAGGTTTCACGGAGCAGAAGGCATCACCGACCGCTACCACGTGTGTGCACCAAAGAAGCCCTGTGCCGTGGGTGTTCTCAGGCCGACAGCGAAGACCTAGGTGTGTGCTGCACCCGCGCTCGGTGGTTCACACGTTGCATGACCCCTGTGCCTTTGGAAGATGCTCAGAGCGGGTGGCACCTGCGTGCTGCGAGCGGAAGAGGTGTAGAGTGTAGAGGCCTTTCACACTGGAGGAAGGGCTTGCGTCTCGTGGAGAGAACGTGTACGTCGCCCGGGAGATGGAGGCGCGCTCTTGACACCATTTCCTCTGCCCGTTTAAAACACAAGTGTTTGTACTCGATCTGGGCTGCCTGGTGAAACGCTTGGCAGTCCGCATCACCCTGAGCACCTCTCCTGAAGTTTGATTCGTAGCTGGGTGAACTCGGGCTTCAGAGGCTTAGATGAGACCAAACGTGTTCAGCTTGTGGCGAAAGCCTTTGACCAGAGGCATATACGCTTGTGCTTGGGGCGAGGACTAGGCAAGAACGTTTACACCCCGGGTTTTTATCTTTACCCTAAGCTGTGTCCCTTTTGGCTGCAGCAGGCGGAGAGAACCCGCGGAGAGAGAACAGCTGCGAGGTGGATGCACAGAACAGTCACCTCGACACCAGCCCCGGGGTCCCAAGCAACGATCCTTCCCCGGAGGGTACTTAACCCACCCCGGGATTCAAGCAGGGAGTTCGCCTTGTCCAACTCGCACAGGAGACTGGCATGAGATGTAGGGCTCATCTACTTGCGTTCACACTACGTGGCCCGGAGAAGTTCTCACGGAGCCTAATGCAGCACCCTTCCTCCACCACGTGTGTACACAAAGGAGCGCTGGGCAGTGGGTGTTCTCAAGGCCAAGAGAGAAGCCCTTGTTCTGTGCTGCACCTGCTGGGTGGTTCAAAGGTTTTCTGACCTTCCTGCTCTGGAAGCTTTTCAGAGCTGAGGCTGCGCCTGGGCTGCGAAAGCGGAGAGGCGTAGAGGCCTTTCACACTGAAGGCGTGGGCCTGTTTCCCATGGAGAAAGTGTACGTCGCCCAACCCCCACCCCCACCCCACCCCACCCCACCCCAACCCACCCCCAGCTGGAGGCGTGCGGGTTTGACACCATTTTGTCCTGCCCATGGAAAATACAAAGAGGCGTACACGATTTGGGCTGTCTGGTGAGAGAATTTTGAAGCGGCGGCACCCTGAGTACCTTTCCCGAAGTTTGCTTCCTAGCTGGTTAAACTCGGCTTTCAGAGGCGAGATGAGAACAAACTTGCTCCGCGTGCGGCGAAGTGCCCTGATGCCCTGCCCTAAATGTTTGAGCTTCTGGCCAGCGTCACGCAAGTACTTTGACACGTAGGAGTCTCCCTTTTACTCCAAGCTGTCCCTGTTGGCTGAAGCAGTCGGCGTGTCTGTATCGCAGCCTGGGAGGCCGGGCGTTGGGGGAGTCTGCCAAGTGACTGGCCTCCATTTATAGCTAACTGAGAAACTGCGTCGAAGCTTTCGGGAGCCTCTTACAGGGAATGGTTGCAGTTGGGAATTGGAGACTGTGCTGGCAAACGTCAGCAGCTCCTCTCCCTCGGAGGGCTCTTGGTGTGCCGACTCCTAACAGCCAGCACGGTCCCCAGCTCGTGAACGGTCCCATTGCGAGCCGGTCTCGTCCGTGAAAGAGCCACGTGAGGCTGAGCTCCAACAGTCGGGCTCCACACCTGGAGCCTTTGGGACAGGGCAGTCCTGAGCCGATGTGCCCACCAGGGGACGCGACCAAAGTTGACGTACCACAGGAAAGCGCAATCAAGGCCTCGTGTTCTCTCCATGAAAGGAACGTGAGCTTGAAGGGTGATGCGTCAGCGTGCACCGTGAACAGCTCGCTGGTACGCCTGTCTTTGCCCCCTCTCACGGTCTCACGCACCCGGGCTCAGTTCCGTGCAGGAACGCTGAGTGGGAGCGCCAGCCTCGCTGCTGGACTCTAAAGCCTTCCACCCCCTAATGGCAGGTTGTGTGTGTCTCTCACGTGGGGGGAGGAATGAGGTCGCCCACAGAGGTTCTGCCATGAAAGATCTAAAGACGCACGCTGCTGAGGAGCTTGTTCCTCATGGAGCGTCCCCGAAGGCCAGAAGAATGCCGACGGTCTCTTTCAAAGCTGCCGGACGCTCTGCCGTTCTAGGCCTGAGATACGGACCCTGTGACGGCACTGTAACCCCGCGAGATTCAGGAGACATCGCCAGTGCGAGTGGCAATCCGGAAGGAAGAGCCTCCAAGGCGGAGTGTCCTTTCCTGTACAAAACGGTGCCCAAGTGGCTGAGGCAGGGAGCATTTTCCTTCACAGAACCGGCATCCTCGTATGCCTGTGGGTTGCTCTAAAGAAACGACACTGTGAGCAACCTCTTCGAAAAGGCCTTCGCAAGCGACTTGGAGACAACAGCAGCGCAGTGGAGGCACAGACCGTTATCCTAGAGAGCAGCACAGTGTCTCTAGCAGCGATCGCTTCCCGGAGGATACTTAAGCCACACCGAGATTCCAGCAGGGAGTTTTGCCTTATAGCAGTACAACTCACTCAAGAAAGAGGGATGAGGTGTAGGGCTAATCTACGTGCGCTCACGCTCTGTGTCCCCGAGAAGGTTTCACGGAGCAGAAGGCATCACCGACCGCTACCACGTGTGTGCACCAAAGAAGCCCTGTGCCGTGGGTGTTCTCAGGCCGACAGCGAAGACCTAGGTGTGTGCTGCACCCGCGCTCGGTGGTTCACACGTTGTGTGACCCCTGTGCCTTTGGAAGATGTTCAGAGCGGGTGGCACCTGCGTGCTGCGAGCGCAAGAGGTGTAGAGTGTAGAGGCCTTTCACACTGGAGGAAGGGCTTGCGTCTCGTGGAGAGAACGTGTACGTCGCCCGGGAGATGGAGGCGCGCTCTTGACACCATTTCCTCTGCCCGTTTAAAACACAAGTGTTTGTACTCGATCTGGGCTGCCTGGTGAAACGCTTGGCAGTCCGCATCACCCTGAGCACCTCTCCTGAAGTTTGATTCGTAGCTGGGTGAACTCGGGCTTCAGAGGCTTAGATGAGACCAAACGTGTTCAGCTTGTGGCGAAAGCCTTTGACCAGAGGCATATACGCTTGTGCTTGGGGCGAGGGCTAGGCAAGAACGTTTACACCCCGGGTTTTTATCTTTACCCTAAGCTGTGTCCCTTCTGGCTGCAGCAGGCGGAGAGAACCCGCGCAGAGAGAACAGCTGCGAGGTGGATGCACAGAACAGTCACCTCGACACCAGCCCCGGGGTCCCAAGCAACGATCCTTCCCCGGAGGGTACTTAACCCACCCCGGGATTCAAGCAGGGAGTTCGCCTTGTCCAACTCGCACAGGAGACTGGCATGAGATGTAGGGCTCATCTACTTGCGTTCACACTACGTGGCCCGGAGAAGTTCTCACGGAGCCGAATGCAGCACCCTTCCTCCACCACGTGTGTACACAAAGGAGCGCTGGGCAGTGGGTGTTCTCAAGGCCAAGAGAGAAGCCCTTGTTCTGTGCTGCACCTGCTGGGTGGTTCAAAGGTTTTCTGACCTTCCTGCTCTGGAAGCTTTTCAGAGCTGAGGCTACGCCTGGGCTGCGAAAGCGGAGAGGCGTAGAGGCCTTTCACACTGAAGGCGTGGGCCTGTTTCCCATGGAGAAAGTGTACGTCGCCCAACCCCCACCCCCACCCCACCCCACCCCACCCCAACCCACCCCCAGCTGGAGGCGTGCGGGTTGACACCATTTTGTCCTGCCCATGGAAAATACAAAGAGGCGTACACGATTTGGGCTGTCTGGTGAGAGAATTTTGAAGCGGCGGCACCCTGAGTACCTTTCCCGAAGTTTGCTTCCTAGCTGGTTAAACTCGGCTTTCAGAGGCGAGATGAGAACAAACTTGCTCCGCGTGCGGCGAAGTGCCCTGATGCCCTGCCCTAAATGTTTGAGCTTCTGGCCAGCGTCACGCAAGTACTTTGACACGTAGGAGTCTCCCTTTTACTCCAAGCTGTCCCTGTTGGCTGAAGCAGTCGGCGTGTCTGTATCGCAGCCTGGGAGGCCGGGCGTTGGGGGAGTCTGCCAAGTGACTGGCCTCCATTTATAGCTAACTGAGAAACTGCGTCGAAGCTTTCGGGAGCCTCTTACAGGGAATGGTTGCAGTTGGGAATTGGAGACTGTGCTGGCAAACGTCAGCAGCTCCTCTCCCTCGGAGGGCTCTTGGTGTGCCGACTCCTAACAGCCAGCACGGTCCCCAGCTCGTGAACGGTCCCATTGCGAGCCGGTCTCGTCCGTGAAAGAGCCACGTGAGGCTGAGCTCCAACAGTCGGGCTCCACACCTGGAGCCTTTGGGACAGGGCAGTCCTGAGCCGATGTGCCCACCAGGGGACGCGACCAAAGTTGACGTACCACAGGAAAGCGCAATCAAGGCCTCGTGTTCTCTCCATGAAAGGAACGTGAGCTTGAAGGGTGATGCGTCAGCGTGCACCGTGAACAGCTCGCTGGTACGCCTGTCTTTGCCCCCTCTCACGGTCTCACGCACCCGGGCTCAGTTCCGTGCAGGAACGCTGAGTGGGAGCGCCAGCCTCGCTGCTGGACTCTAAAGCCTTCCACCCCCTAATGGCAGGTTGTGTGTGTCTCTCACGTGGGAGGAGGAATGAGGTCGCCCACAGAGGTTCTGCCATGAAAGATCTAAAGACGCACGCTGCTGAGGAGCTTGTTCCTCATGGAGCGTCCCCGAAGGCCAGAAGAATGCCGACGGTCTCTTTCAAAGCTGCCGGACGCTCTGCCGTTCTAGGCCTGAGATACGGACCCTGTGACGGAACCGTAACCCCGCGAGATTCAGGAGACATCGCCAGTGCGAGTGGCAATCCGGAAGGAAGAGCCTCCAAGGCGGAGTGTCCTTTCCTGTACAAAACGGCGCCCAAGTGGCTGAGGCAGGGAGCATTTTCCTTCACAGAACCGGCATCCTCGTATGCCTGTGGGTTGCTCTAAAGAAACGACACTGTGAGCAACCTCTTCGAAAAGGCCTTCGCAAGCGACTTGGAGACAACAGCAGCGCAGTGGAGGCACAGA
This sequence comes from Orcinus orca, assembly GCF_937001465.1. Classification (NCBI taxonomy): domain Eukaryota; kingdom Metazoa; phylum Chordata; class Mammalia; order Artiodactyla; family Delphinidae; genus Orcinus; species Orcinus orca. Next base: position 521,679 of record NW_026043741.1, on the reverse strand, counting down.
CCGTTATCCTAGAGAGCAGCACAGTGTCTCTAGCAGCGATCGCTTCCCGGAGGATACTTAAGCCACACCGAGATTCCAGCAGGGAGTTTTGCCTTATAGCAGTACAACTCACTCAAGAAAGAGGGATGAGGTGTAGGGCTAATCTACGTGCGCTCACGCTCTGTGTCCCCGAGAAGGTTTCACGGAGCAGAAGGCATCACCGACCGCTACCACGTGTGTGCACCAAAGAAGCCCTGTGCCGTGGGTGTTCTCAGGCCGACAGCGAAGACCTAGGTGTGTGCTGCACCCGCGCTCAGTGGTTCACACGTTGCGTGACCCCTGTGCCTTTGGAAGATGTTCAGAGCGGGTGGCACCTGCGTGCTGCGAGCGCAAGAGGTGTAGAGTGTAGAGGCCTTTCACACTGGAGGAATGGCTTGCGTCTCGTGGAGAGAACGTGTACGTCGCCCGGGAGATGGAGGCGCGCTCTTGACACCATTTCCTCTGCCCGTTTAAAACACAAGTGTTTGTACTCGATCTGGGCTGCCTGGTGAAACGCTTGGCAGTCCGCATCACCCTGAGCACCTCTCCTGAAGTTTGATTCGTAGCTGGGTGAACTCGGGCTTCAGAGGCTTAGATGAGACCAAACGTGTTCAGCTTGTGGCGAAAGCCTTTGACCAGAGGCATATACGCTTGTGCTTGGGGCGAGGGCTAGGCAAGAACGTTTACACCCCGGGTTTTTATCTTTACCCTAAGCTGTGTCCCTTTTGGCAGCAGCAGGCGGAGAGAACCCGCGGAGAGAGAACAGCTGCGAGGTGGATGCACAGAACAGTCACCTCGACACCAGCCCCGGGGTCCCAAGCAACGATCCTTCCCCGGAGGGTACTTAACCCACCCCGGGATTCAAGCAGGGAGTTCGCCTTGTCCAACTCGCACAGGAGACTGGCATGAGATGTAGGGCTCATCTACTTGCGTTCACACTACGTGGCCCGGAGAAGTTCTCACGGAGCCGAATGCAGCACCCTTCCTCCACCACGTGTGTACACAAAGGAGCGCTGGGCAGTGGGTGTTCTCAAGGCCAAGAGAGAAGCCCTTGTTCTGTGCTGCACCTGCTGGGTGGTTCAAAGGTTTTCTGACCTTCCTGCTCTGGAAGCTTTTCAGAGCTGAGGCTACGCCTGGGCTGCGAAAGCGGAGAGGCGTAGAGGCCTTTCACACTGAAGGCGTGGGCCTGTTTCCCATGGAGAAAGTGTACGTCGCCCAACCCCCACCCCCACCCCACCCCAACCCACCCCCAGCTGGAGGCGTGCGGGTTGACACCATTTTGTCCTGCCCATGGAAAATACAAAGAGGCGTACACGATTTGGGCTGTCTGGTGAGAGAATTTTGAAGCGGCGGCACCCTGAGTACCTTTCCCGAAGTTTGCTTCCTAGCTGGTTAAACTCGGCTTTCAGAGGCGAGATGAGAACAAACTTGCTCCGCGTGCGGCGAAGTGCCCTGATGCCCTGCCCTAAATGTTTGAGCTTCTGGCCAGCGTCACGCAAGTACTTTGACACGTAGGAGTCTCCCTTTTACTCCAAGCTGTCCCTGTTGGCTGAAGCAGTCGGCGTGTCTGTATCGCAGCCTGGGAGGCCGGGCGTTGGGGGAGTCTGCCAAGTGACTGGCCTCCATTTATAGCTAACTGAGAAACTGCGTCGAAGCTTTCGGGAGCCTCTTACAGGGAATGGTTGCAGTTGGGAATTGGAGACTGTGCTGGCAAACGTCAGCAGCTCCTCTCCCTCGGAGGGCTCTTGGTGTGCCGACTTCTAACAGCCAGCACGGTCCCCAGCTCGTGAACGGTCCCATTGCGAGCCGGTCTCGTCCGTGAAAGAGCCACGTGAGGCTGAGCTCCAACAGTCGGGCTCCACACCTGGAGCCTTTGGGACAGGGCAGTCCTGAGCCGATGTGCCCACCAGGGGACGCGACCAAAGTTTACGTACCACAGGAAAGCGCAATCAAGGCCTCGTGTTCTCTCCATGAAAGGAACGTGAGCTTGAAGGGTGATGCGTCAGCGTGCACCGTGAACAGCTCGCTGGTACGCCTGTCTTTGCCCCCTCTCACGGTCGCACGCACCCGGGCTCAGTTCCGTGCAGGAACGCTGAGTGGGAGCGCCAGCCTCGCTGCTGGACTCTAAAGCCTTCCACCCCCTAATGGCAGGTTGTGTGTGTCTCTCACGTGGGGGGAGGAATGAGGTCGCCCACAGAGGTTCTGCCATGAAAGATCTAAAGACGCACGCTGCTGAGGAGCTTGTTCCTCATGGAGCGTCCCCGAAGGCCAGAAGAATGCCGACGGTCTCTTTCAAAGCTGCCGGACGCTCTGCCGTTCTAGGCCTGAGATACAGACCCTGTGACGGCACCGTAACCCCGCGAGATTCAGGAGACATCGCCAGTGCGAGTGGCAATCCGGAAGGAAGAGCCTCCAAGGCGGAGTGTCCTTTCCTGTACAAAACGGCGCCCAAGTGGCTGAGGCAGGGAGCATTTTCCTTCACAGGACCGGCATCCTCGTATGCCTGTGGGTTGCTCTAAAGAAACGACACTGTGAGCAACCTCTTCGAAAAGGCCTTCGCAAGCGACTTGGAGACAACAGCAGCGCAGTGGAGGCACAGACCGTTATCCTAGAGAGCAGCACAGTGTCTCTAGCAGCGATCGCTTCCCGGAGGATACTTAAGCCACACCGAGATTCCAGCAGGGAGTTTTGCCTTATAGCAGTACAACTCACTCAAGAAAGAGGGATGAGGTGTAGGGCTAATCTACGTGCGCTCACGCTCTGTGTCCCCGAGAAGGTTTCACGGAGCAGAAGGCATCACCGACCGCTACCACGTGTGTGCACCAAAGAAGCCCTGTGCCGTGGGTGTTCTCAGGCCGACAGCGAAGACCTAGGTGTGTGCTGCACCCGCGCTCGGTGGTTCACACGTTGCGTGACCCCTGTGCCTTTGGAAGATGTTCAGAGCGGGTGGCACCTGCGTGCTGCGAGCGCAAGAGGTGTAGAGTGTAGAGGCCTTTCACACTGGAGGAAGGGCTTGCGTCTCGTGGAGAGAACGTGTACGTCGCCCGGGAGATGGAGGCGCGCTCTTGACACCATTTCCTCTGCCCGTTTAAAACACAAGTGTTTGTACTCGATCTGGGCTGCCTGGTGAAACGCTTGGCAGTCCGCATCACCCTGAGCACCTCTCCTGAAGTTTGATTCGTAGCTGGGTGAACTCGGGCTTCAGAGGCTTAGATGAGACCAAACGTGTTCAGCTTGTGGCGAAAGCCTTTGACCAGAGGCATATACGCTTGTGCTTGGGGCGAGGGCTAGGCAAGAACGTTTACACCCCGGGTTTTTATCTTTACCCTAAGCTGTGTCCCTTTTGGCTGCAGCAGGCGGAGAGAACCCGCGGAGAGAGAACAGCTGCGAGGTGGATGCACAGAACAGTCACCTCGACACCAGCCCCGGGGTCCCAAGCAACGATCCTTCCCCGGAGGGTACTTAACCCACCCAGGGATTCAAGCAGGGAGTTCGCCTTGTCCAACTCGCACAGGAGACTGGCATGAGATGTAGGGCTCATCTACTTGCGTTCACACTACGTGGCCCGGAGAAGTTCTCACGGAGCCGAATGCAGCACCCTTCCTCCACCACGTGTGTACACAAAGGAGCGCTGGGCAGTGGGTGTTCTCAAGGCCAAGAGAGAAGCCCTTGTTCTGTGCTGCACCTGCTGGGTGGTTCAAAGGTTTTCTGACCTTCCTGCTCTGGAAGCTTTTCAGAGCTGAGGCTACGCCTGGGCTGCGAAAGCGGAGAGGCGTAGAGGCCTTTCACACTGAAGGCGTGGGCCTGTTTCCCATGGAGAAAGTGTACGTCGCCCAACCCCCACCCCCACCCCACCCCACCCCACCCCAACCCACCCCCAGCTGGAGGCGTGCGGGTTGACACCATTTTGTCCTGCCCATGGAAAATACAAAGAGGCGTACACGATTTGGGCTGTCTGGTGAGAGAATTTTGAAGCGGCGGCACCCTGAGTACCTTTCCCGAAGTTTGCTTCCTAGCTGGTTAAACTCGGCTTTCAGAGGCGAGATGAGAACAAACTTGCTCCGCGTGCGGCGAAGTGCCCTGATGCCCTGCCCTAAATGTTTGAGCTTCTGGCCAGCGTCACGCAAGTACTTTGACACGTAGGAGTCTCCCTTTTACTCCAAGCTGTCCCTGTTGGCTGAAGCAGTCGGCGTGTCTGTATCGCAGCCTGGGAGGCCGGGCGTTGGGGGAGTCTGCCAAGTGACTGGCCTCCATTTATAGCTAACTGAGAAACTGCGTCGAAGCTTTCGGGAGCCTCTTACAGGGAATGGTTGCAGTTGGGAATTGGAGACTGTGCTGGCAAACGTCAGCAGCTCCTCTCCCTCGGAGGGCTCTTGGTGTGCCGACTCCTAACAGCCAGCACGGTCCCCAGCTCGTGAACGGTCCCATTGCGAGCCGGTCTCGTCCGTGAAAGAGCCATGTGAGGCTGAGCTCCAACAGTCGGGCTCCACACCTGGAGCCTTTGGGACAGGGCAGTCCTGAGCCGATGTGCCCACCAGGGGACGCGACCAAAGTTTACGTACCACAGGAAAGCGCAATCAAGGCCTCGTGTTCTCTCCATGAAAGGAACGTGAGCTTGAAGGGTGATGCGTCAGCGTGCACCGTGAACAGCTCGCTGGTACGCCTGTCTTTGCCCCCTCTCACGGTCGCACGCACCCGGGCTCAGTTCCGTGCAGGAACGCTGAGTGGGAGCGCCAGCCTCGCTGCTGGACTCTAAAGCCTTCCACCCCCTAATGGCAGGTTGTGTGTGTCTCTCACGTGGGGGGAGGAATGAGGTCGCCCACAGAGGTTCTGCCATGAAAGATCTAAAGACGCACGCTGCTGAGGAGCTTGTTCCTCATGGAGCGTCCCCGAAGGCCAGAAGAATGCCGACGGTCTCTTTCAAAGCTGCCGGACGCTCTGCCGTTCTAGGCCTGAGATACGGACCCTGTGACGGCACCGTAACCCCGCGAGATTCAGGAGACATCGCCAGTGCGAGTGGCAATCCGGAAGGAAGAGCCTCCAAGGCGGAGTGTCCTTTCCTGTACAAAACGGCGCCCAAGTGGCTGAGGCAGGGAGCATTTTCCTTCACAGAACCGGCATCCTCGTATGCCTGTGGGTTGCTCTAAAGAAACGACACTGTGAGCAACCTCTTCGAAAAGGCCTTCGCAAGAGACTTGGAGACAACAGCAGCGCAGTGGAGGCACAGACCGTTATCCTAGAGAGCAGCACAGTGTCTCTAGCAGCGATCGCTTCCCGGAGGATACTTAAGCCACACCGAGATTCCAGCAGGGAGTTTTGCCTTATAGCAGTACAACTCACTCAAGAAAGAGGGATGAGGTGTAGGGCTAATCTACGTGCGCTCACGCTCTGTGTCCCCGAGAAGGTTTCACGGAGCAGAAGGCATCACCGACCGCTACCACGTGTGTGCACCAAAGAAGCCCTGTGCCGTGGGTGTTCTCAGGCCGACAGCGAAGACCTAGGTGTGTGCTGCACCCGCGCTCGGTGGTTCACACGTTGCGTGACCCCTGTGCCTTTGGAAGATGTTCAGAGCGGGTGGCACCTGCGTGCTGCGAGCGCAAGAGGTGTAGAGTGTAGAGGCCTTTCACACTGGAGGAAGGGCTTGCGTCTCGTGGAGAGAACGTGTACGTCGCCCGGGAGATGGAGGCGCGCTCTTGACACCATTTCCTCTGCCCGTTTAAAACACAAGTGTTTGTACTCGATCTGGGCTGCCTGGTGAAACGCTTGGCAGTCCGCATCACCCTGAGCACCTCTCCTGAAGTTTGATTCGTAGCTGGGTGAACTCGGGCTTCAGAGGCTTAGATGAGACCAAACGTGTTCAGCTTGTGGCAAAAGCCTTTGACCAGAGGCATATACGCTTGTGCTTGGGGCGAGGGCTAGGCAAGAACGTTTACACCCCGGGTTTTTATCTTTACCCTAAGCTGTGTCCCTTTTGGCTGCAGCAGGCGGAGAGAACCCGCGGAGAGAGAACAGCTGTGAGGTGGATGCACAGAACAGTCACCTCGACACCAGCCCCGGGGTCCCAAGCAACGATCCTTCCCCGGAGGGTACTTAACCCACCCCGGGATTCAAGCAGGGAGTTCGCCTTGTCCAACTCGCACAGGAGACTGGCATGAGATGTAGGGCTCATCTACTTGCGTTCACACTACGTGGCCCGGAGAAGTTCTCACGGAGCCGAATGCAGCACCCTTCCTCCACCACGTGTGTACACAAAGGAGCGCTGGGCAGTGGGTGTTCTCAAGGCCAAGAGAGAAGCCCTTGTTCTGTGCTGCACCTGCTGGGTGGTTCAAAGGTTTTCTGACCTTCCTGCTCTGGAAGCTTTTCAGAGCTGAGGCTACGCCTGGGCTGCGAAAGCGGAGAGGCGTAGAGGCCTTTCACACTGAAGGCGTGGGCCTGTTTCCCATGGAGAAAGTGTACGTCGCCCAACCCCCACCCCCACCCCACCCCACCCCACCCCAACCCACCCCCAGCTGGAGGCGTGCGGGTTGACACCATTTTGTCCTGCCCATGGAAAATACAAAGAGGCGTACACGATTTGGGCTGTCTGGTGAGAGAATTTTGAAGCGGCGGCACCCTGAGTACCTTTCCCGAAGTTTGCTTCCTAGCTGGTTAAACTCGGCTTTCAGAGGCGAGATGAGAACAAACTTGCTCCGCGTGCGGCGAAGTGCCCTGATGCCCTGCCCTAAATGTTTGAGCTTCTGGCCAGCGTCACGCAAGTACTTTGACACGTAGGAGTCTCCCTTTTACTCCAAGCTGTCCCTGTTGGCTGAAGCAGTCGGCGTGTCTGTATCGCAGCCTGGGAGGCCGGGCGTTGGGGGAGTCTGCCAAGTGACTGGCCTCCATTTATAGCTAACTGAGAAACTGCGTCGAAGCTTTCGGGAGCCTCTTACAGGGAATGGTTGCAGTTGGGAATTGGAGACTGTGCTGGCAAACGTCAGCAGCTCCTCTCCCTCGGAGGGCTCTTGGTGTGCCGACTCCTAACAGCCAGCACGGTCCCCAGCTCGTGAACGGTCCCATTGCGAGCCGGTCTCGTCCGTGAAAGAGCCACGTGAGGCTGAGCTCCAACAGTCGGGCTCCACACCTGGAGCCTTTGGGACAGGGCAGTCCTGAGCCGATGTGCCCACCAGGGGACGCGACCAAAGTTGACGTACCACAGGAAAGCGCAATCAAGGCCTCGTGTTCTCTCCATGAAAGGAACGTGAGCTTGAAGGGTGATGCGTCAGCGTGCACCGTGAACAGCTCGCTGGTACGCCTGTCTTTGCCCCCTCTCACGGTCTCACGCACCCGGGCTCAGTTCCGTGCAGGAACGCTGAGTGGGAGCGCCAGCCTCGCTGCTGGACTCTAAAGCCTTCCACCCCCTAATGGCAGGTTGTGTGTGTCTCTCACGTGGGAGGAGGAATGAGGTCGCCCACAGAGGTTCTGCCATGAAAGATCTAAAGACGCACGCTGCTGAGGAGCTTGTTCCTCATGGAGCGTCCCCGAAGGCCAGAAGAATGCCGACGGTCTCTTTCAAAGCTGCCGGACGCTCTGCCGTTCTAGGCCTGAGATACGGACCCTGTGACGGAACCGTAACCCCGCGAGATTCAGGAGACATCGCCAGTGCGAGTGGCAATCCGGAAGGAAGAGCCTCCAAGGCGGAGTGTCCTTTCCTGTACAAAACGGCGCCCAAGTGGCTGAGGCAGGGAGCATTTTCCTTCACAGAACCGGCATCCTCGTATGCCTGTGGGTTGCTCTAAAGAAACGACACTGTGAGCAACCTCTTCGAAAAGGCCTTCGCAAGCGACTTGGAGACAACAGCAGCGCAGTGGAGGCACAGACCGTTATCCTAGAGAGCAGCACAGTGTCTCTAGCAGCGATCGCTTCCCGGAGGATACTTAAGCCACACCGAGATTCCAGCAGGGAGTTTTGCCTTATAGCAGTACAACTCACTCAAGAAAGAGGGATGAGGTGTAGGGCTAATCTACGTGCGCTCACGCTCTGTGTCCCCGAGAAGGTTTCACGGAGCAGAAGGCATCACCGACCGCTACCACGTGTGTGCACCAAAGAAGCCCTGTGCCGTGGGTGTTCTCAGGCCGACAGCGAAGACCTAGGTGTGTGCTGCACCCGCGCTCAGTGGTTCACACGTTGCGTGACCCCTGTGCCTTTGGAAGATGTTCAGAGCGGGTGGCACCTGCGTGCTGCGAGCGCAAGAGGTGTAGAGTGTAGAGGCCTTTCACACTGGAGGAATGGCTTGCGTCTCGTGGAGAGAACGTGTACGTCGCCCGGGAGATGGAGGCGCGCTCTTGACACCATTTCCTCTGCCCGTTTAAAACACAAGTGTTTGTACTCGATCTGGGCTGCCTGGTGAAACGCTTGGCAGTCCGCATCACCCTGAGCACCTCTCCTGAAGTTTGATTCGTAGCTGGGTGAACTCGGGCTTCAGAGGCTTAGATGAGACCAAACGTGTTCAGCTTGTGGCGAAAGCCTTTGACCAGAGGCATATACGCTTGTGCTTGGGGCGAGGGCTAGGCAAGAACGTTTACACCCCGGGTTTTTATCTTTACCCTAAGCTGTGTCCCTTTTGGCAGCAGCAGGCGGAGAGAACCCGCGGAGAGAGAACAGCTGCGAGGTGGATGCACAGAACAGTCACCTCGACACCAGCCCCGGGGTCCCAAGCAACGATCCTTCCCCGGAGGGTACTTAACCCACCCCGGGATTCAAGCAGGGAGTTCGCCTTGTCCAACTCGCACAGGAGACTGGCATGAGATGTAGGGCTCATCTACTTGCGTTCACACTACGTGGCCCGGAGAAGTTCTCACGGAGCCGAATGCAGCACCCTTCCTCCACCACGTGTGTACACAAAGGAGCGCTGGGCAGTGGGTGTTCTCAAGGCCAAGAGAGAAGCCCTTGTTCTGTGCTGCACCTGCTGGGTGGTTCAAAGGTTTTCTGACCTTCCTGCTCTGGAAGCTTTTCAGAGCTGAGGCTACGCCTGGGCTGCGAAAGCGGAGAGGCGTAGAGGCCTTTCACACTGAAGGCGTGGGCCTGTTTCCCATGGAGAAAGTGTACGTCGCCCAACCCCCACCCCCACCCCACCCCAACCCACCCCCAGCTGGAGGCGTGCGGGTTGACACCATTTTGTCCTGCCCATGGAAAATACAAAGAGGCGTACACGATTTGGGCTGTCTGGTGAGAGAATTTTGAAGCGGCGGCACCCTGAGTACCTTTCCCGAAGTTTGCTTCCTAGCTGGTTAAACTCGGCTTTCAGAGGCGAGATGAGAACAAACTTGCTCCGCGTGCGGCGAAGTGCCCTGATGCCCTGCCCTAAATGTTTGAGCTTCTGGCCAGCGTCACGCAAGTACTTTGACACGTAGGAGTCTCCCTTTTACTCCAAGCTGTCCCTGTTGGCTGAAGCAGTCGGCGTGTCTGTATCGCAGCCTGGGAGGCCGGGCGTTGGGGGAGTCTGCCAAGTGACTGGCCTCCATTTATAGCTAACTGAGAAACTGCGTCGAAGCTTTCGGGAGCCTCTTACAGGGAATGGTTGCAGTTGGGAATTGGAGACTGTGCTGGCAAACGTCAGCAGCTCCTCTCCCTCGGAGGGCTCTTGGTGTGCCGACTTCTAACAGCCAGCACGGTCCCCAGCTCGTGAACGGTCCCATTGCGAGCCGGTCTCGTCCGTGAAAGAGCCACGTGAGGCTGAGCTCCAACAGTCGGGCTCCACACCTGGAGCCTTTGGGACAGGGCAGTCCTGAGCCGATGTGCCCACCAGGGGACGCGACCAAAGTTTACGTACCACAGGAAAGCGCAATCAAGGCCTCGTGTTCTCTCCATGAAAGGAACGTGAGCTTGAAGGGTGATGCGTCAGCGTGCACCGTGAACAGCTCGCTGGTACGCCTGTCTTTGCCCCCTCTCACGGTCGCACGCACCCGGGCTCAGTTCCGTGCAGGAACGCTGAGTGGGAGCGCCAGCCTCGCTGCTGGACTCTAAAGCCTTCCACCCCCTAATGGCAGGTTGTGTGTGTCTCTCACGTGGGGGGAGGAATGAGGTCGCCCACAGAGGTTCTGCCATGAAAGATCTAAAGACGCACGCTGCTGAGGAGCTTGTTCCTCATGGAGCGTCCCCGAAGGCCAGAAGAATGCCGACGGTCTCTTTCAAAGCTGCCGGACGCTCTGCCGTTCTAGGCCTGAGATACAGACCCTGTGACGGCACCGTAACCCCGCGAGATTCAGGAGACATCGCCAGTGCGAGTGGCAATCCGGAAGGAAGAGCCTCCAAGGCGGAGTGTCCTTTCCTGTACAAAACGGCGCCCAAGTGGCTGAGGCAGGGAGCATTTTCCTTCACAGGACCGGCATCCTCGTATGCCTGTGGGTTGCTCTAAAGAAACGACACTGTGAGCAACCTCTTCGAAAAGGCCTTCGCAAGCGACTTGGAGACAACAGCAGCGCAGTGGAGGCACAGACCGTTATCCTAGAGAGCAGCACAGTGTCTCTAGCAGCGATCGCTTCCCGGAGGATACTTAAGCCACACCGAGATTCCAGCAGGGAGTTTTGCCTTATAGCAGTACAACTCACTCAAGAAAGAGGGATGAGGTGTAGGGCTAATCTACGTGCGCTCACGCTCTGTGTCCCCGAGAAGGTTTCACGGAGCAGAAGGCATCACCGACCGCTACCACGTGTGTGCACCAAAGAAGCCCTGTGCCGTGGGTGTTCTCAGGCCGACAGCGAAGACCTAGGTGTGTGCTGCACCCGCGCTCGGTGGTTCACACGTTGCGTGACCCCTGTGCCTTTGGAAGATGTTCAGAGCGGGTGGCACCTGCGTGCTGCGAGCGCAAGAGGTGTAGAGTGTAGAGGCCTTTCACACTGGAGGAAGGGCTTGCGTCTCGTGGAGAGAACGTGTACGTCGCCCGGGAGATGGAGGCGCGCTCTTGACACCATTTCCTCTGCCCGTTTAAAACACAAGTGTTTGTACTCGATCTGGGCTGCCTGGTGAAACGCTTGGCAGTCCGCATCACCCTGAGCACCTCTCCTGAAGTTTGATTCGTAGCTGGGTGAACTCGGGCTTCAGAGGCTTAGATGAGACCAAACGTGTTCAGCTTGTGGCGAAAGCCTTTGACCAGAGGCATATACGCTTGTGCTTGGGGCGAGGGCTAGGCAAGAACGTTTACACCCCGGGTTTTTATCTTTACCCTAAGCTGTGTCCCTTTTGGCTGCAGCAGGCGGAGAGAACCCGCGGAGAGAGAACAGCTGCGAGGTGGATGCACAGAACAGTCACCTCGACACCAGCCCCGGGGTCCCAAGCAACGATCCTTCCCCGGAGGGTACTTAACCCACCCAGGGATTCAAGCAGGGAGTTCGCCTTGTCCAACTCGCACAGGAGACTGGCATGAGATGTAGGGCTCATCTACTTGCGTTCACACTACGTGGCCCGGAGAAGTTCTCACGGAGCCGAATGCAGCACCCTTCCTCCACCACGTGTGTACACAAAGGAGCGCTGGGCAGTGGGTGTTCTCAAGGCCAAGAGAGAAGCCCTTGTTCTGTGCTGCACCTGCTGGGTGGTTCAAAGGTTTTCTGACCTTCCTGCTCTGGAAGCTTTTCAGAGCTGAGGCTACGCCTGGGCTGCGAAAGCGGAGAGGCGTAGAGGCCTTTCACACTGAAGGCGTGGGCCTGTTTCCCATGGAGAAAGTGTACGTCGCCCAACCCCCACCCCCACCCCACCCCACCCCACCCCAACCCACCCCCAGCTGGAGGCGTGCGGGTTGACACCATTTTGTCCTGCCCATGGAAAATACAAAGAGGCGTACACGATTTGGGCTGTCTGGTGAGAGAATTTTGAAGCGGCGGCACCCTGAGTACCTTTCCCGAAGTTTGCTTCCTAGCTGGTTAAACTCGGCTTTCAGAGGCGAGATGAGAACAAACTTGCTCCGCGTGCGGCGAAGTGCCCTGATGCCCTGCCCTAAATGTTTGAGCTTCTGGCCAGCGTCACGCAAGTACTTTGACACGTAGGAGTCTCCCTTTTACTCCAAGCTGTCCCTGTTGGCTGAAGCAGTCGGCGTGTCTGTATCGCAGCCTGGGAGGCCGGGCGTTGGGGGAGTCTGCCAAGTGACTGGCCTCCATTTATAGCTAACTGAGAAACTGCGTCGAAGCTTTCGGGAGCCTCTTACAGGGAATGGTTGCAGTTGGGAATTGGAGACTGTGCTGGCAAACGTCAGCAGCTCCTCTCCCTCGGAGGGCTCTTGGTGTGCCGACTCCTAACAGCCAGCACGGTCCCCAGCTCGTGAACGGTCCCATTGCGAGCCGGTCTCGTCCGTGAAAGAGCCATGTGAGGCTGAGCTCCAACAGTCGGGCTCCACACCTGGAGCCTTTGGGACAGGGCAGTCCTGAGCCGATGTGCCCACCAGGGGACGCGACCAAAGTTTACGTACCACAGGAAAGCGCAATCAAGGCCTCGTGTTCTCTCCATGAAAGGAACGTGAGCTTGAAGGGTGATGCGTCAGCGTGCACCGTGAACAGCTCGCTGGTACGCCTGTCTTTGCCCCCTCTCACGGTCGCACGCACCCGGGCTCAGTTCCGTGCAGGAACGCTGAGTGGGAGCGCCAGCCTCGCTGCTGGACTCTAAAGCCTTCCACCCCCTAATGGCAGGTTGTGTGTGTCTCTCACGTGGGGGGAGGAATGAGGTCGCCCACAGAGGTTCTGCCATGAAAGATCTAAAGACGCACGCTGCTGAGGAGCTTGTTCCTCATGGAGCGTCCCCGAAGGCCAGAAGAATGCCGACGGTCTCTTTCAAAGCTGCCGGACGCTCTGCCGTTCTAGGCCTGAGATACGGACCCTGTGACGGCACCGTAACCCCGCGAGATTCAGGAGACATCGCCAGTGCGAGTGGCAATCCGGAAGGAAGAGCCTCCAAGGCGGAGTGTCCTTTCCTGTACAAAACGGCGCCCAAGTGGCTGAGGCAGGGAGCATTTTCCTTCACAGAACCGGCATCCTCGTATGCCTGTGGGTTGCTCTAAAGAAACGACACTGTGAGCAACCTCTTCGAAAAGGCCTTCGCAAGAGACTTGGAGACAACAGCAGCGCAGTGGAGGCACAGACCGTTATCCTAGAGAGCAGCACAGTGTCTCTAGCAGCGATCGCTTCCCGGAGGATACTTAAGCCACACCGAGATTCCAGCAGGGAGTTTTGCCTTATAGCAGTACAACTCACTCAAGAAAGAGGGATGAGGTGTAGGGCTAATCTACGTGCGCTCACGCTCTGTGTCCCCGAGAAGGTTTCACGGAGCAGAAGGCATCACCGACCGCTACCACGTGTGTGCACCAAAGAAGCCCTGTGCCGTGGGTGTTCTCAGGCCGACAGCGAAGACCTAGGTGTGTGCTGCACCCGCGCTCGGTGGTTCACACGTTGCGTGACCCCTGTGCCTTTGGAAGATGTTCAGAGCGGGTGGCACCTGCGTGCTGCGAGCGCAAGAGGTGTAGAGTGTAGAGGCCTTTCACACTGGAGGAAGGGCTTGCGTCTCGTGGAGAGAACGTGTACGTCGCCCGGGAGATGGAGGCGCGCTCTTGACACCATTTCCTCTGCCCGTTTAAAACACAAGTGTTTGTACTCGATCTGGGCTGCCTGGTGAAACGCTTGGCAGTCCGCATCACCCTGAGCACCTCTCCTGAAGTTTGATTCGTAGCTGGGTGAACTCGGGCTTCAGAGGCTTAGATGAGACCAAACGTGTTCAGCTTGTGGCGAAAGCCTTTGACCAGAGGCATATACGCTTGTGCTTGGGGCGAGGGCTAGGCAAGAACGTTTACACCCCGGGTTTTTATCTTTACCCTAAGCTGTGTCCCTTTTGGCTGCAGCAGGCGGAGAGAACCCGCGGAGAGAGAACAGCTGTGAGGTGGATGCACAGAACAGTCACCTCGACACCAGCCCCGGGGTCCCAAGCAACGATCCTTCCCCGGAGGGTACTTAACCCACCCCGGGATTCAAGCAGGGAGTTCGCCTTGTCCAACTCGCACAGGAGACTGGCATGAGATGTAGGGCTCATCTACTTGCGTTCACACTACGTGGCCCGGAGAAGTTCTCACGGAGCCGAATGCAGCACCCTTCCTCCACCACGTGTGTACACAAAGGAGCGCTGGGCAGTGGGTGTTCTCAAGGCCAAGAGAGAAGCCCTTGTTCTGTGCTGCACCTGCTGGGTGGTTCAAAGGTTTTCTGACCTTCCTGCTCTGGAAGCTTTTCAGAGCTGAGGCTACGCCTGGGCTGCGAAAGCGGAGAGGCGTAGAGGCCTTTCACACTGAAGGCGTGGGCCTGTTTCCCATGGAGAAAGTGTACGTCGCCCAACCCCCACCCCCACCCCACCCCACCCCACCCCAACCCACCCCCAGCTGGAGGCGTGCGGGTTGACACCATTTTGTCCTGCCCATGGAAAATACAAAGAGGCGTACACGATTTGGGCTGTCTGGTGAGAGAATTTTGAAGCGGCGGCACCCTGAGTACCTTTCCCGAAGTTTGCTTCCTAGCTGGTTAAACTCGGCTTTCAGAGGCGAGATGAGAACAAACTTGCTCCGCGTGCGGCGAAGTGCCCTGATGCCCTGCCCTAAATGTTTGAGCTTCTGGCCAGCGTCACGCAAGTACTTTGACACGTAGGAGTCTCCCTTTTACTCCAAGCTGTCCCTGTTGGCTGAAGCAGTCGGCGTGTCTGTATCGCAGCCTGGGAGGCCGGGCGTTGGGGGAGTCTGCCAAGTGACTGGCCTCCATTTATAGCTAACTGAGAAACTGCGTCGAAGCTTTCGGGAGCCTCTTACAGGGAATGGTTGCAGTTGGGAATTGGAGACTGTGCTGGCAAACGTCAGCAGCTCCTCTCCCTCGGAGGGCTCTTGGTGTGCCGACTCCTAACAGCCAGCACGGTCCCCAGCTCGTGAACGGTCCCATTGCGAGCCGGTCTCGTCCGTGAAAGAGCCACGTGAGGCTGAGCTCCAACAGTCGGGCTCCACACCTGGAGCCTTTGGGACAGGGCAGTCCTGAGCCGATGTGCCCACCAGGGGACGCGACCAAAGTTTACGTACCACAGGAAAGCGCAATCAAGGCCTCGTGTTCTCTCCATGAAAGGAACGTGAGCTTGAAGGGTGATGCGTCAGCGTGCACCGTGAACAGCTCGCTGGTACGCCTGTCTTTGCCCCCTCTCACGGTCGCACGCACCCGGGCTCAGTTCCGTGCAGGAACGCTGAGTGGGAGCGCCAGCCTCGCTGCTGGACTCTAAAGCCTTCCACCCCCTAATGGCAGGTTTTGTGTGTCTCTCACGTGGGGGGAGGAATGAGGTCGCCCACAGAGGTTCTGCCATGAAAGATCTAAAGACGCACGCTGCTGAGGAGCTTGTTCCTCATGGAGCGTCCCCGAAGGCCAGAAGAATGCCGACGGTCTCTTTCAAAGCTGCCGGACGCTCTGCCGTTCTAGGCCTGAGATACGGACCCTGTGACGGCACCGTAACCCCGCGAGATTCAGGAGACATCGCCAGTGCGAGTGGCAATCCGGAAGGAAGAGCCTCCAAGGCGGAGTGTCCTTTCCTGTACAAAACGGCGCCCAAGTGGCTGAGGCAGGGAGCATTTTCCTTCACAGAACCGGCATCCTCGTATGCCTGTGGGTTGCTCTAAAGAAACGACACTGTGAGCAACCTCTTCGAAAAGGCCTTCGCAAGCGACTTGGAGACAACAGCAGCGCAGTGGAGGCACAGACCGTTATCCTAGAGAGCAGCACAGTGTCTCTAGCAGCGATCGCTTCCCGGAGGATACTTAAGCCACACCGAGATTCCAGCAGGGAGTTTTGCCTTATAGCAGTACAACTCACTCAAGAAAGAGGGATGAGGTGTAGGGCTAATCTACGTGCGCTCACGCTCTGTGTTCCCGAGAAGGTTTCACGGAGCAGAAGGCATCACCGACCGCTACCACGTGTGTGCACCAAAGAAGCCCTGTGCCGTGGGTGTTCTCAGGCTGACAGCGAAGACCTAGGTGTGTGCTGCACCCGCGCTCGGTGGTTCACACGTTGCGTAACCCCTGTGCCTTTGGAAGATGTTCAGAGCGGGTGGCACCTGCGTGCTGCGAGCGCAAGAGGTGTAGAGTGTAGAGGCCTTTCACACTGGAGGAAGGGCTTGCGTCTCGTGGAGAGAACGTGTACGTCGCCCGGGAGATGGAGGCGCGCTCTTGACACCATTTCCTCTGCCCGTTTAAAACACAAGTGTTTGTACTCGATCTGGGCTGCCTGGTGAAACGCTTGGCAGTCCGCATCACCCTGAGCACCTCTCCTGAAGTTTGATTCGTAGCTGGGTGAACTCGGGCTTCAGAGGCTTAGATGAGACCAAACGTGTTCAGCTTGTGGCGAAAGCCTTTGACCAGAGGCATATACGCTTGTGCTTGGGGCGAGGGCGAGGCAAGAACGTTTACACCCCGGGTTTTTATCTTTACCCTAAGCTGTGTCCCTTTTGGCTGCAGCAGGCGGAGAGAACCCGCGGAGAGAGAACAGCTGCGAAGTGGATGCACAGAACAGTCACCTCGACACCAGCCCCGGGCTCCCAAGCAACGATCCTTCCCCGGAGGGTACTTAACCCACCCCGGGATTCAAGCAGGGAGTTCGCCTTGTCCAACTCGCACAGGAGACTGGCATGAGATGTAGGGCTCATCTACTTGCGTTCACACTACGTGGCCCGGAGAAGTTCTCACGGAGCCGAATGCAGCACCCTTCCTCCACCACGTGTGTACACAAAGGAGCGCTGGGCAGTGGGTGTTCTCAAGGCCAAGAGAGAAGCCCTTGTTCTGTGCTGCACCTGCTGGGTGGTTCAAAGGTTTTCTGACCTTCCTGCTCTGGAAGCTTTTCAGAGCTGAGGCTACGCCTGGGCTGCGAAAGCGGAGAGGCGTAGAGGCCTTTCACACTGAAGGCGTGGGCCTGTTTCCCATGGAGAAAGTGTACGTCGCCCAACCCCCACCCCCACCACACCCCACCCCACCCCAACCCACCCCCAGCTGGAGGCGTGCGGGTTGACACCATTTTGTCCTGCCCATGGAAAATACAAAGAGGCGTACACGATTTGGGCTGTCTGGTGAGAGAATTTTGAAGCGGCGGCACCCTGAGTACCTTTCCCGAAGTTTGCTTCCTAGCTGGTTAAACTCGGCTTTCAGAGGCGAGATGAGAACAAACTTGCTCCGCGTGCGGCGAAGTGCCCTGATGCCCTGCCCTAAATGTTTGAGCTTCTGGCCAGCGTCACGCAAGTACTTTGACACGTAGGAGTCTCCCTTTTACTCCAAGCTGTCCCTGTTGGCTGAAGCAGTCGGCGTGTCTGTATCGCAGCCTGGGAGGCCGGGCGTTGGGGGAGTCTGCCAAGTGACTGGCCTCCATTTATAGCTAACTGAGAAACTGCGTCGAAGCTTTCGGGAGCCTCTTACAGGGAATGGTTGCAGTTGGGAATTGGAGACTGTGCTGGCAAACGTCAGCAGCTCCTCTCCCTCGGAGGGCTCTTGGTGTGCCGACTCCTAACAGCCAGCACGGTCCCCAGCTCGTGAACGGTCCCATTGCGAGCCGGTCTCGTCCGTGAAAGAGCCACGTGAGGCTGAGCTCCAACAGTCGGGCTCCACACCTGGAGCCTTTGGGACAGGGCAGTCCTGAGCCGATGTGCCCACCAGGGGACGTGACCAAAGTTTACGTACCACAGGAAAGCGCAATCAAGGCCTCGTGTTCTCTCCATGAAAGGAACGTGAGCTTGAAGGGTGATGCGTCAGCGTGCACCGTGAACAGCTCGCTGGTACGCCTGTCTTTGCCCCCTCTCACGGTCGCACGCACCCGGGCTCAGTTCCGTGCAGGAACGCTGAGTGGGAGCGCCAGCCTCGCTGCTGGACTCTAAAGCCTTCCACCCCCTAATGGCAGGTTGTGTGTGTCTCTCACGTGGGGGGAGGAATGAGGTCGCCCACAGAGGTTCTGCCATGAAAGATCTAAAGACGCACGCTGCTGAGGAGCTTGTTCCTCATGGAGCGTCCCCGAAGGCCAGAAGAATGCCGACGGTCTCTTTCAAAGCTGCCGGACGCTCTGCCGTTCTAGGCCTGAGATACGGACCCTGTGACGGCACCGTAACCCCGCGAGATTCAGGAGACATCGCCAGTGCGAGTGGCAATCCGGAAGGAAGAGCCTCCAAGGCGGAGTGTCCTTTCCTGTACAAAACGGCGCCCAAGTGGCTGAGGCAGGGAGCATTTTCCTTCACAGAACCGGCATCCTCGTATGCCTGTGGGTTGCTCTAAAGAAACGACACTGTGAGCAACCTCTTCGAAAAGGCCTTCGCAAGCGACTTGGAGACAACAGCAGCGCAGTGGAGGCACAGACCGTTATCCTAGAGAGCAGCACAGTGTCTCTAGCAGCGATCGCTTCCCGGAGGATACTTAAGCCACACCGAGATTCCAGCAGGGAGTTTTGCCTTATAGCAGTACAACTCACTCAAGAAAGAGGGATGAGGTGTAGGGCTAATCTACGTGCGCTCACGCTCTGTGTCCCCGAGAAGGTTTCACGGAGCAGAAGGCATCACCGACCGCTACCACGTGTGTGCACCAAAGAAGCCCTGTGCCGTGGGTGTTCTCAGGCCGACAGCGAAGACCTAGGTGTGTGCTGCACCCGCGCTCGGTGGTTCACACGTTGCGCGACCCCTGTGCCTTTGGAAGACGTTCAGAGCGGGTGGCACCTGCGTGCTGCGAGCGCAAGAGGTGTAGAGTGTAGAGGCCTTTCACACTGGAGGAAGGGCTTGCGTCTCGTGGAGAGAACGTGTACGTCGCCCGGGAGATGGAGGCGCGCTCTTGACACCATTTCCTCTGCCCGTTTAAAACACAAGTGTTTGTACTCGATCTGGGCTGCCTGGTGAAACGCTTGGCAGTCCGCATCACCCTGAGCACCTCTCCTGAAGTTTGATTCGTAGCTGGGTGAACTCGGGCTTCAGAGGCTTAGATGAGACCAAACGTGTTCAGCTTGTGGCGAAAGCCTTTGAGCAGAGGCATATACGCTTGTGCTTGGGGCGAGGGCTAGGCAAGAACGTTTACACCCCGGGTTTTTATCTTTACCCTAAGCTGTGTCCCTTTTGGCTGCAGCAGGCGGAGAGAAGCCGCGGAGAGAGATCAGCTGCGAGGTGGATGCACAGAACAGTCACCTCGACCCCAGCCCCGGGGTCCCAAGCAACGATCCTTCCCCGGAGGGTACTTAACCCACCCCGGGATTCAAGCAGGGAGTTCGCCTTGTCCAACTCGCACAGGAGACTGGCATGAGATGTAGGGCTCATCTACTTGCGTTCACACTACGTGGCCCGGAGAAGTTCTCACGGAGCCGAATGCAGCACCCTTCCTCCACCACGTGTGTACACAAAGGAGCGCTGGGCAGTGGGTGTTCTCAAGGCCAAGAGAGAAGCCCTTGTTCTGTGCTGCACCTGCTGGGTGGTTCAAAGGTTTTCTGACCTTCCTGCTCTGGAAGCTTTTCAGAGCTGAGGCTACGCCTGGGCTGCGAAAGCGGAGAGGCGTAGAGGCCTTTCACACTGAAGGCGTGGGCCTGTTTCCCATGGAGAAAGTGTACGTCGCCCAACCCCCACCCCCACCCCACCCCACCCCACCCCAACCCACCCCCAGCTGGAGGCGTGCGGGTTGACACCATTTTGTCCTGCCCATGGAAAATACAAAGAGGCGTACACGATTTGGGCTGTCTGGTGAGAGAATTTTGAAGCGGCGGCACCCTGAGTACCTTTCCCGAAGTTTGCTTCCTAGCTGGTTAAACTCGGCTTTCAGAGGCGAGATGAGAACAAACTTGCTCCGCGTGCGGCGAAGTGCCCTGATGCCCTGCCCTAAATGTTTGAGCTTCTGGCCAGCGTCACGCAAGTACTTTGACACGTAGGAGTCTCCCTTTTACTCCAAGCTGTCCCTGTTGGCTGAAGCAGTCGGCGTGTCTGTATCGCAGCCTGGGAGGCCGGGCGTTGGGGGAGTCTGCCAAGTGACTGGCCTCCATTTATAGCTAACTGAGAAACTGCGTCGAAGCTTTCGGGAGCCTCTTACAGGGAATGGTTGCAGTTGGGAATTGGAGACTGTGCTGGCAAACGTCAGCAGCTCCTCTCCCTCGGAGGGCTCTTGGTGTGCCGACTCCTAACAGCCAGCACGGTCCCCAGCTCGTGAACGGTCCCATTGCGAGCCGGTCTCGTCCGTGAAAGAGCCACGTGAGGCTGAGCTCCAACAGTCGGGCTCCACACCTGGAGCCTTTGGGACAGGGCAGTCCTGAGCCGATGTGCCCACCAGGGGACGCGACCAAAGTTTACGTACCACAGGAAAGCGCAATCAAGGCCTCGTGTTCTCTCCATGAAAGGAACGTGAGCTTGAAGGGTGATGCGTCAGCGTGCACCGTGAACAGCTCGCTGGTACGCCTGTCTTTGCCCCCTCTCACGGTCGCACGCACCCGGGCTCAGTTCCGTGCAGGAACGCTGAGTGGGAGCGCCAGCCTCGCTGCTGGACTCTAAAGCCTTCCACCCCCTAATGGCAGGTTGTGTGTGTCTCTCACGTGGGGGGAGGAATGAGGTCGCCCACAGAGGTTCTGCCATGAAAGATCTAAAGACGCACGCTGCTGAGGAGCTTGTTCCTCATGGAGCGTCCCCGAAGGCCAGAAGAATGCCGACGGTCTCTTTCAAAGCTGCCGGACGCTCTGCCGTTCTAGGCCTGAGATACGGACCCTGTGACGGCACCGTAACCCCGCGAGATTCAGGAGACATCGCCAGTGCGAGTGGCAATCCGGAAGGAAGAGCCTCCAAGGCGGAGTGTCCTTTCCTGTACAAAACGGCGCCCAAGTGGCTGAGGCAGGGAGCATTTTCCTTCACAGAACCGGCATCCTCGTATGCCTGTGGGTTGCTCTAAAGAAACGACACTGTGAGCAACCTCTTCGAAAAGGCCTTCGCAAGCGACTTGGAGACAACAGCAGCGCAGTGGAGGCACAGACCGTTATCCTAGAGAGCAGCACAGTGTCTCTAGCAGCGATCGCTTCCCGGAGGATACTTAAGCCACACCGAGATTCCAGCAGGGAGTTTTGCCTTATAGCAGTACAACTCACTCAAGAAAGAGGGATGAGGTGTAGGGCTAATCTACGTGCGCTCACGCTCTGTGTCCCCGAGAAGGTTTCACGGAGCAGAAGGCATCACCGACCGCTACCACGTGTGTGCACCAAAGAAGCCCTGTGCCGTGGGTGTTCTCAGGCCGACAGCGAAGACCTAGGTGTGTGCTGCACCCGCGCTCGGTGGTTCACACGTTGCGTGACCCCTGTGCCTTTGGAAGATGTTCAGAGCGGGTGGCACCTGCGTGCTGCGAGCGCAAGAGGTGTAGAGTGTAGAGGTCTTTCACACTGGAGGAAGGGCTTGCGTCTCGTGGAGAGAACGTGTACGTCGCCCGGGAGATGGAGGCGCGCTCTTGACACCATTTCCTCTGCCCGTTTAAAACACAAGTGTTTGTACTCGATCTGGGCTGCCTGGTGAAACGCTTGGCAGTCTGCATCACCCTGAGCACCTCTCCTGAAGTTTGATTCGTAGCTGGGTGAACTCGGGCTTCAGAGGCTTAGATGAGACCAAACGTGTTCAGCTTGTGGCGAAAGCCTTTGACCAGAGGCATATACGCTTGTGCTTGGGGCGAGGGCTAGGCAAGAACGTTTACACCCCGGGTTTTTATCTTTACCCTAAGCTGTGTCCGTTTTGGCTGCAGCAGGCGGAGAGAACCCGCGGAGAGAGAACAGCTGCGAGGTGGATGCACAGAACAGTCACCTCGACACCAGCCCCGGGGTCCCAAGCAACGATCCTTCCCGGGAGGGTACTTAACCCACCCCGGGATTCAAGCAGGGAGTTCGCCTTGTCCAACTCGCACAGGAGACTGGCATGAGATGTAGGGCTCATCTACTTGCGTTCACACTACGTGGCCCGGAGAAGTTCTCACGGAGCCGAATGCAGCACCCTTCCTCCACCACGTGTGTACACAAAGGAGCGCTGGGCAGTGGGTGTTCTCAAGGCCAAGAGAGAAGCCCTTGTTCTGTGCTGCACCTGCTGGGTGGTTCAAAGGTTTTCTGACCTTCCTGCTCTGGAAGCTTTTCAGAGCTGAGGCTACGCCTGGGCTGCGAAAGCGGAGAGGCGTAGAGGCCTTTCACACTGAAGGCGTGGGCCTGTTTCCCATGGAGAAAGTGTACGTCGCCCAACCCCCACCCCCACCCCACCCCACCCCACCCCAACCCACCCCCAGCTGGAGGCGTGCGGGTTGACACCATTTTGTCCTGCCCATGGAAAATACAAAGAGGCGTACACGATTTGGGCTGTCTGGTGAGAGAATTTTGAAGCGGCGGCACCCTGAGTAGCTTTCCCGAAGTTTGCTTCCTAGCTGGTTAAACTCGGCTTTCAGAGGCTAGATGAGAACAAACTTGCTCCGCGTGCGGCGAAGTGCCCTGATGCCCTGCCCTAAATGTTTGAGCTTCTGGCCAGCGTCACGCAAGTACTTTGACACGTAGGAGTCTCCCTGTTACTCCAAGCTGTCCCTGTTGGCTGAAGCAGTCGGCGTGTCTGTATCGCAGCCTGGGAGGCCGGGCGTTGGGGGAGTCTGCCAAGTGACTGGCCTCCATTTATAGCTAACTGAGAAACTGCGTCGAAGCTTTCGGGAGCCTCTTACAGGGAATGGTTGCAGTTGGGAATTGGAGACTGTGCTGGCAAACGTCAGCAGCTCCTCTCCCTCGGAGGGCTCTTGGTGTGCCGACTCCTAACAGCCAGCACGGTCCCCAGCTCGTGAACGGTCCCATTGCGAGCCGGTCTCGTCCGTGAAAGAGCCACGTGAGGCTGAGCTCCAACAGTCGGGCTCCACACCTGGAGCCTTTGGGACAGGGCAGTCCTGAGCCGATGTGCCCACCAGGGGACGCGACCAAAGTTGACGTACCACAGGAAAGCGCAATCAAGGCCTCGTGTTCTCTCCATGAAAGGAACGTGAGCTTGAAGGGTGATGCGTCAGCGTGCACCGTGAACAGCTCGCTGGTACGCCTGTCTTTGCCCCCTCTCACGGTCTCACGCACCCGGGCTCAGTTCCGTGCAGGAACGCTGAGTGGGAGCGCCAGCCTCGCTGCTGGACTCTAAAGCCTTCCACCCCCTAATGGCAGGTTGTGTGTGTCTCTCACGTGGGGGGAGGAATGAGGTCGCCCACAGAGGTTCTGCCATGAAAGATCTAAAGACGCACACTGCTGAGGAGCTTGTTCCTCATGGAGCGTCCCCGAAAGCCAGAAGAATGCCGACGGTCTCTTTCAAAGCTGCCGGACGCTCTGCCGTTCTAGGCCTGAGATACGGACCCTGTGACGGCACCGTAACCCCGCGAGATTCAGGAGACATCGCCAGTGCGAGTGGCAATCCGGAAGGAAGAGCCTCCAAGGCGGAGTGTCCTTTCCTGTACAAAATGGCGCCCAAGTGGCTGAGGCAGGGAGCATTTTCCTTCACAGAACCGGCATCCTCGTATGCCTGTGGGTTGCTCTAAAGAAACGACACTGTGAGCAACCTCTTCGAAAAGGCCTTCGCAAGCGACTTGGAGACAACAGCAGCGCAGTGGAGGCACAGACCGTTATCCTAGAGAGCAGCACAGTGTCTCTAGCAGCGATCGCTTCCCGGAGGATACTTAAGCCACACCGAGATTCCAGCAGGGAGTTTTGCCTTATAGCAGTACAACTCACTCAAGAAAGAGGGATGAGGTGTAGGGCTAATCTACGTGCGCTCACGCTCTGTGTCCCCGAGAAGGTTTCACGGAGCAGAAGGCATCACCGACCGCTACCACGTGTGTGCACCAAAGAAGCCCTGTGCCGTGGGTGTTCTCAGGCCGACAGCAAAGACCTAGGTGTGTGCTGCACCCGCGCTCGGTGGTTCACACGTTGCGTGACCCCTGTGCCTTTGGAAGATGTTCAGAGCGGGTGGCACCTGCGTGCTGCGAGCGCAAGAGGTGTAGAGTGTAGAGGCCTTTCACACTGGAGGAAGGGCTTGCGTCTCGTGGAGAGAACGTGTACGTCGCCCGGGAGATGGAGGCGCGCTCTTGACACCGTTTCCTCTGCCCGTTTAAAACACAAGTGTTTGTACTCGATCTGGGCTGCCTGGTGAAACGCTTGGCAGTCCGCATCACCCTGAGCACCTCTCCTGAAGTTTGATTCGTAGCTGGGTGAACTCGGGCTTCAGAGGCTTAGATGAGACCAAACGTGTTCAGCTTGTGGCGAAAGCCTTTGACCAGAGGCATATACGCTTGTGCTTGGGGCGAGGGCTAGGCAAGAACGTTTACACCCCGGGTTTTTATCTTTACCCTAAGCTGTGTCCCTTTTGGCTGCAGCAGGCGGAGAGAACCCGCGGAGATAGAACAGCTGCGAGGTGGATGCACAGAACAGTCACCTCGACACCAGCCCCGGGGTCCCAAGCAACGATCCTTCCCCGGAGGGTACTTAACCCACCCCGGGATTCAAGCAGGGAGTTCGCCTTGTCCAACTCGCACAGGAGACTGGCATGAGATGTAGGGCTCATCTACTTGCGTTCACACTACGTGTCCCGGAGAAGTTCTCACGGAGCCGAATGCAGCACCCTTCCTCCACCACGTGTGTACACAAAGGAGCGCTGGGCAGTGGGTGTTCTCAAGGCCAAGAGAGAAGCCCTTGTTCTGTGCTGCACCTGCTGGGTGGTTCAAAGGTTTTCTGACCTTCCTGCTCTGGAAGCTTTTCAGAGCTGAGGCTACGCCTGGGCTGCGAAAGCGGAGAGGCGTAGAGGCCTTTCACACTGAAGGCGTGGGCCTGTTTCCCATGGAGAAAGTGTACGTCGCCCAACCCCCACCCCCACCCCACCCCACCCCACCCCAACCCACCCCCAGCTGGAGGCGTGCGGGTTGACACCATTTTGTCCTGCCCATGGAAAATACAAAGAGGCGTACACGATTTGGGCTGTCTGGTGAGAGAATTTTGAAGTGGCGGCACCCTGAGTACCTTTCCCGAAGTTTGCTTCCTAGCTGGTTAAACTCGGCTTTCAGAGGCGAGATGAGAACAAACTTGCTCCGCGTGCGGCGAAGTGCCCTGATGCCCTGCCCTAAATGTTTGAGCTTCTGGCCAGCGTCACGCAAGTACTTTGACACGTAGGAGTCTCCCTTTTACTCCAAGCTGTCCCGGTTGGCTGAAGCAGTCGGCGTGTCTGTATCGCAGCCTGGGAGGCCGGGCATTGGGGGAGTCTGCCAAGTGACTGGCCTCCATTTATAGCTAACTGAGAAACTGCGTCGAAGCTTTCGGGAGCCTCTTACAGGGAATGGTTGCAGTTGGGAATTGGAGACTGTGCTGGCAAACGTCAGCAGCTCCTCTCCCTCGGAGGGCTCTTGGTGTGCCGACTCCTAACAGCCAGCACGGTCCCCAGCTCGTGAACGGTCCCATTGCGAGCCGGTCTCGTCCGTGAAAGAGCCACGTGAGGCTGAGCTCCAACAGTCGGGCTCCACACCTGGAGCCTTTGGGACAGGGCAGTCCTGAGCCGATGTGCCCACCAGGGGACGCGACCAAAGTTGACGTACCACAGGAAAGCGCAATCAAGGCCTCGTGTTCTCTCCATGAAAGGAACGTGAGCTTGAAGGGTGATGCGTCAGCGTGCACCGTGAACAGCTCGCTGGTACGCCTGTCTTTGCCCCCTCTCACGGTCTCACGCACCCGGGCTCAGTTCCGTGCAGGAATGCTGAGTGGGAGCGCCAGCCTCGCTGCTGGACTCTAAAGCCTTCCACCCCCTAATGGCAGGTTGTGTGTGTCTCTCACGTGGGGGGAGGAATGAGGTCGCCCACAGAGGTTCTGCCATGAAAGATCTAAAGACGCACGCTGCTGAGGAGCTTGTTCCTCATGGAGCGTCCCCGAAGGCCAGAAGAATGCCGACGGTCTCTTTCAAAGCGGCCGGACGCTCTGCCGTTCTAGGCCTGAGATACGGGCCCTGTGACGGCACCGTAACCCCGCGAGATTCAGGAGACATCGCCAGTGCGAGTGGCAATCCGGAAGGAAGAGCCTCCAAGGCGGAGTGTCCTTTCCTGTACAAAACGGCGCCCAAGTGGCTGAGGCAGGGAGCATTTTCCTTCACAGAACCGGCATCCTCGTATGCCTGTGGGTTGCTCTAAAGAAACGACACTGTGAGCAACCTCTTCGAAAAGGCCTTCGCAAGCGACTTGGAGACAACAGCAGCGCAGTGGAGGCACAGACCGTTATCCTAGAGAGCAGCACAGTGTCTCTAGCAGCGATCGCTTCCCGGAGGATACTTAAGCCACACCGAGATTCCAGCAGGGAGTTTTGCCTTATAGCAGTACAACTCACTCAAGAAAGAGGGATGAGGTGTAGGGCTAATCTACGTGCGCTCACGCTCTGTGTCCCCGAGAAGGTTTCACGGAGCAGAAGGCATCACCGACCGCTACCACGTGTGTGCACCAAAGAAGCCCTGTGCCGTGGGTGTTCTCAGGACGACAGCGAAGACCTAGGTGTGTGCTGCACCCGCGCTCGGTGGTTCACACGTTGCGTGACCCCTGTGCCTTTGGAAGATGTTCAGAGCGGGTGGCACCTGCGTGCTGCGAGCGCAAGAGGTGTAGAGTGTAGAGGCCTTTCACACTGGAGGAAGGGCTTGCGTCTCGTGGAGAGAACGTGTACGTCGCCCGGGAGATGGAGGCGCGCTCTTGACACCATTTCCTCTGCCCGTTTAAAACACAAGTGTTTGTACTCGATCTGGGCTGCCTGGTGAAACGCTTGGCAGTCCGCATCACCCTGAGCACCTCTCCTGAAGTTTGATTCGTAGCTGGGTGAACTCGGGCTTCAGAGGCTTAGATGAGACCAAACGTGTTCAGCTTGTGGCGAAAGCCTTTGACCAGAGGCATATACGCTTGTGCTTGGGGCGAGGGCTAGGCAAGAACGTTTACACCCCGGGTTTTTATCTTTACCCTAAGCTGTGTCCCTTTTGGCTGCAGCAGGCGGAGAGAACCCGCGGAGAGAGAACAGCTGCGAGGTGGATGCACAGAACAGTCACCTCGACACCAGCCCCGGGGTCCCAAGCAACGATCCTTCCCCGGAGGGTACTTAACCCACCCCGGGATTCAAGCAGGGAGTTCGCCTTGTCCAACTCGCACAGGAGACTGGCATGAGATGTAGGGCTCATCTACTTGCGTTCACACTACGTGGCCCGGAGAAGTTCTCACGGAGCCGAATGCAGCACCCTTCCTCCACCACGTGTGTACACAAAGGAGCGCTGGGCAGTGGGTGTTCTCAAGGCCAAGAGAGAAGCCCTTGTTCTGTGCTGCACCTGCTGGGTGGTTCAAAGGTTTTCTGACCTTCCTGCTCTGGAAGCTTTTCAGAGCTGAGGCTACGCCTGGGCTGCGAAAGCGGAGAGGCGTAGAGGCCTTTCACACTGAAGGCGTGGGCCTGTTTCCCATGGAGAAAGTGTACGTCGCCCAACCCCCACCCCCACCCCACCCCACCCCACCCCAACCCACCCCCAGCTGGAGGCGTGCGGGTTGACACCATTTTGTCCTGCCCATGGAAAATACAAAGAGGCGTACACGATTTGGGCTGTCTGGTGAGAGAATTTTGAAGCGGCGGCACCCTGAGTACCTTTCCCGAAGTTTGCTTCCTAGCTGGTTAAACTCGGCTTTCAGAGGCGAGATGAGAACAAACTTGCTCCGCGTGCGGCGAAGTGCCCTGATGCCCTGCCCTAAATGTTTGAGCTTCTGGCCAGCGTCACGCAAGTACTTTGACACGTAGGAGTCTCCCTTTTACTCCAAGCTGTCCCTGTTGGCTGAAGCAGTCGGCGTGTCTGTATCGCAGCCTGGGAGGCCGGGCGTTGGGGGAGTCTGCCAAGTGACTGGCCTCCATTTATAGCTAACTGAGAAACTGCGTCGAAGCTTTCGGGAGCCTCTTACAGGGAATGGTTGCAGTTGGGAATTGGAGACTGTGCTGGCAAACGTCAGCAGCTCCTCTCCCTCGGAGGGCTCTTGGTGTGCCGACTCCTAACAGCCAGCACGGTCCCCAGCTCGTGAACGGTCCCATTGCGAGCCGGTCTCGTCCGTGAAAGAGCCACGTGAGGCTGAGCTCCAACAGTCGGGCTCCACACCTGGAGCCTTTGGGACAGGGCAGTCCTGAGCCGATGTGCCCACCAGGGGACGCGACCAAAGTTGACGTACCACAGGAAAGCGCAATCAAGGCCTCGTGTTCTCTCCATGAAAGGAACGTGAGCTTGAAGGGTGATGCGTCAGCGTGCACCGTGAACAGCTCGCTGGTACGCCTGTCTTTGCCCCCTCTCACGGTCTCACGCACCCGGGCTCAGTTCCGTGCAGGAACGCTGAGTGGGAGCGCCAGCCTCGCTGCTGGACTCTAAAGCCTTCCACCCCCTAATGGCAGGTTGTGTGTGTCTCTCACGTGGGGGGAGGAATGAGGTCGCCCACAGAGGTTCTGCCATGAAAGATCTAAAGACGCACGCTGCTGAGGAGCTTGTTCCTCATGGAGCGTCCCCGAAGGCCAGAAGAATGCCGACGGTCTCTTTCAAAGCGGCCGGACGCTCTGCCGTTCTAGGCCTGAGATACGGACCCTGTGACGGCACCGTAACCCCGCGAGATTCAGGAGACATCGCCAGTGCGAGTGGCAATCCGGAAGGAAGAGCCTCCAAGGCGGAGTGTCCTTTCCTGTACAAAACGGCGCCCAAGTGGCTGAGGCAGGGAGCATTTTCCTTCACAGAACCGGCATCCTCGTATGCCTGTGGGTTGCTCTAAAGAAACGACACTGTGAGCAACCTCTTCGAAAAGGCCTTCGCAAGCGACTTGGAGACAACAGCAGCACAGTGGAGGCACAGACCGTTATCCTAGAGAGCAGCACAGTGTCTCTAGCAGCGATCGCTTCCCGGAGGATACTTAAGCCACACCGAGATTCCAGCAGGGAGTTTTGCCTTATAGCAGTACAACTCACTCAAGAAAGAGGGATGAGGTGTAGGGCTAATCTACGTGCGCTCACGCTCTGTGTCCCCGAGAAGGTTTCACGGAGCAGAAGGCATCACCGACCGCTACCACGTGTGTGCACCAAAGAAGCCCTGTGCCGTGGGTGTTCTCAGGCCGACAGCGAAGACCTAGGTGTGTGCTGCACCCGCGCTCGGTGGTTCACACGTTGCGTGACCCCTGTGCCTTTGGAAGATGTTCAGAGCGGGTGGCACCTGCGTGCTGCGAGCGCAAGAGGTGTAGAGTGTAGAGGCCTTTCACACTGGAGGAAGGGCTTGCGTCTCGTGGAGAGAACGTGTACGTCGCCCGGGAGATGGAGGCGCGCTCTTGACACCATTTCCTCTGCCCGTTTAAAACACAAGTGTTTGTACTCGATCTGGGCTGCCTGGTGAAACGCTTGGCAGTCCGCATCACCCTGAGCACCTCTCCTGAAGTTTGATTCGTAGCTGGGTGAACTCGGGCTTCAGAGGCTTAGATGAGACCAAACGTGTTCAGCTTGTGGCGAAAGCCTTTGACCAGAGGCATATACGCTTGTGCTTGGGGCGAGGGCTAGGCAAGAACGTTTACACCCCGGGTTTTTATCTTTACCCTAAGCTGTGTCCCTTTTGGCTGCAGCAGGCGGAGAGAACCCGCGGAGAGAGAACAGCTGCGAGGTGGATGCACAGAACAGTCACCTCGACACCAGCCCCGGGGTCCCAAGCAACGATCCTTCCCCGGAGGGTACTTAACCCACCCCGGGATTCAAGCAGGGAGTTCGCCTTGTCCAACTCGCACAGGAGACTGGCATGAGATGTAGGGCTCATCTACTTGCGTTCACACTATGTGGCCCGGAGAAGTTCTCACGGAGCCGAATGCAGCACCCTTCCTCCACCACGTGTGTACACAAAGGAGCGCTGGGCAGTGGGTGTTCTCAAGGCCAAGAGAGAAGCCCTTGTTCTGTGCTGCACCTGCTGGGTGGTTCAAAGGTTTTCTGACCTTCCTGCTCTGGAAGCTTTTCAGAGCTGAGGCTGCGCCTGGGCTGCGAAAGCGGAGAGGCGTAGAGGCCTTTCACACTGAAGGCGTGGGCCTGTTTCCCATGGAGAAAGTGTACGTCGCCCAACCCCCACCCCCACCCCACCCCACCCCACCCCAACCCACCCCCAGCTGGAGGCGTGCGGGTTGACACCATTTTGGCCTGCCCATGGAAAATACAAAGAGGCGTACACGATTTGGGCTGTCTGGCGAGAGAATGTTGAAGCGGCGGCACCCTGAGTACCTGTCCCGAAGTTTGCTTCCTAGCTGGTTAAACTCGGCTTTCAGAGGCGAGATGAGAACAAACTTGCTCCGCGTGCGGCGAAGTGCCCTGATGCCCTGCCCTAAATGTTTGAGCTTCTGGCCAGCGTCACGCAAGTACTTTGACACGTAGGAGTCTCCCTTTTACTCCAAGCTGTCCCTGTTGGCTGAAGCAGTCGGCGTGTCTGTATCGCAGCCTGGGAGGCCGGGCGTTGGGGGAGTCTGCCAAGTGACTGGCCTCCACTTATAGCTAACTGAGAAACTGCGTCGAAGCTTTCGGGAGCCTCTTACAGGGAATGGTTGCAGTTGGGAATTGGAGACTGTGCTGGCAAACGTCAGCAGCTCCTCTCCCTCGGAGGGCTCTTGGTGTGCCGACTCCTAACAGCCAGCACGGTCCCCAGCTCGTGAACGGTCCCATTGCGAGCCGGTCTCGTCCGTGAAAGAGCCACGTGAGGCTGAGCTCCAACAGTCGGGCTCCACACCTGGAGCCTTTGGGACAGGGCAGTCCTGAGCCGATGTGCCCACCAGGGGACGCGACCAAAGTTGACGTACCACAGGAAAGCGCAATCAAGGCCTCGTGTTCTCTCCATGAAAGGAACGTGAGCTTGAAGGGTGATGCGTCAGCGTGCACCGTGAACAGCTCGCTGGTACACCTGTCTTTGCCCCCTCTCACGGTCTCACGCACCCGGGCTCAGTTCCGTGCAGGAACGCTGAGTGGGAGCGCCAGCCTCGCTGCTGGACTCTAAAGCCTTCCACCCCCTAATGGCAGGTTGTGTGTGTCTCTCACGTGGGGGGAGGAATGAGGTCGCCCACAGAGGTTCTGCCATGAAAGATCTAAAGACGCACGCTGCTGAGGAGCTTGTTCCTCATGGAGCGTCCCCGAAGGCCAGAAGAATGCCGACGGTCTCTTTCAAAGCGGCCGGTCGCTCTGCCGTTCTAGGCCTGAGATACGGACCCTGTGACGGCACCGTAACCCCGCGAGATTCAGGAGACATCGCCAGTGCGAGTGGCAATCCGGAAGGAAGAGCCTCCAAGGCGGAGTGTCCTTTCCTGTACAAAACGGCGCCCAAGTGGCTGAGGCAGGGAGCATTTTCCTTCACAGAACCGGCATCCTCGTATGCCTGTGGGTTGCTCTAAAGAAACGACACTGTGAGCAACCTCTTCGAAAAGGCCTTCGCAAGCGACTTGGAGACAACAGCAGCGCAGTGGAGGCACAGACCGTTATCCTAGAGAGCAGCACAGTGTCTCTAGCAGCGATCGCTTCCCAGAGGATACTTAAGCCACACCGAGATTCCAGCAGGGAGTTTTGCCTTATAGCAGTACAACTCACTCAAGAAAGAGGGATGAGGTGTAGGGCTAATCTACGTGCGCTCACGCTCTGTGTCCCCGAGAAGGTTTCACGGAGCAGAAGGCATCACCGACCGCTACCACGTGTGTGCACCAAAGAAGCCCTGTGCCGTGGGTGTTCTCAGGCCGACAGCGAAGACCTAGGTGTGTGCTGCACCCGCGCTCGGTGGTTCACACGTTGCGCGACCCCTGTGCCTTTGGAAGACGTTCAGAGCGGGTGGCACCTGCGTGCTGCGAGCGCAAGAGGTGTAGAGTGTAGAGGCCTTTCACACTGGAGGAAGGGCTTGCGTCTCGTGGAGAGAACGTGTACGTCGCCCGGGAGATGGAGGCGCGCTCTTGACACCATTTCCTCTGCCCGTTTAAAACACAAGTGTTTGTACTCGATCTGGGCTGCCTGGTGAAACGCTTGGCAGTCCGCATCACCCTGAGCACCTCTCCTGAAGTTTGATTCGTAGCTGGGTGAACTCGGGCTTCAGAGGCTTAGATGAGACCAAACGTGTTCAGCTTGTGGCGAAAGCCTTTGACCAGAGGCATATACGCTTGTGCTTGGGGCGAGGGCTAGGCAAGAACGTTTACACCCCGGGTTTTTATCTTTACCCTAAGCTGTGTCCCTTTTGGCTGCAGCAGGCGGAGAGAACCCGCGGAGAGAGAACAGCTGCGAGGTGGATGCACAGAACAGTCACCTCGACACCAGCCCCGGGGTCCCAAGCAACGATCCTTCCCCGGAGGGTACTTAACCCACCCCGGGATTCAAGCAGGGAGTTCGCCTTGTCCAACTCGCACAGGAGACTGGCATGAGATGTAGGGCTCATCTACTTGCGTTCACACTACGTGGCCCGGAGAAGTTCTCACGGAGCCGAATGCAGCACCCTTCCTCCACCACGTGTGTACACAAAGGAGCGCTGGGCAGTGGGTGTTCTCAAGGCCAAGAGAGAAGCCCTTGTTCTGTGCTGCACCTGCTGGGTGGTTCAAAGGTTTTCTGACCTTCCTGCTCTGGAAGCTTTTCAGAGCTGAGGCTACGCCTGGGCTGCGAAAGCGGAGAGGCGTAGAGGCCTTTCACACTGAAGGCGTGGGCCTGTTTCCCATGGAGAAAGTGTACGTCGCCCAACCCCCACCCCCACCCCACCCCACCCCACCCCAACCCACCCACAGCTGGAGGCGTGCGGGTTGACACCATTTTGTCCTGCCCATGGAAAATACAAAGAGGCGTACACGATTTGGGCTGTCTGGTGAGAGAATTTTGAAGCGGCGGCACCCTGAGTACCTTTCCCGAAGTTTGCTTCCTAGCTGGTTAAACTCGGCTTTCAGAGGCGAGATGAGAACAAACTTGCTCCGCGTGCGGCGAAGTGCCCTGATGCCCTGCCCTAAATGTTTGAGCTTCTGGCCAGCGTCACGCAAGTACTTTGACACGTAGGAGTCTCCCTTTTACTCCAAGCTGTCCCTGTTGGCTGAAGCAGTCGGCGTGTCTGTATCGCAGCCTGGGAGGCCGGGCGTTGGGGGAGTCTGCCAAGTGACTGGCCTCCATTTATAGCTAACTGAGAAACTGCGTCGAAGCTTTCGGGAGCCTCTTACAGGGAATGGTTGCAGTTGGGAATTGGAGACTGTGCTGGCAAACGTCAGCAGCTCCTCTCCCTCGGAGGGCTCTTGGTGTGCCGACTCTTAACAGCCAGCACGGTCCCCAGCTCGTGAACGGTCCCATTGCGAGCCGGTCTCGTCCGTGAAAGAGCCACGTGAGGCTGAGCTCCAACAGTCGGGCTCCACACCTGGAGCCTTTGGGACAGGGCAGTCCTGAGCCGATGTGCCCACCAGGGGACGCGACCAAAGTTTACGTACCACAGGAAAGCGCAATCAAGGCCTCGTGTTCTCTCCATGAAAGGAACGTGAGCTTGAAGGGTGATGCGTCAGCGTGCACCGTGAACAGCTCGCTGGTACGCCTGTCTTTGCCCCCTCTCACGGTCGCACGCACCCGGGCTCAGTTCCGTGCAGGAACGCTGAGTGGGAGCGCCAGCCTCGCTGCTGGACTCTAAAGCCTTCCACCCCCTAATGGCAGGTTGTGTGTGTCTCTCACGTGGGGGGAGGAATGAGGTCGCCCACAGAGGTTCTGCCATGAAAGATCTAAAGACGCACGCTGCTGAGGAGCTTGTTCCTCATGGAGCGTCCCCGAAGGCCAGAAGAATGCCGACGGTCTCTTTCAAAGCTGCCGGACGCTCTGCCGTTCTAGGCCTGAGATACGGACCCTGTGACGGCACCGTAACCCCGCGAGATTCAGGAGACATCGCCAGTGCGAGTGGCAATCCGGAAGGAAGAGCCTCCAAGGCGGAGTGTCCTTTCCTGTACAAAACGGCGCCCAAGTGGCTGAGGCAGGGAGCATTTTCCTTCACAGAACCGGCATCCTCGTATGCCTGTGGGTTGCTCTAAAGAAACGACACTGTGAGCAACCTCTTCGAAAAGGCCTTCGCAAGCGACTTGGAGACAACAGCAGCGCAGTGGAGGCACAGACCGTTATCCTAGAGAGCAGCACAGTGTCTCTAGCAGCGATCGCTTCCCGGAGGATACTTAAGCCACACCGAGATTCCAGCAGGGAGTTTTGCCTTATAGCAGTACAACTCACTCAAGAAAGAGGGATGAGGTGTAGGGCTAATCTACGTGCGCTCACGCTCTGTGTCCCCGAGAAGGTTTCACGGAGCAGAAGGCATCACCGACCGCTACCACGTGTGTGCACCAAAGAAGCCCTGTGCCGTGGGTGTTCTCAGGCCGACAGCGAAGACCTAGGTGTGTGCTGCACCCGCGCTCGGTGGTTCACACGTTGCGCGACCCCTGTGCCTTTGGAAGACGTTCAGAGCGGGTGGCACCTGCGTGCTGCGAGCGCAAGAGGTGTAGAGTGTAGAGGCCTTTCACACTGGAGGAAGGGCTTGCGTCTCGTGGAGAGAACGTGTACGTCGCCCGGGAGATGGAGGCGCGCTCTTGACACCATTTCCTCTGCCCGTTTAAAACACAAGTGTTTGTACTCGATCTGGGCTGCCTGGTGAAACGCTTGGCAGTCCGCATCACCCTGAGCACCTCTCCTGAAGTTTGATTCGTAGCTGGGTGAACTCGGGCTTCAGAGGCTTAGATGAGACCAAACGTGTTCAGCTTGTGGCGAAAGCCTTTGACCAGAGGCATATACGCTTGTGCTTGGGGCGAGGGCTAGGCAAGAACGTTTACACCCCGGGTTTTTATCTTTACCCTAAGCTGTGTCCCTTTTGGCTGCAGCAGGCGGAGAGAACCCGCGGAGAGAGAACAGCTGCGAGGTGGATGCACAGAACAGTCACCTCGACACCAGCCCCGGGGTCCCAAGCAACGATCCTTCCCCGGAGGGTACTTAACCCACCCCGGGATTCAAGCAGGGAGTTCGCCTTGTCCAACTCGCACAGGAGACTGGCATGAGATGTAGGGCTCATCTACTTGCGTTCACACTACGTGGCCCGGAGAAGTTCTCACGGAGCCGAATGCAGCACCCTTCCTCCACCACGTGTGTACACAAAGGAGCGCTGGGCAGTGGGTGTTCTCAAGGCCAAGAGAGAAGCCCTTGTTCTGTGCTGCACCTGCTGGGTGGTTCAAAGGTTTTCTGACCTTCCTGCTCTGGAAGATTTTCAGAGCTGAGGCTACGCCTGGGCTGCGAAAGCGGAGAGGCGTAGAGGCCTTTCACACTGAAGGCGTGGGCCTGTTTCCCATGGAGAAAGTGTACGTCGCCCAACCCCCACCCCCACCCCACCCCACCCCACCCCAACCCACCCCCAGCTGGAGGCGTGCGGGTTGACACCATTTTGTCCTGCCCATGGAAAATACAAAGAGGCGTACACGATTTGGGCTGTCTGGTGAGAGAATTTTGAAGCGGCGGCACCCTGAGTACCTTTCCCGAAGTTTGCTTCCTAGCTGGTTAAACTCGGCTTTCAGAGGCGAGATGAGAACAAACTTGCTCCGCGTGCGGCGAAGTGCCCTGATGCCCTGCCCTAAATGTTTGAGCTTCTGGCCAGCGTCACGCAAGTACTTTGACACGTAGGAGTCTCCCTTTTACTCCAAGCTGTCCCTGTTGGCTGAAGCAGTCGGCGTGTCTGTATCGCAGCCTGGGAGGCCGGGCGTTGGGGGAGTCTGCCAAGTGACTGGCCTCCATTTATAGCTAACTGAGAAACTGCGTCGAAGCTTTCGGGAGCCTCTTACAGGGAATGGTTGCAGTTGGGAATTGGAGACTGTGCTGGCAAACGTCAGCAGCTCCTCTCCCTCGGAGGGCTCTTGGTGTGCCGACTCCTAACAGCCAGCACGGTCCCCAGCTCGTGAACGGTCCCATTGCGAGCCGGTCTCGTCCGTGAAAGAGCCACGTGAGGCTGAGCTCCAACAGTCGGGCTCCACACCTGGAGCCTTTGGGACAGGGCAGTCCTGAGCCGATGTGCCCACCAGGGGACGCGACCAAAGTTTACGTACCACAGGAAAGCGCAATCAAGGCCTCGTGTTCTCTCCATGAAAGGAACGTGAGCTTGAAGGGTGATGCGTCAGCGTGCACCGTGAACAGCTCGCTGGTACGCCTGTCTTTGCCCCCTCTCACGGTCGCACGCACCCGGGCTCAGTTCCGTGCAGGAACGCTGAGTGGGAGCGCCAGCCTCGCTGCTGGACTCTAAAGCCTTCCACCCCCTAATGGCAGGTTGTGTGTGTCTCTCACGTGGGGGGAGGAATGAGGTCGCCCACAGAGGTTCTGCCATGAAAGATCTAAAGACGCACGCTGCTGAGGAGCTTGTTCCTCATGGAGCGTCCCCGAAGGCCAGAAGAATGCCGACGGTCTCTTTCAAAGCTGCCGGACGCTCTGCCGTTCTAGGCCTGAGATACGGACCCTGTGACGGCACCGTAACCCCGCGAGATTCAGGAGACATCGCCAGTGCGAGTGGCAATCCGGAAGGAAGAGCCTCCAAGGCGGAGTGTCCTTTCCTGTACAAAACGGCGCCCAAGTGGCTGAGGCAGGGAGCATTTTCCTTCACAGAACCGGCATCCTCGTATGCCTGTGGGTTGCTCTAAAGAAACGACACTGTGAGCAACCTCTTCGAAAAGGCCTTCGCAAGCGACTTGGAGACAACAGCAGCGCAGTGGAGGCACAGACCGTTATCCTAGAGAGCAGCACAGTGTCTCTAGCAGTGATCGCTTCCCGGAGGATACTTAAGCCACACCGAGATTCCAGCAGGGAGTTTTGCCTTATAGCAGTACAACTCACTCAAGAAAGAGGGATGAGGTGTAGGGCTAATCTACGTGCGCTCACGCTCTGTGTCCCCGAGAAGGTTTCACGGAGCAGAAGGCATCACCGACCGCTACCACGTGTGTGCACCAAAGAAGCCCTGTGCCGTGGGTGTTCTCAGGCCGACAGCGAAGACCTAGGTGTGTGCTGCACCCGCGCTCGGTGGTTCACACGTTGCGTGACCCCTGTGCCTTTGGAAGATGTTCAGAGCGGGTGGCACCTGCGTGCTGCGAGCGCAAGAGGTGTAGAGTGTAGAGGCCTTTCACACTGGAGGAAGGGCTTGCGTCTCGTGGAGAGAACGTGTACGTCGCCCGGGAGATGGAGGCGCGCTCTTGACACCATTTCCTCTGCCCGTTTAAAACACAAGTGTTTGTACTCGATCTGGGCTGCCTGGTGAAACGCTTGGCAGTCCGCATCACCCTGAGCACCTCTCCTGAAGTTTGATTCGTAGCTGGGTGAACTCGGGCTTCAGAGGCTTAGATGAGACCAAACGTGTTCAGCTTGTGGCGAAAGCCTTTGACCAGAGGCATATACGCTTGTGCTTGGGGCGAGGGCTAGGCAAGAACGTTTACACCCCGGGTTTTTATCTTTACCCTAAGCTGTGTCCCTTTTGGCTGCAGCAGGCGGAGAGAACCCGCGCAGAGAGAACAGCTGCGAGGTGGATGCACAGAACAGTCACCTCGACACCAGCCCCGGGGTCCCAAGCAACGATCCTTCCCCGGAGGGTACTTAACCCACCCCGGGATTCAAGCAGGGAGTTCGCCTTGTCCAACTCGCACAGGAGACTGGCATGAGATGTAGGGCTCATCTACTTGCGTTCACACTACGTGGCCCGGAGAAGTTCTCACGGAGCCGAATGCAGCACCCTTCCTCCACCACGTGTGTACACAAAGGAGCGCTGGGCAGTGGGTGTTCTCAAGGCCAAGAGAGAAGCCCTTGTTCTGTGCTGCACCTGCTGGGTGGTTCAAAGGTTTTCTGACCTTCCTGCTCTGGAAGATTTTCAGAGCTGAGGCTACGCCTGGGCTGCGAAAGCGGAGAGGCGTAGAGGCCTTTCACACTGAAGGCGTGGGCCTGTTTCCCATGGAGAAAGTGTACGTCGCCCA
Source organism: Orcinus orca (assembly GCF_937001465.1). NCBI lineage: Eukaryota > Metazoa > Chordata > Mammalia > Artiodactyla > Delphinidae > Orcinus > Orcinus orca. Next base: position 483,671 of record NW_026043741.1, on the reverse strand, counting down.
ACCCCCACCCCCACCCCACCCCACCCCACCCCAACCCACCCCCAGCTGGAGGCGTGCGGGTTGACACCATTTTGTCCTGCCCATGGAAAATACAAAGAGGCGTACACGATTTGGGCTGTCTGGTGAGAGAATTTTGAAGCGGCGGCACCCTGAGTACCTTTCCCGAAATTTGCTTCCTAGCTGGTTAAACTCGGCTTTCAGAGGCGAGATGAGAACAAACTTGCTCCGCGTGCGGCGAAGTGCCCTGATGCCCTGCCCTAAATGTTTGAGCTTCTGGCCAGCGTCACGCAAGTACTTTGACACGTAGGAGTCTCCCTTTTACTCCAAGCTGTCCCTGTTGGCTGAAGCAGTCGGCGTGTCTGTATCGCAGCCTGGGAGGCCGGGCGTTGGGGGAGTCTGCCAAGTGACTGGCCTCCATTTATAGCTAACTGAGAAACTGCGTCGAAGCTTTCGGGAGCCTCTTACAGGGAATGGTTGCAGTTGGGAATTGGAGACTGTGCTGGCAAACGTCAGCAGCTCCTCTCCCTCGGAGGGCTCTTGGTGTGCCGACTCCTAACAGCCAGCACGGTCCCCAGCTCGTGAACGGTCCCATTGCGAGCCGGTCTCGTCCGTGAAAGAGCCACGTGAGGCTGAGCTCCAACAGTCGGGCTCCACACCTGGAGCCTTTGGGACAGGGCAGTCCTGAGCCGATGTGCCCACCAGGGGACGCGACCAAAGTTTACGTACCACAGGAAAGCGCAATCAAGGCCTCGTGTTCTCTCCATGAAAGGAACGTGAGCTTGAAGGGTGATGCGTCAGCGTGCACCGTGAACAGCTCGCTGGTACGCCTGTCTTTGCCCCCTCTCACGGTCGCACGCACCCGGGCTCAGTTCCGTGCAGGAACGCTGAGTGGGAGCGCCAGCCTCGCTGCTGGACTCTAAAGCCTTCCACCCCCTAATGGCAGGTTGTGTGTGTCTCTCACGTGGGGGGAGGAATGAGGTCGCCCACAGAGGTTCTGCCATGAAAGATCTAAAGACGCACGCTGCTGAGGAGCTTGTTCCTCATGGAGCGTCCCCGAAGGCCAGAAGAATGCCGACGGTCTCTTTCAAAGCTGCCGGACGCTCTGCCGTTCTAGGCCTGAGATACGGACCCTGTGACGGCACCGTAACCCCGCGAGATTCAGGAGACATCGCCAGTGCGAGTGGCAATCCGGAAGGAAGAGCCTCCAAGGCGGAGTGTCCTTTCCTGTACAAAACGGCGCCCAAGTGGCTGAGGCAGGGAGCATTTTCCTTCACAGAACCGGCATCCTCGTATGCCTGTGGGTTGCTCTAAAGAAACGACACTGTGAGCAACCTCTTCGAAAAGGCCTTCGCAAGCGACTTGGAGACAACAGCAGCGCAGTGGAGGCACAGACCGTTATCCTAGAGAGCAGCACAGTGTCTCTAGCAGCGATCGCTTCCCGGAGGATACTTAAGCCACACCGAGATTCCAGCAGGGAGTTTTGCCTTATAGCAGTACAACTCACTCAAGAAAGAGGGATGAGGTGTAGGGCTAATCTACGTGCGCTCACGCTCTGTGTCCCCGAGAAGGTTTCACGGAGCAGAAGGCATCACCGACCGCTACCACGTGTGTGCACCAAAGAAGCCCTGTGCCGTGGGTGTTCTCAGGCCGACAGCGAAGACCTAGGTGTGTGCTGCACCCGCGCTCGGTGGTTCACACGTTGCGTGACCCCTGTGCCTTTGGAAGATGTTCAGAGCGGGTGGCACCTGCGTGCTGCGAGCGCAAGAGGTGTAGAGTGTAGAGGTCTTTCACACTGGAGGAAGGGCTTGCGTCTCGTGGAGAGAACGTGTACGTCGCCCGGGAGATGGAGGCGCGCTCTTGACACCATTTCCTCTGCCCGTTTAAAACACAAGTGTTTGTACTCGATCTGGGCTGCCTGGTGAAACGCTTGGCAGTCCGCATCACCCTGAGCACCTCTCCTGAAGTTTGATTCGTAGCTGGGTGAACTCGGGCTTCAGAGGCTTAGATGAGACCAAACGTGTTCAGCTTGTGGCGAAAGCCTTTGACCAGAGGCATATACGCTTGTGCTTGGGGCGAGGGCTAGGCAAGAACGTTTACACCCCGGGTTTTTATCTTTACCCTAAGCTGTGTCCCTTTTGGCTGCAGCAGGCGGAGAGAACCCGCGGAGAGAGAACAGCTGCGAGGTGGATGCACAGAACAGTCACCTCGACACCAGCCCCGGGGTCCCAAGCAACGATCCTTCCCCGGAGGGTACTTAACCCACCCCGGGATTCAAGCAGGGAGTTCGCCTTGTCCAACTCGCACAGGAGACTGGCATGAGATGTAGGGCTCATCTACTTGCGTTCACACTACGTGGCCCGGAGAAGTTCTCACGGAGCCGAATGCAGCACCCTTCCTCCACCACGTGTGTACACAAAGGAGCGCTGGGCAGTGGGTGTTCTCAACGCCAAGAGAGAAGCCCTTGTTCTGTGCTGCACCTGCTGGGTGGTTCAAAGGTTTTCTGACCTTCCTGCTCTGGAAGCTTTTCAGAGCTGAGGCTACGCCTGGGCTGCGAAAGCGGAGAGGCGTAGAGGCCTTTCACACTGAAGGCGCGGGCCTGTTTCCCATGGAGAAAGTGTACGTCGCCCAACCCCCACCCCCACCCCACCCCACCCCACCCCAACCCACCCCCAGCTGGAGGCGTGCGGGTTGACACCATTTTGTCCTGCCCATGGAAAATACAAAGAGGCGTACACGATTTGGGCTGTCTGGTGAGAGAATTTTGAAGCGGCGGCACCCTGAGTACCTTTCCCGAAGTTTGCTTCCTAGCTGGTTAAACTCGGCTTTCAGAGGCGAGATGAGAACAAACTTGCTCCGCGTGCGGCGAAGTGCCCTGATGCCCTGCCCTAAATGTTTGAGCTTCTGGCCAGCGTCACGCAAGTACTTTGACACGTAGGAGTCTCCCTGTTACTCCAAGCTGTCCCTGTTGGCTGAAGCAGTCGGCGTGTCTGTATCGCAGCCTGGGAGGCCGGGCGTTGGGGGAGTCTGCCAAGTGACTGGCCTCCATTTATAGCTAACTGAGAAACTGCGTCGAAGCTTTCGGGAGCCTCTTACAGGGAATGGTTGCAGTTGGGAATTGGAGACTGTGCTGGCAAACGTCAGCAGCTCCTCTCCCTCGGAGGGCTCTTGGTGTGCTGACTCCTAACAGCCAGCACGGTCCCCAGCTCGTGAACGGTCCCATTGCGAGCCGGTCTCGTCCGTGAAAGAGCCACGTGAGGCTGAGCTCCAACAGTCGGGCTCCACACCTGGAGCCTTTGGGACAGGGCAGTCCTGAGCCGATGTGCCCACCAGGGGACGCGACCAAAGTTGACGTACCACAGGAAAGCGCAATCAAGGTCTCGTGTTCTCTCCATGAAAGGAACGTGAGCTTGAAGGGTGATGCGTCAGCGTGCACCGTGAACAGCTCGCTGGTACGCCTGTCTTTGCCCCCTCTCACGGTCTCACGCACCCGGGCTCAGTTCCGTGCAGGAACGCTGAGTGGGAGCGCCAGCCTCGCTGCTGGACTCTAAAGCCTTCCACCCCCTAATGGCAGGTTGTGTGTGTCTCTCACGTGGGGGGAGGAATGAGGTCGCCCACAGAGGTTCTGCCATGAAAGATCTAAAGACGCACGCTGCTGAGGAGCTTGTTCCTCATGGAGCGTCCCCGAAGGCCAGAAGAATGCCGACGGTCTCTTTCAAAGCTGCCGGACGCTCTGCCGTTCTAGGCCTGAGATACGGACCCTGTGACGGCACCGTAACCCCGCGAGATTCAGGAGACATCGCCAGTGCGAGTGGCAATCCGGAAGGAAGAGCCTCCAAGGCGGAGTGTCCTTTCCTGTACAAAATGGCGCCCAAGTGGCTGAGGCAGGGAGCATTTTCCTTCACAGAACCGGCATCCTCGTATGCCTGTGGGTTGCTCTAAAGAAACGACACTGTGAGCAACCTCTTCGAAAAGGCCTTCGCAAGCGACTTGGAGACAACAGCAGCGCAGTGGAGGCACAGACCGTTATCCTAGAGAGCAGCACAGTGTCTCTAGCAGCGATCGCTTCCCGGAGGATACTTAAGCCATACCGAGATTCCAGCAGGGAGTTTTGCCTTATAGCAGTACAACTCACTCAAGAAAGAGGGATGAGGTGTAGGGCTAATCTACGTGCGCTCACGCTCTGTGTCCCCGAGAAGGTTTCACGGAGCAGAAGGCATCACCGACCGCTACCACGTGTGTGCACCAAAGAAGCCCTGTGCCGTGGGTGTTCTCAGGCCGACAGCGAAGACCTAGGTGTGTGCTGCACCCGCGCTCGGTGGTTCACACGTTGCGCGACCCCTGTGCCTTTGGAAGATGTTCAGAGCGGGTGGCACCTGCGTGCTGCGAGCGCAAGAGGTGTAGAGTGTAGAGGCCTTTCACACTGGAGGAAGGGCTTGCGTCTCGTGGAGAGAACGTGTACGTCGCCCGGGAGATGGAGGCGCGCTCTTGACACCATTTCCTCTGCCCGTTTAAAACACAAGTGTTTGTACTCGATCTGGGCTGCCTGGTGAAACGCTTGGCAGTCCGCATCACCCTGAGCACCTCTCCTGAAGTTTGATTCGTAGCTGGGTGAACTCGGGCTTCAGAGGCTTAGATGAGACCAAACGTGTTCAGCTTGTGGCAAAAGCCTTTGACCAGAGGCATATACGCTTGTGCTTGGGGCGAGGGCTAGGCAAGAACGTTTACACCCCGGGTTTTTATCTTTACCCTAAGCTGTGTCCCTTTTGGCTGCAGCAGGCGGAGAGAACCCGCGGAGAGAGAACAGCTGCGAGGTGGATGCACAGAACAGTCACCTCGACACCAGCCCCGGGGTCCCAAGCAACGATCCTTCCCGGTAGGGTACTTAACCCACCCCGGGATTCAAGCAGGGAGTTCGCCTTGTCCAACTCGCACAGGAGACTGGCATGAGATGTAGGGCTCATCTACTTGCGTTCACACTACGTGGCCCGGAGAAGTTCTCACGGAGCCGAATGCAGCACCCTTCCTCCACCACGTGTGTACACAAAGGAGCGCTGGGCAGTGGGTGTTCTCAAGGCCAAGAGAGAAGCCCTTGTTCTGTGCTGCACCTGCTGGGTGGTTCAAAGGTTTTCTGACCTTCCTGCTCTGGAAGCTTTTCAGAGCTGAGGCTACGCCTGGGCTGCGAAAGCGGAGAGGCGTAGAGGCCTTTCACACTGAAGGCGTGGGCCTGTTTCCCATGGAGAAAGTGTACGTCGCCCAACCCCCACCCCCACCCCACCCCACCCCACCCCAACCCACCCCCAGCTGGAGGCGTGCGGGTTGACACCATTTTGTCCTGCCCATGGAAAATACAAAGAGGCGTACACGATTTGGGCTGTCTGGTGAGAGAATTTTGAAGCGGCGGCACCCTGAGTACCTTTCCCGAAGTTTGCTTCCTAGCTGGTTAAACTCGGCTTTCAGAGGCGAGATGAGAACAAACTTGCTCCGCGTGCGGCGAAGTGCCCTGATGCCCTGCCCTAAATGTTTGAGCTTCTGGCCAGCGTCACGCAAGTACTTTGACACGTAGGAGTCTCCCTTTTACTCCAAGCTGTCCCTGTTGGCTGAAGCAGTCGGCGTGTCTGTATCGCAGCCTGGGAGGCCGGGCGTTGGGGGAGTCTGCCAAGTGACTGGCCTCCATTTATAGCTAACTGAGAAACTGCGTCGAAGCTTTCGGGAGCCTCTTACAGGGAATGGTTGCAGTTGGGAATTGGAGACTGTGCTGGCAAACGTCAGCAGCTCCTCTCCCTCGGAGGGCTCTTGGTGTGCCGACTCCTAACAGCCAGCACGGTCCCCAGCTCGTGAACGGTCCCATTGCGAGCCGGTCTCGTCCGTGAAAGAGCCACGTGAGGCTGAGCTCCAACAGTCGGGCTCCACACCTGGAGCCTTTGGGACAGGGCAGTCCTGAGCCGATGTGCCCACCAGGGGACGCGACCAAAGTTGACGTACCACAGGAAAGCGCAATCAAGGCCTCGTGTTCTCTCCATGAAAGGAACGTGAGCTTGAAGGGTGATGCGTCAGCGTGCACCGTGAACAGCTCGCTGGTACGCCTGTCTTTGCCCCCTCTCACGGTCTCACGCACCCCGGCTCAGTTCCGTGCAGGAACGCTGAGTGGGAGCGCCAGCCTCGCTGCTGGACTCTAAAGCCTTCCACCCCCTAATGGCAGGTTGTGTGTGTCTCTCACGTGGGGGGAGGAATGAGGTCGCCCACAGAGGTTCTGCCATGAAAGATCTAAAGACGCACGCTGCTGAGGAGCTTGTTCCTCATGGAGCGTTCCCGAAAGCCAGAAGAATGCCGACGGTCTCTTTCAAAGCTGCCGGACGCTCTGCCGTTCTAGGCCTGAGATACGGACCCTGTGACGGCACCGTAACCCCGCGAGATTCAGGAGACATCGCCAGTGCGAGTGGCAATCCGGAAGGAAGAGCCTCCAAGGCGGAGTGTCCTTTCCTGTACAAAATGGCGCCCAAGTGGCTGAGGCAGGGAGCATTTTCCTTCACAGAACCGGCATCCTCGTATGCCTGTGGGTTGCTCTAAAGAAACGACACTGTGAGCAACCTCTTCGAAAAGGCCTTCGCAAGCGACTTGGAGACAACAGCAGCGCAGTGGAGGCACAGACCGTTATCCTAGAGAGCAGCACAGTGTCTCTAGCAGCGATCGCTTCCCGGAGGATACTTAAGCCACACCGAGATTCCAGCAGGGAGTTTTGCCTTATAGCAGTACAACTCACTCAAGAAAGAGGGATGAGGTGTAGGGCTAATCTACGTGCGCTCACGCTCTGTGTCCCCGAGAAGGTTTCACGGAGCAGAAGGCATCACCGACCGCTACCACGTGTGTGCACCAAAGAAGCCCTGTGCCGTGGGTGTTCTCAGGCCGACAGCGAAGACCTAGGTGTGTGCTGCACCCGCGCTCGGTGGTTCACACGTTGCGTGACCCCTGTACCTTTGGAAGATGTTCAGAGCGGGTGGCACCTGCGTGCTGCGAGCGCAAGAGGTGTAGAGTGTAGAGGCCTTTCACACTGGAGGAAGGGCTTGCGTCTCGTGGAGAGAACGTGTACGTCGCCCGGGAGATGGAGGCGCGCTCTTGACACCATTTCCTCTGCCCGTTTAAAACACAAGTGTTTGTACTCGATCTGGGCTGCCTGGTGAAACGCTTGGCAGTCCGCATCACCCTGAGCACCTCTCCTGAAGTTTGATTCGTAGCTGGGTGAACTCGGGCTTCAGAGGCTTAGATGAGACCAAACGTGTTCAGCTTGTGGCGAAAGCCTTTGACCAGAGGCATATACGCTTGTGCTTGGGGCGAGGGCTAGGCAAGAACGTTTACACCCCGGGTTTTTATCTTTACCCTAAGCTGTGTCCCTTTTGGCTGCAGCAGGCGGAGAGAACCCGCGGAGAGAGAACAGCTGCGAGGTGGATGCACAGAACAGTCACCTCGACACCAGCCCCGGGGTCCCAAGCAACGATCCTTCCCCGGAGGGTACTTAACCCACCCCGGGATTCAAGCAGGGAGTTCGCCTTGTCCAACTCGCACAGGAGACTGGCATGAGATGTAGGGCTCATCTACTTGCGTTCACACTACGTGGCCCGGAGAAGTTCTCACGGAGCCGAATGCAGCACCCTTCCTCCACCACGTGTGTACACAAAGGAGCGCTGGGCAGTGGGTGTTCTCAAGGCCAAGAGAGAAGCCCTTGTTCTGTGCTGCACCTGCTGGGTGGTTCAAAGGTTTTCTGACCTTCCTGCTCTGGAAGCTTTTCAGAGCTGAGGCTACGCCTGGGCTGCGAAAGCGGAGAGGCGTAGAGGCCTTTCACACTGAAGGCGTGGGCCTGTTTCCCATGGAGAAAGTGTACGTCGCCCAACCGCCACCCCCACCCCACCCCACCCCACCCCAACCCACCCCCAGCTGGAGGCGTGCGGGTTGACACCATTTTGTCCTGCCCATGGAAAATACAAAGAGGCGTACACGATTTGGGCTGTCTGGTGAGAGAATTTTGAAGCGGCGGCACCCTGAGTACCTTTCCCGAAGTTTGCTTCCTAGCTGGTTAAACTCGGCTTTCAGAGGCGAGATGAGAACAAACTTGCTCCGCGTGCGGCGAAGTGCCCTGATGCCCTGCCCTAAATGTTTGAGCTTCTGGCCAGCGTCACGCAAGTACTTTGACACGTAGGAGTCTCCCTTTTACTCCAAGCTGTCCCTGTTGGCTGAAGCAGTCGGCGTGTCTGTATCGCAGCCTGGGAGGCCGGGCATTGGGGGAGTCTGCCAAGTGACTGGCCTCCATTTATAGCTAACTGAGAAACTGCGTCGAAGCTTTCGGGAGCCTCTTACAGGGAATGGTTGCAGTTGGGAATTGGAGACTGTGCTGGCAAACGTCAGCAGCTCCTCTCCCTCGGAGGGCTCTTGGTGTGCCGACTCCTAACAGCCAGCACGGTCCCCAGCTCGTGAACGGTCCCATTGCGAGCCGGTCTCGTCCGTGAAAGAGCCACGTGAGGCTGAGCTCCAACAGTCGGGCTCCACACCTGGAGCCTTTGGGACAGGGCAGTCCTGAGCCGATGTGCCCACCAGGGGACGCGACCAAAGTTTACGTACCACAGGAAAGCGCAATCAAGGCCTCGTGTTCTCTCCATGAAAGGAACGTGAGCTTGAAGGGTGATGCGTCAGCGTGCACCGTGAACAGCTCGCTGGTACGCCTGTCTTTGCCCCCTCTCACGGTCTCACGCACCCGGGCTCAGTTCCGTGCAGGAATGCTGAGTGGGAGCGCCAGCCTCGCTGCTGGACTCTAAAGCCTTCCACCCCCTAATGGCAGGTTGTGTGTGTCTCTCACGTGGGGGGAGGAATGAGGTCGCCCACAGAGGTTCTGCCATGAAAGATCTAAAGACGCACGCTGCTGAGGAGCTTGTTCCTCATGGAGCGTCCCCGAAGGCCAGAAGAATGCCGACGGTCTCTTTCAAAGCGGCCGGACGCTCTGCCGTTCTAGGCCTGAGATACGGACCCTGTGACGGCACCGTAACCCCGCGAGATTCAGGAGACATCGCCAGTGCGAGTGGCAATCCGGAAGGAAGAGCCTCCAAGGCGGAGTGTCCTTTCCTGTACAAAACGGCGCCCAAGTGGCTGAGGCAGGGAGCATTTTCCTTCACAGAACCGGCATCCTCGTATGCCTGTGGGTTGCTCTAAAGAAACGACACTGTGAGCAACCTCTTCGAAAAGGCCTTCGCAAGCGACTTGGAGACAACAGCAGCGCAGTGGAGGCACAGACCGTTATCCTAGAGAGCAGCACAGTGTCTCTAGCAGCGATCGTTTCCCGGAGGATACTTAAGCCACACCGAGATTCCAGCAGGGAGTTTTGCCTTATAGCAGTACAACTCACTCAAGAAAGAGGGATGAGGTGTAGGGCTAATCTACGTGCGCTCACGCTCTGTGTCCCCGAGAAGGTTTCACGGAGCAGAAGGCATCACCGACCGCTACCACGTGTGTGCACCAAAGAAGCCCTGTGCCGTGGGTGTTCTCAGGACGACAGCGAAGACCTAGGTGTGTGCTGCACCCGCGCTCGGTGGTTCACACGTTGCGTGACCCCTGTGCCTTTGGAAGATGTTCAGAGCGGGTGGCACCTGCGTGCTGCGAGCGCAAGAGGTGTAGAGTGTAGAGGCCTTTCACACTGGAGGAAGGGCTTGCGTCTCGTGGAGAGAACGTGTACGTCTCCCGGGAGATGGAGGCGCGCTCTTGACACCATTTCCTCTGCCCGTTTAAAACACAAGTGTTTGTACTCGATCTGGGCTGCCTGGTGAAACGCTTGGCAGTCCGCATCACCCTGAGCACCTCTCCTGAAGTTTGATTCGTAGCTGGGTGAACTCGGGCTTCAGAGGCTTAGATGAGACCAAACGTGTTCAGCTTGTGGCGAAAGCCTTTGACCAGAGGCATATACGCTTGTGCTTGGGGCGAGGGCTAGGCAAGAACGTTTACACCCCGGGTTTTTATCTTTACCCTAAGCTGTGTCCCTTTTGGCTGCAGCAGGCGGAGAGAACCCGCGGAGAGAGAACAGCTGCGAGGTGGATGCACAGAACAGTCACCTCGACCCCAGCCCCGGGGTCCCAAGCAACGATCCTTCCCCGGAGGGTACTTAACCCACCCCGGGATTCAAGCAGGGAGTTCGCCTTGTCCAACTCGCACAGGAGACTGGCATGAGATGTAGGGCTCATCTACTTGCGTTCACACTACGTGGCCCGGAGAAGTTCTCACGGAGCCGAATGCAGCACCCTTCCTCCACCACGTGTGTACACAAAGGAGCGCTGGGCAGTGGGTGTTCTCAAGGCCAAGAGAGAAGCCCTTGTTCTGTGCTGCACCTGCTGGGTGGTTCAAAGGTTTTCTGACCTTCCTGCTCTGGAAGCTTTTCAGAGCTGAGGCTACGCCTGGGCTGCGAAAGCGGAGAGGCGTAGAGGCCTTTCACACTGAAGGCGTGGGCCTGTTTCCCATGGAGAAAGTGTACGTCGCCCAACCCCCACCCCCACCCCACCCCACCCCACCCCAACCCACCCCCAGCTGGAGGCGTGCGGGTTGACACCATTTTGTCCTGCCCATGGAAAATACAAAGAGGCGTACACGATTTGGGCTGTCTGGTGAGAGAATTTTGAAGCGGCGGCACCCTGAGTACCTTTCCCGAAGTTTGCTTCCTAGCTGGTTAAACTTGGCTTTCAGAGGCGAGATGAGAACAAACTTGCTCCGCGTGCGGCGAAGTGCCCTGATGCCCTGCCCTAAATGTTTGAGCTTCTGGCCAGCGTCACGCAAGTACTTTGACACGTAGGAGTCTCCCTTTTACTCCAAGCTGTCCCTGTTGGCTGAAGCAGTCGGCGTGTCTGTATCGCAGCCTGGGAGGCCGGGCGTTGGGGGAGTCTGCCAAGTGACTGGCCTCCATTTATAGCTAACTGAGAAACTGCGTCGAAGCTTTCGGGAGCCTCTTACAGGGAATGGTTGCAGTTGGGAATTGGAGACTGTGCTGGCAAACGTCAGCAGCTCCTCTCCCTCGGAGGGCTCTTGGTGTGCCGACTCCTAACAGCCAGCACGGTCCCCAGCTCGTGAACGGTCCCATTGCGAGCCGGTCTCGTCCGTGAAAGAGCCACGTGAGGCTGAGCTCCAACAGTCGGGCTCCACACCTGGAGCCTTTGGGACAGGGCAGTCCTGAGCCGATGTGCCCACCAGGGGACGCGACCAAAGTTTACGTACCACAGGAAAGCGCAATCAAGGCCTCGTGTTCTCTCCATGAAAGGAACGTGAGCTTGAAGGGTGATGCGTCAGCGTGCACCGTGAACAGCTCGCTGGTACGCCTGTCTTTGCCCCCTCTCACGGTCTCACGCACCCGGGCTCAGTTCCGTGCAGGAACGCTGAGTGGGAGCGCCAGCCTCGCTGCTGGACTCTAAAGCCTTCCACCCCCTAATGGCAGGTTGTGTGTGTCTCTCACGTGGGGGGAGGAATGAGGTCGCCCACAGAGGTTCTGCCATGAAAGATCTAAAGACGCACGCTGCTGAGGAGCTTGTTCCTCATGGAGCGTCCCCGAAGGCCAGAAGAATGCCGACGGTCTCTTTCAAAGCGGCCGGACGCTCTGCCGTTCTAGGCCTGAGATACGGACCCTGTGACGGCACCGTAACCCCGCGAGATTCAGGAGACATCGCCAGTGCGAGTGGCAATCCGGAAGGAAGAGCCTCCAAGGCGGAGTGTCCTTTCCTGTACAAAACGGCGCCCAAGTGGCTGAGGCAGGGAGCATTTTCCTTCACAGAACCGGCATCCTCGTATGCCTGTGGGTTGCTCTAAAGAAACGACACTGTGAACAACCTCTTCGAAAAGGCCTTCGCAAGCGACTTGGAGACAACAGCAGCGCAGTGGAGGCACAGACCGTTATCCTAGAGAGCAGCACAGTGTCTCTAGCAGCGATCGCTTCCCGGAGGATACTTAAGCCACACCGAGATTCCAGCAGGGAGTTTTGCCTTATAGCAGTACAACTCACTCAAGAAAGAGGGATGAGGTGTAGGGCTAATCTACGTGCGCTCACGCTCTGTGTCCCCGAGAAGGTTTCACGGAGCAGAAGGCATCACCGACCGCTACCACGTGTGTGCACCAAAGAAGCCCTGTGCCGTGGGTGTTCTCAGGCCGACAGCGAAGACCTAGGTGTGTGCTGCACCCGCGCTCGGTGGTTCACACGTTGCGTGACCCCTGTGCCTTTGGAAGATGTTCAGAGCGGGTGGCACCTGCGTGCTGCGAGCGCAAGAGGTGTAGAGTGTAGAGGCCTTTCACACTGGAGGAAGGGCTTGCGTCTCGTGGAGAGAACGTGTACGTCGCCCGGGAGATGGAGGCGCGCTCTTGACACCATTTCCTCTGCCCGTTTAAAACACAAGTGTTTGTACTCGATCTGGGCTGCCTGGTGAAACGCTTGGCAGTCCGCATCACCCTGAGCACCTCTCCTGAAGTTTGATTCGTAGCTGGGTGAACTCGGGCTTCAGAGGCTTAGATGAGACCAAACGTGTTCAGCTTGTGGCGAAAGCCTTTGACCAGAGGCATATACGCTTGTGCTTGGGGCGAGGGCTAGGCAAGAACGTTTACACCCCGGGTTTTTATCTTTACCCTAAGCTGTGTCCCTTTTGGCTGCAGCAGGCGGAGAGAACCCGCGGAGAGAGAACAGCTGCGAGGTGGATGCACAGAACAGTCACCTCGACACCAGCCCCGGGGTCCCAAGCAACGATCCTTCCCCGGAGGGTACTTAACCCACCCCGGGATTCAAGCAGGGAGTTCGCCTTGTCCAACTCGCACAGGAGACTGGCATGAGATGTAGGGCTCATCTACTTGCGTTCACACTACGTGGCCCGGAGAAGTTCTCACGGAGCCGAATGCAGCACCCTTCCTCCACCACGTGTGTACACAAAGGAGCGCTGGGCAGTGGGTGTTCTCAAGGCCAAGAGAGAAGCCCTTGTTCTGTGCTGCACCTGCTGGGTGGTTCAAAGGTTTTCTGACCTTCCTGCTCTGGAAGCTTTTCAGAGCTGAGGCTACGCCTGGGCTGCGAAAGCGGAGAGGCGTAGAGGCCTTTCACACTGAAGGCGTGGGCCTGTTTCCCATGGAGAAAGTGTACGTCGCCCAACCCCCACCCCAACCCCACCCCACCCCACCCCAACCCACCCCCAGCTAGAGGCGTGCTGGTTGACACCATTTTGTCCTGCCCATGGAAAATACAAAGAGGCGTACACGATTTGGGCTGTCTGGTGAGAGAATTTTGAAGCGGCGGCACCCTGAGTACCTTTCCCGAAGTTTGCTTCCTAGCTGGTTAAACTCGGCTTTCAGAGGCGAGATGAGAACAAACTTGCTCCGCGTGCGGCGAAGTGCCCTGATGCCCTGCCCTAAATGTTTGAGCTTCTGGCCAGCGTCACGCAAGTACTTTGACACGTAGGAGTCTCCCTTTTACTCCAAGCTGTCCCTGTTGGCTGAAGCAGTCGGCGTGTCTGTATCGCAGCCTGGGAGGCCGGGCGTTGGGGGAGTTTGCCAAGTGACTGGCCTCCACTTATAGCTAACTGAGAAACTGCGTCGAAGCTTTCGGGAGCCTCTTACAGGGAATGGTTGCAGTTGGGAATTGGAGACTGTGCTGGCAAACGTGAGCAGCTCCTCTCCCTCAGAGGGCTCTTGGTGTGCCGACTCCTAACAGCCAGCACGGTCCCCAGCTCGTGAACAGTCCCATTGCGAGCCGGTCTCGTCCGTGAAAGAGCCACGTGAGGCTGAGCTCCAACAGTCGGGCTCCACACCTGGAGCCTTTGGGACAGGGCAGTCCTGAGCCGATGTGCCCACCAGGGGACGCGACCAAAGTTGACGTACCACAGGAAAGCGCAATCAAGGCCTCGTGTTCTCTCCATGAAAGGAACGTGAGCTTGAAGGGTGATGCGTCAGCGTGCACCGTGAACAGCTCGCTGGTACGCCTGTCTTTGCCCCCTCTCACGGTCTCACGCACCCGGGCTCAGTTCCGTGCAGGAACGCTGAGTGGGAGCGCCAGCCTCGCTGCTGGACTCTAAAGCCTTCCACCCCCTAATGGCAGGTTGTGTGTGTCTCTCACGTGGGGGGAGGAATGAGGTCGCCCACAGAGGTTCTGCCATGAAAGATCTAAAGACGCACGCTGCTGAGGAGCTTGTTCCTCATGGAGCGTCCCCGAAGGCCAGAAGAATGCCGACGGTCTCTTTCAAAGCGGCCGGACGCTCTGCCGTTCTAGGCCTGAGATACGGACCCTGTGACGGCACCGTAACCCCGCGAGATTCAGGAGACATCGCCAGTGCGAGTGGCAATCCGGAAGGAAGAGCCTCCAAGGCGGAGTGTCCTTTCCTGTACAAAACGGCGCCCAAGTGGCTGAGGCAGGGAGCATTTTCCTTCACAGAACCGGCATCCTCGTATGCCTGTGGGTTGCTCTAAAGAAACGACACTGTGAGCAACCTCTTCGAAAAGGCCTTCGCAAGCGACTTGGAGACAACAGCAGCGCAGTGGAGGCACAGACCGTTATCCTAGAGAGCAGCACAGTGTCTCTAGCAGCGATCGCTTCCCGGAGGATACTTAAGCCACACCGAGATTCCAGCAGGGAGTTTTGCCTTATAGCAGTACAACTCACTCAAGAAAGAGGGATGAGGTGTAGGGCTAATCTACGTGCGCTCACGCTCTGTGTCCCCGAGAAGGTTTCACGGAGCAGAAGGCATCACCGACCGCTACCACGTGTGTGCACCAAAGAAGCCCTGTGCCGTGGGTGTTCTCAGGCCGACAGCGAAGACCTAGGTGTGTGCTGCACCCGCGCTCGGTGGTTCACACGTTGCGTGACCCCTGTGCCTTTGGAAGATGTTCAGAGCGGGTGGCACCTGCGTGCTGCGAGCGCAAGAGGTGTAGAGTGTAGAGGCCTTTCACACTGGAGGAAGGGCTTGCGTCTCGTGGAGAGAACGTGTACGTCGCCCGGGAGATGGAGGCGCGCTCTTGACACCATTTCCTCTGCCCGTTTAAAACACAAGTGTTTGTACTCGATCTGGGCTGCCTGGTGAAACGCTTGGCAGTCCGCATCACCCTGAGCACCTCTCCTGAAGTTTGATTCGTAGCTGGGTGAACTCGGGCTTCAGAGGCTTAGATGAGACCAAACGTGTTCAGCTTGTGGTGAAAGCCTTTGACCAGAGGCATATACGCTTGTGCTTGGGGCGAGGGCTAGGCAAGAACGTTTACACCCCGGGTTTTTATCTTTACCCTAAGCTGTGTCCCTTTTGGCTGCAGCAGGCGGAGAGAACCCGCGGAGAGAGAACAGCTGCGAGGTGGATGCACAGAACAGTCACCTCGACACCAGCCCCGGGGTCCCAAGCAACGATCCTTCCCCGGAGGGTACTTAACCCACCCCGGGATTCAAGCAGGGAGTTCGCCTTGTCCAACTCGCACAGGAGACTGGCATGAGATGTAGGGCTCATCTACTTGCGTTCACACTACGTGGCCCGGAGAAGTTCTCACGGAGCCGAATGCAGCACCCTTCCTCCACCACGTGTGTACACAAAGGAGCGCTGGGCAGTGGGTGTTCTCAAGGCCAAGAGAGAAGCCCTTGTTCTGTGCTGCACCTGCTGGGTGGTTCAAAGGTTTTCTGACCTTCCTGCTCTGGAAGCTTTTCAGAGCTGAGGCTACGCCTGGGCTGCGAAAGCGGAGAGGCGTAGAGGCCTTTCACACTGAAGGCGTGGGCCTGTTTCCCATGGAGAAAGTGTACGTCGCCCAACCCCCACCCCCACCCCACCCCACCCCACCCCAACCCACCCCCAGCTGGAGGCGTGCGGGTTGACACCATTTTGTCCTGCCCATGGAAAATACAAAGAGGCGTACACGATTTGGGCTGTCTGGTGAGAGAATTTTGAAGCGGCGGCACCCTGAGTACCTTTCCCGAAGTTTGCTTCCTAGCTGGTTAAACTCGGCTTTCAGAGGCGAGATGAGAACAAACTTGCTCCGCGTGCGGCGAAGTGCCCTGATGCCCTGCCTTAAATGTTTGCGCTTCTGGCCAGCGTCACGCAAGTACTTTGACACGTAGGAGTCTCCCTTTTACTCCAAGCTGTCCCTGTTGGCTGAAGCAGTCGGCGTGTCTGTATCGCAGCCTGGGAGGCCGGGCGTTGGGGGAGTCTGCCAAGTGACTGGCCTCCACTTATAGCTAACTGAGAAACTGCGTCGAAGCTTTCGGGAGCCTCTTACAGGGAATGGTTGCAGTTGGGAATTGGAGACTGTGCTGGCAAACGTCAGCAGCTCCTCTCCCTCGGAGGGCTCTTGGTGTGCCGACTCCTAACAGCCAGCACGGTCCCCAGCTCGTGAACGGTCCCATTGCGAGCCGGTCTCGTCCGTGAAAGAGCCACGTGAGGCTGAGCTCCAACAGTCGGGCTCCACACCTGGAGCCTTTGGGACAGGGCAGTCCTGAGCCGATGTGCCCACCAGGGGACGTGACCAAAGTTTACGTACCACAGGAAAGCGCAATCAAGGCCTCGTGTTCTCTCCATGAAAGGAACGTGAGCTTGAAGGGTGATGCGTCAGCGTGCACCGTGAACAGCTCGCTGGTACGCCTGTCTTTGCCCCCTCTCACGGTCTCACGCACCCGGGCTCAGTTCCGTGCAGGAACGCTGAGTGGGAGCGCCAGCCTCGCTGCTGGACTCTAAAGCCTTCCACCCCCTAATGGCAGGTTGTGTGTGTCTCTCACGTGGGGGGAGGAATGAGGTCGCCCACAGAGGTTCTGCCATGAAAGATCTAAAGACGCACGCTGCTGAGGAGCTTGTTCCTCATGGAGCGTCCCCGAAGGCCAGAAGAATGCCGACGGTCTCTTTCAAAGCGGCCGGACGCTCTGCCGTTCTAGGCCTGAGATACGGACCCTGTGACGGCACCGTAACCCCGTGAGATTCAGGAGACATCGCCAGTGCGAGTGGCAATCCGGAAGGAAGAGCCTCCAAGGCGGAGTGTCCTTTCCTGTACTAAACGGCGCCCAAGTGGCTGAGGCAGGGAGCATTTTCCTTCACAGAACCGGCATCCTCGTATGCCTGTGGGTTGCTCTAAAGAAACGACACTGTGAGCAACCTCTTCGAAAAGACCTTCGCAAGCGACTTGGAGACAACAGCAGCGCAGTGGAGGCACAGACCGTTATCCTAGAGAGCAGCACAGTGTCTCTAGCAGCGATCGCTTCCCGGAGGATACTTAAGCCACACCGAGATTCCAGCAGGGAGTTTTGCCTTATAGCAGTACAACTCACTCAAGAAAGAGGGATGAGGTGTAGGGCTAATCTACGTGCGCTCACGCTCTGTGTCCCCGAGAAGGTTTCACGGAGCAGAAGGCATCACCGACCGCTACCACGTGTGTGCACCAAAGAAGCCCTGTGCCGTGGGTGTTCTCAGGCCGACAGCGAAGACCTAGGTGTGTGCTGCAACCGCGCTCGGTGGTTCACACGTTGCGTGACCCCTGTGCCTTTGGAAGATGTTCAGAGCGGGTGGCACCTGCGTGCTGCGAGCGCAAGAGGTGTAGAGTGTAGAGGCCTTTCACACTGGAGGAAGGGCTTGCGTCTCGTGGAGAGAACGTGTACGTCGCCCGGGAGATGGAGGCGCGCTCTTGACACCATTTCCTCTGCCCGTTTCAAACACAAGTGTTTGTACTCGATCTGGGCTGCCTGGTGAAACGCTTGGCAGTCCGCATCACCCTGAGCACCTCTCCTGAAGTTTGATTCGTAGCTGGGTGAACTCGGGCTTCAGAGGCTTAGATGAGACCAAACGTGTTCAGCTTGTGGCGAAAGCCTTTGACCAGAGGCATATACGCTTGTGCTTGGGGCGAGGGCTAGGCAAGAACGTTTACACCCCGGGTTTTTATCTTTACCCTAAGCTGTGTCCCTTTTGGCTGCAGCAGGCGGAGAGAACCCGCGGAGAGAGAACAGCTGCAAGGTGGATGCACAGAACAGTCACCTCGACACCAGCCCCGGGGTCCCAAGCAACGATCCTTCCCCGGAGGGTACTTAACCCACCCCGGGATTCAAGCAGGGAGTTCGCCTTGTCCAACTCGCACAGGAGACTGGCATGAGATGTAGGGCTCATCTACTTGCGTTCACACTACGTGGCCCGGAGAAGTTCTCACGGAGCCGAATGCAGCACCCTTCCTCCACCACGTGTGTACACAAAGGAGCGCTGGGCAGTGGGTGTTCTCAAGGCCAAGAGAGAAGCCCTTGTTCTGTGCTGCACCTGCTGGGTGGTTCAAAGGTTTTCTGACCTTCCTGCTCTGGAAGCTTTTCAGAGCTGAGGCTACGCCTGGGCTGCGAAAGCGGAGAGGCGTAGAGGCCTTTCACACTGAAGGCGTGGGCCTGTTTCCCATGGAGAAAGTGTACGTCGCCCAACCCCCACCCCCACCCCACCCCACCCCACCCCAACCCACCCCCAGCTGGAGGCGTGCGGGTTGACACCATTTTGTCCTGCCCATGGAAAATACAAAGAGGCGTACACGATTTGGGCTGTCTGGTGAGAGAATTTTGAAGCGGCGGCACCCTGAGTACCTTTCCCGAAGTTTGCTTCCTAGCTGGTTAAACTCGGCTTTCAGAGGCGAGATGAGAACAAACTTGCTCCGCGTGCGGCGAAGTGCCCTGATGCCCTGCCCTAAATGTTTGAGCTTCTGGCCAGCGTCACGCAAGTACTTTGACACGTAGGAGTCTCCCTTTTACTCCAAGCTGTCCCTGTTGGCTGAAGCAGTCGGCGTGTCTGTATCGCAGCCTGGGAGGCCGGGCGTTGGGGGAGTCTGCCAAGTGACTGGCCTCCACTTATAGCTAACTGAGAAACTGCGTCGAAGCTTTCGGGAGCCTCTTACAGGGAATGGTTGCAGTTGGGAATTGGAGACTGTGCTGGCAAACGTCAGCAGCTCCTCTCCCTCGGAGGGCTCTTGGTGTGCCGACTCCTAACAGCCAGCACGGTCCCCAGCTCTTGAACGGTCCCATTGCGAGCTGGTCTCGTCCGTGAAAGAGCCACGTGAGGCTGAGCTCCAACAGTCGGGCTCCACACCTGGAGCCTTTGGGACAGGGCAGTCCTGAGCCGATGTGCCCACCAGGGGACGCGACCAAAGTTTACGTACCACAGGAAAGCGCAATCAAGGCCTCGTGTTCTCTCCATGAAAGGAACGTGAGCTTGAAGGGTGATGCGTCAGCGTGCACCGTGAACAGCTCGCTGGTACGCCTGTCTTTGCCCCCTCTCACGGTCTCACGCACCCGGGCTCAGTTCCGTGCAGGAACGCTGAGTGGGAGCGCCAGCCTCGCTGCTGGACTCTAAAGCCTTCCACCCCCTAATGGCAGGTTGTGTGTGTCTCTCACGTGGGGGGAGGAATGAGGTCGCCCACAGAGGTTCTGCCATGAAAGATCTAAAGACGCACGCTGCTGAGGAGCTTGTTCCTCATGGAGCGTCCCCGAAGGCCAGAAGAATGCCGGCGTTCTCTTTCAAAGCTGCGGGACGCTCTGCCGTTCTAGGCCTGAGATACGGACCCTGTGACGGCACCGTAACCCCGCGAGATTCAGGAGACATCGCCAGTGCGAGTGGCAATCCGGAAGGAAGAGCCTCCAAGGCGGAGTGTCCTTTCCTGTACAAAACGGCGCCCAAGTGGCTGAGGCAGGGAGCATTTTCCTTCACAGAACCGGCATCCTCGTATGCCTGTGGGTTGCTCTAAAGAAACGACACTGTGAGCAACCTCTTCGAAAAGGCCTTCGCAAGCGACTTGGAGACAACAGCAGCGCAGTGGAGGCACAGACCGTTATCCTAGAGAGCAGCACAGTGTCTCTAGCAGCGATCGCTTCCCGGAGGATACTTAAGCCACACCGAGATTCCAGCAGGGAGTTTTGCCTTATAGCAGTACAACTCACTCAAGAAAGAGGGATGAGGTGTAGGGCTAATCTACGTGCGCTCATGCTCTGTGTCCCCGAGAAGGTTTCACGGAGCAGAAGGCATCACCGACCGCTACCACGTGTGTGCACCAAAGAAGCCCTGTGCCGTGGGTGTTCTCAGGCCGACAGCGAAGACCTAGGTGTGTGCTGCACCCGCGCTCGGTGGTTCACACGTTGCGCGACCCCTGTGCCTTTGGAAGATGTTCAGAGCGGGTGGCACCTGCGTGCTGCGAGCGCAAGAGGTGTAGAGTGTAGAGGCCTTTCACACTGGAGGAAGGGCTTGCGTCTCGTGGAGAGAACGTGTACGTCGCCCGGGAGATGGAGGCGCGCTCTTGACACCATTTCCTCTGCCCGTTTCAAACACAAGTGTTTGTACTCGATCTGGGCTGCCTGGTGAAACGCTTGGCAGTCCGCATCACCCTGAGCACCTCTCCTGAAGTTTGATTCGTAGCTGGGTGAACTCGGGCTTCAGAGGCTTAGATGAGACCAAACGTGTTCAGCTTGTGGCGAAAGCCTTTGACCAGAGGCATATACGCTTGTGCTTGGGGCGAGGGCTAGGCAAGAACGTTTACACCCCGGGTTTTTATCTTTACCCTAAGCTGTGTCCCTTTTGGCTGCAGCAGGCGGAGAGAACCCACGGAGAGAGAACAGCTGCGAGGTGGATGCACAGAACAGTCACCTCGACACCAGCCCCGGGGTCCCAAGCAACGATCCTTCCCCGGAGGGTACTTAACCCACCCCGGGATTCAAGCAGGGAGTTCGCCTTGTCCAACTCGCACAGGAGACTGGCATGAGATGTAGGGCTCATCTACTTGCGTTCACACTACGTGGCCCGGAGAAGTTCTCACGGAGCCGAATGCAGCACCCTTCCTCCACCACGTGTGTACACAAAGGAGCGCTGGGCAGTGGGTGTTCTCAAGGCCAAGAGAGAAGCCCTTGTTCTGTGCTGCACCTGCTGGGTGGTTCAAAGGTTTTCTGACCTTCCTGCTCTGGAAGCTTTTCAGAGCTGAGGCTACGCCTGGGCTGCGAAAGCGGAGAGGCGTAGAGGCCTTTCACACTGAAGGCGTGGGCCTGTTTCCCGTGGAGAAAGTTTACGTTGCCCAACCCCCACCCCCACCCCACCCCACCCCACCCCAACCCACCCCCAGCTGGAGGCGTGCGGGTTGACACCATTTTGTCCTGCCCATGGAAAATACAAAGAGGCGTACACGATTTGGGCTGTCTGGTGAGAGAATTTTGAAGCGGCGGCACCCTGAGTACCTTTCCCGAAGTTTGCTTCCTAGCTGGTTAAACTCGGCTTTCAGAGGCGAGATGAGAACAAACTTGCTCCGCGTGCGGCGAAGTGCCCTGATGCCCTGCCCTAAATGTTTGAGCTTCTGGCCAGCGTCACGCAAGTACTTTGACACGTAGGAGTCTCCCTGTTACTCCAAGCTGTCCCTGTTGGCTGAAGCAGTCGGCGTGTCTGTATCGCAGCCTGGGAGGCCGGGCGTTGGGGGAGTCTGCCAAGTGACTGGCCTCCATTTATAGCTAACTGAGAAACTGCGTCGAAGCTTTCGGGAGCCTCTTACAGGGAATGGTTGCAGTTGGGAATTGGAGACTGTGCTGGCAAACGTCAGCAGCTCCTCTCCCTCGGAGGGCTCTTGGTGTGCTGACTCCTAACAGCCAGCACGGTCCCCAGCTCGTGAACGGTCCCATTGCGAGCCGGTCTCGTCCGTGAAAGAGCCACGTGAGGCTGAGCTCCAACAGTCCGGCTCCACATCTGGAGCCTTTGGGACAGGGCAGTCCTGAGCCGATGTGCCCACCAGGGGACGCGACCAAAGTTGACGTACCACAGGAAAGCGCAATCAAGGCCTCGTGTTCTCTCCATGAAAGGAACGTGAGCTTGAAGGGTGATGCGTCAGCGTGCACCGTGAACAGCTCGCTGGTACGCCTGTCTTTGCCCCCTCTCACGGTCGCACGCACCCGGGCTCAGTTCCGTGCAGGAACGCTGAGTGGGAGCGCCAGCCTCGCTGCTGGACTCTAAAGCCTTCCACCCCCTAATGGCAGGTTGTGTGTGTCTCTCACGTGGGGGGAGGAATGAGGTCGCCCACAGAGGTTCTGCCATGAAAGATCTAAAGACGCACGCTGCTGAGGAGCTTGTTCCTCATGGAGCGTCCCCGAAGGCCAGAAGAATGCCGACGGTCTCTTTCAAAGCTGCCGGACGCTCTGCCGTTCTAGGCCTGAGATACGGACCCTGTGACGGCACCGTAACCCCGCGAGATTCAGGAGACATCGCCAGTGCGAGTGGCAATCCGGAAGGAAGAGCCTCCAAGGCGGAGTGTCCTTTCCTGTACAAAACGGCGCCCAAGTGGCTGAGGCAGGGAGCATTTTCCTTCACAGAACCGGCATCCTCGTATGCCTGTGGGTTGCTCTAAAGAAACGACACTGTGAGCAACCTCTTCGAAAAGGCCTTCGCAAGCGACTTGGAGACAACAGCAGCGCAGTGGAGGCACAGACCGTTATCCTAGAGAGCAGCACAGTGTCTCTAGCAGCGATCGCTTCCCGGAGGATACTTAAGCCACACCGAGATTCCAGCAGGGAGTTTTGCCTTATAGCAGTACAACTCACTCAAGAAAGAGGGATGAGGTGTAGGGCTAATCTACGTGCGCTCACGCTCTGTGTCCCCGAGAAGGTTTCACG
Source organism: Orcinus orca (assembly GCF_937001465.1). Classification (NCBI taxonomy): domain Eukaryota; kingdom Metazoa; phylum Chordata; class Mammalia; order Artiodactyla; family Delphinidae; genus Orcinus; species Orcinus orca. The sequence goes on along the minus strand of NW_026043741.1, from coordinate 461,071 downwards.
GAGCAGAAGGCATCACCGACCGCTACCACGTGTGTGCACCAAAGAAGCCCTGTGCCGTGGGTGTTCTCAGGCCGACAGCGAAGACCTAGGTGTGTGCTGCACCCGCGCTCGGTGGTTCACACGTTGCGTGACCCCTGTGCCTTTGGAAGATGTTCAGAGCGGGTGGCACCTGCGTGCTGCGAGCGCAAGAGGTGTAGAGTGTAGAGGCCTTTCACACTGGAGGAAGGGCTTGCGTCTCGTGGAGAGAACGTGTACGTCGCCTGGGAGATGGAGGCACGCTCTTGACACCATTTCCTCTGCCCATTTAAAACACAAGTGTTTGTACTCGATCTGGGCTGCCTGGTGAAACGCTTGGCAGTCCGCATCACCCTGAGCACCTCTCCTGAAGTTTGATTCGTAGCTGGGTGAACTCGGGCTTCAGAGGCTTAGATGAGACCAAACGTGTTCAGCTTGTGGCGAAAGCCTTTGACCAGAGGCATATACGCTTGTGCTTGGGGCGAGGGCTAGGCAAGAACGTTTACACCCCGGGTTTTTATCTTTACCCTAAGCTGTGTCCCTTTTGGCTGCAGCAGGCGGAGAGAACCCGCGGAGAGAGAACAGCTGCGAGGTGGATGCACAGAACAGTCACCTCGACACCAGCCCCGGGGTCCCAAGCAACGATCCTTCCCCGGAGGGTACTTAACCCACCCCGGGATTCAAGCAGGGAGTTCGCCTTGTCCAACTCGCACAGGAGACTGGCATGAGATGTAGGGCTCATCTACTTGCGTTCACACTACGTGGCCCGGAGAAGTTCTCACGGAGCCGAATGCAGCACCCTTCCTCCACCACGTGTGTACACAAAGGAGCGCTGGGCAGTGGGTGTTCTCAAGGCCAAGAGAGAAGCCCTTGTTCTGTGCTGCACCTGCTGGGTGGTTCAAAGGTTTTCTGACCTTCCTGCTCTGGAAGCTTTTCAGAGCTGAGGCTACGCCTGGGCTGCGAAAGCGGAGAGGCGTAGAGGCCTTTCACACTGAAGGCGTGGGCCTGTTTCCCATGGAGAAAGTGTACGTCGCCCAACCCCCACCCCCACCCCACCCCACCCCACCCCAACCCACCCCCAGCTGGAGGCGTGCGGGTTGACACCATTTTGTCCTGCCCATGGAAAATACAAAGAGGCGTACACGATTTGGGCTGTCTGGTGAGAGAATTTTGAAGCGGCGGCACCCTGAGTACCTTTCCCGAAGTTTGCTTCCTAGCTGGTTAAACTCGGCTTTCAGAGGCGAGATGAGAACAAACTTGCTCCGCGTGCGGCGAAGTGCCCTGATGCCCTGCCCTAAATGTTTGAGCTTCTGGCCAGCGTCACGCAAGTACTTTGACACGTAGGAGTCTCCCTTTTACTCCAAGCTGTCCCTGTTGGCTGAAGCAGTCGGCGTGTCTGTATCGCAGCCTGGGAGGCCGGGCGTTGGGGGAGTCTGCCAAGTGACTGGCCTCCACTTATAGCTAACTGAGAAACTGCGTCGAAGCTTTCGGGAGCCTCTTACAGGGAATGGTTGCAGTTGGGAATTGGAGACTGTGCTGGCAAACGTCAGCAGCTCCTCTCCCTCGGAGGGCTCTTGGTGTGCCGACTCCTAACAGCCAGCACGGTCCCCAGCTCGTGAACGGTCCCATTGCGAGCCGGTCTCGTCCGTGAAAGAGCCACGTGAGGCTGAGCTCCAACAGTCGGGCTCCACACCTGGAGCCTTTGGGACAGGGCAGTCCTGAGCCGATGTGCCCACCAGGGGACGCGACCAAAGTTGACGTACCACAGGAAACCGCAATCAAGGCCTCGTGTTCTCTCCATGAAAGGAACGTGAGCTTGAAGGGTGATGCGTCAGCGTGCACCGTGAACAGCTCGCTGGTACGCCTGTCTTTGCCCCCTCTCACGGTCTCACGCACCCGGGCTCAGTTCCGTGCAGGAACGCTGAGTGGGAGCGCCAGCCTCGCTGCTGGACTCTAAAGCCTTCCACCCCCTAATGGCAGGTTGTGTGTGTCTCTCACGTGGGGGGAGGAATGAGGTCGCCCACAGAGGTTCTGCCATGAAAGATCTAAAGACGCACGCTGCTGAGGAGCTTGTTCCTCATGGAGCGTCCCCGAAAGCCAGAAGAATGCCGACGGTCTCTTTCAAATCTGCCGGACGCTCTGCCGTTCTAGGCCTGAGATACGGACCCTGTGACGGCACCGAAACCCCGCGAGATTCAGGAGACATCGCCAGTGCGAGTGGCAATCCGGAAGGAAGAGCCTCCAAGGCGGAGTGTCCTTTCCTGTACAAAACGGCGCCCAAGTGGCTGAGGCAGGGAGCATTTTCCTTCACAGAACCGGCATCCTCGTATGCCTGTGGGTTGCTCTAAAGAAACGACACTGTGAGCAACCTCTTCGAAAAGGCCTTCGCAAGCGACTTGGAGACAACAGCAGCGCAGTGGAGGCACAGACCGTTATCCTAGAGAGCAGCACAGTGTCTCTAGCAGTGATCGCTTCCCGGAGGATACTTAAGCCACACCGAGATTCCAGCAGGGAGTTTTGCCTTATAGCAGTACAACTCACTCAAGAAAGAGGGATGAGGTGTAGGGCTAATCTACGTGCGCTCACGCTCTGTGTCCCCGAGAAGGTTTCACGGAGCAGAAGGCATCACCGACCGCTACCACGTGTGTGCACCAAAGAAGCCCTGTGCCGTGGGTGTTCTCAGGCCGACAGCGAAGACCTAGGTGTGTGCTGCACCCGCGCTCGGTGGTTCACACGTTGCGCGACCCCTGTGCCTTTGGAAGATGTTCAGAGCGGGTGGCACCTGCGTGCTGCGAGCGCAAGAGGTGTAGAGTGTAGAGGCCTTTCACACTGGAGGAAGGGCTTGCGTCTCGTGGAGAGAACGTGTACGTCGCCCGGGAGATGGAGGCGCGCTCTTGACACCATTTCCTCTGCCCGTTTAAAACACAAGTGTTTGTACTCGATCTGGGCTGCCTGGTGAAACGCTTGGCAGTCCGCATCACCCTGAGCACCTCTCCTGAAGTTTGATTCGTAGCTGGGTGAACTCGGGCTTCAGAGGCTTAGATGAGACCAAACGTGTTCAGCTTGTGGCGAAAGCCTTTGACCAGAGGCATATACGCTTGTGCTTGGGGCGAGGGCTAGGCAAGAACGTTTACACCCCGGGTTTTTATCTTTACCCTAAGCTGTGTCCCTTTTGGCTGCAGCAGGCGGAGAGAACCCGCGCAGAGAGAACAGCTGCGAGGTGGATGCACAGAACAGTCACCTCGACACCAGCCCCGGGGTCCCAAGCAACGATCCTTCCCCGGAGGGTACTTAACCCACCCCGGGATTCAAGCAGGGAGTTCGCCTTGTCCAACTCGCACAGGAGACTGGCATGAGATGTAGGGCTCATCTACTTGCGTTCACACTACGTGGCCCGGAGAAGTTCTCACGGAGCCGAATGCAGCACCCTTCCTCCACCACGTGTGTACACAAAGGAGCGCTGGGCAGTGGGTGTTCTCAAGGCCAAGAGAGAAGCCCTTGTTCTGTGCTGCACCTGCTGGGTGGTTCAAAGGTTTTCTGACCTTCCTGCTCTGGAAGCTTTTCAGAGCTGAGGCTACGCCTGGGCTGCGAAAGCGGAGAGGCGTAGAGGCCTTTCACACTGAAGGCGTGGGCCTGTTTCCCATGGAGAAAGTGTACGTCGCCCAACCCCCACCCCCACCCCACCCCACCCCACCCCAACCCACCCCCAGCTGGAGGCGTGCGGGTTGACACCATTTTGTCCTGCCCATGGAAAATACAAAGAGGCGTACACGATTTGGGCTGTCTGGTGAGAGAATTTTGAAGCGGCGGCACCCTGAGTACCTTTCCCGAAGTTTGCTTCCTAGCTGGTTAAACTCGGCTTTCAGAGGCGAGATGAGAACAAACTTGCTCCGCGTGCGGCGAAGTGCCCTGATGCCCTGCCCTAAATGTTTGAGCTTCTGGCCAGCGTCACGCAAGTACTTTGACACGTAGGAGTCTCCCTTTTACTCCAAGCTGTCCCTGTTGGCTGAAGCAGTCGGCGTGTCTGTATCGCAGCCTGGGAGGCCGGGCGTTGGGGGAGTCTGCCAAGTGACTGGCCTCCATTTATAGCTAACTGAGAAACTGCGTCGAAGCTTTCGGGAGCCTCTTACAGGGAATGGTTGCAGTTGGGAATTGGAGACTGTGCTGGCAAACGTCAGCAGCTCCTCTCCCTCGGAGGGCTCTTGGTGTGCCGACTCCTAACAGCCAGCACGGTCCCCAGCTCGTGAACGGTCCCATTGTGAGCCGGTCTCGTCCGTGAAAGAGCCACGTGAGGCTGAGCTCCAACAGTCGGGCTCCACACCTGGAGCCTTTGGGACAGGGCAGTCCTGAGCCGATGTGCCCACCAGGGGACGCGACCAAAGTTTACGTACCACAGGAAAGCGCAATCAAGGCCTCGTGTTCTCTCCATGAAAGGAACGTGAGCTTGAAGGGTGATGCGTCAGCGTGCACCGTGAACAGCTCGCTGGTACGCCTGTCTTTGCCCCCTCTCACGGTCGCACGCACCCGGGCTCAGTTCCGTGCAGGAACGCTGAGTGGGAGCGCCAGCCTCGCTGCTGGACTCTAAAGCCTTCCACCCCCTAATGGCAGGTTGTGTGTGTCTCTCACGTGGGGGGAGGAATGAGGTCGCCCACAGAGGTTCTGCCATGAAAGATCTAAAGACGCACGCTGCTGAGGAGCTTGTTCCTCATGGAGCGTCCCCGAAGGCCAGAAGAATGCCGACGGTCTCTTTCAAAGCGGCCGGACGCTCTGCCGTTCTAGGCCTGAGATACGGACCCTGTGACGGCACCGTAACCCCGCGAGATTCAGGAGACATCGCCAGTGCGAGTGGCAATCCGGAAGGAAGAGCCTCCAAGGCGGAGTGTCCTTTCCTGTACAAAACGGCGCCCAAGTGGCTGAGGCAGGGAGCATTTTCCTTCACAGAACCGGCATCCTCGTATGCCTGTGGGTTGCTCTAAAGAAACGACACTGTGAGCAACCTCTTCGAAAAGGCCTTCGCAAGCGACTTGGAGACAACAGCAGCGCAGTGGAGGCACAGACCGTTATCCTAGAGAGCAGCACAGTGTCTCTAGCAGCGATCGCTTCCCGGAGGATACTTAAGCCATACCGAGATTCCAGCAGGGAGTTTTGCCTTATAGCAGTACAACTCACTCAAGAAAGAGGGATGAGGTGTAGGGCTAATCTACGTGCGCTCACGCTCTGTGTCCCCGAGAAGGTTTCACGGAGCAGAAGGCATCACCGACCGCTACCACGTGTGTGCACCAAAGAAGCCCTGTGCCGTGGGTGTTCTCAGGCCGACAGCGAAGACCTAGGTGTGTGCTGCACCCGCGCTCGGTGGTTCACACGTTGCGTGACCCCTGTGCCTTTGGAAGATGTTCAGAGCGGGTGGCACCTGCGTGCTGCGAGCGCAAGGGGTGTAGAGTGTAGAGGCCTTTCACACTGGAGGAAGGGCTTGCGTCTCGTGGAGAGAACGTGTACGTCGCCTGGGAGATGGAGGCACGCTCTTGACACCATTTCCTCTGCCCGTTTAAAACACAAGTGTTTGTACTCGATCTGGGCTGCCTGGTGAAACGCTTGGCAGTCCGCATCACCCTGAGCACCTCTCCTGAAGTTTGATTCGTAGCTGGGTGAACTCGGGCTTCAGAGGCTTAGATGAGACCAAACGTGTTCAGCTTGTGGCGAAAGCCTTTGACCAGAGGCATATACGCTTGTGCTTGGGGCGAGGGCTAGGCAAGAACGTTTACACCCCGGGTTTTTATCTTTACCCTAAGCTGTGTCCCTTTTGGCTGCAGCAGGCGGAGAGAACCCGCGGAGAGAGAACAGCTGCGAGGTGGATGCACAGAACAGTCACCTCGACACCAGCCCCGGGGTCCCAAGCAACGATCCTTCCCGGGAGGGTACTTAACCCACACCGGGATTCAAGCAGGGAGTTCGCCTTGTCCAACTCGCACAGGAGACTGGCATGAGATGTAGGGCTCATCTACTTGCGTTCACACTACGTGGCCCGGAGAAGTTCTCACGGAGCCGAATGCAGCACCCTTCCTCCACCACGTGTGTACACAAAGGAGCGCTGGGCAGTGGGTGTTCTCAAGGCCAAGAGAGAAGCCCTTGTTCTGTGCTGCACCTGCTGGGTGGTTCAAAGGTTTTCTGACCTTCCTGCTCTGGAAGCTTTTCAGAGCTGAGGCTACGCCTGGGCTGCGAAAGCGGAGAGGCGTAGAGGCCTTTCACACTGAAGGCGTGGGCCTGTTTCCCATGGAGAAAGTGTACGTCGCCCAACCCCCACCCCCACCCCACCCCACCCCACCCCAACCCACCCCCAGCTGGAGGCGTGCGGGTTGACACCATTTTGTCCTGCCCATGGAAAATACAAAGAGGCGTACACGATTTGGGCTGTCTGGTGAGAGAATTTTGAAGCGGCGGCACCCTGAGTACCTTTCCCGAAGTTTGCTTCCTAGCTGGTTAAACTCGGCTTTCAGAGGCGAGATGAGAACAAACTTGCTCCGCGTGCGGCGAAGTGCCCTGATGCCCTGCCCTAAATGTTTGAGCTTCTGGCCAGCGTCACGCAAGTACTTTGACACGTAGGAGTCTCCCTTTTACTCCAAGCTGTCCCTGTTGGCTGAAGCAGTCGGCGTGTCTGTATCGCAGCCTGGGAGGCCGGGCGTTGGGGGAGTCTGCCAAGTGACTGGCCTCCATTTATAGCTAACTGAGAAACTGCGTCGAAGCTTTCGGGAGCCTCTTACAGGGAATGGTTGCAGTTGGGAATTGGAGACTGTGCTGGCAAACGTCAGCAGCTCCTCTCCTTCGGAGGGCTCTTGGTGTGCCGACTCCTAACAGCCAGCACGGTCCCCAGCTCGTGAACGGTCCCATTGCGAGCCGGTCTCGTCCGTGAAAGAGCCACGTGAGGCTGAGCTCCAACAGTCGGGCTCCACACCTGGAGCCTTTGGGACAGGGCAGTCCTGAGCCGATGTGCCCACCAGGGGACGCGACCAAAGTTGACGTACCACAGGAAAGCGCAATCAAGGCCTCGTGTTCTCTCCATGAAAGGAACGTGAGCTTGAAGGGTGATGCGTCAGCGTGCACCGTGAACAGCTCGCTGGTACGCCTGTCTTTGCCCCCTCTCACGGTCTCACGCACCCGGGCTCAGTTCCGTGCAGGAATGCTGAGTGGGAGCGCCAGCCTCGCTGCTGGACTCTAAAGCCTTCCACCCCCTAATGGCAGGTTGTGTGTGTCTCTCACGTGGGGGGAGGAATGAGGTCGCCCACAGAGGTTCTGCCATGAAAGATCTAAAGACGCACGCTGCTGAGGAGCTTGTTCCTCATGGAGCGTCCCCGAAAGCCAGAAGAATGCCGACGGTCTCTTTCAAATCTGCCGGACGCTCTGCCGTTCTAGGCCTGAGATACGGACCCTGTGACGGCACCGTAACCCCGCGAGATTCAGGAGACATCGCCAGTGCGAGTGGCAATCCGGAAGGAAGAGCCTCCAAGGCGGAGTGTCCTTTCCTGTACAAAATGGCGCCCAAGTGGCTGAGGCAGGGAGCATTTTCCTTCACAGAACCGGCATCCTCGTATGCCTGTGGGTTGCTCTAAAGAAACGACACTGTGAGCAACCTCTTCGAAAAGGCCTTCGCAAGCGACTTGGAGACAACAGCAGCGCAGTGGAGGCACAGACCGTTATCCTAGAGAGCAGCACAGTGTCTCTAGCAGCGATCGCTTCCCGGAGGATACTTAAGCCACACCGAGATTCCAACAGGGAGTTTTGCCTTATAGCAGTACAACTCACTCAAGAAAGAGGGATGAGGTGTAGGGCTAATCTACGTGCGCTCACGCTCTGTGTCCCCGAGAAAGTTTCACGGAGCAGAAGGCATCACCGACCGCTACCACGTGTGTGCACCAAAGAAGCCCTGTGCCGTGGGTGTTCTCAGGCCGACAGCGAAGACCTAGGTGTGTGCTGCACCCGCGCTCGGTGGTTCACACGTTGCGTGACCCCTGTGCCTTTGGAAGATGTTCAGAGCGGGTGGCACCTGCGTGCTGCGAGCGCAAGAGGTGTAGAGTGTAGAGGCCTTTCACACTGGAGGAAGGGCTTGCGTCTCGTGGAGAGAACGTGTACGTCGCCCGGGAGATGGAGGCGCGCTCTTGACACCATTTCCTCTGCCCGTTTAAAACACAAGTGTTTGTACTCGATCTGGGCTGCCTGGTGAAACGCTTGGCAGTCCGCATCACCCTGAGCACCTCTCCTGAAGTTTGATTCGTAGCTGGGTGAACTCGGGCTTCAGAGGCTTAGATGAGACCAAACGTGTTCAACTTGTGGCGAAAGCCTTTGACCAGAGGCATATACGCTTGTGCTTGGGGCGAGGGCTAGGCAAGAACGTTTACACCCCGGGTTTTTATCTTTACCCTAAGCTGTGTCCCGTTTGGCTGCAGCAGGCGGAGAGAACCCGCGCAGAGAGAACAGCTGCGAGGTGGATGCACAGAACAGTCACCTCGACACCAGCCCCGGGGTCCCAAGCAACGATCCTTCCCCGGAGGGTACTTAACCCACCCCGGGATTCAAGCAGGGAGTTCGCCTTGTCCAACTCACACAGGAGACTGGCATGAGATGTAGGGCTCATCTACTTGCGTTCACACTACGTGGCCCGGAGAAGTTCTCACGGAGCCGAATGCAGCACCCTTCCTCCACCACGTGTGTACACAAAGGAGCGCTGGGCAGTGGGTGTTCTCAAGGCCAAGAGAGAAGCCCTTGTTCTGTGCTGCACCTGCTGGGTGGTTCAAAGGTTTTCTGACCTTCCTGCTCTGGAAGCTTTTCAGAGCTGAGGCTACGCCTGGGCTGCGAAAGCGGAGAGGCGTAGAGGCCTTTCACACTGAAGGCGTGGGCCTGTTTCCCATGGAGAAAGTGTACGTCGCCCAACCCCCACCCCCACCCCACCCCACCCCACCCCAACCCACCCCCAGCTGGAGGCGTGCGGGTTGACACCATTTTGTCCTGCCCATGGAAAATACAAAGAGGCGTACACGATTTGGGCTGTCTGGTGAGAGAATTTTGAAGCGGCGGCACCCTGAGTACCTTTCCCGAAGTTTGCTTCCTAGCTGGTTAAACTCGGCTTTCAGAGGCGAGATGAGAACAAACTTGCTCCGCGTGCGGCGAAGTGCCCTGATGCCCTGCCCTAAATGTTTGAGCTTCTGGCCAGCGTCACGCAAGTACTTTGACACGTAGGAGTCTCCCTTTTACTCCAAGCTGTCCCTGTTGGCTGAAGCAGTCGGCGTGTCTGTATCGCAGCCTGGGAGGCCGGGCGTTGGGGGAGTCTGCCAAGTGACTGGCCTCCATTTATAGCTAACTGAGAAACTGCGTCGAAGCTTTCGGGAGCCTCTTACAGGGAATGGTTGCAGTTGGGAATTGGAGACTGTGCTGGCAAACGTCAGCAGCTCCTCTCCCTCGGAGGGCTCTTGGTGTGCCGACTCCTAACAGCCAGCACGGTCCCCAGCTCGTGAACGGTCCCATTGCGAGCCGGTCTCGTCCGTGAAAGAGCCACGTGAGGCTGAGCTCCAACAGTCGGGCTCCACACCTGGAGCCTTTGGGACAGGGCAGTCCTGAGCCGATGTGCCCACCAGGGGACGCGACCAAAGTTGACGTACCACAGGAAAGCGCAATCAAGGCCTCGTGTTCTCTCCATGAAAGGAACGTGAGCTTGAAGGGTGATGCGTCAGCGTGCACCGTGAACAGCTCGCTGGTACGCCTGTCTTTGCCCCCTCTCACGGTCGCACGCACCCGGGCTCAGTTCCGTGCAGGAACGCTGAGTGGGAGCGCCAGCCTCGCTGCTGGACTCTAAAGCCTTCCACCCCCTAATGGCAGGTTGTGTGTGTCTCTCACGTGGGGGGAGGAATGAGGTCGCCCACAGAGGTTCTGCCATGAAAGATCTAAAGACGCACGCTGCTGAGGAGCTTGTTCCTCATGGAGCGTCCCCGAAGGCCAGAAGAATGCCGACGGTCTCTTTCAAAGCGGCCGGACGCTCTGCCGTTCTAGGCCTGAGATACGGACCCTGTGACGGCACCGTAACCCCGCGAGATTCAGGAGACATCGCCAGTGCGAGTGGCAATCCGGAAGGAAGAGCCTCCAAGGCGGAGTGTCCTTTCCTGTACAAAACGGCGCCCAAGTGGCTGAGGCAGGGAGCATTTTCCTTCACAGAACCGGCATCCTCGTATGCCTGTGGGTTGCTCTAAAGAAACGACACTGTGAGCAACCTCTTCGAAAAGGCCTTCGCAAGCGACTTGGAGACAACAGCAGCGCAGTGGAGGCACAGACCGTTATCCTAGAGAGCAGCACAGTGTCTCTAGCAGCGATCGCTTCCCGGAGGATACTTAAGCCATACCGAGATTCCAGCAGGGAGTTTTGCCTTATAGCAGTACAACTCACTCAAGAAAGAGGGATGAGGTGTAGGGCTAATCTACGTGCGCTCACGCTCTGTGTCCCCGAGAAGGTTTCACGGAGCAGAAGGCATCACCGACCGCTACCACGTGTGTGCACCAAAGAAGCCCTGTGCCGTGGGTGTTCTCAGGCCGACAGCGAAGACCTAGGTGTGTGCTGCACCCGCGCTCGGTGGTTCACACGTTGCGTGACCCCTGTGCCTTTGGAAGATGTTCAGAGCGGGTGGCACCTGCGTGCTGCGAGCGCAAGGGGTGTAGAGTGTAGAGGCCTTTCACACTGGAGGAAGGGCTTGCGTCTCGTGGAGAGAACGTGTACGTCGCCTGGGAGATGGAGGCACGCTCTTGACACCATTTCCTCTGCCCGTTTAAAACACAAGTGTTTGTACTCGATCTGGGCTGCCTGGTGAAACGCTTGGCAGTCCGCATCACCCTGAGCACCTCTCCTGAAGTTTGATTCGTAGCTGGGTGAACTCGGGCTTCAGAGGCTTAGATGAGACCAAACGTGTTCAGCTTGTGGCGAAAGCCTTTGACCAGAGGCATATACGCTTGTGCTTGGGGCGAGGGCTAGGCAAGAACGTTTACACCCTGGGTTTTTATCTTTACCCTAAGCTGTGTCCCTTTTGGCTGCAGCAGGCGGAGAGAACCCGCGGAGAGAGAACAGCTGCGAGGTGGATGCACAGAACAGTCACCTCGACACCAGCCCCGGGGTCCCAAGCAACGATCCTTCCCGGGAGGGTACTTAACCCACACCGGGATTCAAGCAGGGAGTTCGCCTTGTCCAACTCGCACAGGAGACTGGCATGAGATGTAGGGCTCATCTACTTGCGTTCACACTACGTGGCCCGGAGAAGTTCTCACGGAGCCGAATGCAGCACCCTTCCTCCACCACGTGTGTACACAAAGGAGCGCTGGGCAGTGGGTGTTCTCAAGGCCAAGAGAGAAGCCCTTGTTCTGTGCTGCACCTGCTGGGTGGTTCAAAGGTTTTCTGACCTTCCTGCTCTGGAAGCTTTTCAGAGCTGAGGCTACGCCTGGGCTGCGAAAGCGGAGAGGCGTAGAGGCCTTTCACACTGAAGGCGTGGGCCTGTTTCCCATGGAGAAAGTGTACGTCGCCCAACCCCCACCCCCACCCCACCCCACCCCACCCCAACCCACCCCCAGCTGGAGGCGTGCGGGTTGACACCATTTTGTCCTGCCCATGGAAAATACAAAGAGGCGTACACGATTTGGGCTGTCTGGTGAGAGAATTTTGAAGCGGCGGCACCCTGAGTACCTTTCCCGAAGTTTGCTTCCTAGCTGGTTAAACTCGGCTTTCAGAGGCGAGATGAGAACAAACTTGCTCCGCGTGCGGCGAAGTGCCCTGATGCCCTGCCCTAAATGTTTGAGCTTCTGGCCAGCGTCACGCAAGTACTTTGACACGTAGGAGTCTCCCTTTTACTCCAAGCTGTCCCTGTTGGCTGAAGCAGTCGGCGTGTCTGTATCGCAGCCTGGGAGGCCGGGCGTTGGGGGAGTCTGCCAAGTGACTGGCCTCCATTTATAGCTAACTGAGAAACTGCGTCGAAGCTTTCGGGAGCCTCTTACAGGGAATGGTTGCAGTTGGGAATTGGAGACTGTGCTGGCAAACGTCAGCAGCTCCTCTCCTTCGGAGGGCTCTTGGTGTGCCGACTCCTAACAGCCAGCACGGTCCCCAGCTCGTGAACGGTCCCATTGCGAGCCGGTCTCGTCCGTGAAAGAGCCACGTGAGGCTGAGCTCCAACAGTCGGGCTCCACACCTGGAGCCTTTGGGACAGGGCAGTCCTGAGCCGATGTGCCCACCAGGGGACGCGACCAAAGTTGACGTACCACAGGAAAGCGCAATCAAGGCCTCGTGTTCTCTCCATGAAAGGAACGTGAGCTTGAAGGGTGATGCGTCAGCGTGCACCGTGAACAGCTCGCTGGTACGCCTGTCTTTGCCCCCTCTCACGGTCTCACGCACCCGGGCTCAGTTCCGTGCAGGAATGCTGAGTGGGAGCGCCAGCCTCGCTGCTGGACTCTAAAGCCTTCCACCCCCTAATGGCAGGTTGTGTGTGTCTCTCACGTGGGGGGAGGAATGAGGTCGCCCACAGAGGTTCTGCCATGAAAGATCTAAAGACGCACGCTGCTGAGGAGCTTGTTCCTCATGGAGCGTCCCCGAAAGCCAGAAGAATGCCGACGGTCTCTTTCAAATCTGCCGGACGCTCTGCCGTTCTAGGCCTGAGATACGGACCCTGTGACGGCACCGTAACCCCGCGAGATTCAGGAGACATCGCCAGTGCGAGTGGCAATCCGGAAGGAAGAGCCTCCAAGGCGGAGTGTCCTTTCCTGTACAAAATGGCGCCCAAGTGGCTGAGGCAGGGAGCATTTTCCTTCACAGAACCGGCATCCTCGTATGCCTGTGGGTTGCTCTAAAGAAACGACACTGTGAGCAACCTCTTCGAAAAGGCCTTCGCAAGCGACTTGGAGACAACAGCAGCGCAGTGGAGGCACAGACCGTTATCCTAGAGAGCAGCACAGTGTCTCTAGCAGCGATCGCTTCCCGGAGGATACTTAAGCCACACCGAGATTCCAACAGGGAGTTTTGCCTTATAGCAGTACAACTCACTCAAGAAAGAGGGATGAGGTGTAGGGCTAATCTACGTGCGCTCACGCTCTGTGTCCCCGAGAAGGTTTCACGGAGCAGAAGGCATCACCGACCGCTACCACGTGTGTGCACCAAAGAAGCCCTGTGCCGTGGGTGTTCTCAGGCCGACAGCGAAGACCTAGGTGTGTGCTGCACCCGCGCTCGGTGGTTCACACGTTGCGTGACCCCTGTGCCTTTGGAAGATGTTCAGAGCGGGTGGCACCTGCGTGCTGCGAGCGCAAGAGGTGTAGAGTGTAGAGGCCTTTCACACTGGAGGAAGGGCTTGCGTCTCGTGGAGAGAACGTGTACGTCGCCCGGGAGATGGAGGCGCGCTCTTGACACCATTTCCTCTGCCCGTTTAAAACACAAGTGTTTGTACTCGATCTGGGCTGCCTGGTGAAACGCTTGGCAGTCCGCATCACCCTGAGCACCTCTCCTGAAGTTTGATTCGTAGCTGGGTGAACTCGGGCTTCAGAGGCTTAGATGAGACCAAACGTGTTCAACTTGTGGCGAAAGCCTTTGACCAGAGGCATATACGCTTGTGCTTGGGGCGAGGGCTAGGCAAGAACGTTTACACCCCGGGTTTTTATCTTTACCCTAAGCTGTGTCCCGTTTGGCTGCAGCAGGCGGAGAGAACCCGCGCAGAGAGAACAGCTGCGAGGTGGATGCACAGAACAGTCACCTCGACACCAGCCCCGGGGTCCCAAGCAACGATCCTTCCCCGGAGGGTACTTAACCCACCCCGGGATTCAAGCAGGGAGTTCGCCTTGTCCAACTCACACAGGAGACTGGCATGAGATGTAGGGCTCATCTACTTGCGTTCACACTACGTGGCCCGGAGAAGTTCTCACGGAGCCGAATGCAGCACCCTTCCTCCACCACGTGTGTACACAAAGGAGCGCTGGGCAGTGGGTGTTCTCAAGGCCAAGAGAGAAGCCCTTGTTCTGTGCTGCACCTGCTGGGTGGTTCAAAGGTTTTCTGACCTTCCTGCTCTGGAAGCTTTTCAGAGCTGAGGCTACGCCTGGGCTGCGAAAGCGGAGAGGCGTAGAGGCCTTTCACACTGAAGGCGTGGGCCTGTTTCCCGTGGAGAAAGTGTACGTCGCCCAACCCCCACCCCCACCCCACCCCACCCCACCCCAACCCACCCCCAGCTGGAGGCGTGCGGGTTGACACCATTTTGTCCTGCCCATGGAAAATACAAAGAGGCGTACACGATTTGGGCTGTCTGGTGAGAGAATTTTGAAGCGGCGGCACCCTGAGTACCTTTCCCGAAGTTTGCTTCCTAGCTGGTTAAACTCGGCTTTCAGAGGCGAGATGAGAACAAACTTGCTCCGCGTGCGGCGAAGTGCCCTGATGCCCTGCCCTAAATGTTTGAGCTTCTGGCCAGCGTCACGCAAGTACTTTGACACGTAGGAGTCTCCCTTTTACTCCAAGCTGTCCCTGTTGGCTGAAGCAGTCGGCGTGTCTGTATCGCAGCCTGGGAGGCCGGGCGTTGGGGGAGTCTGCCAAGTGACTGGCCTCCACTTATAGCTAACTGAGAAACTGCGTCGAAGCTTTCGGGAGCCTCTTACAGGGAATGGTTGCAGTTGGGAATTGGAGACTGTGCTGGCAAACGTCAGCAGCTCCTCTCCCTCGGAGGGCTCTTGGTGTGCCGACTCCTAACAGCCAGCACGGTCCCCAGCTCGTGAACGGTCCCATTGCGAGCCGGTCTCGTCCGTGAAAGAGCCACGTGAGGCTGAGCTCCAACAGTCGGGCTCCACACCTGGAGCCTTTGGGACAGGGCAGTCCTGAGCCGATGTGCCCACCAGGGGACGCGACCAAAGTTTACGTACCACAGGAAAGCGCAATCAAGGCCTCGTGTTCTCTCCATGAAAGGAACGTGAGCTTGAAGGGTGATGCGTCAGCGTGCACCGTGAACAGCTCGCTGGTACGCCTGTCTTTGCCCCCTCTCACGGTCTCACGCACCCGGGCTCAGTTCCGTGCAGGAACGCTGAGTGGGAGCGCCAGCCTCGCTGCTGGACTCTAAAGCCTTCCACCCCCTAATGGCAGGTTGTGTGTGTCTCTCACGTGGGGGGAGGAATGAGGTCGCCCACAGAGGTTCTGCCATGAAAGATCTAAAGACGCACGCTGCTGAGGAGCTTGTTCCTCATGGAGCGTCCCCGAAGGCCAGAAGAATGCCGACGGTCTCTTTCAAAGCGGCCGGACGCTCTGCCGTTCTAGGCCTGAGATACGGACCCTGTGACGGCACCGTAACCCCGCGAGATTCAGGAGACATCGCCAGTGCGAGTGGCAATCCGGAAGGAAGAGCCTCCAAGGCGGAGTGTCCTTTCCTGTACAAAACGGCGCCCAAGTGGCTGAGGCAGGGAGCATTTTCCTTCACAGAACCGGCATCCTCGTATGCCTGTGGGTTGCTCTAAAGAAACGACACTGTGAGCAACCTCTTCGAAAAGGCCTTCGCAAGCGACTTGGAGACAACAGCAGCGCAGTGGAGGCACAGACCGTTATCCTAGAGAGCAGCACAGTGTCTCTAGCAGCGATCGTTTCCCGGAGGATACTTAAGCCACACCGAGATTCCAGCAGGGAGTTTTGCCTTATAGCAGTACAACTCACTCAAGAAAGAGGGATGAGGTGTAGGGCTAATCTACGTGCGCTCACGCTCTGTGTCCCCGAGAAGGTTTCACGGAGCAGAAGGCATCACCGACCGCTACCACGTGTGTGCACCAAAGAAGCCCTGTGCCGTGGGTGTTCTCAGGACGACAGCGAAGACCTAGGTGTGTGCTGCACCCGCGCTCGGTGGTTCACACGTTGCGTGACCCCTGTGCCTTTGGAAGATGTTCAGAGCGGGTGGCACCTGCGTGCTGCGAGCGCAAGAGGTGTAGAGTGTAGAGGCCTTTCACACTGGAGGAAGGGCTTGCGTCTCGTGGAGAGAACGTGTACGTCGCCCGGGAGATGGAGGCGCGCTCTTGACACCATTTCCTCTGCCCGTTTAAAACACAAGTGTTTGTACTCGATCTGGGCTGCCTGGTGAAACGCTTGGCAGTCCGCATCACCCTGAGCACCTCTCCTGAAGTTTGATTCGTAGCTGGGTGAACTCGGGCTTCAGAGGCTTAGATGAGACCAAACGTGTTCAGCTTGTGGTGAAAGCCTTTGACCAGAGGCATATACGCTTGTGCTTGGGGCGAGGGCTAGGCAAGAACGTTTACACCCCGGGTTTTTATCTTTACCCTAAGCTGTGTCCCTTTTGGCTGCAGCAGGTGGAGAGAACCCGCGCAGAGAGAACAGCTGCGAGGTGGATGCACAGAACAGTCACCTCGACACCAGCCCCGGGGTCCCAAGCAACGATCCTTCCCCGGAGGGTACTTAACCCACCCCGGGATTCAAGCAGGGAGTTCGCCTTGTCCAACTCGCACAGGAGACTGGCATGAGATGTAGGGCTCATCTACTTGCGTTCACACTACGTGGCCCGGAGAAGTTCTCACGGAGCCGAATGCAGCACCCTTCCTCCACCACGTGTGTACACAAAGGAGTGCTGGGCAGTGGGTGTTCTCAAGGCCAAGAGAGAAGCCCTTGTTCTGTGCTGCACCTGCTGGGTGGTTCAAAGGTTTTCTGACCTTCCTGCTCTGGAAGCTTTTCAGAGCTGAGGCTACGCCTGGGCTGCGAAAGCGGAGAGGCGTAGAGGCCTTTCACACTGAAGGCGTGGGCCTGTTTCCCATGGAGAAAGTGTACGTCGCCCAACCCCCACCCCCACCCCACCCCACCCCACCCCAACCCACCCCCAGCTGGAGGCGTGCGGGTTGACACCATTTTGTCCTGCCCATGGAAAATACAAAGAGGCGTACACGATTTGGGCTGTCTGGTGAGAGAATTTTGAAGCGGCGGCACCCTGAGTACCTTTCCCGAAGTTTGCTTCCTAGCTGGTTAAACTCGGCTTTCAGAGGCGAGATGAGAACAAACTTGCTCCGCGTGCGGCGAAGTGCCCTGATGCCCTGCCCTAAATGTTTGAGCTTCTGGCCAGCGTCACGCAAGTACTTTGACACGTAGGAGTCTCCCTTTTACTCCAAGCTGTCCCTGTTGGCTGAAGCAGTCGGCGTGTCTGTATCGCAGCCTGGGAGGCCGGGCGTTGGGGGAGTCTGCCAAGTGACTGGCCTCCATTTATAGCTAACTGAGAAACTGCGTCGAAGCTTTCGGGAGCCTCTTACAGGGAATGGTTGCAGTTGGGAATTGGAGACTGTGCTGGCAAACGTCAGCAGCTCCTCTCCCTCGGAGGGCTCTTGGTGTGCCGACTCCTAACAGCCAGCACGGTCCCCAGCTCGTGAACGGTCCCATTGCGAGCCGGTCTCGTCCGTGAAAGAGCCACGTGAGGCTGAGCTCCAACAGTCGGGCTCCACACCTGGAGCCTTTGGGACAGGGCAGTCCTGAGCCGATGTGCCCACCAGGGGACGCGACCAAAGTTTACGTACCACAGGAAAGCGCAATCAAGGCCTCGTGTTCTCTCCATGAAAGGAACGTGAGCTTGAAGGGTGATGCGTCAGCGTGCACCGTGAACAGCTCGCTGGTACGCCTGTCTTTGCCCCCTCTCACGGTCTCACGCACCCGGGCTCAGTTCCGTGCAGGAACGCTGAGTGGGAGCGCCAGCCTCGCTGCTGGACTCTAAAGCCTTCCACCCCCTAATGGCAGGTTGTGTGTGTCTCTCACGTGGGGGGAGGAATGAGGTCGCCCACAGAGGTTCTGCCATGAAAGATCTAAAGACGCACGCTGCTGAGGAGCTTGTTCCTCATGGAGCGTCCCCGAAGGCCAGAAGAATGCCGACGGTCTCTTTCAAAGCGGCCGGACGCTCTGCCGTTCTAGGCCTGAGATACGGACCCTGTGACGGCACCGTAACCCCGCGAGATTCAGGAGACATCGCCAGTGCGAGTGGCAATCCGGAAGGAAGAGCCTCCAAGGCGGAGTGTCCTTTCCTGTACAAAACGGCGCCCAAGTGGCTGAGGCAGGGAGCATTTTCCTTCACAGAACCGGCATCCTCGTATGCCTGTGGGTTGCTCTAAAGAAACGACACTGTGAGCAACCTCTTCGAAAAGGCCTTCGCAAGCGACTTGGAGACAACAGCAGCACAGTGGAGGCACAGACCGTTATCCTAGAGAGCAGCACAGTGTCTCTAGCAGCGATCGCTTCCCGGAGGATACTTAAGCCACACCGAGATTCCAGCAGGGAGTTTTGCCTTATAGCAGTACAACTCACTCAAGAAAGAGGGATGAGGTGTAGGGCTAATCTACGTGCGCTCACGCTCTGTGTCCCCGAGAAGGTTTCACGGAGCAGAAGGCATCACCGACCGCTACCACGTGTGTGCACCAAAGAAGCCCTGTGCCGTGGGTGTTCTCAGGCCGACAGCGAAGACCTAGGTGTGTGCTGCACCCGCGCTCGGTGGTTCACACGTTGCGTGACCCCTGTGCCTTTGGAAGATGTTCAGAGCGGGTGGCACCTGCGTGCTGCGAGCGCAAGAGGTGTAGAGTGTAGAGGCCTTTCACACTGGAGGAAGGGCTTGCGTCTCGTGGAGAGAACGTGTACGTCGCCCGGGAGATGGAGGCGCGCTCTTGACACCATTTCCTCTGCCCGTTTAAAACACAAGTGTTTGTACTCGATCTGGGCTGCCTGGTGAAACGCTTGGCAGTCCGCATCACCCTGAGCACCTCTCCTGAAGTTTGATTCGTAGCTGGGTGAACTCGGGCTTCAGAGGCTTAGATGAGACCAAACGTGTTCAGCTTGTGGCGAAAGCCTTTGACCAGAGGCATATACGCTTGTGCTTGGGGCGAGGGCTAGGCAAGAACGTTTACACCCCGGGTTTTTATCTTTACCCTAAGCTGTGTCCCTTTTGGCTGCAGCAGGCGGAGAGAACCCGCGCAGAGAGAACAGCTGCGAGGTGGATGCACAGAACAGTCACCTCGACACCAGCCCCGGGGTCCCAAGCAACGATCCTTCCCCGGAGGGTACTTAACCCACCCCGGGATTCAAGCAGGGAGTTCGCCTTGTCCAACTCGCACAGGAGACTGGCATGAGATGTAGGGCTCATCTACTTGCGTTCACACTACGTGGCCCGGAGAAGTTCTCACGGAGCCGAATGCAGCACCCTTCCTCCACCACGTGTGTACACAAAGGAGCGCTGGGCAGTGGGTGTTCTCAAGGCCAAGAGAGAAGCCCTTGTTCTGTGCTGCACCTGCTGGGTGGTTCAAAGGTTTTCTGACCTTCCTGCTCTGGAAGCTTTTCAGAGCTGAGGCTACGCCTGGGCTGCGAAAGCGGAGAGGCGTAGAGGCCTTTCACACTGAAGGCGTGGGCCTGTTTCCCATGGAGAAAGTGTACGTCGCCCAACCCCCACCCCCACCCCACCCCACCCCACCCCAACCCACCCCCAGCTGGAGGCGTGCGGGTTGACACCATTTTGTCCTGCCCATGGAAAATACAAAGAGGCGTACACGATTTGGGCTGTCTGGTGAGAGAATTTTGAAGCGGCGGCACCCTGAGTACCTTTCCCGAAGTTTGCTTCCTAGCTGGTTAAACTCGGCTTTCAGAGGCGAGATGAGAACAAACTTGCTCCGCGTGCGGCGAAGTGCCCTGATGCCCTGCCCTAAATGTTTGAGCTTCTGGCCAGCGTCACGCAAGTACTTTGACACGTAGGAGTCTCCCTTTTACTCCAAGCTGTCCCTGTTGGCTGAAGCAGTCGGCGTGTCTGTATCGCAGCCTGGGAGGCCGGGCGTTGGGGGAGTCTGCCAAGTGACTGGCCTCCACTTATAGCTAACTGAGAAACTGCGTCGAAGCTTTCGGGAGCCTCTTACAGGGAATGGTTGCAGTTGGGAATTGGAGACTGTGCTGGCAAACGTCAGCAGCTCCTCTCCCTCGGAGGGCTCTTGGTGTGCCGACTCCTAACAGCCAGCACGGTCCCCAGCTCGTGAACGGTCCCATTGCGAGCCGGTCTCGTCCGTGAAAGAGCCACGTGAGGCTGAGCTCCAACAGTCGGGCTCCACACCTGGAGCCTTTGGGACAGGGCAGTCCTGAGCCGATGTGCCCACCAGGGGACGCGACCAAAGTTTACGTACCACAGGAAAGTGCAATCAAGGCCTCGTGTTCTCTCCATGAAAGGAACGTGAGCTTGAAGGGTGATGGGTCAGCGTGCACCGTGAACAGCTCGCTGGTACGCCTGTCTTTGCCCCCTCTCACGGTCTCACGCACCCGGGCTCAGTTCCGTGCAGGAACGCTGAGTGGGAGCGCCAGCCTCGCTGCTGGACTCTAAAGCCTTCCACCCCCTAATGGCAGGTTGTGTGTGTCTCTCACGTGGGGGGAGGAATGAGGTCGCCCACAGAGGTTCTGCCATGAAAGATCTAAAGACGCACGCTGCTGAGGAGCTTGATCCTCATGGAGCGTCCCCGAAGGCCAGAAGAATGCCGACGGTCTCTTTCAAAGCTGCCGGACGCTCTGCCGTTCTAGGCCTGAGATACGGACCCTGTGACGGCACCGTAACCCCGCGAGATTCAGGAGACATCGCCAGTGCGAGTGGCAATCCGGAAGGAAGAGCCTCCAAGGCGGAGTGTCCTTTCCTGTACAAAACGGCGCTCAAGTGGCTGAGGCAGGGAGCATTTTCCTTCACAGAACCGGCATCCTCGTATGCCTGTGGGTTGCTCTAAAGAAACGACACTGTGAGCAACCTCTTCGAAAAGGCCTTCGCAAGCGACTTGGAGACAACAGCAGCGCAGTGGAGGCACAGACCGTTATCCTAGAGAGCAGCACAGTGTCTCTAGCAGCGATCGCTTCCCGGAGGATACTTAAGCCACACCGAGATTCCAGCAGGGAGTTTTGCCTTATAGCAGTACAACTCACTCAAGAAAGAGGGATGAGGTGTAGGGCTAATCTACGTGCGCTCACGCTCTGTGTCCCCGAGAAGGTTTCACGGAGCAGAAGGCATCACCGACCGCTACCACGTGTGTGCACCAAAGAAGCCCTGTGCCGTGGGTGTTCTCAGGCCGACAGCGAAGACCTAGGTGTGTGCTGCACCCGCGCTCGGTGGTTCACACGTTGCGTGACCCCTGTGCCTTTGGAAGATGTTCAGAGCGGGTGGCACCTGCGTGCTGCGAGCGCAAGAGGTGTAGAGTGTAGAGGCCTTTCACACTGGAGGAAGGGCTTGCGTCTCGTGGAGAGAACGTGTACGTCGCCCGGGAGATGGAGGCGCGCTCTTGACACCATTTCCTCTGCCCGTTTAAAACACAAGTGTTTGTACTCGATCTGGGCTGCCTGGTGAAACGCTTGGCAGTCCGCATCACCCTGAGCACCCCTCCTGAAGTTTGATTCGTAGCTGGGTGAACTCGGGCTTCAGAGGCTTAGATGAGACCAAACGTGTTCAGCTTGTGGCGAAAGCCTTAGACCAGAGGCATATACGCTTGTGCTTGGGGCGAGGGCTAGGCAAGAACGTTTACACCCCGGGTTTTTATCTTTACCCTAAGCTGTGTCCCTTTTGGCTGCAGCAGGCGGAGAGAACCCGCGGAGAGAGAACAGCTGCGAGGTGGATGCACAGAACAGTCACCTCGACACCAGCCCCGGGGTCCCAAGCAACGATCCTTCCCCGGAGGGTACTTAACCCACCCCGGGATTCAAGCAGGGAGTTCGCCTTGTCCAACTCGCACAGGAGACTGGCATGAGATGTAGGGCTCATCTACTTGCGTTCACACTACGTGGCCCGGAGAAGTTCTCACGGAGCCGAATGCAGCACCCTTCCTCCACCACGTGTGTACACAAAGGAGCGCTGGGCAGTGGGTGTTCTCAAGGCCAAGAGAGAAGCCCTTGTTCTGTGCTGCACCTGCTGGGTGGTTCAAAGGTTTTCTGACCTTCCTGCTCTGGAAGCTTTTCAGAGCTGAGGCTGCGCCTGGGCTGCGAAAGCGGAGAGGCGTAGAGGCCTTTCACACTGAAGGCGTGGGCCTGTTTCCCGTGGAGAAAGTGTACGTCGCCCAACCCCCACCCCCACCCCACCCCACCCCACCCCAACCCACCCCCAGCTGGAGGCGTGCGGGTTGACACCATTTTGTCCTGCCCATGGAAAATACAAAGAGGCGTACACGATTTGGGCTGTCTGGTGAGAGAATTTTGAAGCGGCGGCACCCTGAGTACCTTTCCCGAAGTTTGCTTCCTAGCTGGTTAAACTCGGCATTCAGAGGCGAGATGAGAACAAACTTGCTCCGCGTGCGGCGAAGTGCCCTGATGCCCTGCCCTAAATGTTTGAGCTTCTGGCCAGCGTCACGCAAGTACTTTGACACGTAGGAGTCTCCCTTTTACTCCAAGCTGTCCCTGTTGGCTGAAGCAGTCGGCGTGTCTGTATCGCAGCCTGGGAGGCCGGGCATTGGGGGAGTCTGCCAAGTGACTGGCCTCCATTTATAGCTAACTGAGAAACTGCGTCGAAGCTTTCGGGAGCCTCTTACAGGGAATGGTTGCAGTTGGGAATTGGAGACTGTGCTGGCAAACGTCAGCAGCTCCTCTCCCTCGGAGGGCTCTTGGTGTGCCGACTCCTAACAGCCAGCACGGTCCCCAGCTCGTGAACGGTCCCATTGCGAGCCGGTCTCGTCCGTGAAAGAGCCACGTGAGGCTGAGCTCCAACAGTCGGGCTCCACACCTGGAGCCTTTGGGACAGGGCAGTCCTGAGCCGATGTGCCCACCAGGGGACGCGACCAAAGTTGACGTACCACAGGAAAGTGCAATCAAGGCCTCGTGTTCTCTCCATGAAAGGAACGTGAGCTTGAAGGGTGATGCGTCAGCGTGCACCGTGAACAGCTCGCTGGTACGCCTGTCTTTGCCCCCTCTCACGGTCTCACGCACCCGGGCTCAGTTCCGTGCAGGAACGCTGAGTGGGAGCGCCAGCCTCGCTGCTGGACTCTAAAGCCTTCCACCCCCTAATGGCAGGTTGTGTGTGTCTCTCACGTGGGGGGAGGAATGAGGTCGCCCACAGAGGTTCTGACATGAAAGATCTAAAGACGCATGCTGCTGAGGAGCTTGTTCCTCATGGAGCGTCCCCGAAGGCCAGAAGAATGCCGACGGTCTCTTTCAAAGCGGCCGGACGCTCTGCCGTTCTAGGCCTGAGATACGGACCCTGTGACGGCACCGTAACCCCGCGAGATTCAGGAGACATCGCCAGTGCGAGTGGCAATCCGGAAGGAAGAGCCTCCAAGGCGGAGTGTCCTTTCCTGTACAAAACGGCGCCCAAGTGGCTGAGGCAGGGAGCATTTTCCTTCACAGAACCGGCATCCTCGTATGCCTGTGGGTTGCTCTAAAGAAACGACACTGTGAGCAACCTCTTCGAAAAGGCCTTCGCAAGCGACTTGGAGACAACAGCAGCGCAGTGGAGGCACAGACCGTTATCCTAGAGAGCAGCACAGTGTCTCTAGCAGCGATCGCTTCCCGGAGGATACTTAAGCCACACTGAGATTCCAGCAGGGAGTTTTGCCTTATAGCAGTACAACTCACTCAAGAAAGAGGGATGAGGTGTAGGGCTAATCTACGTGCGCTCACGCTCTGTGTCCCCGAGAAGGTTTCACGGAGCAGAAGGCATCACCGACCGCTACCACGTGTGTGCACCAAAGAAGCCCTGTGCCGTGGGTGTTCTCAGGCTGACAGCGAAGACCTAGGTGTGTGCTGCACCTGCGCTCGGTGGTTCACACGTTGCGTGACCCCTGTGCCTTTGGAAGATGTTCAGAGCGGGTGGCACCTGCGTGCTGCGAGTGCAAGAGGTGTAGAGTGTAGAGGCCTTTCACACTGGAGGAAGGGCTTGCGTCTCGTGGAGAGAACGTGTACGTCGCCCGGGAGATGGAGGCGCGCTCTTGACGCCATTTCCTCTGCCCGTTTAAAACACAAGTGTTTGTACTCGATCTGGGCTGCCTGGTGAAACGCTTGGCAGTCCGCATCACCCTGAGCACCTCTCCTGAAGTTTGATTCGTAGCTGGGTGAACTCGGGCTTCAGAGGCTTAGATGAGACCAAACGTGTTCAGCTTGTGGCGAAAGCCTTTGACCAGAGGCATATACGCTTGTGCTTGGGGCGAGGGCTAGGCAAGAATGTTTACACCCCGGGTTTTTATCTTTACCCTAAGCTGTGTCCCTTTAGGCTGCAGCAGGCGGAGAGAACCCGCGGAGAGAGAACAGCTGCGAGGTGGATGCACAGAACAGTCACCTCGACACCAGCCCCGGGGTCCCAAGCAACGATCCTTCCCCGGAGGGTACTTAACCCACCCCGGGATTCAAGCAGGGAGTTCGCCTTGTCCAACTCGCACAGGAGACTGGCATGAGATGTAGGGCTCATCTACTTGCGTTCACACTACGTGGCCCGGAGAAGTTCTCACGGAGCCGAATGCAGCACCCTTCCTCCACCACGTGTGTACACAAAGGAGCGCTGGGCAGTGGGTGTTCTCAAGGCCAAGAGAGAAGCCCTTGTTCTGTGCTGCACCTGCTGGGTGGTTCAAAGTTTTTCTGACCTTCCTGCTCTGGAAGATTTTCAGAGCTGAGGCTACGCCTGGGCTGCGAAAGCGGAGAGGCGTAGAGGCCTTTCACACTGAAGGCGGGGGCCTGTTTCCCATGGAGAAAGTGTACGTCGCCCAACCCCCACCCCCACCCCACCCCACCCCACCCCAACCCACCCCCAGCTGGAGGCGTGCGGGTTGACACCATTTTGTCCTGCCCATGGAAAATACAAAGAGGCGTACACGATTTGGGCTGTCTGGTGAGAGAATTTTGAAGCGGCGGCACCCTGAGTACCTTTCCCGAAGTTTGCTTCCTAGCTGGTTAAACTCGGCTTTCAGAGGCGAGATGAGAACAAACTTGCTCCGCGTGCGGCGAAGTGCCCTGATGCCCTGCCCTAAATGTTTGAGCTTCTGGCCAGCGTCACGCAAGTACTTTGACACGTAGGAGTCTCCCTTTTACTCC
This sequence comes from Orcinus orca, assembly GCF_937001465.1. Lineage (NCBI taxonomy): Eukaryota > Metazoa > Chordata > Mammalia > Artiodactyla > Delphinidae > Orcinus > Orcinus orca. The sequence goes on along the minus strand of NW_026043741.1, from coordinate 436,042 downwards.
AAGCTGTCCCTGTTGGCTGAAGCAGTCGGCGTGTCTGTATCGCAGCCTGGGAGGCCGGGCGTTGGGGGAGTCTGCCAAGTGACTGGCCTCCATTTATAGCTAACTGAGAAACTGCGTCGAAGCTTTCGGGAGCCTCTTACAGGGAATGGTTGCAGTTGGGAATTGGAGACTGTGCTGGCAAACGTCAGCAGCTCCTCTCCCTCGGAGGGCTCTTGGTGTGCCGACTCCTAACAGCCAGCACGGTCCCCAGCTCGTGAACGGTCCCATTGCGAGCCGGTCTCGTCCGTGAAAGAGCCACGTGAGGCTGAGCTCCAACAGTCGGGCTCCACACCTGGAGCCTTTGGGACAGGGCAGTCCTGAGCCGATGTGCCCACCAGGGGACGCGACCAAAGTTGACGTACCACAGGAAAGTGCAATCAAGGCCTCATGTTCTCTCCATGAAAGGAACGTGAGCTTGAAGGGTGATGCGTCAGCGTGCACCGTGAACAGCTCGTTGGTACGCCTGTCTTTGCCCCCTCTCACGGTCTCACGCACCCGGGCTCAGTTCCGTGCAGGAACGCTGAGTGGGAGCGCCAGCCTCGCTGCTGGACTCGAAAGCCTTCCACCCCCTAATGGCAGGTTGTGTGTGTCTCTCACGTGGGGGGAGGAATGAGGTCGCCCACAGAGGTTCTGCCATGAAAGATCTAAAGACGCACGCTGCTGAGGAGCTTGTTCCTCATGGAGCGTCCCCGAAGGCCAGAAGAATGCCGACGGTCTCTTTCAAAGCGGCCGGACGCTCTGCCGTTCTAGGCCTGAGATACGGACCCTGTGACGGCACCGTAACCCCGCGAGATTCAGGAGACATCGCCAGTGCGAGTGGCAATCCGGAAGGAAGAGCCTCCAAGGCGGAGTGTCCTTTCCTGTACAAAACGGCGCCCAAGTGGCTGAGGCAGGGAGCATTTTCCTTCACAGAACCGGCATCCTCGTATGCCTGTGGGTTGCTCTAAAGAAACGACACTGTGAGCAACCTCTTCGAAAAGGCCTTCGCAAGCGACTTGGAGACAACAGCAGCGCAGTGGAGGCACAGACCGTTATCCTAGAGAGCAGCACAGTGTCTCTAGCAGCGATCGCTTCCCGGAGGATACTTAAGCCACACCGAGATTCCAGCAGGGAGTTTTGCCTTATAGCAGTACAACTCACTCAAGAAAGAGGGATGAGGTGTAGGGCTAATCTACGTGCGCTCACGCTCTGTGTCCCCGAGAAGGTTTCACGGAGCAGAAGGCATCACCGACCGCTACCACGTGTGTGCACCAAAGAAGCCCTGTGCCGTGGGTGTTCTCAGGCCGACAGCGAAGACCTAGGTGTGTGCTGCACCCGCGCTCGGTGGTTCACACGTTGCGTGACCCCTGTGCCTTTGGAAGATGTTCAGAGCGGGTGGCACCTGCGTGCTGCGAGCGCAAGAGGTGTAGAGTGTAGAGGCCTTTCACACTGGAGGAAGGGCTTGCGTCTCGTGGAGAGAACGTGTACGTCGCCCGGGAGATGGAGGCGCGCTCTTGACACCATTTCCTCTGCCCGTTTAAAACACAAGTGTTTGTACTCGATCTGGGCTGCCTGGTGAAACGCTTGGCAGTCCGCATCACCCTGAGCACCTCTCCTGAAGTTTGATTCGTAGCTGGGTGAACTCGGGCTTCAGAGGCTTAGATGAGACCAAACGTGTTCAGCTTGTGGCGAAAGCCTTTGACCAGAGGCATATACGCTTGTGCTTGGGGCGAGGGCTAGGCAAGAACGTTTACACCCCGGGTTTTTATCTTTACCCTAAGCTGTGTCCCTTTTGGCTGCAGCAGGCGGAGAGAACCCGCGGAGAGAGAACAGCTGCGAGGTGGATGCACAGAACAGTCACCTCGACACCAGCCCCGGGGTCCCAAGCAACGATCCTTCCCCGGAGGGTACTTAACCCACCCCGGGATTCAAGCAGGGAGTTCGCCTTGTCCAACTCGCACAGGAGACTGGCATGAGATGTAGGGCTCATCTACTTGCGTTCACACTACGTGGCCCGGAGAAGTTCTCACGGAGCCGAATGCAGCACCCTTCCTCCACCACGTGTGTACACAAAGGAGCGCTGGGCAGTGGGTGTTCTCAAGGCCAAGAGAGAAGCCCTTGTTCTGTGCTGCACCTGCTGGGTGGTTCAAAGGTTTTCTGACCTTCCTGCTCTGGAAGCTTTTCAGAGCTGAGGCTGCGCCTGGGCTGCGAAAGCGGAGAGGCGTAGAGGCCTTTCACACTGAAGGCGTGGGCCTGTTTCCCATGGAGAAAGTGTACGTCGCCCAACCCCCACCCCCACCCCACCCCACCCCACCCCAACCCACCCCCAGCTGGAGGCGTGCGGGTTGACACCATTTTGTCCTGCCCATGGAAAATACAAAGAGGCGTACACGATTTGGGCTGTCTGGTGAGAGAATTTTGAAGCGGCGGCACCCTGAGTACCTTTCCCGAAGTTTGCTTCCTAGCTGGTTAAACTCGGCTTTCAGAGGCGAGATGAGAACAAACTTGCTCCGCGTGCGGCGAAGTGCCCTGATGCCCTGCCCTAAATGTTTGAGCTTCTGGCCAGCGTCACGCAAGTACTTTGACACGTAGGAGTCTCCCTTTTACTCCAAGCTGTCCCTGTTGGCTGAAGCAGTCGGCGTGTCTGTATCGCAGCCTGGGAGGCCGGGCGTTGGGGGAGTCTGCCAAGTGACTGGCCTCCACTTATAGCTAACTGAGAAACTGCGTCGAAGCTTTCGGGAGCCTCTTACAGGGAATGGTTGCAGTTGGGAATTGGAGACTGTGCTGGCAAACGTCAGCAGCTCCTCTCCCTCGGAGGGCTCTTGGTGTGCCGACTCCTAACAGCCAGCACGGTCCCCAGCTCGTGAACGGTCCCATTGCGAGCCGGTCTCGTCCGTGAAAGAGCCACGTGAGGCTGAGCTCCAACAGTCGGGCTCCACACCTGGAGCCTTTGGGACAGGGCAGTCCTGAGCCGATGTGCCCACCAGGGGACGCGACCAAAGTTTACGTACCACAGGAAAGCGCAATCAAGGCCTCGTGTTCTCTCCATGAAAGGAACGTGAGCTTGAAGGGTGATGCGTCAGCGTGCACCGTGAACAGCTCGCTGGTACGCCTGTCTTTGCCCCCTCTCACGGTCTCACGCACCCGGGCTCAGTTCCGTGCAGGAACGCTGAGTGGGAGCGCCAGCCTCGCTGCTGGACTCTAAAGCCTTCCACCCCCTAATGGCAGGTTGTGTGTGTCTCTCACGTGGGGGGAGGAATGAGGTCGCCCACAGAGGTTCTGCCATGAAAGATCTAAAGACGCACGCTGCTGAGGAGCTTGTTCCTCATGGAGCGTCCCCGAAGGCCAGAAGAATGCCGACGGTCTCTTTCAAAGTGGCCGGACGCTCTGCCGTTCTAGGCCTGAGATACGGACCCTGTGACGGCACCGTAACCCCGCGAGATTCAGGAGACATCGCCAGTGCGAGTGGCAATCCGGAAGGAAGAGCCTCCAAGGCGGAGTGTCCTTTCCTGTACAAAACGGCGCCCAAGTGGCTGAGGCAGGGAGCATTTTCCTTCACAGAACCGGCATCCTCGTATGCCTGTGGGTTGCTCTAAAGAAACGACACTGTGAGCAACCTCTTCGAAAAGGCCTTCGCAAGCGACTTGGAGACAACAGCAGCGCAGTGGAGGCACAGACCGTTATCCTAGAGAGCAGCACAGTGTCTCTAGCAGCGATCGCTTCCCGGAGGATACTTAAGACACACCGAGATTCCAGCAGGGAGTTTTGCCTTATAGCAGTACAACTCACTCAAGAAAGAGGGATGAGGTGTAGGGCTAATCTACGTGCGCTCACGCTCTGTGTCCCCGAGAAGGTTTCACGGAGCAGAAGGCATCACCGACCGCTACCACGTGTGTGCACCAAAGAAGCCCTGTGCCGTGGGTGTTCTCAGGCCGACAGCGAAGACCTAGGTGTGTGCTGCACCCGCGCTCGGTGGTTCACACGTTGCGTGACCCCTGTGCCTTTGGAAGATGTTCAGAGCGGGTGGCACCTGCGTGCTGTGAGCGCAAGAGGTGTAGAGTGTAGAGGCCTTTCACACTGGAGGAAGGGCTTGCGTCTCGTGGAGAGAACGTGTACGTCGCCCGGGAGATGGAGGCGCGCTCTTGACACCATTTCCTCTGCCCGTTTAAAACACAAGTGTTTGTACTCGATCTGGGCTGCCTGGTGAAACGCTTGGCAGTCCGCATCACCCTGAGCACCTCTCCTGAAGTTTGATTCGTAGCTGGGTGAACTCGGGCTTCAGAGGCTTAGATGAGACCAAACGTGTTCAGCTTGTGGCGAAAGCCTTTGACCAGAGGCATATACGCTTGTGCTTGGGGCGAGGGCTAGGCAAGAACGTTTACACCCCGGGTTTTTATCTTTACCCTAAGCTGTGTCCCTTTTGGCTGCAGCAGGCGGAGAGAACCCGCGGAGAGAGAACAGCTGCGAGGTGGATGCACAGAACAGTCACCTCGACACCAGCCCCGGGGTCCCAAGCAACGATCCTTCCCCGGAGGGTACTTAACCCACCCCGGGATTCAAGCAGGGAGTTCGCCTTGTCCAACTCGCACAGGAGACTGGCATGAGATGTAGGGCTCATCTACTTGCGTTCACACTACGTGGCCCGGAGAAGTTCTCACGGAGCCGAATGCAGCACCCTTCCTCCACCACGTGTGTACACAAAGGAGCGCTGGGCAGTGGGTGTTCTCAAGGCCAAGAGAGAAGCCCTTGTTCTGTGCTGCACCTGCTGGGTGGTTCAAAGGTTTTCTGACCTTCCTGCTCTGGAAGCTTTTCAGAGCTGAGGCTACGCCGGGGCTGCGAAAGCGGAGAGGCGTAGAGGCCTTTCACACTGAAGGCGTGGGCCTGTTTCCCATGGAGAAAGTGTACGTCGCCCAAACCCCACCCCCACCCCACCCCACCCCACCCCAACCCACCCCCAGCTGGAGGCGTGCGGGTTGACACCATTTTGTCCTGCCCATGGAAAATACAAAGAGGCGTACACGATTTGGGCTGTCTGGTGAGAGAATTTTGAAGCGGCGGCACCCTGAGTACCTTTCCCGAAGTTTGCTTCCTAGCTGGTTAAACTCGGCTTTCAGAGGCGAGATGAGAACAAACTTGCTCCGCGTGCGGCGAAGTGCCCTGATGCCCTGCCCTAAATGTTTGCGCTTCTGGCCAGCGTCACGCAAGTACTTTGACACGTAGGAGTCTCCCTTTTACTCCAAGCTGTCCCTGTTGGCTGAAGCAGTCGGCGTGTCTGTATCGCAGCCTGGGAGGCCGGGCGTTGGGGGAGTCTGCCAAGTGACTGGCCTCCACTTATAGCTAACTGAGAAACTGCGTCGAAGCTTTCGGGAGCCTCTTACAGGGAATGGTTGCAGTTGGGAATTGGAGACTGTGCTGGCAAACGTCAGCAGCTCCTCTCCCTCGGAGGGCTCTTGGTGTGCCGACTCCTAACAGCCAGCACGGTCCCCAGCTCGTGAACGGTCCCATTGCGAGCCGGTCTCGTCCGTGAAAGAGCCACGTGAGGCTGAGCTCCAACAGTCGGGCTCCACACCTGGAGCCTTTGGGACAGGGCAGTCCTGAGCCGATGTGCCCACCAGGGGACGCGACCAAAGTTTACGTACCACAGGAAAGCGCAATCAAGGCCTCGTGTTCTCTCCATGAAAGGAACGTGAGCTTGAAGGGTGATGCGTCAGCGTGCACCGTGAACAGCTCGCTGGTACGCCTGTCTTTGCCCCCTCTCACGGTCTCACGCACCCGGGCTCAGTTCCGTGCAGGAACGCTGAGTGGGAGCGCCAGCCTCGCTGCTGGACTCTAAAGCCTTCCACCCCCTAATGGCAGGTTGTGTGTGTCTCTCACGTGGGGGGAGGAATGAGGTCGCCCACAGAGGTTCTGCCATGAAAGATCTAAAGACGCACGCTGCTGAGGAGCTTGTTCCTCATGGAGCGTCCCCGAAGGCCAGAAGAATGCCGACGGTCTCTTTCAAAGTGGCCGGACGCTCTGCCGTTCTAGGCCTGAGATACGGACCCTGTGACGGCACCGTAACCCCGCGAGATTCAGGAGACATCGCCAGTGCGAGTGGCAATCCGGAAGGAAGAGCCTCCAAGGCGGAGTGTCCTTTCCTGTACAAAACGGCGCCCAAGTGGCTGAGGCAGGGAGCATTTTCCTTCACAGAACCGGCATCCTCGTATGCCTGTGGGTTGCTCTAAAGAAACGACACTGTGAGCAACCTCTTCGAAAAGGCCTTCGCAAGCGACTTGGAGACAACAGCAGCGCAGTGGAGGCACAGACCGTTATCCTAGAGAGCAGCACAGTGTCTCTAGCAGCGATCGCTTCCCGGAGGATACTTAAGCCACACCGAGATTCCAGCAGGGAGTTTTGCCTTATAGCAGTACAACTCACTCAAGAAAGAGGGATGAGGTGTAGGGCTAATCTACGTGCGCTCACGCTCTGTGTCCCCGAGAAGGTTTCACGGAGCAGAAGGCATCACCGACCGCTACCACGTGTGTGCACCAAAGAAGCCCTGTGCCGTGGGTGTTCTCAGGCCGACAGCGAAGACCTAGGTGTGTGCTGCACCCGCGCTCGGTGGTTCACACGTTGCGTGACCCCTGTGCCTTTGGAAGATGTTCAGAGCGGGTGGCACCTGCGTGCTGTGAGCGCAAGAGGTGTAGAGTGTAGAGGCCTTTCACACTGGAGGAAGGGCTTGCGTCTCGTGGAGAGAACGTGTACGTCGCCCGGGAGATGGAGGCGCGCTCTTGACACCATTTCCTCTGCCCGTTTAAAACACAAGTGTTTGTACTCGATCTGGGCTGCCTGGTGAAACGCTTGGCAGTCCGCATCACCCTGAGCACCTCTCCTGAAGTTTGATTCGTAGCTGGGTGAACTCGGGCTTCAGAGGCTTAGATGAGACCAAACGTGTTCAGCTTGTGGCGAAAGCCTTTGACCAGAGGCATATACGCTTGTGCTTGGGGCGAGGGCTAGGCAAGAACGTTTACACCCCGGGTTTTTATCTTTACCCTAAGCTGTGTCCCTTTTGGCTGCAGCAGGCGGAGAGAACCCGCGGAGAGAGAACAGCTGCGAGGTGGATGCACAGAACAGTCACCTCGACACCAGCCCCGGGGTCCCAAGCAACGATCCTTCCCCGGAGGGTACTTAACCCACCCCGGGATTCAAGCAGGGAGTTCGCCTTGTCCAACTCGCACAGGAGACTGGCATGAGATGTAGGGCTCATCTACTTGCGTTCACACTACGTGGCCCGGAGAAGTTCTCACGGAGCCGAATGCAGCACCCTTCCTCCACCACGTGTGTACACAAAGGAGCGCTGGGCAGTGGGTGTTCTCAAGGCCAAGAGAGAAGCCCTTGTTCTGTGCTGCACCTGCTGGGTGGTTCAAAGGTTTTCTGACCTTCCTGCTCTGGAAGCTTTTCAGAGCTGAGGCTACGCCGGGGCTGCGAAAGCGGAGAGGCGTAGAGGCCTTTCACACTGAAGGCGTGGGCCTGTTTCCCATGGAGAAAGTGTACGTCGCCCAAACCCCACCCCCACCCCACCCCACCCCACCCCAACCCACCCCCAGCTGGAGGCGTGCGGGTTGACACCATTTTGTCCTGCCCATGGAAAATACAAAGAGGCGTACACGATTTGGGCTGTCTGGTGAGAGAATTTTGAAGCGGCGGCACCCTGAGTACCTTTCCCGAAGTTTGCTTCCTAGCTGGTTAAACTCGGCTTTCAGAGGCGAGATGAGAACAAACTTGCTCCGCGTGCGGCGAAGTGCCCTGATGCCCTGCCCTAAATGTTTGCGCTTCTGGCCAGCGTCACGCAAGTACTTTGACACGTAGGAGTCTCCCTTTTACTCCAAGCTGTCCCTGTTGGCTGAAGCAGTCGGCGTGTCTGTATCGCAGCCTGGGAGGCCGGGCGTTGGGGGAGTCTGCCAAGTGACTGGCCTCCACTTATAGCTAACTGAGAAACTGCGTCGAAGCTTTCGGGAGCCTCTTACAGGGAATGGTTGCAGTTGGGAATTGGAGACTGTGCTGGCAAACGTCAGCAGCTCCTCTCCCTCGGAGGGCTCTTGGTGTGCCGACTCCTAACAGCCAGCACGGTCCCCAGCTCGTGAACGGTCCCATTGCGAGCCGGTCTCGTCCGTGAAAGAGCCACGTGAGGCTGAGCTCCAACAGTCGGGCTCCACACCTGGAGCCTTTGGGACAGGGCAGTCCTGAGCCGATGTGCCCACCAGGGGACGCGACCAAAGTTGACGTACCACAGGAAAGCGCAATCAAGGCCTCGTGTTCTCTCCATGAAAGGAACGTGAGCTTGAAGGGTGATGCGTCAGCGTGCACCGTGAACAGCTCGCTGGTACGCCTGTCTTTGCCCCCTCTCACGGTCTCACGCACCCGGGCTCAGTTCCGTGCAGGAACGCTGAGTGGGAGCGCCAGCCTCGCTGCTGGACTCTAAAGCCTTCCACCCCCTAATGGCAGGTTGTGTGTGTCTCTCACGTGGGGGGAGGAATGAGGTCGCCCACAGAGGTTCTGCCATGAAAGATCTAAAGACGCACGCTGCTGAGGAGCTTGTTCCTCATGGAGCATCCCCGAAGGCCAGAAGAATGCCGACGGTCTCTTTCAAAGCGGCCGGACGCTCTGCCGTTCTAGGCCTGAGATACGGACCCTGTGACGGCACCGTAACCCCGTGAGATTCAGGAGACATCGCCAGTGCGAGTGGCAATCCGGAAGGAAGAGCCTCCAAGGCGGAGTGTCCTTTCCTGTACAAAACGGCGCCCAAGTGGCTGAGGCAGGGAGCATTTTCCTTCACAGAACCGGCATCCTCGTATGCCTGTGGGTTGCTCTAAAGAAACGACACTGTGAGCAACCTCTTCGAAAAGGCCTTCGCAAGCGACTTGGAGACAACAGCAGCGCAGTGGAGGCACAGACCGTTATCCTAGAGAGCAGCACAGTGTCTCTAGCAGCGATCGCTTCCCGGAGGATACTTAAGCCACACCGAGATTCCAGCAGGGAGTTTTGCCTTATAGCAGTACAACTCACTCAAGAAAGAGGGATGAGGTGTAGGGCTAATCTACGTGCGCTCACGCTCTGTGTCCCCGAGAAGGTTTCACGGAGCAGAAGGCATCACCGACCGCTACCACGTGTGTGCACCAAAGAAGCCCTGTGCCGTGGGTGTTCTCAGGCCGACAGCGAAGACCTAGGTGTGTGCTGCACCCGCGCTCGGTGGTTCACACGTTGCGTGACCCCTGTGCCTTTGGAAGATGTTCAGAGCGGGTGGCACCTGCGTGCTGCGAGCGCAAGAGGTGTAGAGTGTAGAGGCCTTTCACACTGGAGGAAGGGCTTGCGTCTCGTGGAGAGAACGTGTACGTCGCCCGGGAGATGGAGGCGCGCTCTTGACACCATTTCCTCTGCCCGTTTAAAACACAAGTGTTTGTACTCGATCTGGGCTGCCTGGTGAAACGCTTGGCAGTCCGCATCACCCTGAGCACCTCTCCTGAAGTTTGATTCGTAGCTGGGTGAACTCGGGCTTCAGAGGCTTAGATGAGACCAAACGTGTTCAGCTTGTGGCGAAAGCCTTTGACCAGAGGCATATACGCTTGTGCTTGGGGCGAGGGCTAGGCAAGAACGTTTACACCCCGGGTTTTTATCTTTACCCTAAGCTGTGTCCCTTTTGGCTGCAGCAGGCGGAGAGAACCCGCGGAGAGAGAACAGCTGCGAGGTGGATGCACAGAACAGTCACCTCGACACCAGCCCCGGGGTCCCAAGCAACGATCCTTCCCCGGAGGGTACTTAACCCACCCCGGGATTCAAGCAGGGAGTTCGCCTTGTCCAACTCGCACAGGAGACTGGCATGAGATGTAGGGCTCATCTACTTGCGTTCACACTACGTGGCCCGGAGAAGTTCTCACGGAGCCGAATGCAGCACCCTTCCTCCACCACGTGTGTACACAAAGGAGCGCTGGGCAGTGGGTGTTCTCAAGGCCAAGAGAGAAGCCCTTGTTCTGTGCTGCACCTGCTGGGTGGTTCAAAGGTTTTCTGACCTTCCTGCTCTGGAAGCTTTTCAGAGCTGAGGCTACGCCGGGGCTGCGAAAGCGGAGAGGCGTAGAGGCCTTTCACACTGAAGGCGTGGGCCTGTTTCCCATGGAGAAAGTGTACGTCGCCCAAACCCCACCCCCACCCCACCCCACCCCACCCCAACCCACCCCCAGCTGGAGGCGTGCGGGTTGACACCATTTTGTCCTGCCCATGGAAAATACAAAGAGGCGTACACGATTTGGGCTGTCTGGTGAGAGAATTTTGAAGCGGCGGCACCCTGAGTACCTTTCCCGAAGTTTGCTTCCTAGCTGGTTAAACTCGGCTTTCAGAGGCGAGATGAGAACAAACTTGCTCCGCGTGCGGCGAAGTGCCCTGATGCCCTGCCCTAAATGTTTGCGCTTCTGGCCAGCGTCACGCAAGTACTTTGACACGTAGGAGTCTCCCTTTTACTCCAAGCTGTCCCTGTTGGCTGAAGCAGTCGGCGTGTCTGTATCGCAGCCTGGGAGGCCGGGCGTTGGGGGAGTCTGCCAAGTGACTGGCCTCCACTTATAGCTAACTGAGAAACTGCGTCGAAGCTTTCGGGAGCCTCTTACAGGGAATGGTTGCAGTTGGGAATTGGAGACTGTGCTGGCAAACGTCAGCAGCTCCTCTCCCTCGGAGGGCTCTTGGTGTGCCGACTCCTAACAGCCAGCACGGTCCCCAGCTCGTGAACGGTCCCATTGCGAGCCGGTCTCGTCCGTGAAAGAGCCACGTGAGGCTGAGCTCCAACAGTCGGGCTCCACACCTGGAGCCTTTGGGACAGGGCAGTCCTGAGCCGATGTGCCCACCAGGGGACGCGACCAAAGTTGACGTACCACAGGAAAGCGCAATCAAGGCCTCGTGTTCTCTCCATGAAAGGAACGTGAGCTTGAAGGGTGATGCGTCAGCGTGCACCGTGAACAGCTCGCTGGTACGCCTGTCTTTGCCCCCTCTCACGGCCTCACGCACCCGGGCTCAGTTCCGTGCAGGAACGCTGAGTGGGAGCGCCAGCCTCGCTGCTGGACTCTAAAGCCTTCCACCCCCTAATGGCAGGTTGTGTGTGTCTCTCACGTGGGGGGAGGAATGAGGTCGCCCACAGAGGTTCTGCCATGAAAGATCTAAAGACGCACGCTGCTGAGGAGCTTGTTCCTCATGGAGCGTCCCCGAAGGCCAGAAGAATGCCGGCGTTCTCTTTCAAAGCTGCGGGACGCTCTGCCGTTCTAGGCCTGAGATACGGACCCTGTGACGGCACCGTAACCCCGCGAGATTCAGGAGACATCGCCAGTGCGAGTGGCAATCCGGAAGGAAGAGCCTCCAAGGCGGAGTGTCCTTTCCTGTACAAAACGGCGCCCAAGTGGCTGAGGCAGGGAGCATTTTCCTTCACAGAACCGGCATCCTCGTATGCCTGTGGGTTGCTCTAAAGAAACGACACTGTGAGCAACCTCTTCGAAAAGGCCTTCGCAAGCGACTTGGAGACAACAGCAGCGCAGTGGAGGCACAGACCGTTATCCTAGAGAGCAGCACAGTGTCTCTAGCAGCGATCGCTTCCCGGAGGATACTTAAGCCACACCGAGATTCCAGCAGGGAGTTTTGCCTTATAGCAGTACAACTCACTCAAGAAAGAGGGATGAGGTGTAGGGCTAATCTACGTGCGCTCACGCTCTGTGTCCCCGAGAAGGTTTCACGGAGCAGAAGGCATCACCGACCGCTACCACGTGTGTGCACCAAAGAAGCCCTGTGCCGTGGGTGTTCTCAGGCCGACAGCGAAGACCTAGGTGTGTGCTGCACCCGCGCTCGGTGGTTCACACGTTGCGCGACCCCTGTGCCTTTGGAAGATGTTCAGAGCGGGTGGCACCTGCGTGCTGCGAGCGCAAGAGGTGTAGAGTGTAGAGGCCTTTCACACTGGAGGAAGGGCTTGCGTCTCGTGGAGAGAACGTGTACGTCGCCCGGGAGATGGAGGCGCGCTCTTGACACCATTTCCTCTGCCCGTTTAAAACACAAGTGTTTGTACTCGATCTGGGCTGCCTGGTGAAACGCTTGGCAGTCCGCATCACCCTGAGCACCTCTCCTGAAGTTTGATTCGTAGCTGGGTGAACTCGGGCTTCAGAGGCTTAGATGAGACCAAACGTGTTCAGCTTGTGGCGAAAGCCTTTGACCAGAGGCATATACGCTTGTGCTTGGGGCGAGGGCTAGGCAAGAACGTTTACACCCCGGGTTTTTATCTTTACCCTAAGCTGTGTCCCTTTTGGCTGCAGCAGGCGGAGAGAACCCGCGGAGAGAGAACAGCTGCGAGGTGGATGCACAGAACAGTCACCTCGACACCAGCCCCGGGGTCCCAAGCAACGATCCTTCCCCGGAGGGTACTTAACCCACCCCGGGATTCAAGCAGGGAGTTCGCCTTGTCCAACTCGCACAGGAGACTGGCATGAGATGTAGGGCTCATCTACTTGCGTTCACACTACGTGGCCCGGAGAAGTTCTCACGGAGCCGAATGCAGCACCCTTCCTCCACCACTTGTGTACACAAAGGAGCGCTGGGCAGTGGGTGTTCTCAAGGCCAAGAGAGAAGCCCTTGTTCTGTGCTGCACCTGCTGGGTGGTTCAAAGGTTTTCTGACCTTCCTGCTCTGGAAGCTTTTCAGAGCTGAGGCTACGCCTGGGCTGCGAAAGCGGAGAGGCGTAGAGGCCTTTCACACTGAAGGCGTGGGCCTGTTTCCCATGGAGAAAGTGTACGTCGCCCAACCCCCACCCCCACCCCACCCCACCCCACCCCAACCCACCCCCAGCTGGAGGTGTGCGGGTTGACACCATTTTGTCCTGCCCATGGAAAATACAAAGAGGCGTACACGATTTGGGCTGTCTGGTGAGAGAATTTTGAAGCGGCGGCACCCTGAGTACCTTTCCCGAAGTTTGCTTCCTAGCTGGTTAAACTCGGCTTTCAGAGGCGAGATGAGAACAAACTTGCTCCGCGTGCGGCGAAGTGCCCTGATGCCCTGCCCTAAATGTTTGAGCTTCTGGCCAGCGTCATGCAAGTACTTTGACACGTAGGAGTCTCCCTTTTACTCCAAGCTGTCCCTGTTGGCTGAAGCAGTCGGCGTGTCTGTATCGCAGCCTGGGAGGCCGGGCGTTGGGGGAGTCTGCCAAGTGACTGGCCTCCATTTATAGCTAACTGAGAAACTGCGTCGAAGCTTTCGGGAGCCTCTTACAGGGAATGGTTGCAGTTGGGAATTGGAGACTGTGCTGGCAAACGTCAGCAGCTCCTCTCCCTCGGAGGGCTCTTGGTGTGCCGACTCCTAACAGCCAGCACGGTCCCCAGCTCGTGAACGGTCCCATTGCGAGCCGGTCTCGTCCGTGAAAGAGCCACGTGAGGCTGAGCTCCAACAGTCGGGCTCCACACCTGGAGCCTTTGGGACAGGGCAGTCCTGAGCCGATGTGCCCACCAGGGGACGCGACCAAAGTTTACGTACCACAGGAAAGCGCAATCAAGGCCTCGTGTTCTCTCCATGAAAGGAACGTGAGCTTGAAGGGTGATGCGTCAGCGTGCACCGTGAACAGCTCGCTGGTACGCCTGTCTTTGCCCCCTCTCACGGTCGCACGCACCCGGGCTCAGTTCCGTGCAGGAACGCTGAGTGGGAGCGCCAGCCTCGCTGCTGGACTCTAAAGCCTTCCACCCCCTAATGGCAGGTTGTGTGTGTCTCTCACGTGGGGGGAGGAATGAGGTCGCCCACAGAGGTTCTGCCATGAAAGATCTAAAGACGCACGCTGCTGAGGAGCTTGTTCCTCATGGAGCGTCCCCGAAAGCCAGAAGAATGCCGACGGTCTCTTTCAAATCTGCCGGACGCTCTGCCGTTCTAGGCCTGAGATACGGACCCTGTGACGGCACCGTAACCCCGCGAGATTCAGGAGACATCGCCAGTGCGAGTGGCAATCCGGAAGGAAGAGCCTCCAAGGCGGAGTGTCCTTTCCTGTACAAAACGGCGCCCAAGTGGCTGAGGCAGGGAGCATTTTCCTTCACAGAACCGGCATCCTCGTATGCCTGTGGGTTGCTCTAAAGAAACGACACTGTGAGCAACCTCTTCGAAAAGGCCTTCGCAAGCGACTTGGAGACAACAGCAGCGCAGTGGAGGCACAGACCGTTATCCTAGAGAGCAGCACAGTGTCTCTAGCAGCGATCGCTTCCCGGAGGATACTTAAGCCACACCGAGATTCCAGCAGGGAGTTTTGCCTTATAGCAGTACAACTCACTCAAGAAAGAGGGATGAGGTGTAGGGCTAATCTACGTGCGCTCACGCTCTGTGTCCCCGAGAAGGTTTCCGGAGCAGAAGGCATCACCGACCGCTACCACGTGTGTGCACCAAAGAAGCCCTGTGCCGTGGGTGTTCTCAGGCCGACAGCGAAGACCTAGGTGTGTGCTGCACCCGCGCTCGGTGGTTCACACGTTGCGCGACCCCTGTGCCTTTGGAAGATGTTCAGAGCGGGTGGCACCTGCGTGCTGCGAGCGCAAGAGGTGTAGAGTGTAGAGGCCTTTCACACTGGAGGAAGGGCTTGCGTCTCGTGGAGAGAACGTGTACGTCGCCCGGGAGATGGAGGCGCGCTCTTGACACCATTTCCTCTGCCCGTTTAAAACACAAGTGTTTGTACTCGATCTGGGCTGCCTGGTGAAACGCTTGGCAGTCCGCATCACCCTGAGCACCTCTCCTGAAGTTTGATTCGTAGCTGGGTGAACTCGGGCTTCAGAGGCTTAGATGAGACCAAACGTGTTCAGCTTGTGGCGAAAGCCTTTGACCAGAGGCATATACGCTTGTGCTTGGGGCGAGGGCTAGGCAAGAACGTTTACACCCCGGGTTTTTATCTTTACCCTAAGCTGTGTCCCTTTTGGCTGCAGCAGGCGGAGAGAACCCGCGCAGAGAGAACAGCTGCGAGGTGGATGCACAGAACAGTCACCTCGACACCAGCCCCGGGGTCCCAAGCAACGATCCTTCCCCGGAGGGTACTTAACCCACCCCGGGATTCAAGCAGGGAGTTCGCCTTGTCCAACTCGCACAGGAGACTGGCATGAGATGTAGGGCTCATCTACTTGCGTTCACACTACGTGGCCCGGAGAAGTTCTCACGGAGCCGAATGCAGCACCCTTCCTCCACCACGTGTGTACACAAAGGAGCGCTGGGCAGTGGGTGTTCTCAAGGCCAAGAGAGAAGCCCTTGTTCTGTGCTGCACCTGCTGGGTGGTTCAAAGGTTTTCTGACCTTCCTGCTCTGGAAGCTTTTCAGAGCTGAGGTTACGCCTGGGCTGCGAAAGCGGAGAGGCGTAGAGGCCTTTCACACTGAAGGCGTGGGCCTGTTTCCCATGGAGAAAGTGTACGTCGCCCAACCCCCACCCCCACCCCACCCCACCCCACCCCAACCCACCCCCAGCTGGAGGCGTGCGGGTTGACACCATTTTGTCCTGCCCATGGAAAATACAAAGAGGCGTACACGATTTGGGCTGTCTGGTGAGAGAATTTTGAAGCGGCGGCACCCTGAGTACCTTTCCCGAAGTTTGCTTCCTAGCTGGTTAAACTCGGCTTTCAGAGGCGAGATGAGAACAAACTTGCTCCGCGTGCGGCGAAGTGCCCTGATGCCCTGCCCTAAATGTTTGCGCTTCTGGCCAGCGTCACGCAAGTACTTTGACACGTAGGAGTCTCCCTTTTACTCCAAGCTGTCCCTGTTGGCTGAAGCAGTCGGCGTGTCTGTATCGCAGCCTGGGAGGCCGGGCGTTGGGGGAGTCTGCCAAGTGACTGGCCTCCATTTATAGCTAACTGAGAAACTGCGTCGAAGCTTTCGGGAGCCTCTTACAGGGAATGGTTGCAGTTGGGAATTGGAGACTGTGCTGGCAAACGTCAGCAGCTCCTCTCCCTCGGAGGGCTCTTGGTGTGCCGACTCCTAACAGCCAGCACGGTCCCCAGCTCGTGAACGGTCCCATTGCGAGCCGGTCTCGTCCGTGAAAGAGCCACGTGAGGCTGAGCTCCAACAGTCGGGCTCCACACCTGGAGCCTTTGGGACAGGGCAGTCCTGAGCCGATGTGCCCACCAGGGGACGCGACCAAAGTTTACGTACCACAGGAAAGCGCAATCAAGGCCTCGTGTTCTCTCCATGAAAGGAACGTGAGCTTGAAGGGTGATGCGTCAGCGTGCACCGTGAACAGCTCGCTGGTACGCCTGTCTTTGCCCCCTCTCACGGTCGCACGCACCCGGGCTCAGTTCCGTGCAGGAACGCTGAGTGGGAGCGCCAGCCTCGCTGCTGGACTCTAAAGCCTTCCACCCCCTAATGGCAGGTTGTGTGTGTCTCTCACGTGGGGGGAGGAATGAGGTCGCCCACAGAGGTTCTGCCATGAAAGATCTAAAGACGCACGCTGCTGAGGAGCTTGTTCCTCATGGAGCGTCCCCGAAAGCCAGAAGAATGCCGACGGTCTCTTTCAAATCTGCCGGACGCTCTGCCGTTCTAGGCCTGAGATACGGACCCTGTGACGGCACCGTAACCCCGCGAGATTCAGGAGACATCGCCAGTGCGAGTGGCAATCCGGAAGGAAGAGCCTCCAAGGCGGAGTGTCCTTTCCTGTACAAAACGGCGCCCAAGTGGCTGAGGCAGGGAGCATTTTCCTTCACAGAACCGGCATCCTCGTATGCCTGTGGGTTGCTCTAAAGAAACGACACTGTGAGCAACCTCTTCGAAAAGGCCTTCGCAAGCGACTTGGAGACAACAGCAGCGCAGTGGAGGCACAGACCGTTATCCTAGAGAGCAGCACAGTGTCTCTAGCAGCGATCGCTTCCCGGAGGATACTTAAGCCACACCGAGATTCCAGCAGGGAGTTTTGCCTTATAGCAGTACAACTCACTCAAGAAAGAGGGATGAGGTGTAGGGCTAATCTACGTGCGCTCACGCTCTGTGTCCCCGAGAAGGTTTCCGGAGCAGAAGGCATCACCGACCGCTACCACGTGTGTGCACCAAAGAAGCCCTGTGCCGTGGGTGTTCTCAGGCCGACAGCGAAGACCTAGGTGTGTGCTGCACCCGCGCTCGGTGGTTCACACGTTGCGCGACCCCTGTGCCTTTGGAAGATGTTCAGAGCGGGTGGCACCTGCGTGCTGCGAGCGCAAGAGGTGTAGAGTGTAGAGGCCTTTCACACTGGAGGAAGGGCTTGCGTCTCGTGGAGAGAACGTGTACGTCGCCCGGGAGATGGAGGCGCGCTCTTGACACCATTTCCTCTGCCCGTTTAAAACACAAGTGTTTGTACTCGATCTGGGCTGCCTGGTGAAACGCTTGGCAGTCCGCATCACCCTGAGCACCTCTCCTGAAGTTTGATTCGTAGCTGGGTGAACTCGGGCTTCAGAGGCTTAGATGAGACCAAACGTGTTCAGCTTGTGGCGAAAGCCTTTGACCAGAGGCATATACGCTTGTGCTTGGGGCGAGGGCTAGGCAAGAACGTTTACACCCCGGGTTTTTATCTTTACCCTAAGCTGTGTCCCTTTTGGCTGCAGCAGGCGGAGAGAACCCGCGCAGAGAGAACAGCTGCGAGGTGGATGCACAGAACAGTCACCTCGACACCAGCCCCGGGGTCCCAAGCAACGATCCTTCCCCGGAGGGTACTTAACCCACCCCGGGATTCAAGCAGGGAGTTCGCCTTGTCCAACTCGCACAGGAGACTGGCATGAGATGTAGGGCTCATCTACTTGCGTTCACACTACGTGGCCCGGAGAAGTTCTCACGGAGCCGAATGCAGCACCCTTCCTCCACCACGTGTGTACACAAAGGAGCGCTGGGCAGTGGGTGTTCTCAAGGCCAAGAGAGAAGCCCTTGTTCTGTGCTGCACCTGCTGGGTGGTTCAAAGGTTTTCTGACCTTCCTGCTCTGGAAGCTTTTCAGAGCTGAGGTTACGCCTGGGCTGCGAAAGCGGAGAGGCGTAGAGGCCTTTCACACTGAAGGCGTGGGCCTGTTTCCCATGGAGAAAGTGTACGTCGCCCAACCCCCACCCCCACCCCACCCCACCCCACCCCAACCCACCCCCAGCTGGAGGCGTGCGGGTTGACACCATTTTGTCCTGCCCATGGAAAATACAAAGAGGCGTACACGATTTGGGCTGTCTGGTGAGAGAATTTTGAAGCGGCGGCACCCTGAGTACCTTTCCCGAAGTTTGCTTCCTAGCTGGTTAAACTCGGCTTTCAGAGGCGAGATGAGAACAAACTTGCTCCGCGTGCGGCGAAGTGCCCTGATGCCCTGCCCTAAATGTTTGAGCTTCTGGCCAGCGTCACGCAAGTACTTTGACACGTAGGAGTCTCCCTTTTACTCCAAGCTGTCCCTGTTGGCTGAAGCAGTTGGCGTGTCTGTATCGCAGCCTGGGAGGCCGGGCGTTGGGGGAGTCTGCCAAGTGACTGGCCTCCATTTATAGCTAACTGAGAAACTGCGTCGAAGCTTTCGGGAGCCTCTTACAGGGAATGGTTGCAGTTGGGAATTGGAGACTGTGCTGGCAAACGTCAGCAGCTCCTCTCCCTCGGAGGGCTCTTGGTGTGCCGACTCCTAACAGCCAGCACGGTCCCCAGCTCGTGAACGGTCCCATTGCGAGCCGGTCTCGTCCGTGAAAGAGCCACGTGAGGCTGAGCTCCAACAGTCGGGCTCCACACCTGGAGCCTTTGGGACAGGGCAGTCCTGAGCCGATGTGCCCACCAGGGGACGCGACCAAAGTTGACGTACCACAGGAAAGCGCAATCAAGGCCTCGTGTTCTCTCCATGAAAGGAACGTGAGCTTGAAGGGTGATGCGTCAGCGTGCACCGTGAACAGCTCGCTGGTACGCCTGTCTTTGCCCCCTCTCACGGTCGCACGCACCCGGGCTCAGTTCCGTGCAGGAACGCTGAGTGGGAGCGCCAGCCTCGCTGCTGGACTCTAAAGCCTTCCACCCCCTAATGGCAGGTTGTGTGTGTCTCTCACGTGGGGGGAGGAATGAGGTCGCCCACAGAGGTTCTGCCATGAAAGATCTAAAGACGCACGCTGCTGAGGATCTTGTTCCTCATGGAGCGTCCCCGAAGGCCAGAAGAATGCCGACGGTCTCTTTCAAATCTGCCGGACGCTCTGC
This sequence comes from Orcinus orca, assembly GCF_937001465.1. Classification (NCBI taxonomy): domain Eukaryota; kingdom Metazoa; phylum Chordata; class Mammalia; order Artiodactyla; family Delphinidae; genus Orcinus; species Orcinus orca. The sequence goes on along the minus strand of NW_026043741.1, from coordinate 416,867 downwards.
CGTTCTAGGCCTGAGATACGGACCCTGTGACGGCACTGTAACCCCGCGAGATTCAGGAGACATTGCCAGTGCGAGTGGCAATCCGGAAGGAAGAGCCTCCAAGGCGGAGTGTCCTTTCCTGTACAAAACGGCGCCCAAGTGGCTGAGGCAGGGAGCATTTTCCTTCACAGAACCGGCATCCTCGTATGCCTGTGGGTTGCTCTAAAGAAACGACACTGTGAGCAACCTCTTCGAAAAGGCCTTCGCAAGCGACTTGGAGACAACAGCAGCGCAGTGGAGGCACAGACCGTTATCCTAGAGAGCAGCACAGTGTCTCTAGCAGCGATCGCTTCCCGGAGGATACTTAAGCCACACCGAGATTCCAGCAGGGAGTTTTGCCTTATAGCAGTACAACTCACTCAAGAAAGAGGGATGAGGTGTAGGGCTAATCTACGTGCGCTCACGCTCTGTGTCCCCGAGAAAGTTTCACGGAGCAGAAGGCATCACCGACCGCTACCACGTGTGTGCACCAAAGAAGCCCTGTGCCGTGGGTGTTCTCAGGCCGACAGCGAAGACCTAGGTGTGTGCTGCACCCGCGCTCGGTGGTTCACACGTTGCGTGACCCCTGTGCCTTTGGAAGATGTTCAGAGCGGGTGGCACCTGCGTGCTGCGAGCGCAAGAGGTGTAGAGTGTAGAGGCCTTTCACACTGGAGGAAGGGCTTGCGTCTCGTGGAGAGAACGTGTACGTCGCCCGGGAGATGGAGGCGCGCTCTTGACACCATTTCCTCTGCCCGTTTAAAACACAAGTGTTTGTACTCGATCTGGGCTGCCTGGTGAAACGCTTGGCAGTCCGCATCACCCTGAGCACCTCTCCTGAAGTTTGATTCGTAGCTGGGTGAACTCGGGCTTCAGAGGCTTAGATGAGACCAAACGTGTTCAACTTGTGGCGAAAGCCTTTGACCAGAGGCATATACGCTTGTGCTTGGGGCGAGGGCTAGGCAAGAACGTTTACACCCCGGGTTTTTATCTTTACCCTAAGCTGTGTCCCTTTTGGCTGCAGCAGGCGGAGAGAACCCGCGGAGAGAGAACAGCTGCGAGGTGGATGCACAGAACAGTCACCTCGACACCAGCCCCGGGGTCCCAAGCAACGATCCTTCCCCGGAGGGTACTTAACCCACCCCGGGATTCAAGCAGGGAGTTCGCCTTGTCCAACTCACACAGGAGACTGGCATGAGATGTAGGGCTCATCTACTTGCGTTCACACTACGTGGCCCGGAGAAGTTCTCACGGAGCCGAATGCAGCACCCTTCCTCCACCACGTGTGTACACAAAGGAGCGCTGGGCAGTGGGTGTTCTCAAGGCCAAGAGAGAAGCCCTTGTTCTGTGCTGCACCTGCTGGGTGGTTCAAAGGTTTTCTGACCTTCCTGCTCTGGAAGCTTTTCAGAGCTGAGGCTACGCCTGGGCTGCGAAAGCGGAGAGGCGTAGAGGCCTTTCACACTGAAGGCGTGGGCCTGTTTCCCATGGAGAAAGTGTACGTCGCCCAACCCCCACCCCCACCCCACCCCACCCCACCCCAACCCACCCCCAGCTGGAGGCGTGCGGGTTGACACCATTTTGTCCTGCCCATGGAAAATACAAAGAGGCGTACACGATTTGGGCTGTCTGGTGAGAGAATTTTGAAGCGGCGGCACCCTGAGTACCTTTCCCGAAGTTTGCTTCCTAGCTGGTTAAACTCGGCTTTCAGAGGCGAGATGAGAACAAACTTGCTCCGCGTGCGGCGAAGTGCCCTGATGCCCTGCCCTAAATGTTTGAGCTTCTGGCCAGCGTCACGCAAGTACTTTGACACGTAGGAGTCTCCCTTTTACTCCAAGCTGTCCCTGTTGGCTGAAGCAGTCGGCGTGTCTGTATCGCAGCCTGGGAGGCCGGGCGTTGGGGGAGTCTGCCAAGTGACTGGCCTCCACTTATAGCTAACTGAGAAACTGCGTCGAAGCTTTCGGGAGCCTCTTACAGGGAATGGTTGCAGTTGGGAATTGGAGACTGTGCTGGCAAACGTCAGCAGCTCCTCTCCCTCGGAGGGCTCTTGGTGTGCCGACTCCTAACAGCCAGCACGGTCCCCAGCTCGTGAACGGTCCCATTGCGAGCCGGTCTCGTCCGTGAAAGAGCCACGTGAGGCTGAGCTCCAACAGTCGGGCTCCACACCTGGAGCCTTTGGGACAGGGCAGTCCTGAGCCGATGTGCCCACCAGGGGACGCGACCAAAGTTTACGTACCACAGGAAAGCGCAATCAAGGCCTCGTGTTCTCTCCATGAAAGGAACGTGAGCTTGAAGGGTGATGCGTCAGCGTGCACCGTGAACAGCTCGCTGGTACGCCTGTCTTTGCCCCCTCTCACGGTCTCACGCACCCGGGCTCAGTTCCGTGCAGGAACGCTGAGTGGGAGTGCCAGCCTCGCTGCTGGACTCGAAAGCCTTCCACCCCCTAATGGCAGGTTGTGTGTGTCTCTCACGTGGGGGGAGGAATGAGGTCGCCCACAGAGGTTCTGCCATGAAAGATCTAAAGACGCACGCTGCTGAGGAGCTTGTTCCTCATGGAGCGTCCCCGAAGGCCAGAAGAATGCCGACGGTCTCTTTCAAAGCGGCCGGACGCTCTGCCGTTCTAGGCCTGAGATACGGACCCTGTGACGGCACCGTAACCCCGCGAGATTCAGGAGACATCGCCAGTGCGAATGGCAATCCGGAAGGAAGAGCCTCCAAGGCGGAGTGTCCTTTCCTGTACAAAACGGCGCCCAAGTGGCTGAGGCAGGGAGCATTTTCCTTCACAGAACCGGCATCCTCGTATGCCTGTGGGTTGCTCTAAAGAAACGACACTGTGAGCAACCTCTTCGAAAAGGCCTTCGCAAGCGACTTGGAGACAACAGCAGCGCAGTGGAGGCACAGACCGTTATCCTAGAGAGCAGCACAGTGTCTCTAGCAGCGATCGTTTCCCGGAGGATACTTAAGCCACACCGAGATTCCAGCAGGGAGTTTTGCCTTATAGCAGTACAACTCACTCAAGAAAGAGGGATGAGGTGTAGGGCTAATCTACGTGCGCTCACGCTCTGTGTCCCCGAGAAGGTTTCACGGAGCAGAAGGCATCACCGACCGCTACCACGTGTGTGCACCAAAGAAGCCCTGTGCCGTGGGTGTTCTCAGGACGACAGAGAAGACCTAGGTGTGTGCTGCACCCGCGCTCGGTGGTTCACACGTTGCGTGACCCCTGTGCCTTTGGAAGATGTTCAGAGCGGGTGGCACCTGCGTGCTGCGAGCGCAAGAGGTGTAGAGTGTAGAGGCCTTTCACACTGGAGGAAGGGCTTGCGTCTCGTGGAGAGAACGTGTACATCGCCCGGGAGATGGAGGCGCGCTCTTGACACCATTTCCTCTGCCCGTTTAAAACACAAGTGTTTGTACTCGATCTGGGCTGCCTGGTGAAACGCTTGGCAGTCCGCATCACCCTGAGCACCTCTCCTGAAGTTTGATTCGTAGCTGGGTGAACTCGGGCTTCAGAGGCTTAGATGAGACCAAACGTGTTCAGCTTGTGGCGAAAGCCTTTGACCAGAGGCATATACGCTTGTGCTTGGGGCGAGGGCTAGGCAAGAACGTTTACACCCCGGGTTTTTATCTTTACCCTAAGCTGTGTCCCTTTTGGCTGCAGCAGGCGGAGAGAACCCGCGCAGAGAGAACAGCTGCGAGGTGGATGCACAGAACAGTCACCTCGACACCAGCCCCGGGGTCCCAAGCAACGATCCTTCCCCGGAGGGTACTTAACCCACCCCGGGATTCAAGCAGGGAGTTCGCCTTGTCCAACTCACACAGGAGACTGGCATGAGATGTAGGGCTCATCTACTTGCGTTCACACTACGTGGCCCGGAGAAGTTCTCACGGAGCCGAATGCAGCACCCTTCCTCCACCACGTGTGTACACAAAGGAGCGCTGGGCAGTGGGTGTTCTCAAGGCCAAGAGAGAAGCCCTTGTTCTGTGCTGCACCTGCTGGGTGGTTCAAAGGTTTTCTGACCTTCCTGCTCTGGAAGCTTTTCAGAGCTGAGGCTACGCCTGGGCTGCGAAAGCGGAGAGGCGTAGAGGCCTTTCACACTGAAGGCGTGGGCCTGTTTCCCATGGAGAAAGTGTACGTCGCCCAACCCCCACCCCCACCCCACCCCACCCCACCCCAACCCACCCCCAGCTGGAGGCGTGCGGGTTGACACCATTTTGTCCTGCCCATGGAAAATACAAAGAGGCGTACACGATTTGGGCTGTCTGGTGAGAGAATTTTGAAGCGGCGGCACCCTGAGTACCTTTCCCGAAGTTTGCTTCCTAGCTGGTTAAACTCGGCTTTCAGAGGCGAGATGAGAACAAACTTGCTCCGCGTGCGGCGAAGTGCCCTGATGCCCTGCCCTAAATGTTTGAGCTTCTGGCCAGCGTCACGCAAGTACTTTGACACGTAGGAGTCTCCCTTTTACTCCAAGCTGTCCCTGTTGGCTGAAGCAGTCGGCGTGTCTGTATCGCAGCCTGGGAGGCCGGGCGTTGGGGGAGTCTGCCAAGTGACTGGCCTCCATTTATAGCTAACTGAGAAACTGCGTCGAAGCTTTCGGGAGCCTCTTACAGGGAATGGTTGCAGTTGGGAATTGGAGACTGTGCTGGCAAACGTCAGCAGCTCCTCTCCCTCGGAGGGCTCTTGGTGTGCCGACTCCTAACAGCCAGCACGGTCCCCAGCTCGTGAACGGTCCCATTGCGAGCCGGTCTCGTCCGTGAAAGAGCCACATGAGGCTGAGCTCCAACAGTCGGGCTCCACACCTGGAGCCTTTGGGACAGGGCAGTCCTGAGCCGATGTGCCCACCAGGGGACGCGACCAAAGTTGACGTACCACAGGAAAGCGCAATCAAGGCCTCGTGTTCTCTCCATGAAAGGAACGTGAGCTTGAAGGGTGATGCGTCAGCGTGCACCGTGAACAGCTCGCTGGTACGCCTGTCTTTGCCCCCTCTCACGGTCTCACGCACCCGGGCTCAGTTCCGTGCAGGAACGCTGAGTGGGAGCGCCAGCCTCGCTGCTGGACTCTAAAGCCTTCCACCCCCTAATGGCAGGTTGTGTGTGTCTCTCACGTGGGGGGAGGAATGAGGTCGCCCACAGAGGTTCTGCCATGAAAGATCTAAAGACGCACGCTGCTGAGGAGCTTGTTCCTCATGGAGCGTCCCCGAAAGCCAGAAGAATGCCGACGGTCTCTTTCAAATCTGCCGGACGCTCTGCCGTTCTAGGCCTGAGATACGGACCCTGTGACGGCACCGTAACCCGGCGAGATTCAGGAGACATCGCCAGTGCGAGTGGCAATCCGGAAGGAAGAGCCTCCAAGGCGGAGTGTCCTTTCCTGTACAAAACGGCGCCCAAGTGGCTGAGGCAGGGAGCATTTTCCTTCACAGAACCGGCATCCTCGTATGCCTGTGGGTTGCTCTAAAGAAACGACACTGTGAGCAACCTCTTCGAAAAGGCCTTCGCAAGCGACTTGGAGACAACAGCAGCGCAGTGGAGGCACAGACCGTTATCCTAGAGAGCAGCACAGTGTCTCTAGCAGCGATCGCTTCCCGGAGGATACTTAAGCCACACCGAGATTCCAGCAGGGAGTTTTGCCTTATAGCAGTACAACTCACTCAAGAAAGAGGGATGAGGTGTAGGGCTAATCTACGTGCGCTCACGCTCTGTGTCCCCGAGAAGGTTTCACGGAGCAGAAGGCATCACCGACCGCTACCACGTGTGTGCACCAAAGAAGCCCTGTGCCGTGGGTGTTCTCAGGCCGACAGCGAAGACCTAGGTGTGTGCTGCACCCGCGCTCGGTGGTTCACACGTTGCGCGACCCCTGTGCCTTTGGAAGATGTTCAGAGCGGGTGGCACCTGCGTGCTGCGAGCGCAAGAGGTGTAGAGTGTAGAGGCCTTTCACACTGGAGGAAGGGCTTGCGTCTCGTGGAGAGAACGTGTACGTCGCCCGGGAGATGGAGGCGCGCTCTTGACACCATTTCCTCTGCCCGTTTAAAACACAAGTGTTTGTACTCGATCTGGGCTGCCTGGTGAAACGCTTGGCAGTCCGCATCACCCTGAGCACCTCTCCTGAAGTTTGATTCGTAGCTGGGTGAACTCGGGCTTCAGAGGCTTAGATGAGACCAAACGTGTTCAGCTTGTGGCGAAAGCCTTTGACCAGAGGCATATACGCTTGTGCTTGGGGCGAGGGCTAGGCAAGAACGTTTACACCCCGGGTTTTTATCTTTACCCTAAGCTGTGTCCCTTTTGGCTGCAGCAGGCGGAGAGAACCCGCGGAGAGAGAACAGCTGCGAGGTGGATGCACAGAACAGTCACCTCGACACCAGCCCCGGGGTCCCAAGCAACGATCCTTCCCCGGAGGGTACTTAACCCACCCCGGGATTCAAGCAGGGAGTTCGCCTTGTCCAACTCGCACAGGAGACTGGCATGAGATGTAGGGCTCATCTACTTGCGTTCACACTACGTGGCCCGGAGAAGTTCTCACGGAGCCGAATGCAGCACCCTTCCTCCACCACGTGTGTACACAAAGGAGCGCTGGGCAGTGGGTGTTCTCAAGGCCAAGAGAGAAGCCCTTGTTCTGTGCTGCACCTGCTGGGTGGTTCAAAGGTTTTCTGACCTTCCTGCTCTGGAAGCTTTTCAGAGCTGAGGCTACGCCTGGGCTGCGAAAGCGGAGAGGCGTAGAGGCCTTTCACACTGAAGGCGTGGGCCTGTTTCCCATGGAGAAAGTGTACGTCGCCCAACCCCCACCCCCACCCCACCCCACCCCACCCCAACCCACCCCCAGCTGGAGGCGTGCGGGTTGACACCATTTTGTCCTGCCCATGGAAAATACAAAGAGGCGTACACGATTTGGGCTGTCTGGTGAGAGAATTTTGAAGCGGCGGCACCCTGAGTACCTTTCCCGAAGTTTGCTTCCTAGCTGGTTAAACTCGGCTTTCAGAGGCGAGATGAGAACAAACTTGCTCCGCGTGCGGCGAAGTGCCCTGATGCCCTGCCCTAAATGTTTGAGCTTCTGGCCAGCGTCACGCAAGTACTTTGACACGTAGGAGTCTCCCTTTTACTCCAAGCTGTCCCTGTTGGCTGAAGCAGTCGGCGTGTCTGTATCGCAGCCTGGGAGGCCGGGCGTTGGGGGAGTCTGCCAAGTGACTGGCCTCCATTTATAGCTAACTGAGAAACTGCGTCGAAGCTTTCGGGAGCCTCTTACAGGGAATGGTTGCAGTTGGGAATTGGAGACTGTGCTGGCAAACGTCAGCAGCTCCTCTCCCTCGGAGGGCTCTTGGTGTGCCGACTCCTAACAGCCAGCACGGTCCCCAGCTCGTGAACGGTCCCATTGCGAGCCGGTCTCGTCCGTGAAAGAGCCACGTGAGGCTGAGCTCCAACAGTCGGGCTCCACACCTGGAGCCTTTGGGACAGGGCAGTCCTGAGCCGATGTGCCCACCAGGGGACGCGACCAAAGTTTACGTACCACAGGAAAGCGCAATCAAGGCCTCGTGTTCTCTCCATGAAAGGAACGTGAGCTTGAAGGGTGATGCGTCAGCGTGCACCGTGAACAGCTCGCTGGTACGCCTGTCTTTGCCCCCTCTCACGGTCGCACGCACCCGGGCTCAGTTCCGTGCAGGAACGCTGAGTGGGAGCGCCAGCCTCGCTGCTGGACTCTAAAGCCTTCCACCCCCTAATGGCAGGTTGTGTGTGTCTCTCACGTGGGGGGAGGAATGAGGTCGCCCACAGAGGTTCTGCCATGAAAGATCTAAAGACGCACGCTGCTGAGGAGCTTGTTCCTCATGGAGCGTCCCCGAAGGCCAGAAGAATGCCGACGGTCTCTTTCAAAGCTGCCGGACGCTCTGCCGTTCTAGGCCTGAGATACGGACCCTGTGACGGCACCGTAACCCCGCGAGATTCAGGAGACATCGCCAGTGCGAGTGGCAATCCGGAAGGAAGAGCCTCCAAGGCGGAGTGTCCTTTCCTGTACAAAACGGCGCCCAAGTGGCTGAGGCAGGGAGCATTTTCCTTCACAGAACCGGCATCCTCGTATGCCTGTGGGTTGCTCTAAAGAAACGACACTGTGAGCAACCTCTTCGAAAAGGCCTTCGCAAGCGACTTGGAGACAACAGCAGCGCAGTGGAGGCACAGACCGTTATCCTAGAGAGCAGCACAGTGTCTCTAGCAGCGATCGCTTCCCGGAGGATACTTAAGCCATACCGAGATTCCAGCAGGGAGTTTTGCCTTATAGCAGTACAACTCACTCAAGAAAGAGGGATGAGGTGTAGGGCTAATCTACGTGCGCTCACGCTCTGTGTCCCCGAGAAGGTTTCACGGAGCAGAAGGCATCACCGACCGCTACCACGTGTGTGCACCAAAGAAGCCCTGTGCCGTGGGTGTTCTCAGGCCGACAGCGAAGACCTAGGTGTGTGCTGCACCCGCGCTCGGTGGTTCACACGTTGCGTGACCCCTGTGCCTTTGGAAGATGTTCAGAGCGGGTGGCACCTGCGTGCTGCGAGCGCAAGAGGTGTAGAGTGTAGAGGCCTTTCACACTGGAGGAAGGGCTTGCGTCTCGTGGAGAGAACGTGTACGTCGCCTGGGAGATGGAGGCACGCTCTTGACACCATTTCCTCTGCCCGTTTAAAACACAAGTGTTTGTACTCGATCTGGGCTGCCTGGTGAAACGCTTGGCAGTCCGCATCACCCTGAGCACCTCTCCTGAAGTTTGATTCGTAGCTGGGTGAACTCGGGCTTCAGAGGCTTAGATGAGACCAAACGTGTTCAGCTTGTGGCGAAAGCCTTTGACCAGAGGCATATACGCTTGTGCTTGGGGCGAGGGCTAGGCAAGAACGTTTACACCCCGGGTTTTTATCTTTACCCTAAGCTGTGTCCCTTTTGGCTGCAGCAGGCGGAGAGAACCCGCGCAGAGAGAACAGCTGCGAGGTGGATGCACAGAACAGTCACCTCGACACCAGCCCCGGGGTCCCAAGCAACGATCCTTCCCGGGAGGGTACTTAACCCACCCCGGGATTCAAGCAGGGAGTTCGCCTTGTCCAACTCGCACAGGAGACTGGCATGAGATGTAGGGCTCATCTACTTGCGTTCACACTACGTGGCCCGGAGAAGTTCTCACGGAGCCGAATGCAGCACCCTTCCTCCACCACGTGTGTACACAAAGGAGCGCTGGGCAGTGGGTGTTCTCAAGGCCAAGAGAGAAGCCCTTGTTCTGTGCTGCACCTGCTGGGTGGTTCAAAGGTTTTCTGACCTTCCTGCTCTGGAAGCTTTTCAGAGCTGAGGCTACGCCTGGGCTGCGAAAGCGGAGAGGCGTAGAGGCCTTTCACACTGAAGGCGTGGGCCTGTTTCCCATGGAGAAAGTGTACGTCGCCCAACCCCCACCCCCACCCCACCCCACCCCACCCCAACCCACCCCCAGCTGGAGGCGTGCGGGTTGACACCATTTTGTCCTGCCCATGGAAAATACAAAGAGGCGTACACGATTTGGGCTGTCTGGTGAGAGAATTTTGAAGCGGCGGCACCCTGAGTACCTTTCCCGAAGTTTGCTTCCTAGCTGGTTAAACTCGGCTTTCAGAGGCGAGATGAGAACAAACTTGCTCCGCGTGCGGCGAAGTGCCCTGATGCCCTGCCCTAAATGTTTGAGCTTCTGGCCAGCATCACGCAAGTACTTTGACACGTAGGAGTCTCCCTTTTACTCCAAGCTGTCCCTGTTGGCTGAAGCAGTCGGCGTGTCTGTATCGCAGCCTGGGAGGCCGGGCATTGGGGGAGTCTGCCAAGTGACTGGCCTCCATTTATAGCTAACTGAGAAACTGCGTCGAAGCTTTCGGGAGCCTCTTACAGGGAATGGTTGCAGTTGGGAATTGGAGACTGTGCTGGCAAACGTCAGCAGCTCCTCTCCCTCGGAGGGCTCTTGGTGTGCCGACTCCTAACAGCCAGCACGGTCCCCAGCTCGTGAACGGTCCCATTGCGAGCCGGTCTCGTCCGTGAAAGAGCCACGTGAGGCTGAGCTCCAACAGTCGGGCTCCACACCTGGAGCCTTTGGGACAGGGCAGTCCTGAGCCGATGTGCCCACCAGGGGACGCGACCAAAGTTGACGTACCACAGGAAAGCGCAATCAAGGCCTCGTGTTCTCTCCATGAAAGGAACGTGAGCTTGAAGGGTGATGCGTCAGCGTGCACCGTGAACAGCTCGCTGGTACGCCTGTCTTTGCCCCCTCTCACGGTCTCACGCACCCGGGCTCAGTTCCGTGCAGGAATGCTGAGTGGGAGCGCCAGCCTCGCTGCTGGACTCTAAAGCCTTCCACCCCCTAATGGCAGGTTGTGTGTGTCTCTCACGTGGGGGGAGGAATGAGGTCGCCCACAGAGGTTCTGCCATGAAAGATCTAAAGACGCACGCTGCTGAGGAGCTTGTTCCTCATGGAGCGTCCCCGAAAGCCAGAAGAATGCCGACGGTCTCTTTCAAATCTGCCGGACGCTCTGCCGTTCTAGGCCTGAGATACGGACCCTGTGACGGCACCGTAACCCCGCGAGATTCAGGAGACATCGCCAGTGCGAGTGGCAATCCGGAAGGAAGAGCCTCCAAGGCGGAGTGTCCTTTCCTGTACAAAATGGCGCCCAAGTGGCTGAGGCAGGGAGCATTTTCCTTCACAGAACCGGCATCCTCGTATGCCTGTGGGTTGCTCTAAAGAAACGACACTGTGAGCAACCTCTTCGAAAAGGCCTTCGCAAGCGACTTGGAGACAACAGCAGCGCAGTGGAGGCACAGACCGTTATCCTAGAGAGCAGCACAGTGTCTCTAGCAGCGATCGCTTCCCGGAGGATACTTAAGCCACACCGAGATTCCAGCAGGGAGTTTTGCCTTATAGCAGTACAACTCACTCAAGAAAGAGGGATGAGGTGTAGGGCTAATCTACGTGCGCTCACGCTCTGTGTCCCCGAGAAAGTTTCACGGAGCAGAAGGCATCACCGACCGCTACCACGTGTGTGCACCAAAGAAGCCCTGTGCCGTGGGTGTTCTCAGGCCGACAGCGAAGACCTAGGTGTGTGCTGCACCCGCGCTCGGTGGTTCACACGTTGCGTGACCCCTGTGCCTTTGGAAGATGTTCAGAGCGGGTGGCACCTGCGTGCTGCGAGCGCAAGAGGTGTAGAGTGTAGAGGCCTTTCACACTGGAGGAAGGGCTTGCGTCTCGTGGAGAGAACGTGTACGTCGCCCGGGAGATGGAGGCGCGCTCTTGACACCATTTCCTCTGCCCGTTTAAAACACAAGTGTTTGTACTCGATCTGGGCTGCCTGGTGAAACGCTTGGCAGTCCGCATCACCCTGAGCACCTCTCCTGAAGTTTGATTCGTAGCTGGGTGAACTCGGGCTTCAGAGGCTTAGATGAGACCAAACGTGTTCAACTTGTGGCGAAAGCCTTTGACCAGAGGCATATACGCTTGTGCTTGGGGCGAGGGTTAGGCAAGAACGTTTACACCCCGGGTTTTTATCTTTACCCTAAGCTGTGTCCCTTTTGGCTGCAGCAGGCGGAGAGAACCCGCGGAGAGAGAACAGCTGCGAGGTGGATGCACAGAACAGTCACCTCGACACCAGCCCCGGGGTCCCAAGCAACGATCCTTCCCCGGAGGGTACTTAACCCACCCCGGGATTCAAGCAGGGAGTTCGCCTTGTCCAACTCACACAGGAGACTGGCATGAGATGTAGGGCTCATCTACTTGCGTTCACACTACGTGGCCCGGAGAAGTTCTCACGGAGCCGAATGCAGCACCCTTCCTCCACCACGTGTGTACACAAAGGAGCGCTGGGCAGTGGGTGTTCTCAAGGCCAAGAGAGAAGCCCTTGTTCTGTGCTGCACCTGCTGGGTGGTTCAAAGGTTTTCTGACCTTCCTGCTCTGGAAGCTTTTCAGAGCTGAGGCTACGCCTGGGCTGCGAAAGCGGAGAGGCGTAGAGGCCTTTCACACTGAAGGCGTGGGCCTGTTTCCCATGGAGAAAGTGTACGTCGCCCAACCCCCACCCCCACCCCACCCCACCCCACCCCAACCCACCCCCAGCTGGAGGCGTGCGGGTTGACACCATTTTGTCCTGCCCATGGAAAATACAAAGAGGCGTACACGATTTGGGCTGTCTGGTGAGAGAATTTTGAAGCGGCGGCACCCTGAGTACCTTTCCCGAAGTTTGCTTCCTAGCTGGTTAAACTCGGCTTTCAGAGGCGAGATGAGAACAAACTTGCTCCGCGTGCGGCGAAGTGCCCTGATGCCCTGCCCTAAATGTTTGAGCTTCTGGCCAGCGTCACGCAAGTACTTTGACACGTAGGAGTCTCCCTTTTACTCCAAGCTGTCCCTGTTGGCTGAAGCAGTCGGCGTGTCTGTATCGCAGCCTGGGAGGCCGGGCGTTGGGGGAGTCTGCCAAGTGACTGGCCTCCACTTATAGCTAACTGAGAAACTGCGTCGAAGCTTTCGGGAGCCTCTTACAGGGAATGGTTGCAGTTGGGAATTGGAGACTGTGCTGGCAAACGTCAGCAGCTCCTCTCCCTCGGAGGGCTCTTGGTGTGCCGACTCCTAACAGCCAGCACGGTCCCCAGCTCGTGAACGGTCCCATTGCGAGCCGGTCTCGTCCGTGAAAGAGCCACGTGAGGCTGAGCTCCAACAGTCGGGCTCCACACCTGGAGCCTTTGGGACAGGGCAGTCCTGAGCCGATGTGCCCACCAGGGGACGCGACCAAAGTTTACGTACCACAGGAAAGCGCAATCAAGGCCTCGTGTTCTCTCCATGAAAGGAACGTGAGCTTGAAGGGTGATGCGTCAGCGTGCACCGTGAACAGCTCGCTGGTACGCCTGTCTTTGCCCCCTCTCACGGTCTCACGCACCCGGGCTCAGTTCCGTGCAGGAACGCTGAGTGGGAGCGCCAGCCTCGCTGCTGGACTCTAAAGCCTTCCACCCCCTAATGGCAGGTTGTGTGTGTCTCTCACGTGGGGGGAGGAATGAGGTCGCCCACAGAGGTTCTGCCATGAAAGATCTAAAGACGCACGCTGCTGAGGAGCTTGTTCCTCATGGAGCGTCCCCGAAGGCCAGAAGAATGCCGACGGTCTCTTTCAAAGCGGCCGGACGCTCTGCCGTTCTAGGCCTGAGATACGGACCCTGTGACGGCACCGTAACCCCGCGAGATTCAGGAGACATCGCCAGTGCGAGTGGCAATCCGGAAGGAAGAGCCTCCAAGGCCGAGTGTCCTTTCCTGTACAAAACGGCGCCCAAGTGGCTGAGGCAGGGAGCATTTTCCTTCACAGAACCGGCATCCTCGTATGCCTGTGGGTTGCTCTAAAGAAACGACACTGTGAGCAACCTCTTCGAAAAGGCCTTCGCAAGCGACTTGGAGACAACAGCAGCGCAGTGGAGGCACAGACCGTTATCCTAGAGAGCAGCACAGTGTCTCTAGCAGCGATCGTTTCCCGGAGGATACTTAAGCCACACCGAGATTCCAGCAGGGAGTTTTGCCTTATAGCAGTACAACTCACTCAAGAAAGAGGGATGAGGTGTAGGGCTAATCTACGTGCGCTCACGCTCTGTGTCCCCGAGAAGGTTTCACGGAGCAGAAGGCATCACCGACCGCTACCACGTGTGTGCACCAAAGAAGCCCTGTGCCGTGGGTGTTCTCAGGACGACAGCGAAGACCTAGGTGTGTGCTGCACCCGCGCTCGGTGGTTCACACGTTGCGTGACCCCTGTGCCTTTGGAAGATGTTCAGAGCGGGTGGCACCTGCGTGCTGCGAGCGCAAGAGGTGTAGAGTGTAGAGGCCTTTCACACTGGAGGAAGGGCTTGCGTCTCGTGGAGAGAACGTGTACGTCGCCCGGGAGATGGAGGCGCGCTCTTGACACCATTTCCTCTGCCCGTTTAAAACACAAGTGTTTGTACTCGATCTGGGCTGCCTGGTGAAACGCTTGGCAGTCCGCATCACCCTGAGCACCTCTCCTGAAGTTTGATTCGTAGCTGGGTGAACTCGGGCTTCAGAGGCTTAGATGAGACCAAACGTGTTCAGCTTGTGGCGAAAGCCTTTGACCAGAGGCATATACGCTTGTGCTTGGGGCGAGGGCTAGGCAAGAACGTTTACACCCCGGGTTTTTATCTTTACCCTAAGCTGTGTCCCTTTTGGCTGCAGCAGGCGGAGAGAACCCGCGCAGAGAGAACAGCTGCGAGGTGGATGCACAGAACAGTCACCTCGACACCAGCCCCGGGGTCCCAAGCAACGATCCTTCCCCGGAGGGTACTTAACCCACCCCGGGATTCAAGCAGGGAGTTCGCCTTGTCCAACTCGCACAGGAGACTGGCATGAGATGTAGGGCTCATCTACTTGCGTTCACACTACGTGGCCCGGAGAAGTTCTCACGGAGCCGAATGCAGCACCCTTCCTCCACCACGTGTGTACACAAAGGAGCGCTGGGCAGTGGGTGTTCTCAAGGCCAAGAGAGAAGCCCTTGTTCTGTGCTGCACCTGCTGGGTGGTTCAAAGGTTTTCTGACCTTCCTGCTCTGGAAGCTTTTCAGAGCTGAGGCTACGCCTGGGCTGCGAAAGCGGAGAGGCGTAGAGGCCTTTCACACTGAAGGCGTGGGCCTGTTTCCCATGGAGAAAGTGTACGTCGCCCAACCCCCACCCCCACCCCACCCCACCCCACCCCAACCCACCCCCAGCTGGAGGCGTGCGGGTTGACACCATTTTGTCCTGCCCATGGAAAATACAAAGAGGTGTACACGATTTGGGCTGTCTGGTGAGAGAATTTTGAAGCGGCGGCACCCTGAGTACCTTTCCCGAAGTTTGCTTCCTAGCTGGTTAAACTCGGCTTTCAGAGGCGAGATGAGAACAAACTTGCTCCGCGTGCGGCGAAGTGCCCTGATGCCCTGCCCTAAATGTTTGAGCTTCTGGCCAGCGTCACGCAAGTACTTTGACACGTAGGAGTCTCCCTTTTACTCCAAGCTGTCCCTGTTGGCTGAAGCAGTCGGCGTGTCTGTATCGCAGCCTGGGAGGCCGGGCGTTGGGGGAGTCTGCCAAGTGACTGGCCTCCATTTATAGCTAACTGAGAAACTGCGTCGAAGCTTTCGGGAGCCTCTTACAGGGAATGGTTGCAGTTGGGAATTGGAGACTGTGCTGGCAAACGTCAGCAGCTCCTCTCCCTCGGAGGGCTCTTGGTGTGCCGACTCCTAACAGCCAGCACGGTCCCCAGCTCGTGAACGGTCCCATTGCGAGCCGGTCTCGTCCGTGAAAGAGCCACATGAGGCTGAGCTCCAACAGTCGGGCTCCACACCTGGAGCCTTTGGGACAGGGCAGTCCTGAGCCGATGTGCCAACCAGGGGACGCGACCAAAGTTTACGTACCACAGGAAAGCGCAATCAAGGCCTCGTGTTCTCTCCATGAAAGGAACGTGAGCTTGAAGGGTGATGCGTCAGCGTGCACCGTGAACAGCTCGCTGGTACGCCTGTCTTTGCCCCCTCTCACGGTCTCACGCACCCGGGCTCAGTTCCGTGCAGGAACGCTGAGTGGGAGCGCCAGTCTCGCTGCTGGACTCTAAAGCCTTCCACCCCCTAATGGCAGGTTGTGTGTGTCTCTCACGTGGGGGGAGGAATGAGGTCGCCCACAGAGGTTCTGCCATGAAAGATCTAAAGACGCACGCTGCTGAGGAGCTTGTTCCTCATGGAGCGTCCCCGAAGGCCAGAAGAATGCCGACGGTCTCTTTCAAAGCGGCCGGACGCTCTGCCGTTCTAGGCCTGAGATACGGACCCTGTGACGGCACCGTAACCCCGCGAGATTCAGGAGACATCGCCAGTGCGAGTGGCAATCCGGAAGGAAGAGTCTCCAAGGCGGAGTGTCCTTTCCTGTACAAAACGGCGCCCAAGTGGCTGAGGCAGGGAGCATTTTCCTTCACAGAACCGGCATCCTCGTATGCCTGTGGGTTGCTCTAAAGAAACGACACTGTGAGCAACCTCTTCGAAAAGGCCTTCGCAAGCGACTTGGAGACAACAGCAGCGCAGTGGAGGCACAGACCGTTATCCTAGAGAGCAGCACAGTGTCTCTAGCAGCGATCGCTTCCCGGAGGATACTTAAGCCACACCGAGATTCCAGCAGGGAGTTTTGCCTTATAGCAGTACAACTCACTCAAGAAAGAGGGATGAGGTGTAGGGCTAATCTACGTGCGCTCACGCTCTGTGTCCCCGAGAAGGTTTCACGGAGCAGAAGGCATCACCGACCGCTACCACGTGTGTGCACCAAAGAAGCCCTGTGCCGTGGGTGTTCTCAGGCCGACAGCGAAGACCTAGGTGTGTGCTGCACCCACGCTCGGTGGTTCACACGTTGCGTGACCCCTGTGCCTTTGGAAGATGTTCAGAGCGGGTGGCACCTGCGTGCTGCGAGCGCAAGAGGTGTAGAGTGTAGAGGCCTTTCACACTGGAGGAAGGGCTTGCGTCTCGTGGAGAGAACGTGTACGTCGCCCGGGAGATGGAGGCGCGCTCTTGACACCATTTCCTCTGCCCGTTTAAAACACAAGTGTTTGTACTCGATCTGGGCTGCCTAGTGAAACGCTTGGCAGTCCGCATCACCCTGAGCACCCCTCCTGAAGTTTGATTCGTAGCTGGGTGAACTCGGGCTTCAGAGGCTTAGATGAGACCAAACGTGTTCAGCTTGTGGCGAAAGCCTTAGACCAGAGGCATATACGCTTGTGCTTGGGGCGAGGGCTAGGCAAGAACGTTTACACCCCGGGTTTTTATCTTTACCCTAAGCTGTGTCCCTTTTGGCTGCAGCAGGCGGAGAGAACCCGCGGAGAGAGAACAGCTGCGAGGTGGATGCACAGAACAGTCACCTCGACACCAGCCCCGGGGTCCCAAGCAACGATCCTTCCCCGGAGGGTACTTAACCCACCCCGGGATTCAAGCAGGGAGTTCGCCTTGTCCAACTCGCACAGGAGACTGGCATGAGATGTAGGGCTCATCTACTTGCGTTCACACTACGTGGCCCGGAGAAGTTCTCACGGAGCCGAATGCAGCACCCTTCCTCCACCACGTGTGTACACAAAGGAGCGCTGGGCAGTGGGTGTTCTCAAGGCCAAGAGAGAAGCCCTTGTTCTGTGCTGCACCTGCTGGGTGGTTCAAAGGTTTTCTGACCTTCCTGCTCTGGAAGATTTTCAGAGCTGAGGCTACGCCTGGGCTGCGAAAGCGGAGAGGCGTAGAGGCCTTTCACACTGAAGGCGTGGGCCTGTTTCCCATGGAGAAAGTGTACGTCGCCCAACCCCCACCCCCACCCCACCCCACCCCACCCCAACCCACCCCCAGCTGGAGGCGTGCGGGTTGACACCATTTTTTCCTGCCCATGGAAAATACAAAGAGGCGTACACGATTTGGGCTGTCTGGTGAGAGAATTTTGAAGCGGCGGCACCCTGAGTACCTTTCCCGAAGTTTGCTTCCTAGCTGGTTAAACTCGGCTTTCAGAGGCGAGATGAGAACAAACTTGCTCCGCGTGCGGCGAAGTGCCCTGATGCCCTGCCCTAAATGTTTGAGCTTCTGGCCAGCGTCACGCAAGTACTTTGACACGTAGGAGTCTCCCTTTTACTCCAAGCTGTCCCTGTTGGCTGAAGCAGTCGGCGTGTCTGTATCGCAGCCTGGGAGGCCGGGCGTTGGGGGAGTCTGCCAAGTGACTGGCCTCCATTTATAGCTAACTGAGAAACTGCGTCGAAGCTTTCGGGAGCCTCTTACAGGGAATGGTTGCAGTTGGGAATTGGAGACTGTGCTGGCAAACGTCAGCAGCTCCTCTCCCTCGGAGGGCTCTTGGTGTGCCGACTCCTAACAGCCAGCACGGTCCCCAGCTCGTGAACGGTCCCATTGCGAGCCGGTCTCGTCCGTGAAAGAGCCACGTGAGGCTGAGCTCCAAGAGTCGGGCTCCACACCTGGAGCCTTTGGGACAGGGCAGTCCTGAGCCGATGTGCCCACCAGGGGACGCGACCAAAGTTTACGTACCACAGGAAAGCGCAATCAAGGCCTCGTGTTCTCTCCATGAAAGGAACGTGAGCTTGAAGGGTGATGCGTCAGCGTGCACCGTGAACAGCTCGCTGGTACGCCTGTCTTTGCCCCCTCTCACGGTCTCACGCACCCGGGCTCAGTTCCGTGCAGGAATGCTGAGTGGGAGCGCCAGCCTCGCTGCTGGACTCTAAAGCCTTCCACCCCCTAATGGCAGGTTGTGTGTGTCTCTCACGTGGGGGGAGGAATGAGGTCGCCCACAGAGGTTCTGCCATGAAAGATCTAAAGACGCACGCTGCTGAGGAGCTTGTTCCTCATGGAGCGTCCCCGAAGGCCAGAAGAATGCCGACGGTCTCTTTCAAAGCGGCCGGACGCTCTGCCGTTCTAGGCCTGAGATACGGACCCTGTGACGGCACCGTAACCCCGCGAGATTCAGGAGACATCGCCAGTGCGAGTGGCAATCCGGAAGGAAGAGCCTCCAAGGCGGAGTGTCCTTTCCTGTACAAAACGGCGCCCAAGTGGCTGAGGCAGGGAGCATTTTCCTTCACAGAACCGGCATCCTCGTATGCCTGTGGGTTGCTCTAAAGAAATGACACTGTGAGCAACCTCTTCGAAAAGGCCTTCGCAAGCGACTTGGAGACAACAGCAGCACAGTGGAGGCACAGACCGTTATCCTAGAGAGCAGCACAGTGTCTCTAGCAGCGATCGCTTCCCGGAGGATACTTAAGCCACACCGAGATTCCAGCAGGGAGTTTTGCCTTATAGCAGTACAACTCACTCAAGAAAGAGGGATGAGGTGTAGGGCTAATCTACGTGCGCTCACGCTCTGTGTCCCCGAGAAGGTTTCACGGAGCAGAAGGCATCACCGACCGCTACCACGTGTGTGCACCAAAGAAGCCCTGTGCCGTGGGTGTTCTCAGGCCGACAGCGAAGACCTAGGTGTGTGCTGCACCCGCGCTCGGTGGTTCACACGTTGCGTGACCCCTGTGCCTTTGGAAGATGTTCAGAGCGGGTGGCACCTGCGTGCTGCGAGCGCAAGAGGTGTAGAGTGTAGAGGCCTTTCACACTGGAGGAAGGGCTTGCGTCTCGTGGAGAGAACGTGTACGTCGCCCGGGAGATGGAGGCGCGCTCTTGACACCATTTCCTCTGCCCGTTTAAAACACAAGTGTTTGTACTCGATCTGGGCTGCCTGGTGAAACGCTTGGCAGTCCGCATCACCCTGAGCACCTCTCCTGAAGTTTGATTCGTAGCTGGGTGAACTCGGGCTTCAGAGGCTTAGATGAGACCAAACGTGTTCAGCTTGTGGCGAAAGCCTTTGACCAGAGGCATATACGCTTGTGCTTGGGGCGAGGGCTAGGCAAGAACGTTTACACCCCGGGTTTTTATCTTTACCCTAAGCTGTGTCCCTTTTGGCTGCAGCAGGCGGAGAGAACCCGCGCAGAGAGAACAGCTGCGAGGTGGATGCACAGAACAGTCACCTCGACACCAGCCCCGGGGTCCCAAGCAACGATCCTTCCCCGGAGGGTACTTAACCCACCCCGGGATTCAAGCAGGGAGTTCGCCTTGTCCAACTCGCACAGGAGACTGGCATGAGATGTAGGGCTCATCTACTTGCGTTCACACTACGTGGCCCGGAGAAGTTCTCACGGAGCCGAATGCAGCACCCTTCCTCCACCACGTGTGTACACAAAGGAGCGCTGGGCAGTGGGTGTTCTCAAGGCCAAGAGAGAAGCCCTTGTTCTGTGCTGCACCTGCTGGGTGGTTCAAAGGTTTTCTGACCTTCCTGCTCTGGAAGCTTTTCAGAGCTGAGGCTACGCCTGGGCTGCGAAAGCGGAGAGGCGTAGAGGCCTTTCACACTGAAGGCGTGGGCCTGTTTCCCATGGAGAAAGTGTACGTCGCCCAACCCCCACCCCCACCCCACCCCACCCCACCCCAACCCACCCCCAGCTGGAGGCGTGCGGGTTGACACCATTTTGTCCTGCCCATGGAAAATACAAAGAGGCGTACACGATTTGGGCTGTCTGGTGAGAGAATTTTGAAGCGGCGGCACCCTGAGTACCTTTCCCGAAGTTTGCTTCCTAGCTGGTTAAACTCGGCTTTCAGAGGCGAGATGAGAACAAACTTGCTCCGCGTGCGGCGAAGTGCCCTGGTGCCCTGCCCTAAATGTTTGAGCTTCTGGCCAGCGTCACGCAAGTACTTTGACACGTAGGAGTCTCCCTTTTACTCCAAGCTGTCCCTGTTGGCTGAAGCAGTCGGCGTGTCTGTATCGCAGCCTGGGAGGCCGGGCGTTGGGGGAGTCTGCCAAGTGACTGGCCTCCATTTATAGCTAACTGAGAAACTGCGTCGAAGCTTTCGGGAGCCTCTTACAGGGAATGGTTGCAGTTGGGAATTGGAGACTGTGCTGGCAAACGTCAGCAGCTCCTCTCCCTCGGAGGGCTCTTGGTGTGCCGACTCCTAACAGCCAGCACGGTCCCCAGCTCGTGAACGGTCCCATTGCGAGCCGGTCTCGTCCGTGAAAGAGCCACGTGAGGCTGAGCTCCAACAGTCGGGCTCCACACCTGGAGCCTTTGGGACAGGGCAGTCCTGAGCCGATGTGCCCACCAGGGGACGCGACCAAAGTTTACGTACCACAGGAAAGCGCAATCAAGGCCTCGTGTTCTCTCCATGAAAGGAACGTGAGCTTGAAGGGTGATGCGTCAGCGTGCACCGTGAACAGCTCGCTGGTACGCCTGTCTTTGCCCCCTCTCACGGTCTCACGCACCCGGGCTCAGTTCCGTGCAGGAACGCTGAGTGGGAGCGCCAGCCTCGCTGCTGGACTCTAAAGCCTTCCACCCCCTAATGGCAGGTTGTGTGTGTCTCTCACGTGGGGGGAGGAATGAGGTCGCCCACAGAGGTTCTGCCATGAAAGATCTAAAGACGCACGCTGCTGAGGAGCTTGATCCTCATGGAGCGTCCCCGAAGGCCAGAAGAATGCCGACGGTCTCTTTCAAAGCTGCCGGACGCTCTGCCGTTCTAGGCCTGAGATACGGACCCTGTGACGGCACCGTAACCCCGCAAGATTCAGGAGACATCGCCAGTGCGAGTGGCAATCCGGAAGGAAGAGCCTCCAAGGCGGAGTGTCCTTTCCTGTACAAAACGGCGCCCAAGTGGCTGAGGCAGGGAGCATTTTCCTTCACAGAACCGGCATCCTCGTATGCCTGTGGGTTGCTCTAAAGAAACGACACTGTGAGCAACCTCTTCGAAAAGGCCTTCGCAAGCGACTTGGAGACAACAGCAGCGCAGTGGAGGCACAGACCGTTATCCTAGAGAGCAGCACAGTGTCTCTAGCAGCGATCGCTTCCCGGAGGATACTTAAGCCACACCGAGATTCCAGCAGGGAGTTTTGCCTTATAGCAGTACAACTCACTCAAGAAAGAGGGATGAGGTGTAGGGCTAATCTACGTGCGCTCACGCTCTGTGTCCCCGAGAAGGTTTCACGGAGCAGAAGGCATCACCGACCGCTACCACGTGTGTGCACCAAAGAAGCCCTGTGCCGTGGGTGTTCTCAGGCCGACAGCGAAGACCTAGGTGTGTGCTGCACCCGCGCTCGGTGGTTCACACGTTGCGTGACCCCTGTGCCTTTGGAAGATGTTCAGAGCGGGTGGCACCTGCGTGCTGCGAGCGCAAGAGGTGTAGAGTGTAGAGGCCTTTCACACTGGAGGAAGGGCTTGCGTCTCGTGGAGAGAACGTGTACGTCGCCCGGGAGATGGAGGCGCGCTCTTGACACCATTTCCTCTGCCCGTTTAAAACACAAGTGTTTGTACTCGATCTGGGCTGCCTGGTGAAACGCTTGGCAGTCCGCATCACCCTGAGCACCTCTCCTGAAGTTTGATTCGTAGCTGGGTGAACTCGGGCTTCAGAGGCTTAGATGAGACCAAACGTGTTCAGCTTGTGGCGAAAGCCTTTGACCAGAGGCATATACGCTTGTGCTTGGGGCGAGGGCTAGGCAAGAACGTTTACACCCCGGGTTTTTATCTTTACCCTAAGCTGTGCCCCTTTTGGCTGCAGCAGGCGGAGAGAACCCGCGGAGAGAGAACAGCTGCGAGGTGGATGCACAGAACAGTCACCTCGACACCAGCCCCGGGGTCCCAAGCAACGATCCTTCCCCGGAGGGTACTTAACCCACCCCGGGATTCAAGCAGGGAGTTCACCTTGTCCAACTCGCACAGGAGACTGGCATGAGATGTAGGGCTCATCTACTTGCGTTCACACTACGTGGCCCGGAGAAGTTCTCACGGAGCCGAATGCAGCACCCTTCCTCCACCACGTGTGTACACAAAGGAGCGCTGCGCAGTGGGTGTTCTCAAGGCCAAGAGAGAAGCCCTTGTTCTGTGCTGCACCTGCTGGGTGGTTCAAAGGTTTTCTGACCTTCCTGCTCTGGAAGCTTTTCAGAGCTGAGGCTACACCTGGGCTGCGAAAGCGGAGAGGCGTAGAGGCCTTTCACACTGAAGGCGTGGGCCTGTTTCCCATGGAGAAAGTGTACGTCGCCCAACCCCCACCCCCACCCCACCCCACCCCACCCCAACCCACCCCCAGCTGGAGGCGTGCGGGTTGACACCATTTTGTCCTGCCCATGGAAAATACAAAGAGGCGTACACGATTTGGGCTGTCTGGTGAGAGAATTTTGAAGCGGCGGCACCCTGAGTACCTTTCCCGAAGTTTGCTTCCTAGCTGGTTAAACTCGGCTTTCAGAGGCGAGATGAGAACAAACTTGCTCCGCGTGCGGCGAAGTGCCCTGATGCCCTGCCCTAAATGTTTGAGCTTCTGTCCAGCGTCACACAAGTACTTTGACACGTAGGAGTCTCCCTTTTACTCCAAGCTGTCCCTGTTGGCTGAAGCAGTCGGCGTGTCTGTATCGCAGCCTGGGAGGCCGGGCGTTGGGGGAGTCTGCCAAGTGACTGGCCTCCACTTATAGCTAACTGAGAAACTGCGTTGAAGCTTTCGGGAGCCTCTTACAGGGAATGGTTGCAGTTGGGAATTGGAGACTGTGCTGGCAAACGTCAGCAGCTCCTCTCCCTCGGAGGGCTCTTGGTGTGCCGACTCCTAACAGCCAGCATGGTCCCCAGCTCGTGAACGGTCCCATTGCGAGCCGGTCTCGTCCGTGAAAGAGCCACGTGAGGCTGAGCTCCAACAGTCGGGCTCCACACCTGGAGCCTTTGGGACAGGGCAGTCCTGAGCCGATGTGCCCACCAGGGGACGCGACCAAAGTTGACGTACCACAGGAAAGCGCAATCAAGGCCTCGTGTTCTCTCCATGAAAGGAACGTGAGCTTGAAGGGTGATGCGTCAGCGTGCACCGTGAACAGCTCGCTGGTACACCTGTCTTTGCCCCCTCTCACGGTCTCACGCACCCGGGCTCAGTTCCGTGCAGGAATGCTGAGTGGGAGTGCCAGCCTCGCTGCTGGACTCTAAAGCCTTCCACCCCCTAATGGCAGGTTGTGTGTGTCTCTCACATGGGGGGAGGAATGAGGTCGCCCACAGAGGTTCTGCCATGAAAGATCTAAAGACGCACGCTGCTGAGGAGCTTGTTCCTCATGGAGCGTCCCCGAAGGCCAGAAGAATGCCGACGGTCTCTTTCAAAGCGGCCGGACGCTCTGCCGTTCTAGGCCTGAGATACGGACCCTGTGACGGCACCGTAACCCCGCGAGATTCAGGAGACATCGCCAGTGCGAGTGGCAATCCGGAAGGAAGAGCCTCCAAGGCGGAGTGTCCTTTCCTGTACAAAACGGCGCCCAAGTGGCTGAGGCAGGGAGCATTTTCCTTCACAGAACCGGCATCCTCGTATGCCTGTGGGTTGCTCTAAAGAAACGACACTGTGAGCAACCTCTTCGAAAAGGCCTTCGCAAGCGACTTGGAGACAACAGCAGCGCAGTGGAGGCACAGACCGTTATCCTAGAGAGCAGCACAGTGTCTCTAGCAGCGATCGCTTCCCGGAGGATACTTAAGCCACACCGAGATTCCAGCAGGGAGTTTTGCCTTATAGCAGTACAACTCACTCAAGAAAGAGGGATGAGGTGTAGGGCTAATCTACGTGCGCTCACGCTCTGTGTCCCCGAGAAGGTTTCACGGAGCAGAAGGCATCACCGACCGCTACCACGTGTGTGCACCAAAGAAGCCCTGTGCCGTGGGTGTTCTCAGGCCGACAGCGAAGACCTAGGTGTGTGCTGCACCCGCGCTCGGTGGTTCACACGTTGCGTGACCCCTGTGCCTTTGGAAGATGTTCAGAGCGGGTGGCACCTGCGTGCTGCGAGCGCAAGAGGTGTAGAGTGTAGAGGCCTTTCACACTGGAGGAAGGGCTTGCGTCTCGTGGAGAGAACGTGTACGTCGCCCGGGAGATGGAGGTGCGCTCTTGACACCATTTCCTCTGCCCGTTTAAAACACAAGTGTTTGTACTCGATCTGGGCTGCCTGGTGAAACGCTTGGCAGTCCGCATCACCCTGAGCACCTCTCCTGAAGTTTGATTCGTAGCTGGGTGAACTCGGGCTTCAGAGGCTTAGATGAGACCAAACGTGTTCAGCTTGTGGCGAAAGCCTTTGACCAGAGGCATATACGCTTGTGCTTGGGGCGAGGGCTAGGCAAGAACGTTTACACCCCGGGTTTTTATCTTTACCCTAAGCTGTGTCCCTTTTGGCTGCAGCAGGCGGAGAGAACCCGCGGAGAGAGAACAGCTGCGAGGTGGATGCACAGAACAGTCACCTCGACACCAGCCCCGGGGTCCCAAGCAACGATCCTTCCCCGGAGGGTACTTAACCCACCCCGGGATTCAAGCAGGGAGTTCGCCTTGTCCAACTCGCACAGGAGACTGGCATGAGATGTAGGGCTCATCTACTTGCGTTCACACTACGTGGCCCGGAGAAGTTCTCACGGAGCCGAATGCAGCACCCTTCCTCCACCACGTGTGTACACAAAGGAGCGCTGGGCAGTGGGTGTTCTCAAGGCCAAGAGAGAAGCCCTTGTTCTGTGCTGCACCTGCTGGGTGGTTCAAAGGTTTTCTGACCTTCCTGCTCTGGAAGCTTTTCAGAGCTGAGGCTACGCCTGGGCTGCGAAAGCGGAGAGGCGTAGAGGCCTTTCACACTGAAGGCGTGGGCCTGTTTCCCATGGAGAAAGTGTACGTCGCCCAACCCCCACCCCCACCCCACCCCACCCCACCCCAACCCACCCCCAGCTGGAGGCGTGCGGGTTGACACCATTTTGTCCTGCCCATGGAAAATACAAAGAGGCGTACACGATTTGGGCTGTCTGGTGAGAGAATGTTGAAGCGGCGGCACCCTGAGTACCTTTCCCGAAATTTGCTTCCTAGCTGGTTAAACTCGGCTTTCAGAGGCGAGATGAGAGCAAACTTGCTCCGCGTGCGGCGAAGTGCCCTGATGCCCTGCCCTAAATGTTTGAGCTTCTGGCCAGCGTCACGCAAGTACTTTGACACGTAGGAGTCTCCCTTTTACTCCAAGCTGTCCCTGTTGGCTGAAGCAGTCGGCGTGTCTGTATCGCAGCCTGGGAGGCCGGGCGTTGGGGGAGTCTGCCAAGTGACTGGCCTCCACTTATAGCTAACTGAGAAACTGCGTCGAAGCTTTCGGGAGCCTCTTACAGGGAATGGTTGCAGTTGGGAATTGGAGACTGTGCTGGCAAACGTCAGCAGCTCCTCTCCCTCGGAGGGCTCTTGGTGTGCCG
Organism: Orcinus orca; assembly: GCF_937001465.1. NCBI lineage: Eukaryota > Metazoa > Chordata > Mammalia > Artiodactyla > Delphinidae > Orcinus > Orcinus orca. The sequence goes on along the minus strand of NW_026043741.1, from coordinate 391,145 downwards.
ACTCCTAACAGCCAGCACGGTCCCCAGCTCGTGAACGGTCCCATTGCGAGCCGGTCTCGTCCGTGAAAGAGCCACGTGAGGCTGAGCTCCAACAGTCGGGCTCCACACCTGGAGCCTTTGGGACAGGGCAGTCCTGAGCCGATGTGCCCACCAGGGGACGCGACCAAAGTTTACGTACCACAGGAAAGCGCAATCAAGGCCTCGTGTTCTCTCCATGAAAGGAACGTGAGCTTGAAGGGTGATGCGTCAGCGTGCACCGTGAACAGCTCGCTGGTACGCCTGTCTTTGCCCCCTCTCACGGTCTCACGCACCCGGGCTCAGTTCCGTGCAGGAACGCTGAGTGGGAGCGCCAGCCTCGCTGCTGGACTCTAAAGCCTTCCACACCCTAATGGCAGGTTGTGTGTGTCTCTCACGTGGGGGGAGGAATGAGGTCGCCCACAGAGGTTCTGCCATGAAAGATCTAAAGACGCACGCTGCTGAGGAGCTTGTTCCTCATGGAGCGTCCCCGAAGGCCAGAAGAATGCCGGCGGTCTCTTTCAAAGCTGCGGGACGCTCTGCCGTTCTAGGCCTGAGATACGGACCCTGTGACGGCACCGTAACCCCGCGAGATTCAGGAGACATCGCCAGTGCGAGTGGCAATCCGGAAGGAAGAGCCTCCAAGGCCGAGTGTCCTTTCCTGTACAAAACGGCGCCCAAGTGGCTGAGGCAGGGAGCATTTTCCTTCACAGAACCGGCATCCTCGTATGCCTGTGGGTTGCTCTAAAGAAACGACACTGTGAGCAACCTCTTCGAAAAGGCCTTCGCAAGCGACTTGGAGACAACAGCAGCGCAGTGGAGGCACAGACCGTTATCCTAGAGAGCAGCACAGTGTCTCTAGCAGCGATCGCTTCCCGGAGGATACTTAAGCCACACCGAGATTCCAGCAGGGAGTTTTGCCTTATAGCAGTACAACTCACTCAAGAAAGAGGGATGAGGTGTAGGGCTAATCTACGTGCGCTCACGCTCTGTGTCCCCGAGAAGGTTTCACGGAGCAGAAGGCATCACCGACCGCTACCACGTGTGTGCACCAAAGAAGCCCTGTGCCGTGGGTGTTCTCAGGCCGACAGCGAAGACCTAGGTGTGTGCTGCACCCGCGCTCGGTGGTTCACACGTTGCGTGACCCCTGTGCCTTTGGAAGATGTTCAGAGCGGGTGGCACCTGCGTGCTGCGAGCGCAAGAGGTGTAGAGTGTAGAGGCCTTTCACACTGGAGGAAGGGCTTGCGTCTCGTGGAGAGAACGTGTACGTCGCCCGGGAGATGGAGGCGCGCTCTTGACACCATTTCCTCTGCCCGTTTAAAACACAAGTGTTTGTACTCGATCTGGGCTGCCTGGTGAAACGCTTGGCAGTCCGCATCACCCTGAGCACCTCTCCTGAAGTTTGATTCGTAGCTGGGTGAACTCGGGCTTCAGAGGCTTAGATGAGACCAAACGTGTTCAGCTTGTGGCGAAAGCCTTTGACCAGAGGCATATACGCTTGTGCTTGGGGCGAGGGCTAGGCAAGAACGTTTACACCCCGGGTTTTTATCTTTACCCTAAGCTGTGTCCCTTTTGGCTGCAGCAGGCGGAGAGAACCCGCGGAGAGAGAACAGCTGCGAGGTGGATGCACAGAACAGTCACCTCGACACCAGCCCCGGGGTCCCAAGCAACGATCCTTCCCCGGAGGGTACTTAACCCACCCCGGGATTCAAGCAGGGAGTTCGCCTTGTCCAACTCGCACAGGAGACTGGCATGAGATGTAGGGCTCATCTACTTGCGTTCACACTACGTGGCCCGGAGAAGTTCTCACGGAGCCGAATGCAGCACCCTTCCTCCACCACGTGTGTACACAAAGGAGCGCTGGGCAGTGGGTGTTCTCAAGGCCAAGAGAGAAGCCCTTGTTCTGTGCTGCACCTGCTGGGTGGTTCAAAGGTTTTCTGACCTTCCTGCTCTGGAAGCTTTTCAGAGCTGAGGCTACGCCTGGGCTGCGAAAGCGGAGAGGCGTAGAGGCCTTTCACACTGAAGGCGTGGGCCTGTTTCCCATGGAGAAAGTGTACGTCGCCCAACCCCCACCCCCACCCCACCCCACCCCACCCCAACCCACCCCCAGCTGGAGGCGTGCGGGTTGACACCATTTTGTCCTGCCCATGGAAAATACAAAGAGGCGTACACGATTTGGGCTGTCTGGTGAGAGAATGTTGAAGCGCCGGCACCCTGAGTACCTTTCCCGAAATTTGCTTCCTAGCTGGTTAAACTCGGCTTTCAGAGGCGAGATGAGAGCAAACTTGCTCCGCGTGCGGCGAAGTGCCCTGATGCCCTGCCCTAAATGTTTGAGCTTCTGGCCAGCGTCACGCAAGTACTTTGACACGTAGGAGTCTCCCTTTTACTCCAAGCTGTCCCTGTTGGCTGAAGCAGTCGGCGTGTCTGTATCGCAGCCTGGGAGGCCGGGCGTTGGGGGAGTCTGCCAAGTGACTGGCCTCCACTTATAGCTAACTGAGAAACTGCGTCGAAGCTTTCGGGAGCCTCTTACAGGGAATGGTTGCAGTTGGGAATTGGAGACTGTGCTGGCAAACGTCAGCAGCTCCTCTCCCTCGGAGGGCTCTTGGTGTGCCGACTCCTAACAGCCAGCACGGTCCCCAGCTCGTGAACGGTCCCATTGCGAGCCGGTCTCGTCCGTGAAAGAGCCACGTGAGGCTGAGCTCCAACAGTCGGGCTCCACACCTGGAGCCTTTGGGACAGGGCAGTCCTGAGCCGATGTGCCCACCAGGGGACGCGACCAAAGTTGACGTACCACAGGAAAGCGCAATCAAGGCCTCGTGTTCTCTCCATGAAAGGAACGTGAGCTTGAAGGGTGATGCGTCAGCGTGCACCGTGAACAGCTCGCTGGTACGCCTGTCTTTGCCCCCTCTCACGGTCTCACGCACCCGGGCTCAGTTCCGTGCAGGAACGCTGAGTGGGAGCGCCAGCCTCGCTGCTGGACTCTAAAGCCTTCCACCCCCTAATGGCAGGTTGTGTGTGTCTCTCACGTGGGGGGAGGAATGAGGTCGCCCACAGAGGTTCTGCCATGAAAGATCTAAAGACGCACGCTGCTGAGGAGCTTGTTCCTCATGGAGCGTCCCCGAAGGCCAGAAGAATGCCGGCGGTCTCTTTCAAAGCTGCGGGACGCTCTGCCGTTCTAGGCCTGAGATACGGACCCTGTGACGGCACCGTAACCCCGCGAGATTCAGGAGACATCGCCAGTGCGAGTGGCAATCCGGAAGGAAGAGCCTCCAAGGCGGAGTGTCCTTTCCTGTACAAAACGGCGCCCAAGTGGCTGAGGCAGGGAGCATTTTCCTTCACAGAACCGGCATCCTCGTATGCCTGTGGGTTGCTCTAAAGAAACGACACTGTGAGCAACCTCTTCGAAAAGGCCTTCGCAAGCGACTTGGAGACAACAGCAGCGCAGTGGAGGCACAGACCGTTATCCTAGAGAGCAGCACAGTGTCTCTAGCAGCGATCGCTTCCCGGAGGATACTTAAGCCACACCGAGATTCCAGCAGGGAGTTTTGCCTTATAGCAGTACAACTCACTCAAGAAAGAGGGATGAGGTGTAGGGCTAATCTACGTGCGCTCACGCTCTGTGTCCCCGAGAAGGTTTCACGGAGCAGAAGGCATCACCGACCGCTACCACGTGTGTGCACCAAAGAAGCCCTGTGCCGTGGGTGTTCTCAGGCCGACAGCGAAGACCTAGGTGTGTGCTGCACCCGCGCTCGGTGGTTCACACGTTGCGTGACCCCTGTGCCTTTGGAAGATGTTCAGAGCGGGTGGCACCTGCGTGCTGCGAGCGCAAGAGGTGTAGAGTGTAGAGGCCTTTCACACTGGAGGAAGGGCTTGCGTCTCGTGGAGAGAACGTGTACGTCGCCCGGGAGATGGAGGCGCGCTCTTGACACCATTTCCTCTGCCCGTTTAAAACACAAGTGTTTGTACTCGATCTGGGCTGCCTGGTGAAACGCTTGGCAGTCCGCATCACCCTGAGCACGTCTCCTGAAGTTTGATTCGTAGCTGGGTGAACTCGGGCTTCAGAGGCTTAGATGAGACCAAACGTGTTCAGCTTGTGGCGAAAGCCTTTGACCAGAGGCATATACGCTTGTGCTTGGGGCGAGGGCTAGGCAAGAACGTTTACACCCCGGGTTTTTATCTTTACCCTAAGCTGTGCCCCTTTTGGCTGCAGCAGGCGGAGAGAACCCGCGGAGAGAGAACAGCTGCGAGGTGGATGCACAGAACAGTCACCTCGACACCAGCCCCGGGGTCCCAAGCAACGATCCTTCCCCGGAGGGTACTTAACCCACCCCGGGATTCAAGCAGGGAGTTCACCTTGTCCAACTCGCACAGGAGACTGGCATGAGATGTAGGGCTCATCTACTTGCGTTCACACTACGTGGCCCGGAGAAGTTCTCACGGAGCCGAATGCAGCACCCTTCCTCCACCACGTGTGTACACAAAGGAGCGCTGCGCAGTGGGTGTTCTCAAGGCCAAGAGAGAAGCCCTTGTTCTGTGCTGCACCTGCTGGGTGGTTCAAAGGTTTTCTGACCTTCCTGCTCTGGAAGCTTTTCAGAGCTGAGGCTACGCCTGGGCTGCGAAAGCGGAGAGGCGTAGAGGCCTTTCACACTGAAGGCGTGGGCCTGTTTCCCATGGAGAAAGTGTACGTCGCCCAACCCCCACCCCCACCCCACCCCACCCCACCCCAACCCACCCCCAGCTGGAGGCGTGCGGGTTGACACCATTTTGTCCTGCCCATGGAAAATACAAAGAGGCGTACACGATTTGGGCTGTCTGGTGAGAGAATTTTGAAGCGGCGGCACCCTGAGTACCTTTCCCGAAGTTTGCTTCCTAGCTGGTTAAACTCGGCTTTCAGAGGCGAGATGAGAACAAACTTGCTCCGCGTGCGGCGAAGTGCCCTGATGCCCTGCCCTAAATGTTTGAGCTTCTGTCCAGCGTCACACAAGTACTTTGACACGTAGGAGTCTCCCTTTTACTCCAAGCTGTCCCTGTTGGCTGAAGCAGTCGGCGTGTCTGTATCGCAGCCTGGGAGGCCGGGCGTTGGGGGAGTCTGCCAAGTGACTGGCCTCCACTTATAGCTAACTGAGAAACTGCGTCGAAGCTTTCGGGAGCCTCTTACAGGGAATGGTTGCAGTTGGGAATTGGAGACTGTGCTGGCAAACGTCAGCAGCTCCTCTCCCTCGGAGGGCTCTTGGTGTGCCGACTCCTAACAGCCAGCATGGTCCCCAGCTCGTGAACGGTCCCATTGCGAGCCGGTCTCGTCCGTGAAAGAGCCACGTGAGGCTGAGCTCCAACAGTCGGGCTCCACACCTGGAGCCTTTGGGACAGGGCAGTCCTGAGCCGATGTGCCCACCAGGGGACGCGACCAAAGTTGACGTACCACAGGAAAGCGCAATCAAGGCCTCGTGTTCTCTCCATGAAAGGAACGTGAGCTTGAAGGGTGATGCGTCAGCGTGCACCGTGAACAGCTCGCTGGTACACCTGTCTTTGCCCCCTCTCACGGTCTCACGCACCCGGGCTCAGTTCCGTGCAGGAATGCTGAGTGGGAGCGCCAGCCTCGCTGCTGGACTCTAAAGCCTTCCACCCCCTAATGGCAGGTTGTGTGTGTCTCTCACATGGGGGGAGGAATGAGGTCGCCCACAGAGGTTCTGCCATGAAAGATCTAAAGACGCACGCTGCTGAGGAGCTTGTTCCTCATGGAGCGTCCCCGAAGGCCAGAAGAATGCCGACGGTCTCTTTCAAAGCGGCCGGACGCTCTGCCGTTCTAGGCCTGAGATACGGACCCTGTGACGGCACCGTAACCCCGCGAGATTCAGGAGACATCGCCAGTGCGAGTGGCAATCCGGAAGGAAGAGCCTCCAAGGCGGAGTGTCCTTTCCTGTACAAAACGGCGCCCAAGTGGCTGAGGCAGGGAGCATTTTCCTTCACAGAACCGGCATCCTCGTATGCCTGTGGGTTGCTCTAAAGAAACGACACTGTGAGCAACCTCTTCGAAAAGGCCTTCGCAAGCGACTTGGAGACAACAGCAGCGCAGTGGAGGCACAGACCGTTATCCTAGAGAGCAGCACAGTGTCTCTAGCAGCGATCGCTTCCCGGAGGATACTTAAGCCACACCGAGATTCCAGCAGGGAGTTTTGCCTTATAGCAGTACAACTCACTCAAGAAAGAGGGATGAGGTGTAGGGCTAATCTACATGCGCTCACGCTCTGTGTCCCCGAGAAGGTTTCACGGAGCAGAAGGCATCACCGACCGCTACCACGTGTGTGCACCAAAGAAGCCCTGTGCCGTGGGTGTTCTCAGGCCGACAGCGAAGACCTAGGTGTGTGCTGCACCCGCGCTCGGTGGTTCACACGTTGCGTGACCCCTGTGCCTTTGGAAGATGTTCAGAGCGGGTGGCACCTGCGTGCTGCGAGCGCAAGAGGTGTAGAGTGTAGAGGCCTTTCACACTGGAGGAAGGGCTTGCGTCTCGTGGAGAGAACGTGTACGTCGCCCGGGAGATGGAGGCGCGCTCTTGACACCATTTCCTCTGCCCGTTTAAAACACAAGTGTTTGTACTCGATCTGGGCTGCCTGGTGAAACGCTTGGCAGTCCGCATCACCCTGAGCACCTCTCCTGAAGTTTGATTCGTAGCTGGGTGAACTCGGGCTTCAGAGGCTTAGATGAGACCAAACGTGTTCAGCTTGTGGCGAAAGCCTTTGACCAGAGGCATATACGCTTGTGCTTGGGGCGAGGGCTAGGCAAGAACGTTTACACCCCGGGTTTTTATCTTTACCCTAAGCTGTGTCCCTTTTGGCTGCAGCAGGCGGAGAGAACCCGCGGAGAGAGAACAGCTGCGAGGTGGATGCACAGAACAGTCACCTCGACACCAGCCCCGGGGTCCCAAGCAACGATCCTTCCCCGGAGGGTACTTAACCCACCCCGGGATTCAAGCAGGGAGTTCGCCTTGTCCAACTCGCACAGGAGACTGGCATGAGATGTAGGGCTCATCTACTTGCGTTCACACTACGTGGCCCGGAGAAGTTCTCACGGAGCCGAATGCAGCACCCTTCCTCCACCACGTGTGTACACAAAGGAGCGCTGGGCAGTGGGTGTTCTCAAGGCCAAGAGAGAAGCCCTTGTTCTGTGCTGCACCTGCTGGGTGGTTCAAAGGTTTTCTGACCTTCCTGCTCTGGAAGCTTTTCAGAGCTGAGGCTACGCCTGGGCTGCGAAAGCGGAGAGGCGTAGAGGCCTTTCACACTGAAGGCGTGGGCCTGTTTCCCATGGAGAAAGTGTACGTCGCCCAACCCCCACCCCCACCCCACCCCACCCCACCCCAACCCACCCCCAGCTGGAGGCGTGCGGGTTGACACCATTTTGTCCTGCCCATGGAAAATACAAAGAGGCGTACACGATTTGGGCTGTCTGGTGAGAGAATGTTGAAGCGCCGGCACCCTGAGTACCTTTCCCGAAATTTGCTTCCTAGCTGGTTAAACTCGGCTTTCAGAGGCGAGATGAGAGCAAACTTGCTCCGCGTGCGGCGAAGTGCCCTGATGCCCTGCCCTAAATGTTTGAGCTTCTGGCCAGCGTCACGCAAGTACTTTGACACGTAGGAGTCTCCCTTTTACTCCAAGCTGTCCCTGTTGGCTGAAGCAGTCGGCGTGTCTGTATCGCAGCCTGGGAGGCCGGGCGTTGGGGGAGTCTGCCAAGTGACTGGCCTCCACTTATAGCTAACTGAGAAACTGCGTCGAAGCTTTCGGGAGCCTCTTACAGGGAATGGTTGCAGTTGGGAATTGGAGACTGTGCTGGCAAACGTCAGCAGCTCCTCTCCCTCGGAGGGCTCTTGGTGTGCCGACTCCTAACAGCCAGCACGGTCCCCAGCTCGTGAACGGTCCCATTGCGAGCCGGTCTCGTCCGTGAAAGAGCCACGTGAGGCTGAGCTCCAACAGTCGGGCTCCACACCTGGAGCCTTTGGGACAGGGCAGTCCTGAGCCGATGTGCCCACCAGGGGACGCGACCAAAGTTTACGTACCACAGGAAAGCGCAATCAAGGCCTCGTGTTCTCTCCATGAAAGGAACGTGAGCTTGAAGGGTGATGCGTCAGCGTGCACCGTGAACAGCTCGCTGGTACGCCTGTCTTTGCCCCCTCTCACGGTCTCACGCACCCGGGCTCAGTTCCGTGCAGGAACGCTGAGTGGGAGCGCCAGCCACGCTGCTGGACTCTAAAGCCTTCCACACCCTAATGGCAGGTTGTGTGTGTCTCTCACGTGGGGGGAGGAATGAGGTCGCCCACAGAGGTTCTGCCATGAAAGATCTAAAGACGCACGCTGCTGAGGAGCTTGTTCCTCATGGAGCGTCCCCGAAGGCCAGAAGAATGCCGGCGGTCTCTTTCAAAGCTGCGGGACGCTCTGCCGTTCTAGGCCTGAGATACGGACCCTGTGACGGCACCGTAACCCCGCGAGATTCAGGAGACATCGCCAGTGCGAGTGGCAATCCGGAAGGAAGAGCCTCCAAGGCGGAGTGTCCTTTCCTGTACAAAACGGCGCCCAAGTGGCTGAGGCAGGGAGCATTTTCCTTCACAGAACCGGCATCCTCGTATGCCTGTGGGTTGCTCTAAAGAAACGACACTGTGAGCAACCTCTTCGAAAAGGCCTTCGCAAGCGACTTGGAGACAACAGCAGCGCAGTGGAGGCACAGACCGTTATCCTAGAGAGCAGCACAGTGTCTCTAGCAGCGATCGCTTCCGGGAGGATACTTAAGCCACACCGAGATTCCAGCAGGGAGTTTTGCCTTATAGCAGTACAACTCACTCAAGAAAGAGGGATGAGGTGTAGGGCTAATCTACGTGCGCTCACGCTCTGTGTCCCCGAGAAGGTTTCACGGAGCAGAAGGCATCACCGACCGCTACCACGTGTGTGCACCAAAGAAGCCCTGTGCCGTGGGTGTTCTCAGGCCGACAGCGAAGACCTAGGTGTGTGCTGCACCCGCGCTCGGTGGTTCACACGTTGCGTGACCCCTGTGCCTTTGGAAGATGTTCAGAGCGGGTGGCACCTGCGTGCTGCGAGCGCAAGAGGTGTAGAGTGTAGAGGCCTTTCACACTGGAGGAAGGGCTTGCGTCTCGTGGAGAGAACGTGTACGTCGCCCGGGAGATGGAGGCGCGCTCTTGACACCATTTCCTCTGCCCGTTTAAAACACAAGTGTTTGTACTCGATCTGGGCTGCCTGGTGAAACGCTTGGCAGTCCGCATCACCCTGAGCACCTCTCCTGAAGTTTGATTCGTAGCTGGGTGAACTCGGGCTTCAGAGGCTTAGATGAGACCAAACGTGTTCAGCTTGTGGCGAAAGCCTTTGACCAGAGGCATATACGCTTGTGCTTGGGGCGAGGGCTAGGCAAGAACGTTTACACCCCGGGTTTTTATCTTTACCCTAAGCTGTGTCCCTTTTGGCTGCAGCAGGCGGAGAGAACCCGCGGAGAGAGAACAGCTGCGAGGTGGATGCACAGAACAGTCACCTCGACACCAGCCCCGGGGTCCCAAGCAACGATCCTTCCCCGGAGGGTACTTAACCCACCCCGGGATTCAAGCAGGGAGTTCGCCTTGTCCAACTCGCACAGGAGACTGGCATGAGATGTAGGGCTCATCTACTTGCGTTCACACTACGTGGCCCGGAGAAGTTCTCACGGAGCCGAATGCAGCACCCTTCCTCCACCACGTGTGTACACAAAGGAGCGCTGGGCAGTGGGTGTTCTCAAGGCCAAGAGAGAAGCCCTTGTTCTGTGCTGCACCTGCTGGGTGGTTCAAAGGTTTTCTGACCTTCCTGCTCTGGAAGCTTTTCAGAGCTGAGGCTACGCCTGGGCTGCGAAAGCGGAGAGGCGTAGAGGCCTTTCACACTGAAGGCGTGGGCCTGTTTCCCATGGAGAAAGTGTACGTCGCCCAACCCCCACCCCCACCCCACCCCACCCCACCCCAACCCACCCCCAGCTGGAGGCGTGCGGGTTGACACCATTTTGTCCTGCCCATGGAAAATACAAAGAGGCGTACACGATTTGGGCTGTCTGGTGAGAGAATGTTGAAGCGCCGGCACCCTGAGTACCTTTCCCGAAATTTGCTTCCTAGCTGGTTAAACTCGGCTTTCAGAGGCGAGATGAGAGCAAACTTGCTCCGCGTGCGGCGAAGTGCCCTGATGCCCTGCCCTAAATGTTTGAGCTTCTGGCCAGCGTCACGCAAGTACTTTGACACGTAGGAGTCTCCCTTTTACTCCAAGCTGTCCCTGTTGGCTGAAGCAGTCGGCGTGTCTGTATCGCAGCCTGGGAGGCCGGGCGTTGGGGGAGTCTGCCAAGTGACTGGCCTCCACTTATAGCTAACTGAGAAACTGCGTCGAAGCTTTCGGGAGCCTCTTACAGGGAATGGTTGCAGTTGGGAATTGGAGACTGTGCTGGCAAACGTCAGCAGCTCCTCTCCCTCGGAGGGCTCTTGGTGTGCCGACTCCTAACAGCCAGCACGGTCCCCAGCTCGTGAACGGTCCCATTGCGAGCCGGTCTCGTCCGTGAAAGAGCCACGTGAGGCTGAGCTCCAACAGTCGGGCTCCACACCTGGAGCCTTTGGGACAGGGCAGTCCTGAGCCGATGTGCCCACCAGGGGACGCGACCAAAGTTTACGTACCACAGGAAAGCGCAATCAAGGCCTCGTGTTCTCTCCATGAAAGGAACGTGAGCTTGAAGGGTGATGCGTCAGCGTGCACCGTGAACAGCTCGCTGGTACGCCTGTCTTTGCCCCCTCTCACGGTCTCACGCACCCGGGCTCAGTTCCGTGCAGGAACGCTGAGTGGGAGCGCCAGCCACGCTGCTGGACTCTAAAGCCTTCCACACCCTAATGGCAGGTTGTGTGTGTCTCTCACGTGGGGGGAGGAATGAGGTCGCCCACAGAGGTTCTGCCATGAAAGATCTAAAGACGCACGCTGCTGAGGAGCTTGTTCCTCATGGAGCGTCCCCGAAGGCCAGAAGAATGCCGGCGGTCTCTTTCAAAGCTGCGGGACGCTCTGCCGTTCTAGGCCTGAGATACGGACCCTGTGACGGCACCGTAACCCCGCGAGATTCAGGAGACATCGCCAGTGCGAGTGGCAATCCGGAAGGAAGAGCCTCCAAGGCCGAGTGTCCTTTCCTGTACAAAACGGCGCCCAAGTGGCTGAGGCAGGGAGCATTTTCCTTCACAGAACCGGCATCCTCGTATGCCTGTGGGTTGCTCTAAAGAAACGACACTGTGAGCAACCTCTTCGAAAAGGCCTTCGCAAGCGACTTGGAGACAACAGCAGCGCAGTGGAGGCACAGACCGTTATCCTAGAGAGCAGCACAGTGTCTCTAGCAGCGATCGCTTCCCGGAGGATACTTAAGCCACACCGAGATTCCAGCAGGGAGTTTTGCCTTATAGCAGTACAACTCACTCAAGAAAGAGGGATGAGGTGTAGGGCTAATCTACGTGCGCTCACGCTCTGTGTCCCCGAGAAGGTTTCACGGAGCAGAAGGCATCACCGACCGCTACCACGTGTGTGCACCAAAGAAGCCCTGTGCCGTGGGTGTTCTCAGGCCGACAGCGAAGACCTAGGTGTGTGCTGCACCCGCGCTCGGTGGTTCACACGTTGCGTGACCCCTGTGCCTTTGGAAGATGTTCAGAGCGGGTGGCACCTGCGTGCTGCGAGCGCAAGAGGTGTAGAGTGTAGAGGCCTTTCACACTGGAGGAAGGGCTTGCGTCTCGTGGAGAGAACGTGTACGTCGCCCGGGAGATGGAGGCGCGCTCTTGACACCATTTCCTCTGCCCGTTTAAAACACAAGTGTTTGTACTCGATCTGGGCTGCCTGGTGAAACGCTTGGCAGTCCGCATCACCCTGAGCACCTCTCCTGAAGTTTGATTCGTAGCTGGGTGAACTCGGGCTTCAGAGGCTTAGATGAGACCAAACGTGTTCAGCTTGTGGCGAAAGCCTTTGACCAGAGGCATATACGCTTGTGCTTGGGGCGAGGGCTAGGCAAGAACGTTTACACCCCGGGTTTTTATCTTTACCCTAAGCTGTGTCCCTTTTGGCTGCAGCAGGCGGAGAGAACCCGCGGAGAGAGAACAGCTGCGAGGTGGATGCACAGAACAGTCACCTCGACACCAGCCCCGGGGTCCCAAGCAACGATCCTTCCCCGGAGGGTACTTAACCCACCCCGGGATTCAAGCAGGGAGTTCGCCTTGTCCAACTCGCACAGGAGACTGGCATGAGATGTAGGGCTCATCTACTTGCGTTCACACTACGTGGCCCGGAGAAGTTCTCACGGAGCCGAATGCAGCACCCTTCCTCCACCACGTGTGTACACAAAGGAGCGCTGGGCAGTGGGTGTTCTCAAGGCCAAGAGAGAAGCCCTTGTTCTGTGCTGCACCTGCTGGGTGGTTCAAAGGTTTTCTGACCTTCCTGCTCTGGAAGCTTTTCAGAGCTGAGGCTACGCCTGGGCTGCGAAAGCGGAGAGGCGTAGAGGCCTTTCACACTGAAGGCGTGGGCCTGTTTCCCATGGAGAAAGTGTACGTCGCCCAACCCCCACCCCCACCCCACCCCACCCCACCCCAACCCACCCCCAGCTGGAGGCGTGCGGGTTGACACCATTTTGTCCTGCCCATGGAAAATACAAAGAGGCGTACACGATTTGGGCTGTCTGGTGAGAGAATGTTGAAGCGGCGGCACCCTGAGTACCTTTCCCGAAATTTGCTTCCTAGCTGGTTAAACTCGGCTTTCAGAGGCGAGATGAGAGCAAACTTGCTCCGCGTGCGGCGAAGTGCCCTGATGCCCTGCCCTAAATGTTTGAGCTTCTGGCCAGCGTCACGCAAGTACTTTGACACGTAGGAGTCTCCCTTTTACTCCAAGCTGTCCCTGTTGGCTGAAGCAGTCGGCGTGTCTGTATCGCAGCCTGGGAGGCCGGGCGTTGGGGGAGTCTGCCAAGTGACTGGCCTCCACTTATAGCTAACTGAGAAACTGCGTCGAAGCTTTCGGGAGCCTCTTACAGGGAATGGTTGCAGTTGGGAATTGGAGACTGTGCTGGCAAACGTCAGCAGCTCCTCTCCCTCGGAGGGCTCTTGGTGTGCCGACTCCTAACAGCCAGCACGGTCCCCAGCTCGTGAACGGTCCCATTGCGAGCCGGTCTCGTCCGTGAAAGAGCCACGTGAGGCTGAGCTCCAACAGTCGGGCTCCACACCTGGAGCCTTTGGGACAGGGCAGTCCTGAGCCGATGTGCCCACCAGGGGACGCGACCAAAGTTGACGTACCACAGGAAAGCGCAATCAAGGCCTCGTGTTCTCTCCATGAAAGGAACGTGAGCTTGAAGGGTGATGCGTCAGCGTGCACCGTGAACAGCTCGCTGGTACGCCTGTCTTTGCCCCCTCTCACGGTCTCACGCACCCGGGCTCAGTTCCGTGCAGGAACGCTGAGTGGGAGCGCCAGCCTCGCTGCTGGACTCTAAAGCCTTCCACCCCCTAATGGCAGGTTGTGTGTGTCTCTCACGTGGGGGGAGGAATGAGGTCGCCCACAGAGGTTCTGCCATGAAAGATCTAAAGACGCACGCTGCTGAGGAGCTTGTTCCTCATGGAGCGTCCCCGAAGGCCAGAAGAATGCCGGCGGTCTCTTTCAAAGCTGCGGGACGCTCTGCCGTTCTAGGCCTGAGATACGGACCCTGTGACGGCACCGTAACCCCGCGAGATTCAGGAGACATCGCCAGTGCGAGTGGCAATCCGGAAGGAAGAGCCTCCAAGGCCGAGTGTCCTTTCCTGTACAAAACGGCGCCCAAGTGGCTGAGGCAGGGAGCATTTTCCTTCACAGACCCGGCATCCTCGTATGCCTGTGGGTTGCTCTAAAGAAACGACACTGTGAGCAACCTCTTCGAAAAGGCCTTCGCAAGCGACTTGGAGACAACAGCAGCGCAGTGGAGGCACAGACCGTTATCCTAGAGAGCAGCACAGTGTCTCTAGCAGCGATCGCTTCCCGGAGGATACTTAAGCCACACCGAGATTCCAGCAGGGAGTTTTGCCTTATAGCAGTACAACTCACTCAAGAAAGAGGGATGAGGTGTAGGGCTAATCTACGTGCGCTCACGCTCTGTGTCCCCGAGAAGGTTTCACGGAGCAGAAGGCATCACCGACCGCTACCACGTGTGTGCACCAAAGAAGCCCTGTGCCGTGGGTGTTCTCAGGCCGACAGCGAAGACCTAGGTGTGTGCTGCACCCGCGCTCGGTGGTTCACACGTTGCGTGACCCCTGTGCCTTTGGAAGATGTTCAGAGCGGGTGGCACCTGCGTGCTGCGAGCGCAAGAGGTGTAGAGTGTAGAGGCCTTTCACACTGGAGGAAGGGCTTGCGTCTCGTGGAGAGAACGTGTACGTCGCCCGGGAGATGGAGGCGCGCTCTTGACACCATTTCCTCTGCCCGTTTAAAACACAAGTGTTTGTACTCGATCTGGGCTGCCTGGTGAAACGCTTGGCAGTCCGCATCACCCTGAGCACCTCTCCTGAAGTTTGATTCGTAGCTGGGTGAACTCGGGCTTCAGAGGCTTAGATGAGACCAAACGTGTTCAGCTTGTGGCGAAAGCCTTTGACCAGAGGCATATACGCTTGTGCTTGGGGCGAGGGCTAGGCAAGAACGTTTACACCCCGGGTTTTTATCTTTACCCTAAGCTGTGTCCCTTTTGGCTGCAGCAGGCGGAGAGAACCCGCGGAGAGAGAACAGCTGCGAGGTGGATGCACAGAACAGTCACCTCGACACCAGCCCCGGGGTCCCAAGCAACGATCCTTCCCCGGAGGGTACTTAACCCACCCCGGGATTCAAGCAGGGAGTTCGCCTTGTCCAACTCGCACAGGAGACTGGCATGAGATGTAGGGCTCATCTACTTGCGTTCACACTACGTGGCCCGGAGAAGTTCTCATGGAGCCGAATGCAGCACCCTTCCTCCACCACGTGTGTACACAAAGGAGCGCTGGGCAGTGGGTGTTCTCAAGGCCAAGAGAGAAGCCCTTGTTCTCTGCTGCACCTGCTGGGTGGTTCAAAGGTTTTCTGACCTTCCTGCTCTGGAAGCTTTTCAGAGCTGAGGCTACGCCTGGGCTGCGAAAGCGGAGAGGCGTAGAGGCCTTTCACACTGAAGGCGTGGGCCTGTTTCCCATGGAGAAAGTGTACGTCGCCCAACCCCCACCCCCACCCCACCCCACCCCACCCCAACCCACCCCCAGCTAGAGGCGTGCGGGTTGACACCATTTTGTCCTGCCCATGGAAAATACAAAGAGGCGTACACGATTTGGGCTGTCTGGTGAGAGAATTTTGAAGCGGCGGCACCCTGAGTACCTTTCCCGAAGTTTGCTTCCTAGCTGGTTAAACTCGGCTTTCAGAGGCGAGATGAGAACAAACTTGCTCCGCGTGCGGCGAAGTGCCCTGATGCCCTGCCCTAAATGTTTGAGCTTCTGGCCAGCGTCACGCAAGTACTTTGACACGTAGGAGTCTCCCTTTTACTCCAAGCTGTCCCTGTTGGCTGAAGCAGTCGGCGTGTCTGTATCGCAGCCTGGGAGGCCGGGCATTGGGGGAGTCTGCCAAGTGACTGGCCTCCACTTATAGCTAACTGAGAAACTGCGTCGAAGCTTTCGGGAGCCTCTTACAGGGAATGGTTGCAGTTGGGAATTGGAGACTGTGCTGGCAAACGTCAGCAGCTCCTCTCCCTCGGAGGGCTCTTGGTGTGCCGACTCCTAACAGCCAGCACGGTCCCCAGCTCGTGAACGGTCCCATTGCGAGCCGGTCTCGTCCGTGAAAGAGCCACGTGAGGCTGAGCTCCAACAGTCGGGCTCCACACCTGGAGCCTTTGGGACAGGGCAGTCCTGAGCCGATGTGCCCACCAGGGGACGCGACCAAAGTTTACGTACCACAGGAAAGCGCAATCAAGGCCTCGTGTTCTCTCCATGAAAGGAACGTGAGCTTGAAG
Source organism: Orcinus orca (assembly GCF_937001465.1). Classification (NCBI taxonomy): domain Eukaryota; kingdom Metazoa; phylum Chordata; class Mammalia; order Artiodactyla; family Delphinidae; genus Orcinus; species Orcinus orca. The sequence goes on along the minus strand of NW_026043741.1, from coordinate 375,140 downwards.
GGTGATGCGTCAGCGTGCACCGTGAACAGCTCGCTGGTACGCCTGTCTTTGCCCCCTCTCACGGTCTCACGCACCCGGGCTCAGTTCCGTGCAGGAATGCTGAGTGGGAGCGCCAGCCTCGCTGCTGGACTCTAAAGCCTTCCACCCCCTAATGGCAGGTTGTGTGTGTCTCTCACGTGGGGGGAGGAATGAGGTCGCCCACAGAGGTTCTGCCATGAAAGATCTAAAGACGCACGCTGCTGAGGAGCTTGTTCCTCATGGAGCGTCCCCGAAGGCCAGAAGAATGCCGACGGTCTCTTTCAAAGCGGCCGGACGCTCTGCCGTTCTAGGCCTGAGATACGGACCCTGTGACGGCACCGTAACCCCGTGAGATTCAGGAGACATCGCCAGTGCGAGTGGCAATCCGGAAGGAAGAGCCTCCAAGGCGGAGTGTCCTTTCCTGTACAAAACGGCGCCCAAGTGGCTGAGGCAGGGAGCATTTTCCTTCACAGAACCGGCATCCTCGTATGCCTGTGGGTTGCTCTAAAGAAACGACACTGTGAGCAACCTCTTCGAAAAGGCCTTCGCAAGCGACTTGGAGACAACAGCAGCGCAGTGGAGGCACAGACCGTTATCCTAGAGAGCAGCACAGTGTCTCTAGCAGCGATCGCTTCCCGGAGGATACTTAAGCCACACCGAGATTCCAGCAGGGAGTTTTGCCTTATAGCAGTACAACTCACTCAAGAAAGAGGGATGAGGTGTAGGGCTAATCTACGTGCGCTCACGCTCTGTGTCCCCGAGAAGGTTTCACGGAGCAGAAGGCATCACCGACCGCTACCACGTGTGTGCACCAAAGAAGCCCTGTGCCGTGGGTGTTCTCAGGCCGACAGCGAAGACCTAGGTGTGTGCTGCACCCGCGCTCGGTGGTTCACACGTTGCGTGACCCCTGTGCCTTTGGAAGATGTTCAGAGCGGGTGGCACCTGCGTGCTGCGAGCGCAAGAGGTGTAGAGTGTAGAGGCCTTTCTCACTGGAGGAAGGGCTTGCGTCTCGTGGAGAGAACGTGTACGTCGCCCGGGAGATGGAGGCGCGCTCTTGACACCATTTCCTCTGCCCGTTTAAAACACAAGTGTTTGTACTCGATCTGGGCTGCCTGGTGAAACGCTTGGCAGTCCGCATCACCCTGAGCACCTCTCCTGAAGTTTGATTCGTAGCTGGGTGAACTCGGGCTTCAGAGGCTTAGATGAGACCAAACGTGTTCAGCTTGTGGCGAAAGCCTTTGACCAGAGGCATATACGCTTGTGCTTGGGGCGAGGGCTAGGCAAGAACGTTTACACCCCGGGTTTTTATCTTTACCCTAAGCTGTGTCCCTTTTGGCTGCAGCAGGCGGAGAGAACCCGCGCAGAGAGAACAGCTGCGAGGTGGATGCACAGAACAGTCACCTCGACACCAGCCCCGGGGTCCCAAGCAACGATCCTTCCCCGGAGGGTACTTAACCCACCCCGGGATTCAAGCAGGGAGTTCGCCTTGTCCAACTCGCACAGGAGACTGGCATGAGATGTAGGGCTCATCTACTTGCGTTCACACTACGTGGCCCGGAGAAGTTCTCACGGAGCCGAATGCAGCACCCTTCCTCCACCACGTGTGTACACAAAGGAGCGCTGGGCAGTGGGTGTTCTCAAGGCCAAGAGAGAAGCCCTTGTTCTGTGCTGCACCTGCTGGGTGGTTCAAAGGTTTTCTGACCTTCCTGCTCTGGAAGCTTTTCAGAGCTGAGGCTACGCCTGGGCTGCGAAAGCGGAGAGGCGTAGAGGCCTTTCACACTGAAGGCGTGGGCCTGTTTCCCATGGAGAAAGTGTACGTCGCCCAACCCCCACCCCCACCCCACCCCACCCCACCCCAACCCACCCCCAGCTGGAGGCGTGCGGGTTGACACCATTTTGTCCTGCCCATGGAAAATACAAAGAGGCGTACACGATTTGGGCTGTCTGGTGAGAGAATTTTGAAGCGGCGGCACCCTGAGTACCTTTCCCGAAGTTTGCTTCCTAGCTGGTTAAACTCGGCTTTCAGAGGCGAGATGAGAACAAACTTGCTCCGCGTGCGGCGAAGTGCCCTGATGCCCTGCCCTAAATGTTTGAGCTTCTGGCCAGCGTCACGCAAGTACTTTGACACGTAGGAGTCTCCCTTTTACTCCAAGCTGTCCCTGTTGGCTGAAGCAGTCGGCGTGTCTGTATCGCAGCCTGGGAGGCCGGGCGTTGGGGGAGTCTGCCAAGTGACTGGCCTCCACTTATAGCTAACTGAGAAACTGCGTCGAAGCTTTCGGGAGCCTCTTACAGGGAATGGTTGCAGTTGGGAATTGGAGACTGTGCTGGCAAACGTCAGCAGCTCCTCTCCCTCGGAGGGCTCTTGGTGTGCCGACTCCTAACAGCCAGCACGGTCCCCAGCTCGTGAACGGTCCCATTGCGAGCCGGTCTCGTCCGTGAAAGAGCCACGTGAGGCTGAGCTCCAACAGTCGGGCTCCACACCTGCAGCCTTTGGGACAGGGCAGTCCTGAGCCGATGTGCCCACCAGGGGACGCGACCAAAGTTTACGTACCACAGGAAAGCGCAATCAAGGCCTCGTGTTCTCTCCATGAAAGGAACGTGAGCTTGAAGGGTGATGCGTCAGCGTGCACCGTGAACAGCTCGCTGGTACGCCTGTCTTTGCCCCCTCTCACGGTCTCACGCACCCGGGCTCAGTTCCGTGCAGGAACGCTGAGTGGGAGCGCCAGCCTCGCTGCTGGACTCTAAAGCCTTCCACCCCCTAATGGCAGGTTGTGTGTGTCTCTCACGTGGGGGGAGGAATGAGGTCGCCCACAGAGGTTCTGCCATGAAAGATCTAAAGACGCACGCTGCTGAGGAGCTTGTTCCTCATGGAGCGTCCCCGAAGGCCAGAAGAATGCCGACGGTCTCTTTCAAAGCGGCCGGACGCTCTGCCGTTCTAGGCCTGAGATACGGACCCTGTGACGGCACCGTAACCCCGCGAGATTCAGGAGACATCGCCAGTGCGAGTGGCAATCCGGAAGGAAGAGCCTCCAAGGCGGAGTGTCCTTTCCTGTACTAAACGGCGCCCAAGTGGCTGAGGCAGGGAGCATTTTCCTTCACAGAACCGGCATCCTCGTATGCCTGTGGGTTGCTCTAAAGAAACGACACTGTGAGCAACCTCTTCGAAAAGGCCTTCGCAAGCGACTTGGAGACAACAGCAGCGCAGTGGAGGCACAGACCATTATCCTAGAGAGCAGCACAGTGTCTCTAGCAGCGATCGCTTCCCGGAGGATACTTAAGCCACACCGAGATTCCAGCAGGGAGTTTTGCCTTATAGCAGTACAACTCACTCAAGAAAGAGGGATGAGGTGTAGGGCTAATCTACGTGCGCTCACGCTCTGTGTCCCCGAGAAGGTTTCACGGAGCAGAAGGCATCACCGACCGCTACCACGTGTGTGCACCAAAGAAGCCCTGTGCCGTGGGTGTTCTCAGGCTGACAGCGAAGACCTAGGTGTGTGCTGCACCCGCGCTCGGTGGTTCACACGTTGCGTGACCCCTGTGCCTTTGGAAGATGTTCAGAGCGGGTGGCACCTGCGTGCTGCGAGCGCAAGAGGTGTAGAGTGTAGAGGCCTTTCACACTGGAGGAAGGGCTTGCGTCTCGTGGAGAGAACGTGTACGTCGCCCGGGAGATGGAGGCGCGCTCTTGACACCATTTCCTCTGCCCGTTTAAAACACAAGTGTTTGTACTCGATCTGGGCTGCCTGGTGAAACGCTTGGCAGTCCCCATCACCCTGAGCACCTCTCCTGAAGTTTGATTCGTAGCTGGGTGAACTCGGGCTTCAGAGGCTTAGATGAGACCAAACGTGTTCAGCTTGTGGCGAAAGCCTTTGACCAGAGGCATATACGCTTGTGCTTGGGGCGAGGGCTAGGCAAGAACGTTTACACCCCGGGTTTTTATCTTTACCCTAAGCTGTGTCCCTTTTGGCTGCAGCAGGCGGAGAGAACCCGCGGAGAGAGAACAGCTGCAAGGTGGATGCACAGAACAGTCACCTCGACACCAGCCCCGGGGTCCCAAGCAACGATCCTTCCCCGGAGGGTACTTAACCCACCCCGGGATTCAAGCAGGGAGTTCGCCTTGTCCAACTCGCACAGGAGACTGGCATGAGATGTAGGGCTCATCTACTTGCGTTCACACTACGTGGCCCGGAGAAGTTCTCACGGAGCCGAATGCAGCACCCTTCCTCCACCACGTGTGTACACAAAGGAGCGCTGGGCAGTGGGTGTTCTCAACGCCAAGAGAGAAGCCCTTGTTCTGTGCTGCACCTGCTGGGTGGTTCAAAGGTTTTCTGACCTTCCTGCTCTGGAAGCTTTTCAGAGCTGAGGCTACGCCTGGGCTGCGAAAGCGGAGAGGCGTAGAGGCCTTTCACACTGAAGGCGTGGGCCTGTTTCCCATGGAGAAAGTGTACGTCGCCCAACCCCCACCCCCACCCCACCCCACCCCACCCCAACCCACCCCCAGCTGGAGGCGTGCGGGTTGACACCATTTTGTCCTGCCCATGGAAAATACAAAGAGGCGTACACGATTTGGGCTGTCTGGTGAGAGAATTTTGAAGCGGCGGCACCCTGAGTACCTTTCCCGAAGTTTGCTTCCTAGCTGGTTAAACTCGGCTTTCAGAGGCGAGATGAGAACAAACTTGCTCCGCGTGCGGCGAAGTGCCCTGATGCCCTGCCCTAAATGTTTGAGCTTCTGGCCAGCGTCACGCAAGTACTTTGACACGTAGGAGTCTCCCTTTTACTCCAAGCTGTCCCTGTTGGCTGAAGCAGTCGGCGTGTCTGTATCGCAGCCTGGGAGGCCGGGCGTTGGGGGAGTCTGCCAAGTGACTGGCCTCCACTTATAGCTAACTGAGAAACTGCGTCGAAGCTTTCGGGAGCCTCTTACAGGGAATGGTTGCAGTTGGGAATTGGAGACTGTGCTGGCAAACGTCAGCAGCTCCTCTCCCTCGGAGGGCTCTTGGTGTGCCGACTCCTAACAGCCAGCACGGTCCCCAGCTCGTGAACGGTCCCATTGCGAGCCGGTCTCGTCCGTGAAAGAGCCACGTGAGGCTGAGCTCCAACAGTCGGGCTCCACACCTGGAGCCTTTGGGACAGGGCAGTCCTGAGCCGATGTGCCCACCAGGGGACGCGACCAAAGTTTACGTACCACAGGAAAGCGCAATCAAGGCCTCGTGTTCTCTCCATGAAAGGAACGTGAGCTTGAAGGGTGATGCGTCAGCGTGCACCGTGAACAGCTCGCTGGTACGCCTGTCTTTGCCCCCTCTCACGGTCTCACGCACCCGGGCTCAGTTCCGTGCAGGAACGCTGAGTGGGAGCGCCAGCCTCGCTGCTGGACTCTAAAGCCTTCCACCCCCTAATGGCAGGTTGTGTGTGTCTCTCACGTGGGGGGAGGAATGAGGTCGCCCACAGAGGTTCTGCCATGAAAGATCTAAAGACGCACGCTGCTGAGGAGCTTGTTCCTCATGGAGCGTCCCCGAAGGCCAGAAGAATGCCGGCGGTCTCTTTCAAAGCTGCGGGACGCTCTGCCGTTCTAGGCCTGAGATACGGACCCTGTGACGGCACCGTAACCCCGCGAGATTCAGGAGACATCGCCAGTGCGAGTGGCAATCCGGAAGGAAGAGCCTCCAAGGCGGAGTGTCCTTTCCTGTACAAAACGGCGCCCAAGTGGCTGAGGCAGGGAGCATTTTCCTTCACAGAACCGGCATCCTCGTATGCCTGTGGGTTGCTCTAAAGAAACGACACTGTGAGCAACCTCTTCGAAAAGGCCTTCGCAAGCGACTTGGAGACAACAGCAGCGCAGTGGAGGCACAGACCGTTATCCTAGAGAGCAGCACAGTGTCTCTAGCAGCGATCGCTTCCCGGAGGATACTTAAGCCACACCGAGATTCCAGCAGGGAGTTTTGCCTTATAGCAGTACAACTCACTCAAGAAAGAGGGATGAGGTGTAGGGCTAATCTACGTGCGCTCACGCTCTGTGTCCCCGAGAAGGTTTCACGGAGCAGAAGGCATCACCGACCGCTACCACGTGTGTGCACCAAAGAAGCCCTGTGCCGTGGGTGTTCTCAGGCCGACAGCGAAGACCTAGGTGTGTGCTGCACCCGCGCTCGGTGGTTCACACGTTGCGTGACCCCTGTGCCTTTGGAAGATGTTCAGAGCGGGTGGCACCTGCGTGCTGCGAGCGCAGGAGGTGTAGAGTGTAGAGGCCTTTCACACTGGAGGAAGGGCTTGCGTCTCGTGGAGAGAACGTGTACGTCGCCCGGGAGATGGAGGCACGCTCTTGACACCATTTCCTCTGCCCGTTTAAAACACAAGTGTTTGTACTCGATCTGGGCTGCCTGGTGAAACGCTTGGCAGTCCGCATCACCCTGAGCACCTCTCCTGAAGTTTGATTCGTAGCTGGGTGAACTCGGGCTTCAGAGGCTTAGATGAGACCAAACGTGTTCAGCTTGTGGCGAAAGCCTTTGACCAGAGGCATATACGCTTGTGCTTGGGGCGAGGGCTAGGCAAGAACGTTTACACCCCGGGTTTTTATCTTTACCCTAAGCTGTGTCCCTTTTGGCTGCAGCAGGCGGAGAGAACCCGCGGAGAGAGAACAGCTGCGAGGTGGATGCACAGAACAGTCACCTCGACACCAGCCCCGGGGTCCCAAGCAACGATCCTTCCCCGGAGGGTACTTAACCCACCCCGGGATTCAAGCAGGGAGTTCGCCTTGTCCAACTCGCACAGGAGACTGGCATGAGATGTAGGGCTCATCTACTTGCGTTCACACTACGTGGCCCGGAGAAGTTCTCACGGAGCCGAATGCAGCACCCTTCCTCCACCACGTGTGTACACAAAGGAGCGCTGGGCAGTGGGTGTTCTCAACGCCAAGAGAGAAGCCCTTGTTCTGTGCTGCACCTGCTGGGTGGTTCAAAGGTTTTCTGACCTTCCTGCTCTGGAAGCTTTTCAGAGCTGAGGCTACGCCTGGGCTGCGAAAGCGGAGAGGCGTAGAGGCCTTTCACACTGAAGGCGTGGGCCTGTTTCCCATGGAGAAAGTGTACGTCGCCCAACCCCCACCCCCACCCCACCCCACCCCACCCCAACCCACCCCCAGCTGGAGGCGTGCGGGTTGACACCATTTTGTCCTGCCCATGGAAAATACAAAGAGGCGTACACGATTTGGGCTGTCTGGTGAGAGAATTTTGAAGCGGCGGCACCCTGAGTACCTTTCCCGAAGTTTGCTTCCTAGCTGGTTAAACTCGGCTTTCAGAGGCGAGATGAGAACAAACTTGCTCCGCGTGCGGCGAAGTGCCCTGATGCCCTGCCCTAAATGTTTGAGCTTCTGGCCAGCGTCACGCAAGTACTTTGACACGTAGGAGTCTCCCTTTTACTCCAAGCTGTCCCTGTTGGCTGAAGCAGTCGGCGTGTCTGTATCGCAGCCTGGGAGGCCGGGCGTTGGGGGAGTCTGCCAAGTGACTGGCCTCCACTTATAGCTAACTGAGAAACTGCGTCGAAGCTTTCGGGAGCCTCTTACAGGGAATGGTTGCAGTTGGGAATTGGAGACTGTGCTGGCAAACGTCAGCAGCTCCTCTCCCTCGGAGGGCTCTTGGTGTGCCGACTCCTAACAGCCAGCACGGTCCCCAGCTCGTGAACGGTCCCATTGCGAGCCGGTCTCGTCCGTGAAAGAGCCACGTGAGGCTGAGCTCCAACAGTCGGGCTCCACACCTGGAGCCTTTGGGACAGGGCAGTCCTGAGCCGATGTGCCCACCAGGGGACGCGACCAAAGTTTACGTACCACAGGAAAGCGCAATCAAGGCCTCGTGTTCTCTCCATGAAAGGAACGTGAGCTTGAAGGGTGATGCGTCAGCGTGCACCGTGAACAGCTCGCTGGTACGCCTGTCTTTGCCCCCTCTCACGGTCTCACGCACCCGGGCTCAGTTCCGTGCAGGAATGCTGAGTGGGAGCGCCAGCCTCGCTGCTGGACTCTAAAGCCTTCCACCCCCTAATGGCAGGTTGTGTGTGTCTCTCACGTGGGGGGAGGAATGAGGTCGCCCACAGAGGTTCTGCCATGAAAGATCTAAAGACGCACGCTGCTGAGGAGCTTGTTCCTCATGGAGCGTCCCCGAAGGCCAGAAGAATGCCGGCGGTCTCTTTCAAAGCTGCGGGACGCTCTGCCGTTCTAGGCCTGAGATACGGACCCTGTGACGGCACCGTAACCCCGCGAGATTCAGGAGACATCGCCAGTGCGAGTGGCAATCCGGAAGGAAGAGCCTCCAAGGCGGAGTGTCCTTTCCTGTACAAAACGGCGCCCAAGTGGCTGAGGCAGGGAGCATTTTCCTTCACAGAACCGGCATCCTCGTATGCCTGTGGGTTGCTCTAAAGAAACGACACTGTGAGCAACCTCTTCGAAAAGGCCTTCGCAAGCGACTTGGAGACAACAGCAGCGCAGTGGAGGCACAGACCGTTATCCTAGAGAGCAGCACAGTGTCTCTAGCAGCGATCGCTTCCCGGAGGATACTTAAGCCACACCGAGATTCCAGCAGGGAGTTTTGCCTTATAGCAGTACAACTCACTCAAGAAAGAGGGATGAGGTGTAGGGCTAATCTACGTGCGCTCACGCTCTGTGTCCCCGAGAAGGTTTCACGGAGCAGAAGGCATCACCGACCGCTACCACGTGTGTGCACCAAAGAAGCCCTGTGCCGTGGGTGTTCTCAGGCCGACAGCAAAGACCTAGGTGTGTGCTGCACCCGCGCTCGGTGGTTCACACGTTGCGTGACCCCTGTGCCTTTGGAAGATGTTCAGAGCGGGTGGCACCTGCGTGCTGCGAGCGCAGGAGGTGTAGAGTGTAGAGGCCTTTCACACTGGAGGAAGGGCTTGCGTCTCGTGGAGAGAACGTGTACGTCGCCCGGGAGATGGAGGCACGCTCTTGACACCATTTCCTCTGCCCGTTTAAAACACAAGTGTTTGTACTCGATCTGGGCTGCCTGGTGAAACGCTTGGCAGTCCGCATCACCCTGAGCACCTCTCCTGAAGTTTGATTCGTAGCTGGGTGAACTCGGGCTTCAGAGGCTTAGATGAGACCAAACGTGTTCAGCTTGTGGCGAAAGCCTTTGACCAGAGGCATATACGCTTGTGCTTGGGGCGAGGGCTAGGCAAGAACGTTTACACCCCGGGTTTTTATCTTTACCCTAAGCTGTGTCCCTTTTGGCTGCAGCAGGCGGAGAGAACCCGCGGAGAGAGAACAGCTGCGAGGTGGATGCACAGAACAGTCACCTCGACACCAGCCCCGGGGTCCCAAGCAACGATCCTTCCCTGGAGGGTACTTAACCCACCCCGGGATTCAAGCAGGGAGTTCGCCTTGTCCAACTCGCACAGGAGACTGGCATGAGATGTAGGGCTCATCTACTTGCGTTCACACTACGTGGCCCGGAGAAGTTCTCACGGAGCCGAATGCAGCACCCTTCCTCCACCACGTGTGTACACAAAGGAGCGCTGGGCAGTGGGTGTTCTCAAGGCCAAGAGAGAAGCCCTTGTTCTGTGCTGCACCTGCTGGGTGGTTCAAAGGTTTTCTGACCTTCCTGCTCTGGAAGCTTTTCAGAGCTGAGGCTACGCCTGGGCTGCGAAAGCGGAGAGGCGTAGAGGCCTTTCACACTGAAGGCGTGGGCCTGTTTCCCATGGAGAAAGTGTACGTCGCCCAACCCCCACCCCCACCCCACCCCACCCCACCCCAACCCACCCCCAGCTGGAGGCGTGCGGGTTGACACCATTTTGTCCTGCCCATGGAAAATACAAAGAGGCGTACACGATTTGGGCTGTCTGGTGAGAGAATTTTGAAGCGGCGGCACCCTGAGTGCCTTTCCCGAAGTTTGCTTCCTAGCTGGTTAAACTCGGCTTTCAGAGGCGAGATGAGAACAAACTTGCTCCGCGTGCGGCGAAGTGCCCTGATGCCCTGCCCTAAATGTTTGAGCTTCTGGCCAGCGTCACGCAAGTACTTTGACACGTAGGAGTCTCCCTTTTACTCCAAGCTGTCCCTGTTGGCTGAAGCAGTCGGCGTGTCTGTATCGCAGCCTGGGAGGCCGGGCGTTGGGGGAGTCTGCCAAGTGACTGGCCTCCATTTATAGCTAACTGAGAAACTGCGTCGAAGCTTTCGGGAGCCTCTTACAGGGAATGGTTGCAGTTGGGAATTGGAGACTGTGCTGGCAAACGTCAGCAGCTCCTCTCCCTCGGAGGGCTCTTGGTGTGCCGACTCCTAACAGCCAGCACGGTCCCCAGCTCGTGAACGGTCCCATTGCGAGCCGGTCTCGTCCGTGAAAGAGCCACGTGAGGCTGAGCTCCAACAGTCGGGCTCCACACCTGGAGCCTTTGGGACAGGGCAGTCCTGAGCCGATGTGCCCACCAGGGGACGCGACCAAAGTTGACGTACCACAGGAAAGCGCAATCAAGGCCTCGTGTTCTCTCCATGAAAGGAATGTGAGCTTGAAGGGTGATGCGTCAGCGTGCACCGTGAACAGCTCGCTGGTACGCCTGTCTTTGCCCCCTCTCACGGTCTCACGCACCCGGGCTCAGTTCCGTGCAGGAACGCTGAGTGGGAGCGCCAGCCTCGCTGCTGGACTCTAAAGCCTTCCACCCCCTAATGGCAGGTTGTGTGTGTCTCTCACGTGGGGGGAGGAATGAGGTCGCCCACAGAGGTTCTGCCATGAAAGATCTAAAGACGCACGCTGCTGAGGAGCTTGTTCCTCATGGAGCGTCCCCGAAGGCCAGAAGAATGCCGACGGTCTCTTTCAAAGCTGCCGGACGCTCTGCCGTTCTAGGCCTGAGATACGGACCCTGTGACGGCACCGTAACCCCGCGAGATTCAGGAGACATCGCCAGTGCGAGTGGCAATCCGGAAGGAAGAGCCTCCAAGGCGGAGTGTCCTTTCCTGTACAAAACGGCGCCCAAGTGGCTGAGGCAGGGAGCATTTTCCTTCACAGAACCGGCATCCTCGTATGCCTGTGGGTTGCTCTAAAGAAACGACACTGTGAGCAACCTCTTCGAAAAGGCCTTCGCAAGCGACTTGGAGACAACAGCAGCGCAGTGGAGGCACAGACCGTTATCCTAGAGAGCAGCACAGTGTCTCTAGCAGCGATCGCTTCCCGGAGGATACTTAAGCCACACCGAGATTCCAGCAGGGAGTTTTGCCTTATAGCAGTACAACTCACTCAAGAAAGAGGGATGAGGTGTAGGGCTAATCTACGTGCGCTCACGCTCTGTGTCCCCGAGAAGGTTTCACGGAGCAGAAGGCATCACCGACCGCTACCACGTGTGTGCACCAAAGAAGCCCTGTGCCGTGGGTGTTCTCAGGCCGACAGCGAAGACCTAGGTGTGTGCTGCACCCGCGCTCGGTGGTTCACACGTTGCGTGACCCCTGTGCCTTTGGAAGATGTTCAGAGCGGGTGGCACCTGCGTGCTGCGAGCGCAGGAGGTGTAGAGTGTAGAGGCCTTTCACACTGGAGGAAGGGCTTGCGTCTCGTGGAGAGAACGTGTACGTCGCCCGGGAGATGGAGGCACGCTCTTGACACCATTTCCTCTGCCCGTTTAAAACACAAGTGTTTGTACTCGATCTGGGCTGCCTGGTGAAACGCTTGGCAGTCCGCATCACCCTGAGCACCTCTCCTGAAGTTTGATTCGTAGCTGGGTGAACTCGGGCTTCAGAGGCTTAGATGAGACCAAACGTGTTCAGCTTGTGGCGAAAGCCTTTGACCAGAGGCATATACGCTTGTGCTTGGGGCGAGGGCTAGGCAAGAACGTTTACACCCCGGGTTTTTATCTTTACCCTAAGCTGTGTCCCTTTTGGCTGCAGCAGGCGGAGAGAACCCGCGGAGAGAGAACAGCTGCGAGGTGGATGCACAGAACAGTCACCTCGACACCAGCCCCGGGGTCCCAAGCAACGATCCTTCCCTGGAGGGTACTTAACCCACCCCGGGATTCAAGCAGGGAGTTCGCCTTGTCCAACTCGCACAGGAGACTGGCATGAGATGTAGGGCTCATCTACTTGCGTTCACACTACGTGGCCCGGAGAAGTTCTCACGGAGCCGAATGCAGCACCCTTCCTCCACCACGTGTGTACACAAAGGAGCGCTGGGCAGTGGGTGTTCTCAAGGCCAAGAGAGAAGCCCTTGTTCTGTGCTGCACCTGCTGGGTGGTTCAAAGGTTTTCTGACCTTCCTGCTCTGGAAGCTTTTCAGAGCTGAGGCTACGCCTGGGCTGCGAAAGCGGAGAGGCGTAGAGGCCTTTCACACTGAAGGCGTGGGCCTGTTTCCCATGGAGAAAGTGTACGTCGCCCAACCCCCACCCCCACCCCACCCCACCCCACCCCAACCCACCCCCAGCTGGAGGCGTGCGGGTTGACACCATTTTGTCCTGCCCATGGAAAATACAAAGAGGCGTACACGATTTGGGCTGTCTGGTGAGAGAATTTTGAAGCGGCGGCACCCTGAGTGCCTTTCCCGAAGTTTGCTTCCTAGCTGGTTAAACTCGGCTTTCAGAGGCGAGATGAGAACAAACTTGCTCCGCGTGCGGCGAAGTGCCCTGATGCCCTGCCCTAAATGTTTGAGCTTCTGGCCAGCGTCACGCAAGTACTTTGACACGTAGGAGTCTCCCTTTTACTCCAAGCTGTCCCTGTTGGCTGAAGCAGTCGGCGTGTCTGTATCGCAGCCTGGGAGGCCGGGCGTTGGGGGAGTCTGCCAAGTGACTGGCCTCCATTTATAGCTAACTGAGAAACTGCGTCGAAGCTTTCGGGAGCCTCTTACAGGGAATGGTTGCAGTTGGGAATTGGAGACTGTGCTGGCAAACGTCAGCAGCTCCTCTCCCTCGGAGGGCTCTTGGTGTGCCGACTCCTAACAGCCAGCACGGTCCCCAGCTCGTGAACGGTCCCATTGCGAGCCGGTCTCGTCCGTGAAAGAGCCACGTGAGGCTGAGCTCCAACAGTCGGGCTCCACACCTGGAGCCTTTGGGACAGGGCAGTCCTGAGCCGATGTGCCCACCAGGGGACGCGACCAAAGTTGACGTACCACAGGAAAGCGCAATCAAGGCCTCGTGTTCTCTCCATGAAAGGAATGTGAGCTTGAAGGGTGATGCGTCAGCGTGCACCGTGAACAGCTCGCTGGTACGCCTGTCTTTGCCCCCTCTCACGGTCTCACGCACCCGGGCTCAGTTCCGTGCAGGAACGCTGAGTGGGAGCGCCAGCCTCGCTGCTGGACTCTAAAGCCTTCCACCCCCTAATGGCAGGTTGTGTGTGTCTCTCACGTGGGGGGAGGAATGAGGTCGCCCACAGAGGTTCTGCCATGAAAGATCTAAAGACGCACGCTGCTGAGGAGCTTGTTCCTCATGGAGCGTCCCCGAAGGCCAGAAGAATGCCGACGGTCTCTTTCAAAGCTGCCGGACGCTCTGCCGTTCTAGGCCTGAGATACGGACCCTGTGACGGCACCGTAACCCCGCGAGATTCAGGAGACATCGCCAGTGCGAGTGGCAATCCGGAAGGAAGAGCCTCCAAGGCGGAGTGTCCTTTCCTGTACAAAACGGCGCCCAAGTGGCTGAGGCAGGGAGCATTTTCCTTCACAGAACCGGCATCCTCGTATGCCTGTGGGTTGCTCTAAAGAAACGACACTGTGAGCAACCTCTTCGAAAAGGCCTTCGCAAGCGACTTGGAGACAACAGCAGCGCAGTGGAGGCACAGACCGTTATCCTAGAGAGCAGCACAGTGTCTCTAGCAGCGATCGCTTCCCGGAGGATACTTAAGCCACACCGAGATTCCAGCAGGGAGTTTTGCCTTATAGCAGTACAACTCACTCAAGAAAGAGGGATGAGGTGTAGGGCTAATCTACGTGCGCTCACGCTCTGTGTCCCCGAGAAGGTTTCACGGAGCAGAAGGCATCACCGACCGCTACCACGTGTGTGCACCAAAGAAGCCCTGTGCCGTGGGTGTTCTCAGGCCGACAGCGAAGACCTAGGTGTGTGCTGCACCCGCGCTCGGTGGTTCACACGTTGCGTGACCCCTGTGCCTTTGGAAGATGTTCAGAGCGGGTGGCACCTGCGTGCTGCGAGCGCAGGAGGTGTAGAGTGTAGAGGCCTTTCACACTGGAGGAAGGGCTTGCGTCTCGTGGAGAGAACGTGTACGTCGCCCGGGAGATGGAGGCACGCTCTTGACACCATTTCCTCTGCCCGTTTAAAACACAAGTGTTTGTACTCGATCTGGGCTGCCTGGTGAAACGCTTGGCAGTCCGCATCACCCTGAGCACCTCTCCTGAAGTTTGATTCGTAGCTGGGTGAACTCGGGCTTCAGAAGCTTAGATGAGACCAAACGTGTTCAGCTTGTGGCGAAAGCCTTTGACCAGAGGCATATACGCTTGTGCTTGGGGCGAGGGCTAGGCAAGAACGTTTACACCCCGGGTTTTTATCTTTACCCTAAGCTGTGTCCCTTTTGGCTGCAGCAGGCGGAGAGAACCCGCGGAGAGAGAACAGCTGCGAGGTGGATGCACAGAACAGTCACCTCGACACCAGCCCCGGGGTCCCAAGCAACGATCCTTCCCTGGAGGGTACTTAACCCACCCCGGGATTCAAGCAGGGAGTTCGCCTTGTCCAACTCGCACAGGAGACTGGCATGAGATGTAGGGCTCATCTACTTGCGTTCACACTACGTGGCCCGGAGAAGTTCTCACGGAGCCGAATGCAGCACCCTTCCTCCACCACGTGTGTACACAAAGGAGCGCTGGGCAGTGGGTGTTCTCAAGGCCAAGAGAGAAGCCCTTGTTCTGTGCTGCACCTGCTGGGTGGTTCAAAGGTTTTCTGACCTTCCTGCTCTGGAAGCTTTTCAGAGCTGAGGCTACGCCTGGGCTGCGAAAGCGGAGAGGCGTAGAGGCCTTTCACACTGAAGGCGTGGGCCTGTTTCCCATGGAGAAAGTGTACGTCGCCCAACCCCCACCCCCACCCCACCCCACCCCACCCCAACCCACCCCCAGCTGGAGGCGTGCGGGTTGACACCATTTTGTCCTACCCATGGAAAATACAAAGAGGCGTACACGATTTGGGCTGTCTGGTGAGAGAATTTTGAAGCGGCGGCACCCTGAGTGCCTTTCCCGAAGTTTGCTTCCTAGCTGGTTAAACTCGGCTTTCAGAGGCGAGATGAGAACAAACTTGCTCCGCGTGCGGCGAAGTGCCCTGATGCCCTGCCCTAAATGTTTGAGCTTCTGGCCAGCGTCACGCAAGTACTTTGACACGTAGGAGTCTCCCTTTTACTCCAAGCTGTCCCTGTTGGCTGAAGCAGTCGGCGTGTCTGTATCGCAGCCTGGGAGGCCGGGCGTTGGGGGAGTCTGCCAAGTGACTGGCCTCCATTTATAGCTAACTGAGAAACTGCGTCGAAGCTTTCGGGAGCCTCTTACAGGGAATGGTTGCAGTTGGGAATTGGAGACTGTGCTGGCAAACGTCAGCAGCTCCTCTCCCTCGGAGGGCTCTTGGTGTGCCGACTCCTAACAGCCAGCACGGTCCCCAGCTCGTGAACGGTCCCATTGCGAGCCGGTCTCGTCCGTGAAAGAGCCACGTGAGGCTGAGCTCCAACAGTCGGGCTCCACACCTGGAGCCTTTGGGACAGGGCAGTCCTGAGCCGATGTGCCCACCAGGGGACGCGACCAAAGTTGACGTACCACAGGAAAGCGCAATCAAGGCCTCGTGTTCTCTCCATGAAAGGAATGTGAGCTTGAAGTGTGATGCGTCAGCGTGCACCGTGAACAGCTCGCTGGTACGCCTGTCTTTGCCCCCTCTCACGGTCTCACGCACCCGGGCTCAGTTCCGTGCAGGAACGCTGAGTGGGAGCGCCAGCCTCGCTGCTGGACTCTAAAGCCTTCCACCCCCTAATGGCAGGTTGTGTGTGTCTCTCACGTGGGGGGAGGAATGAGGTCGCCCACAGAGGTTCTGCCATGAAAGATCTAAAGACGCACGCTGCTGAGGAGCTTGTTCCTCATGGAGCGTCCCCGAAGGCCAGAAGAATGCCGACGGTCTCTTTCAAAGCTGCCGGACGCTCTGCCGTTCTAGGCCTGAGATACGGACCCTGTGACGGCACCGTAACCCCGCGAGATTCAGGAGACATCGCCAGTGCGAGTGGCAATCCGGAAGGAAGAGCCTCCAAGGCGGAGTGTCCTTTCCTGTACAAAACGGCGCCCAAGTGGCTGAGGCAGGGAGCATTTTCCTTCACAGAACCGGCATCCTCGTATGCCTGTGGGTTGCTCTAAAGAAACGACACTGTGAGCAACCTCTTCGAAAAGGCCTTCGCAAGCGACTTGGAGACAACAGCAGCGCAGTGGAGGCACAGACCGTTATCCTAGAGAGCAGCACAGTGTCTCTAGCAGCGATCGCTTCCGGGAGGATACTTAAGCCACACCGAGATTCCAGCAGGGAGTTTTGCCTTATAGCAGTACAACTCACTCAAGAAAGAGGGATGAGGTGTAGGGCTAATCTACGTGCGCTCACGCTCTGTGTCCCCGAGAAGGTTTCACGGAGCAGAAGGCATCACCGACCGCTACCACGTGTGTGCACCAAAGAAGCCCTGTGCCGTGGGTGTTCTCAGGCCGACAGCGAAGACCTAGGTGTGTGCTGCACCCGCGCTCGGTGGTTCACACGTTGCGTGACCCCTGTGCCTTTGGAAGATGTTCAGAGCGGGTGGCACCTGCGTGCTGCGAGCGCAAGAGTTGTAGAGTGTAGAGGCCTTTCACACTGGAGGAAGGGCTTGCGTCTCGTGGAGAGAACGTGTACGTCGCCCGGGAGATGGAGGCGCGCTCTTGACACCATTTCCTCTGCCCGTTTAAAACACAAGTGTTTGTACTCGATCTGGGCTGCCTGGTGAAACGCTTGGCAGTCCGCATCACCCTGAGCACCTCTCCTGAAGTTTGATTCGTAGCTGGGTGAACTCGGGCTTCAGAGGCTTAGATGAGACCAAACGTGTTCAGCTTGTGGCGAAAGCCTTTGACCAGAGGCATATACGCTTGTGCTTGGGGCGAGGGCTAGGCAAGAACGTTTACACCCCGGGTTTTTATCTTTACCCTAAGCTGTGTCCCTTTTGGCTGCAGCAGGCGGAGAGAACCCGCGGAGAGAGAACAGCTGCGAGGTGGATGCACAGAACAGTCACCTCGACACCAGCCCCGGGGTCCCAAGCAACGATCCTTCCCCGGAGGGTACTTAACCCACCCCGGGATTCAAGCAGAGAGTTCGCCTTGTCCAACTCGCACAGGAGACTGGCATGAGATGTAGGGCTCATCTACTTGTGTTCACACTACGTGGCCCGGAGAAGTTCTCACGGAGCCGAATGCAGCACCCTTCCTCCACCACGTGTGTACACAAAGGAGCGCTGGGCAGTGGGTGTTCTCAAGGCCAAGAGAGAAGCCCTTGTTCTGTGCTGCACCTGCTGGGTGGTTCAAAGGTTTTCTGACCTTCCTGCTCTGGAAGCTTTTCAGAGCTGAGGCTGCGCCTGGGCTGCGAAAGCGGAGAGGCGTAGAGGCCTTTCACACTGAAGGCGTGGGCCTGTTTCCCGTGGAGAAAGTGTACGTCACCCAACCCCCACCCCCACCCCACCCCACCCCACCCCAACCCACCCCCAGCTGGAGGCGTGCGGGTTGACACCATTTTGTCCTGCCCATGGAAAATACAAAGAGGCGTACACGATTTGGGCTGTCTGGTGAGAGAATTTTGAAGCGGCGGCACCCTGAGTACCTTTCCCGAAGTTTGCTTCCTAGCTGGTTAAACTCGGCTTTCAGAGGCGAGATGAGAACAAACTTGCTCCGCGTGCGGCGAAGTGTCCTGATGCCCTGCCCTAAATGTTTGAGCTTCTGGCCAGCGTCACGCAAGTACTTTGACACGTAGGAGTCTCCCTTTTACTCCAAGCTGTCCCTGTTGGCTGAAGCAGTCGGCGTGTCTGTATCGCAGCCTGGGAGGCCGGGCGTTGGGGGAGTCTGCCAAGTGACTGGCCTCCATTTATAGCTAACTGAGAAACTGCGTCGAAGCTTTCGGGAGCCTCTTACAGGGAATGGTTGCAGTTGGGAATTGGAGACTGTGCTGGCAAACGTCAGCAGCTCCTCTCCTTCGGAGGGCTCTTGGTGTGCCGACTCCTAACAGCCAGCACGGTCCCCAGCTCGTGAACGGTCCCATTGCGAGCCGGTCTCGTCCGTGAAAGAGCCACGTGAGGCTGAGCTCCAACAGTCGGGCTCCACACCTGGAGCCTTTGGGACAGGGCAGTCCTGAGCCGATGTGCCCACCAGGGGACGCGACCAAAGTTGACGTACCACAGGAAAGCGCAATCAAGGCCTCGTGTTCTCTCCATGAAAGGAACGTGAGCTTGAAGGGTGATGCGTCAGCGTGCACCGTGAACAGCTCGCTGGTACGCCTGTCTTTGCCCCCTCTCACGGTCTCACGCACCCGGGCTCAGTTCCGTGCAGGAACGCTGAGTGGGAGCGCCAGCCTCGCTGCTGGACTCTAAAGCCTTCCACCCCCTAATGGCAGGTTGTGTGTGTCTCTCACGTGGGCGGAGGAATGAGGTCGCCCACAGAGGTTCTGCCATGAAAGATCTAAAGACGCACGCTGCTGAGGAGCTTGTTCCTCATGGAGCGTCCCCGAAGGCCAGAAGAATGCCGACGGTCTCTTTCAAAGCTGCCGGACGCTCTGCCATTCTAGGCCTGAGATACGGACCCTGTGACGGCACCGTAACCCCGCGAGATTCAGGAGACATCGCCAGTGCGAGTGGCAATCCGGAAGGAAGAGCCTCCAAGGCGGAGTGTCCTTTCCTGTACAAAACGGCGCCCAAGTGGCTGAGGCAGGGAGCATTTTCCTTCACAGAACCGGCATCCTCGTATGCCTGTGGGTTGCTCTAAAGAAACGACACTGTGAGCAACCTCTTCGAAAAGGCCTTCGCAAGCGACTTGGAGACAACAGCAGCGCAGTGGAGGCACAGACCGTTATCCTAGAGAGCAGCACAGTGTCTCTAGCAGCGATCGCTTCCCGGAGGATACTTAAGCCACACCGAGATTCCAGCAGGGAGTTTTGCCTTATAGCAGTACAACTCACTCAAGAAAGAGGGATGAGGTGTAGGGCTAATCTACGTGCGCTCACGCTCTGTGTCCCCGAGAAGGTTTCACGGAGCAGAAGGCATCACCGACCGCTACCACGTGTGTGCACCAAAGAAGCCCTGTGCCGTGGGTGTTCTCAGGACGACAGCGAAGACCTAGGTGTGTGCTGCACCCGCGCTCGGTGGTTCACACGTTGCGCGACCCCTGTGCCTTTGGAAGATGTTCAGAGCGGGTGGCACCTGCGTGCTGCGAGCGCAAGAGGTGTAGAGTGTAGAGGCCTTTCACACTGGAGGAAGGGCTTGCGTCTCGTGGAGAGAACGTGTACGTCGCCCGGGAGATGGAGGCGCGCTCTTGACACCATTTCCTCTGCCCGTTTAAAACACAAGTGTTTGTACTCGATCTGGGCTGCCTGGTGAAACGCTTGGCAGTCCGCATCACCCTGAGCACCTCTCCTGAAGTTTGATTCGTAGCTGGGTGAACTCGGGCTTCAGAGGCTTAGATGAGACCAAACGTGTTCAGCTTGTGGCGAAAGCCTTTGACCAGAGGCATATACGCTTGTGCTTGGGGCGAGGGCTAGGCAAGAACGTTTACACCCCGGGTTTTTATCTTTACCCTAAGCTGTGTCCCTTTTGGCTGCAGCAGGCGGAGACAAGCCGCGGAGAGAGAACAGCTGCGAGGTGGATGCACAGAACAGTCACCTCGACACCAGCCCCGGGGTCCCAAGCAACGATCCTTCCCCGGAGGGTACTTAACCCACCCCGGGATTCAAGCAGGGAGTTCGCCTTGTCCAACTCGCACAGGAGACTGGCATGAGATGTAGGGCTCATCTACTTGCGTTCACACTACGTGGCCCGGAGAAGTTCTCACGGAGCTGAATGCAGCACCCTTCCTCCACCACGTGTGTACACAAAGGAGCGCTGGGCAGTGGGTGTTCTCAAGGCCAAGAGAGAAGCCCTTGTTCTGTGCTGCACCTGCTGGGTGGTTCAAAGGTTTTCTGACCTTCCTGCTCTGGAAGCTTTTCAGAGCTGAGGCTACGCCTGGGCTGCGAAAGCGGAGAGGCGTAGAGGCCTTTCACACTGAAGGCGTGGGCCTGTTTCCCATGGAGAAAGTGTACGTCGCCCAACCCCCACCCCCACCCCACCCCACCCCACCCCAACCCACCCCCAGCTGGAGGCGTGCGGGTTGACACCATTTTGTCCTGCCCATGGAAAATACAAAGAGGCGTACACGATTTGGGCTGTCTGGTGAGAGAATTTTGAAGCGGCGGCACCCTGAGTACCTTTCCCGAAGTTTGCTTCCTAGCTGGTTAAACTCGGCTTTCAGAGGCGAGATGAGAACAAACTTGCTCCGCGTGCGGCGAAGTGCCCTGATGCCCTGCCCTAAATGTTTGAGCTTCTGGCCAGCGTCACGCAAGTACTTTGACACGTAGGAGTCTCCCTTTTACTCCAAGCTGTCCCTGTTGGCTGAAGCAGTCGGCGTGTCTGTATCGCAGCCTGGGAGGCCGGGCGTTGGGGGAGTCTGCCAAGTGACTGGCCTCCATTTATAGCTAACTGAGAAACTGCGTCGAAGCTTTCGGGAGCCTCTTACAGGGAATGGTTGCAGTTGGGAATTGGAGACTGTGCTGGCAAACGTCAGCAGCTCCTCTCCCTCGGAGGGCTCTTGGTGTGCCGACTCCTAACAGCCAGCATGGTCCCCAGCTCGTGAACGGTCCCATTGCGAGCCGGTCTCGTCCGTGAAAGAGCCACGTGAGGCTGAGCTCCAACAGTCGGGCTCCACACCTGGAGCCTTTGGGACAGGGCAGTCCTGAGCCGATGTGCCCACCAGGGGACGTGACCAAAGTTGACGTACCACAGGAAAGCGCAATCAAGGCCTCGTGTTCTCTCCATGAAAGGAACGTGAGCTTGAAGGGTGATGCGTCAGCGTGCACCGTGAACAGCTCGCTGGTACGCCTGTCTTTGCCCCCTCTCACGGTCTCACACACCCGGGCTCAGTTCCGTGCAGGAACGCTGAGTGGGAGCGCCAGCCTCGCTGCTGGACTCTAAAGCCTTCCACCCCCTAATGGCAGGTTGTGTGTGTCTCTCACGTGGGGGGAGGAATGAGGTCGCCCACAGAGGTTCTGCCATGAAAGATCTAAAGACGCACGCTGCTGAGGAGCTTGTTCCTCATGGAGCGTCCCCGAAGGCCAGAAGAATGCCGACGGTCTCTTTCAAAGCTGCCGGACGCTCTGCCGTTCTAGGCCTGAGATACGGACCCTGTGACAGCACCGTAACCCCGCGAGATTCAGGAGACATCGCCAGTGCGAGTGGCAATCTGGAAGGAAGAGCCTCCAAGGCGGAGTGTCCTTTCCTGTACAAAACGGCGCCCAAGTGGCTGAGGCAGGGAGCATTTTCCTTCACAGAACCGGCATCCTCGTATGCCTGTGGGTTGCTCTAAAGAAACGACACTGTGAGCAACCTCTTCGAAAAGGCCTTCGCAAGCGACTTGGAGACAACAGCAGCGCAGTGGAGGCACAGACCGTTATCCTAGAGAGCAGCAGTGTCTCTAGCAGCGATCGCTTCCCGGAGGATACTTAAGCCACACCGAGATTCCAGCAGGGAGTTTTGCCTTATAGCAGTACAACTCACTCAAGAAAGAGGGATGAGGTGTAGGGCTAATCTACGTGCGCTCACGCTCTGTGTCCCCGAGAAGGTTTCACGGAGCAGAAGGCATCACCGACCGCTACCACGTGTGTGCACCAAAGAAGCCCTGTGCCGTGGGTGTTCTCAGGCCGACAGCGAAGACCTAGGTGTGTGCTGCACCCGCGCTCGGTGGTTCACACGTTGCGCGACCCCTGTGCCTTTGGAAGATGTTCAGAGCGGGTGGCACCTGCGTGCTGCGAGCGCAAGAGGTGTAGAGTGTAGAGGTCTTTCACACTGGAGGAAGGGCTTGCGTCTCGTGGAGAGAACGTGTACGTCGCCCGGGAGATGGAGGCGCGCTCTTGACACCATTTCCTCTGCCCGTTTAAAACACAAGTGTTTGTACTCGATCTGGGCTGCCTGGTGAAACACTTGGCAGTCCGCATCACCCTGAGCACCTCTCCTGAAGTTTGATTCGTAGCTGGGTGAACTCGGGCTTCAGAGGCTTAGATGAGACCAAACGTGTTCAGCTTGTGGCGAAAGCCTTTGACCAGAGGCATATACGCTTGTGCTTGGGGCGAGGGCTAGGCAAGAACGTTTACACCCCGGGTTTTTATCTTTACCCTAAGCTGTGTCCCTTTTGGCTGCAGCAGGCGGAGAGAACCCGCGGAGAGAGAACAGCTGCGAGGTGGATGCACAGAACAGTCACCTCGACACCAGCCCCGGGGTCCCAAGCAACGATCCTTCCCCGGAGGGTACTTAACCCACCCCGGGATTCAAGCAGGGAGTTCGCCTTGTCCAACTCGCACAGGAGACTGGCATGAGATGTAGGGCTCATCTACTTGCGTTCACACTACGTGGCCCGGAGAAGTTCTCACGGAGCCGAATGCAGCACCCTTCCTCCACCACGTGTGTACACAAAGGAGCGCTGGGCAGTGGGTGTTCTCAAGGCCAAGAGAGAAGCCCTTGTTCTGTGCTGCACCTGCTGGGTGGTTCAAAGGTTTTCTGACCTTCCTGCTCTGGAAGATTTTCAGAGCTGAGGCTACGCCTGGGCTGCGAAAGCGGAGAGGCGTAGAGGCCTTTCACACTGAAGGCGTGGGCCTGTTTCCCATGGAGAAAGTGTACGTCGCCCAACCCCCACCCCCACCCCACCCCACCCCACCCCAACCCACCCCCAGCTGGAGGCGTGCGGGTTGACACCATTTTGTCCTGCCCATGGAAAATACAAAGAGGCGTACACGATTTGGGCTGTCTGGTGAGAGAATTTTGAAGCGGCGGCACCCTGAGTACCTTTCCCGAAGTTTGCTTCCTAGCTGGTTAAACTCGGCTTTCAGAGGCGAGATGAGAACAAACTTGCTCCGCGTGCGGCGAAGTGCCCTGATGCCCTGCCCTAAATGTTTGAGCTTCTGGCCAGCGTCACGCAAGTACTTTGACACGTAGGAGTCTCCCTTTTACTCCAAGCTGTCCCTGTTGGCTGAAGCAGTCGGCGTGTCTGTATCGCAGCCTGGGAGGCCGGGCATTGGGGGAGTCTGCCAAGTGACTGGCCTCCATTTATAGCTAACTGAGAAACTGCGTCGAAGCTTTCGGGAGCCTCTTACAGGGAATGGTTGCAGTTGGGAATTGGAGACTGTGCTGGCAAACGTCAGCAGCTCCTCTCCCTCGGAGGGCTCTTGGTGTGCCGACTCCTAACAGCCAGCACGGTCCCCAGCTCGTGAACGGTCCCATTGCGAGCCGGTCTCGTCCGTGAAAGAGCCACGTGAGGCTGAGCTCCAACAGTCGGGCTCCACACCTGGAGCCTTTGGGACAGGGCAGTCCTGAGCCGATGTGCCCACCAGGGGACGCGACCAAAGTTGACGTACCACAGGAAAGCGCAATCAAGGCCTCGTGTTCTCTCCATGAAAGGAACGTGAGCTTGAAGGGTGATGCGTCAGCGTGCACCGTGAACAGCTCGCTGGTACGCCTGTCTTTGCCCCCTCTCACGGTCGCACGCACCCGGGCTCAGTTCCGTGCAGGAACGCTGAGTGGGAGCGCCAGCCTCGCTGCTGGACTCTAAAGCCTTCCACCCCCTAATGGCAGGTTGTGTGTGTCTCTCACGTGGGGGGAGGAATGAGGTCGCCCACAGAGGTTCTGCCATGAAAGATCTAAAGACGCACGCTGCTGAGGAGCTTGTTCCTCATGGAGCGTCCCCGAAGGCCAGAAGAATGCCGACGGTCTCTTTCAAAGCTGCCGGACGCTCTGCCGTTCTAGGCCTGAGATACGGACCCTGTGACGGCACCGTAACCCCGCGAGATTCAGGAGACATCGCCAGTGCGAGTGGCAATCCGGAAGGAAGAGCCTCCAAGGCGGAGTGTCCTTTCCTGTACAAAACGGCGCCCAAGTGGCTGAGGCAGGGAGCATTTTCCTTCACAGAACCGGCATCCTCGTATGCCTGTGGGTTGCTCTAAAGAAACGACACTGTGAGCAACCTCTTCGAAAAGGCCTTCGCAAGCGACTTGGAGACAACAGCAGCGCAGTGGAGGCACAGACCGTTATCCTAGAGAGCAGCACAGTGTCTCTAGCAGCGATCGCTTCCCGGAGGATACTTAAGCCACACCGAGATTCCAGCAGGGAGTTTTGCCTTATAGCAGTACAACTCACTCAAGAAAGAGGGATGAGGTGTAGGGCTAATCTACGTGCGCTCACGCTCTGTGTCCCCGAGAAGGTTTCACGGAGCAGAAGGCATCACCGACCGCTACCACGTGTGTGCACCAAAGAAGCCCTGTGCCGTGGGTGTTCTCAGGCCGACAGCGAAGACCTAGGTGTGTGCTGCACCCGCGCTCGGTGGTTCACACGTTGCGTGACCCCTGTGCCTTTGGAAGATGTTCAGAGCGGGTGGCACCTGCGTGCTGCGAGCGCAAGAGGTGTAGAGTGTAGAGGCCTTTCACACTGGAGGAAGGGCTTGCGTCTCGTGGAGAGAACGTGTACGTCGCCCGGGAGATGGAGGCGCGCTCTTGACACCATTTCCTCTGCCCGTTTAAAACACAAGTGTTTGTACTCGATCTGGGCTGCCTGGTGAAACGCTTGGCAGTCCGCATCACCCTGAGCACCTCTCCTGAAGTTTGATTCGTAGCTGGGTGAACTCGGGCTTCAGAGGCTTAGATGAGACCAAACGTGTTCAGCTTGTGGCGAAAGCCTTTGACCAGAGGCATATACGCTTGTGCTTGGGGCGAGGGCTAGGCAAGAACGTTTACACCCCGGGTTTTTATCTTTACCCTAAGCTGTGTCCCTTTTGGCTGCAGCAGGCGGAGAGAACCCGCAGAGAGAGAACAGCTGCGAGGTGGATGCACAGAACAGTCACCTCGACACCAGCCCCGGGGTCCCAACCAACGATCCTTCCCCGGAGGGTACTTAACCCACCCCGGGATTCAAGCAGGGAGTTCGCCTTGTCCAACTCGCACAGGAGACTGGCATGAGATGTAGGGCTCATCTACTTGCGTTCACACTACGTGGCCCGGAGAAGTTCTCACGGAGCCGAATGCAGCACCCTTCCTCCACCACGTGTGTACACAAAGGAGCGCTGGGCAGTGGGTGTTCTCAAGGCCAAGAGAGAAGCCCTTGTTCTGTGCTGCACCTGCTGGGTGGTTCAAAGGTTTTCTGACCTTCCTGCTCTGGAAGATTTTCAGAGCTGAGGCTACGCCTGGGCTGCGAAAGCGGAGAGGCGTAGAGGCCTTTCACACTGAAGGCGTGGGCCTGTTTCCCATGGAGAAAGTGTACGTCGCCCAACCCCCACCCCCACCCCACCCCACCCCACCCCAACCCACCCCCAGCTGGAGGCGTGCGGGTTGACACCATTTTGTCCTGCCCATGGAAAATACAAAGAGGCGTACACGATTTGGGCTGTCTGGTGAGAGAATTTTGAAGCGGCGGCACCCTGAGTACCTTTCCCGAAGTTTGCTTCCTAGCTGGTTAAACTCGGCTTTCAGAGGCGAGATGAGAACAAACTTGTTCCACGTGCGGCGAAGTGCCCTGATGCCCTGCCCTAAATGTTTGAGCTTCTGGCCAGCGTCACGCAAGTACTTTGACACGTAGGAGTCTCCCTTTTACTCCAAGCTGTCCCTGTTGGCTGAAGCAGTCGGCGTGTCTGTATCGCAGCCTGGGAGGCCGGGCGTTGGGGGAGTCTGCCAAGTGACTGGCCTCCATTTATAGCTAACTGAGAAACTGCGTCAAAGCTTTCGGGAGCCTCTTACAGGGAATGGTTGCAGTTGGGAATTGGAGACTGTGCTGGCAAACGTCAGCAGCTCCTCTCCCTCGGATGGCTCTTGGTGTGCCGACTCCTAACAGCCAGCACGGTCCCCAGCTCGTGAACGGTCCCATTGCGAGCCGGTCTCGTCCGTGAAAGAGCCACGTGAGGCTGAGCTCCAACAGTCGGGCTCCACACCTGGAGCCTTTGGGACAGGGCAGTCCTGAGCCGATGTGCCCACCAGGGGACGCGACCAAAGTTTACGTACCACAGGAAAGCGCAATCAAGGCCTCGTGTTCTCTCCATGAAAGGAACGTGAGCTTGAAGGGTGATGCGTCAGCGTGCACCGTGAACAGCTCGCTGGTACGCCTGTCTTTGCCCCCTCTCACGGTCGCACGCACCCGGGCTCAGTTCCGTGCAGGAACGCTGAGTGGGAGTGCCAGCCTCGCTGCTGGACTCTAAAGCCTTCCACCCCCTAATGGCAGGTTGTGTGTGTCTCTCACGTGGGGGGAGGAATGAGGTCGCCCACAGAGGTTCTGCCATGAAAGATCTAAAGACGCACGCTGCTGAGGAGCTTGTTCCTCATGGAGCGTCCCCGAAGGCCAGAAGAATGCCGACGGTCTCTTTCAAAGCTGCCGGACGCTCTGCCGTTCTAGGCCTGAGATACGGACCCTGTGACGGCACCGTAACCCCGCGAGATTCAGGAGACATCGCCAGTGCGAGTGGCAATCCGGAAGGAAGAGCCTCCAAGGCGGAGTGTCCTTTCCTGTACAAAACGGCGCCCAAGTGGCTGAGGCAGGGAGCATTTTCCTTCACAGAACCGGCATCCTCGTATGCCTGTGGGTTGCTCTAAAGAAATGACACTGTGAGCAATCTCTTCGAAAAGGCCTTTGCAAGCGACTTGGAGACAACAGCAGCGCAGTGGAGGCACAGACCGTTATCCTAGAGAGCAGCACAGTGTCTCTAGCAGCGATCGCTTCCCGGAGGATACTTAAGCCACACCGAGATTCCAGCAGGGAGTTTTGCCTTATAGCAGTACAACTCACTCAAGAAAGAGGGATGAGGTGTAGGGCTAATCTACGTGCGCTCACGCTCTGTGTCCCCGAGAAGGTTTCACGGAGCAGAAGGCATCACCGACCGCTACCACGTGTGTGCACCAAAGAAGCCCTGTGCCGTGGGTGTTCTCAGGCCGACAGCGAAGACCTAGGTGTGTGCTGCACCCGCGCTCGGTGGTTCACACATTGCGTGACCCCTGTGCCTTTGGAAGATGTTCAGAGCGGGTGGCACCTGCGTGCTGCGAGCGCAAGAGGTGTAGAGTGTAGAGGCCTTTCACACTGGAGGAAGGGCTTGCGTCTCGTGGAGAGAACGTGTACGTCGCCCGGGAGATGGAGGCGCGCTCTTGACACCATTTCCTCTGCCCGTTTAAAACACAAGTGTTTGTACTCGATCTGGGCTGCCTGGTGAAACGCTTGGCAGTCCGCATCACCCTGAGCACCCCTCCTGAAGTTTGATTCGTAGCTGGGTGAACTCGGGCTTCAGAGGCTTAGATGAGACCAAACGTGTTCAGCTTGTGGCGAAAGCCTTTGACCAGAGGCATATACGCTTGTGCTTGGGGCGAGGGCTAGGCAAGAACGTTTACACCCCGGGTTTTTATCTTTACCCTAAGCTGTGTCCCTTTTGGCTGCAGCAGGCGGAGAGAACCCGCGGAGAGAGAACAGCTGCGAGGTGGATGCACAGAACAGTCACCTCGACACCAGCCCCGGGGTCCCAAGCAACGATCCTTCCCCGGAGGGTACTTAACCCACCCCGGGATTCAAGCAGGGAGTTCGCCTTGTCCAACTCGCACAGGAGACTGGCATGAGATGTAGGGCTCATCTACTTGCGTTCACACTACGTGGCCCGGAGAAGTTCTCACGGAGCCGAATGCAGCACCCTTCCTCCACCACGTGTGTACACAAAGGAGCGCTGGGCAGTGGGTGTTCTCAAGGCCAAGAGAGAAGCCCTTGTTCTGTGCTGCACCTGCTGGGTGGTTCAAAGGTTTTCTGACCTTCCTGCTCTGGAAGCTTTTCAGAGCTGAGGCTACGCCTGGGCTGCGAAAGCGGAGAGGCGTAGAGGCCTTTCACACTGAAGGCGTGGGCCTGTTTCCCGTGGAGAAAGTGTACGTCGCCCAACCCCCACCCCCACCCCACCCCACCCCACCCCAACCCACCCCCAGCTGGAGGCGTGCGGGTTGACACCATTTTGTCCTGCCCATGGAAAATACAAAGAGGCGTACACGATTTGGGCTGTCTGGTGAGAGAATTTTGAAGCGGCGGCACCCTGAGTACCTTTCCCGAAGTTTGCTTCCTAGCTGGTTAAACTCGGCTTTCAGAGGCGAGATGAGAACAAACTTGCTCCGCGTGCGGCGAAGTGCCCTGATGCCCTGCCCTAAATGTTTGAGCTTCTGGCCAGCGTCACGCAAGTACTTTGACACGTAGGAGTCTCCCTTTTACTCCAAGCTGTCCCTGTTGGCTGAAGCAGTCGGCGTGTCTGTATCGCAGCCTGGGAGGCCGGGCGTTGGGGGAGTCTGCCAAGTGATTGGCCTCCATTTATAGCTAACTGAGAAACTGCGTCGAAGCTTTCGGGAGCCTCTTACAGGGAATGGTTGCAGTTGGGAATTGGAGACTGTGCTGGCAAACGTCAGCAGCTCCTCTCCCTCGGAGGGCTCTTGGTGTGCCGACTCCTAACAGTCAGCACGGTCCCCAGCTCGTGAACGGTCCCATTGCGAGCCGGTCTCGTCCGTGAAAGAGCCACGTGAGGCTGAGCTCCAACAGTCGGGCTCCACACCTGGAGCCTTTGGGACAGGGCAGTCCTGAGCCGATGTGCCCACCAGGGGACGCGACCAAAGTTTACGTACCACAGGAAAGCGCAATCAAGGCCTCGTGTTCTCTCCATGAAAGGAACGTGAGCTTGAAGGGTGATGCGTCAGCGTGCACCGTGAACAGCTCGCTGGTACGCCTGTCTTTGCCCCCTCTCACGGTCGCACGCACCCGGGCTCAGTTCTGTGCAGGAATGCTGAGTGGGAGCGCCAGCCTCGCTGCTGGACTCTAAAGCCTTCCACCCCCTAATGGCAGGTTGTGTGTGTCTCTCACGTGGGGGGAGGAATGAGGTCGCCCACAGAGGTTCTGCCATGAAAGATCTAAAGACGCACGCTGCTGAGGAGCTTGTTCCTCATGGAGCGTCCCCGAAGGCCAGAAGAATGCCGACGGTCTCTTTCAAAGCTGCCGGACGCTCTGCCGTTCTAGGCCTGAGATACGGACCCTGTGACGGCACCGTAACCCCGCGAGATTCAGGAGACATCGCCAGTGCGAGTGGCAATCCGGAAGGAAGAGCCTCCAAGGCGGAGTGTCCTTTCCTGTACAAAACGGCGCCCAAGTGGCTGAGGCAGGGAGCATTTTCCTTCACAGAACCGGCATCCTCGTATGCCTGTGGGTTGCTCTAAAGAAACGACACTGTGAGCAACCTCTTCGAAAAGGCCTTCGCAAGCGACTTGGAGACAACAGCAGCGCAGTGGAGGCACAGACCGTTATCCTAGAGAGCAGCACAGTGTCTCTAGCAGCGATCGCTTCCCGGAGGATACTTAAGCCACACCGAGATTCCAGCAGGGAGTTTTGCCTTATAGCAGTACAACTCACTCAAGAAAGAGGGATGAGGTGTAGGGCTAATCTACGTGCGCTCACGCTCTGTGTCCCCGAGAAGGTTTCACGGAGCAGAAGGCATCACCGACCGCTACCACGTGTGTGCACCAAAGAAGCCCTGTGCCGTGGGTGTTCTCAGGCCGACAGTGAAGACCTAGGTGTGTGCTGCACCCGCGCTCGGTGGTTCACACGTTGCGTGACCCCTGTGCCTTTGGAAGATGTTCAGAGCGGGTGGCACCTGCGTGCTGCGAGCGCAAGAGGTGTAGAGTGTAGAGGCCTTTCACACTGGAGGAAGGGCTTGCGTCTCGTGGAGAGAACGTGTACGTCGCCCGGGAGATGGAGGCGCGCTCTTGACACCATTTCCTCTGCCTGTTTAAAACACAAGTGTTTGTACTCGATCTGGGCTGCCTGGTGAAACGCTTGGCAGTCCGCATCACCCTGAGCACCTCTCCTGAAGTTTGATTCGTAGCTGGGTGAACTCGGGCTTCAGAGGCTTAGATGAGACCAAACGTGTTCAGCTTGTGGCGAAAGCCTTTGACCAGAGGCATATACGCTTGTGCTTGGGGCGAGGGCTAGGCAAGAACGTTTACACCCCGGGTTTTTATCTTTACCCTAAGCTGTGTCCCTTTTGGCTGCAGCAGGCGGAGAGAACCCGCGGAGAGAGAACAGCTGCGAGGTGGATGCACAGAACAGTCACCTCGACACCAGCCCCGGGGTCCCAAGCAACGATCCTTCCCCGGAGGGTACTTAACCCACCCCGGGATTCAAGCAGGGAGTTCGCCTTGTCCAACTCGCACAGGAGACTGGCATGAGATGTAGGGCTCATCTACTTGCGTTCACACTACGTGGCCCGGAGAAGTTCTCACGGAGCCGAATGCAGCACCCTTCCTCCACCACGTGTGTACACAAAGGAGCGCTGGGCAGTGGGTGTTCTCAAGGCCAAGAGAGAAGCCCTTGTTCTGTGCTGCACCTGCTGGGTGGTTCAAAGGTTTTCTGACCTTCCTGCTCTGGAAGCTTTTCAGAGCTGAGGCTGCGCCTGGGCTGCGAAAGCGGAGAGGCGTAGAGGCCTTTCACACTGAAGGCGTGGGCCTGTTTCCCATGGAGAAAGTGTACGTCGCCCAACCCCCACCCCCACCCCACCCCACCCCACCCCAACCCACCCCCAGCTGGAGGCGTGCGGGTTGACACCATTTTGGCCTGCCCATGGAAAATACAAAGAGGCGTACACGATTTGGGCTGTCTGGTGAGAGAATGTTGAAGCGGCGGCACCCTGAGTACCTTTCCCGAAGTTTGCTTCCTAGCTGGTTAAACTCGGCTTTCAGAGGCGAGATGAGAACAAACTTGCTCCGCGTGCGGCGAAGTGCCCTGATGCCCTGCCCTAAATGTTTGAGCTTCTGGCCAGCGTCACGCAAGTACTTTGACACGTAGGAGTCTCCCTTTTACTCCAAGCTGTCCCTGTTGGCTGAAGCAGTCGGCGTGTCTGTATCGCAGCCTGGGAGGCCGGGCGTTGGGGGAGTCTGCCAAGTGACTGGCCTCCATTTATAGCTAACTGAGAAACTGCGTCGAAGCTTTCGGGAGCCTCTTACAGGGAATGGTTGCAGTTGGGAATTGGAGACTGTGCTGGCAAACGTCAGCAGCTCCTCTCCCTCGGAGGGCTCTTGGTGTGCCGACTCCTAACAGTCAGCACGGTCCCCAGCTCGTGAACGGTCCCATTGCGAGCCGGTCTCGTCCGTGAAAGAGCCACGTGAGGCTGAGCTCCAACAGTCGGGCTCCACACCTGGAGCCTTTGGGACAGGGCAGTCCTGAGCCGATGTGCCCACCAGGGGACGCGACCAAAGTTTACGTACCACAGGAAAGCGCAATCAAGGCCTCGTGTTCTCTCCATGAAAGGAACGTGAGCTTGAAGGGTGATGCGTCAGCGTGCACCGTGAACAGCTCGCTGGTACGCATGTCTTTGCCCCCTCTCACGGTCTCACGCACCCGGGCTCAGTTCCGTGCAGGAACGCTGAGTGGGAGCGCCAGCCTCGCTGCTGGACTCTAAAGCCTTCCACCCCCTAATGGCAGGTTGTGTGTGTCTCTCACGTGGGGGGAGGAATGAGGTCGCCCACAGAGGTTCTGCCATGAAAGATCTAAAGACGCACGCTGCTGAGGAGCTTGTTCCTCATGGAGCGTCCCCGAAGGCCAGAAGAATGCCGACGGTCTCTTTCAAAGCTGCCGGACGCTCTGCCATTCTAGGCCTGAGATACGGACCCTGTGACGGCACCGTAACCCCGCGAGATTCAGGAGACATCGCCAGTGCGAGTGGCAATCCGGAAGGAAGAGCCTCCAAGGCGGAGTGTCCTTTCCTGTACAAAACGGCGCCCAAGTGGCTGAGGCAGGGAGCATTTTCCTTCACAGAACCGGCATCCTCGTATGCCTGTGGGTTGCTCTAAAGAAACGACACTGTGAGCAACCTCTTCGAAAAGGCCTTCGCAAGCGACTTGGAGACAACAGCAGCGCAGTGGAGGCACAGACCGTTATCCTAGAGAGCAGCACAGTGTCTCTAGCAGCGATCGCTTCCCGGAGGATACTTAAGCCACACCGAGATTCCAGCAGGGAGTTTTGCCTTATAGCAGTACAACTCACTCAAGAAAGAGGGATGAGGTGTAGGGCTAATCTACGTGCGCTCACGGTCTGTGTCCCCGAGAAGGTTTCACGGAGCAGAAGGCATCACCGACCGCTACCACGTGTGTGCACCAAAGAAGCCCTGTGCCGTGGGTGTTCTCAGGCCGACAGCGAAGACCTAGGTGTGTGCTGCACCCACGCTCGGTGGTTCACACGTTGCGTGACCCCTGTGCCTTTGGAAGATGTTCAGAGCGGGTGGCACCTGCGTGCTGCGAGCGCAAGAGGTGTAGAGTGTAGAGGCCTTTCACACTGGAGGAAGGGCTTGCGTCTCGTGGAGAGAACGTGTACGTCGCCCGGGAGATGGAGGCGCGCTCTTGACACCATTTCCTCTGCCCGTTTAAAACACAAGCGTTTGTACTCGATCTGGGCTGCCTGGTGAAACGCTTGGCAGTCCGCATCACCCTGAGCACCTCTCCTGAAGTTTGATTCGTAGCTGGGTGAACTCGGGCTTCAGAGGCTTAGATGAGACCAAACGTGTTCAGCTTGTGGCGAAAGCCTTTGACCAGAGGCATATACGCTTGTGCTTGGGGCGAGGGCTAGGCAAGAACGTTTACACCCCGGGTTTTTATCTTTACCCTAAGCTGTGTCCCTTTTGGCTGCAGCAGGCGGAGAGAACCCGCGGAGAGAGAACAGCTGCGAGGTGGATGCACAGAACAGTCACCTCGACACCAGCCCCGGGGTCCCAAGCAACGATCCTTCCCCGGAGGGTACTTAACCCACCCCGGGATTCAAGCAGGGAGTTCGCCTTGTCCAACTCGCACAGGAGACTGGCATGAGATGTAGGGCTCATCTACTTGCGTTCACACTACGTGGCCCGGAGAAGTTCTCACGGAGCCGAATGCAGCACCCTTCCTCCACCACGTGTGTACACAAAGGAGCGCTGGGCAGTGGGTGTTCTCAAGGCCAAGAGAGAAGCCCTTGTTCTGTGCTGCACCTGCTGGGTGGTTCAAAGGTTTTCTGACCTTCCTGCTCTGGAAGCTTTTCAGAGCTGAGGCTGCGCCTGGGCTGCGAAAGCGGAGAGGCGTAGAGGCCTTTCACACTGAAGGCGTGGGCCTGTTTCCCGTGGAGAAAGTGTACGTCGCCCAACCCCCACCCCCACCCCACCCCACCCCAACCCACCCCCAGCTGGAGGCGTGCGGGTTGACACCATTTTGTCCTGCCCATGGAAAATACAAAGAGGCGTACACGATTTGGGCTGTCTGGTGAGAGAATTTTGAAGCGGCGGCACCCTGAGTACCTTTCCCGAAGTTTGCTTCCTAGCTGGTTAAACTCGGCTTTCAGAGGCGAGATGAGAACAAACTTGCTCCGCGTGCGGCGAAGTGCCCTGATGCCCTGCCCTAAATGTTTGAGCTTCTGGCCAGCGTCACGCAAGTACTTTGACACGTAGGAGTCTCCCTTTTACTCCAAGCTGTCCCTGTTGGCTGAAGCAGTCGGCGTGTCTGTATCGCAGCCTGGGAGGCCGGGCGTTGGGGGAGTCTGCCAAGTGACTGGCCTCCATTTATAGCTAACTGAGAAACTGCGTCGAAGCTTTCGGGAGCCTCTTACAGGGAATGGTTGCAGTTGGGAATTGGAGACTGTGCTGGCAAACGTCAGCAGCTCCTCTCCCTCGGAGGGCTCTTGGTGTGCCGACTCCTAACAGCCAGCACGGTCCCCAGCTCGTGAACGGTCCCATTGCGAGCCGGTCTCGTCCGTGAAAGAGCCACGTGAGGCTGAGCTCCAACAGTCGGGCTCCACACCTGGAGCCTTTGGGACAGGGCAGTCCTGAGCCGATGTGCCCACCAGGGGACGCGACCAAAGTTTACGTACCACAGGAAAGCGCAATCAAGGCCTCGTGTTCTCTCCATGAAAGGAACGTGAGCTTGAAGGGTGATGCGTCAGCGTGCACCGTGAACAGCTCGCTGGTACGCCTGTCTTTGCCCCCTCTCACGGTCTCACGCACCCGGGCTCAGTTCCGTGCAGGAACGCTGAGTGGGAGCGCCAGCCTCGCTGCTGGACTCTAAAGCCTTCCACCCCCTAATGGCAGGTTGTGTGTGTCTCTCACGTGGGGGGAGGAATGAGGTCGCCCACAGAGGTTCTGCCATGAAAGATCTAAAGACGCACGCTGCTGAGGAGCTTGTTCCTCATGGAGCGTCCCCGAAGGCCAGAAGAATGCCGACGGTCTCTTTCAAAGCTGCCGGACGCTCTGCCGTTCTAGGCCTGAGATACGGACCCTGTGACGGCACCGTAACCCCGCGAGATTCAGGAGACATCGCCAGTGCGAGTGGCAATCCGGAAGGAAGAGCCTCCAAGGCGGAGTGTCCTTTCCTGTACAAAACGGCGCCCAAGTGGCTGAGGCAGGGAGCATTTTCCTTCACAGAACCGGCATCCTCGTATGCCTGTGGGTTACTCTAAAGAAACGACACTGTGAGCAACCTCTTCGAAAAGGCCTTCGCAAGCGACTTGGAGACAACAGCAGCGCAGTGGAGGCACAGACCGTTATCCTAGAGAGCAGCACAGTGTCTCTAGCAGCGATCGCTTCCCGGAGGATACTTAAGCCACACCGAGATTCCAGCAGGGAGTTTTGCCTTATAGCAGTACAACTCACTCAAGAAAGAGGGATGAGGTGTAGGGCTAATCTACGTGCGCTCACGCTCTGTGTCCCCGAGAAGGTTTCACGGAGCAGAAGGCATCACCGACCGCTACCACGTGTGTGCACCAAAGAAGCCCTGTGCCGTGGGTGTTCTCAGGCCGACAGCGAAGACCTAGGTGTGTGCTGCACCCGCGCTCGGTGGTTCACACGTTGCGTGACCCCTGTGCCTTTGGAAGATGTTCAGAGCGGGTGGCACCTGCGTGCTGCGAGCACAAGAGGTGTAGAGTGTAGAGGCCTTTCACACTGGAGGAAGGGCTTGCGTCTCGTGGAGAGAACGTGTACGTCGCCCGGGAGATGGAGGCGCGCTCTTGACACCATTTCCTCTGCCCGTTTAAAACACAAGTGTTTGTACTCGATCTGGGCTGCCTGGTGAAACGCTTGGCAGTCCGCATCACCCTGAGCACCTCTCCTGAAGTTTGATTCGTAGCTGGGTGAACTCGGGCTTCAGAGGCTTAGATGAGACCAAACGTGTTCAGCTTGTGGCGAAAGCCTTTGACCAGAGGCATATACGCTTGTGCTTGGGGCGAGGGCTAGGCAAGAACGTTTACACCCCGGGTTTTTATCTTTACCCTAAGCTGTGTCCCTTTTGGCTGCAGCAGGCGGAGAGAACCCGCGGAGAGAGAACAGCTGCGAGGTGGATGCACAGAACAGTCACCTCGACACCAGCCCCGGGGTCCCAAGCAACGATCCTTCCCCGGAGGGTACTTAACCCACCCCGGGATTCAAGCAGGGAGTTCGCCTTGTCCAACTCGCACAGGAGACTGGCATGAGATGTAGGGCTCATCTACTTGCGTTCACACTACGTGGCCCGGAGAAGTTCTCACGGAGCCGAATGCAGCACCCTTCCTCCACCACGTGTGTACACAAAGGAGCGCTGGGCAGTGGGTGTTCTCAAGGCCAAGAGAGAAGCCCTTGTTCTGTGGTGCACCTGCTGGGTGGTTCAAAGGTTTTCTGACCTTCCTGCTCTGGAAGCTTTTCAGAGCTGAGGCTGCGCCTGGGCTTCGAAAGCGGAGAGGCGTAGAGGCCTTTCACACTGAAGGCGTGGGCCTGTTTCCCATGGAGAAAGTGTACGTCGCCCAACCCCCACCCCCACCCCACCCCACCCCACCCCAACCCACCCCCAGCTGGAGGCGTGCGGGTTGACACCATTTTGTCCTGCCCATGGAAAATACAAAGAGGCGTACACGATTTGGGCTGTCTGGTGAGAGAATGTTGAAGCGGCGGCACCCTGAGTACCTTTCCCGAAGTTTGCTTCCTAGCTGGTTAAACTCGGCTTTCAGAGGCGAGATGAGAACAAACTTGCTCCGCGTGCGGCGAAGTGCCCTGGTGCCCTGCCCTAAATGTTTGAGCTTCTGGCCAGCGTCACGCAAGTACTTTGACACGTAGGAGTCTCCCTTTTACTCCAAGCTGTCCCTGTTGGCTGAAGCAGTCGGCGTGTCTGTATCGCAGCCTGGGAGGCCGGGCGTTGGGGGAGTCTGCCAAGTGACTGGCCTCCATTTATAGCTAACTGAGAAACTGCGTCGAAGCTTTCGGGAGCCTCTTACAGGGAATGGTTGCAGTTGGGAATTGGAGACTGTGCTGGCAAACGTCAGCAGCTCCTCTCCCTCGGAGGGCTCTTGGTGTGCCGACTCCTAACAGCCAGCACGGTCCCCAGCTCGTGAACGGTCCCATTGCGAGCCGGTCTCGTCCGTGAAAGAGCCACGTGAGGCTGAGCTCCAACAGTCGGGCTCCACACCTGGAGCCTTTGGGACAGGGCAGTCCTGAGCCGATGTGCCCACCAGGGGACGCGACCAAAGTTTACGTACCACAGGAAAGCGCAATCAAGGCCTCGTGTTCTCTCCATGAAAGGAACGTGAGCTTGAAGGGTGATGCGTCAGCGTGCACCGTGAACAGCTCGCTGGTACGCCTGTCTTTGCCCCCTCTCACGGTCGCACGCACCCGGGCTCAGTTCCGTGCAGGAACGCTGAGTGGGAGCGCCAGCCTCGCTGCTGGACTCTAAAGCCTTCCACCCCCTAATGGCAGGTTGTGTGTGTCTCTCACGTGGGGGGAGGAATGAGGTCGCCCACAGAGGTTCTGCCATGAAAGATCTAAAGACGCACGCTGCTGAGGAGCTTGTTCCTCATGGAGCGTCCCCGAAGGCCAGAAGAATGCCGACGGTCTCTTTCAAAGCTGCCGGACGCTCTGCCGTTCTAGGCCTGAGATACGGACCCTGTGACGGCACCGTAACCCCGCGAGATTCAGGAGACATCGCCAGTGCGAGTGGCAATCCGGAAGGAAGAGCCTCCAAGGCGGAGTGTCCTTTCCTGTACAAAACGGCGCCCAAGTGGCTGAGGCAGGGAGCATTTTCCTTCACAGAACCGGCATCCTCGTATGCCTGTGGGTTGCTCTAAAGGAACGACACTGTGAGCAACCTCTTCAAAAAGGCCTTCGCAAGCGACTTGGAGACAACAGCAGCGCAGTGGAGGCACAGACCGTTATCCTAGAGAGCAGCACAGTGTCTCTAGCAGCGATCGCTTCCCGGAGGATACTTAAGCCACACCGAGATTCCAGCAGGGAGTTTTGCCTTATAGCAGTACAACTCACTCAAGAAAGAGGGATGAGGTGTAGGGCTAATCTACGTGCGCTCACGCTCTGTGTCCCCGAGAAGGTTTCACGGAGCAGAAGGCATCACCGACCGCTACTACGTGTGTGCACCAAAGAAGCCCTGTGCCGTGGGTGTTCTCAGGCCGACAGCGAAGACCTAGGTGTGTGCTGCACCCGCGCTCGGTGGTTCACACGTTGCGTGACCCCTGTGCCTTTGGAAGATGTTCAGAGCGGGTGGCACCTGCGTGCTGCGAGCGCAAGAGGTGTAGAGTGTAGAGGCCTTTCACACTGGAGGAAGGGCTTGCGTCTCGTGGAGAGAACGTGTACGTCGCCCGGGAGATGGAGGCGCGCTCTTGACACCATTTCCTCTGCCCGTTTAAAACACAAGCGTTTGTACTCGATCTGGGCTGCCTGGTGAAACGCTTGGCAGTCCGCATCACCCTGAGCACCTCTCCTGAAGTTTGATTCGTAGCTGGGTGAACTCGGGCTTCAGAGGCTTAGATGAGACCAAACGTGTTCAGCTTGTGGCGAAAGCCTTTGACCAGAGGCATATACGCTTGTGCTTGGGGCGAGGGCTAGGCAAGAACGTTTACACCCCGGGTTTTTATCTTTACCCTAAGCTGTGTCCCTTTTGGCTGCAGCAGGCGGAGAGAACCCGCGGAGAGAGAACAGCTGCGAGGTGGATGCACAGAACAGTCACCTCGACACCAGCCCCGGGGTCCCAAGCAACGATCCTTCCCCGGAGGGTACTTAACCCACCCCGGGATTCAAGCAGGGAGTTCGCCTTGTCCAACTCGCACAGGAGACTGGCATGAGATGTAGGGCTCATCTACTTGCGTTCACACTACGTGGCCCGGAGAAGTTCTCACGGAGCCGAATGCAGCACCCTTCCTCCACCACGTGTGTACACAAAGGAGCGCTGGGCAGTGGGTGTTCTCAAGGCCAAGAGAGAAGCCCTTGTTCTGTGCTGCACCTGCTGGGTGGTTCAAAGGTTTTCTGACCTTCCTGCTCTGGAAGCTTTTCAGAGCTGAGGCTACGCCTAGGCTGCGAAAGCGGAGAGACGTAGAGGCCTTTCACACTGAAGGCGTGGGCCTGTTTCCCATGGAGAAAGTGTACGTCGCCCAACCCCCACCCCCACCCCACCCCACCCCACCCCAACCCACCCCCAGCTGGAGGCGTGCGGGTTGACACCATTTTGTCCTGCCCATGGAAAATACAAAGAGGCGTACACGATTTGGGCTGTCTGGTGAGAGAATGTTGAAGCGGCGGCACCCTGAGTACCTTTCCCGAAGTTTGCTTCCTAGCTGGTTAAACTCGGCTTTCAGAGGCGAGATGAGAACAAACTTGCTCCGCGTGCGGCGAAGTGCCCTGATGCCCTGCCCTAAATGTTTGAGCTTCTGGCCAGCGTCACGCAAGTACTTTGACACGTAGGAGTCTCCCTTTTACTCCAAGCTGTCCCTGTTGGCTGAAGCAGTCGGCGTGTCTGTATCGCAGCCTGGGAGGCCGGGCGTTGGGGGAGTCTGCCAAGTGACTGGCCTCCATTTATAGCTAACTGAGAAACTGCGTCGAAGCTTTCGGGAGCCTCTTACAGGGAATGGTTGCAGTTGGGAATTGGAGACTGTGCTGGCAAACGTCAGCAGCTCCTCTCCCTCGGAGGGCTCTTGGTGTGCCGACTCCTAACAGCCAGCACGGTCCCCAGCTCGTGAACGGTCCCATTGCGAGCCGGTCTCGTCCGTGAAAGAGCCACGTGAGGCTGAGCTCCAACAGTCGGGCTCCACACCTGGAGCCTTTGGGACAGGGCAGTCCTGAGCCGATGTGCCCACCAGGGGACGCGACCAAAGTTTACGTACCACAGGAAAGCGCAATCAAGGCCTCGTGTTCTCTCCATGAAAGGAACGTGAGCTTGAAGGGTGATGCGTCAGCGTGCACCGTGAACAGCTCGCTGGTACGCCTGTCTTTGCCCCCTCTCACGGTCTCACGCACCCGGGCTCAGTTCCGTGCAGGAACGCTGAGTGGGAGCGCCAGCCTCGCTGCTGGACTCTAAAGCCTTCCACCCCCTAATGGCAGGTTGTGTGTGTCTCTCACGTGGGGGGAGGAATGAGGTCGCCCACAGAGGTTCTGCCATGAAAGATCTAAAGACGCACGCTGCTGAGGAGCTTGTTCCTCATGGAGCGTCCCCGAAGGCCAGAAGAATGCCGACGGTCTCTTTCAAAGCTGCCGGACGCTCTGCCATTCTAGGCCTGAGATACGGACCCTGTGACGGCACCGTAACCCCGCGAGATTCAGGAGACATCGCCAGTGCGAGTGGCAATCCGGAAGGAAGAGCCTCCAAGGCGGAGTGTCCTTTCCTGTACAAAACGGCGCCCAAGTGGCTGAGGCAGGGAGCATTTTCCTTCACAGAACCGGCATCCTCGTATGCCTGTGGGTTGCTCTAAAGAAACGACACTGTGAGCAACCTCTTCGAAAAGGCCTTCGCAAGCGACTTGGAGACAACAGCAGCGCAGTGGAGGCACAGACCGTTATCCTAGAGAGCAGCACAGTGTCTCTAGCAGCGATCGCTTCCCGGAGGATACTTAAGCCACACCGAGATTCCAGCAGGGAGTTTTGCCTTATAGCAGTACAACTCACTCAAGAAAGAGGGATGAGGTGTAGGGCTAATCTACGTGCGCTCACGCTCTGTGTCCCCGAGAAGGTTTCACGGAGCAGAAGGCATCACCGACCGCTACCACGTGTGTGCACCAAAGAAGCCCTGTGCCGTGGGTGTTCTCAGGCCGACAGCGAAGACCTAGGTGTGTGCTGCACCCGCGCTCGGTGGTTCACACGTTGCGTGACCCCTGTGCCTTTGGAAGATGTTCAGAGTGGGTGGCACCTGCGTGCTGCGAGCGCAAGAGGTGTAGAGTGTAGAGGCCTTTCACACTGGAGGAAGGGCTTGCGTCTCGTGGAGAGAACGTGTACGTCGCCCGGGAGATGGAGGCGCGCTCTTGACACCATTTCCTCTGCCCGTTTAAAACACAAGTGTTTGTACTCGATCTGGGCTGCCTGGTGAAACGCTTGGCAGTCCGCATCACCCTGAGCACCTCTCCTGAAGTTTGATTCGTAGCTGGGTGAACTCGGGCTTCAGAGGCTTAGATGAGACCAAACGTGTTCAGCTTGTGGCGAAAGCCTTTGACCAGAGGCATATACGCTTGTGCTTGGGGCGAGGGCTAGGCAAGAACGTTTACACCCCGGGTTTTTATCTTTACCCTAAGCTGTGTCCCTTTTGGCTGCAGCAGGCGGAGAGAACCCGCGGAGAGAGAACAGCTGCGAGGTGGATGCACAGAACAGTCACCTCGACACCAGCCCCGGGGTCCCAAGCAACGATCCTTCCCCGGAGGGTACTTAACCCACCCCGGGATTCAAGCAGGGAGTTCGCCTTGTCCAACTCGCACAGGAGACTGGCATGAGATGTAGGGCTCATCTACTTGCGTTCACACTACGTGGCCCGGAGAAGTTCTCACGGAGCCGAATGCAGCACCCTTCCTCCACCACGTGTGTACACAAAGGAGCGCTGGGCAGTGGGTGTTCTCAAGGCCAAGAGAGAAGCCCTTGTTCTGTGCTGCACCTGCTGGGTGGTTCAAAGGTTTTCTGACCTTCCTGCTCTGGAAGCTTTTCAGAGCTGAGGCTGCGCCTGGGCTGCGAAAGCGGAGAGGCGTAGAGGCCTTTCACACTGAAGGCGTGGGCCTGTTTCCCATGGAGAAAGTGTACGTCGCCCAACCCCCACCCCCACCCCACCCCACCCCACCCCAACCCACCCCCAGCTGGAGGCGTGCGGGTTGACACCATTTTGGCCTGCCCATGGAAAATACAAAGAGGCGTACACGATTTGGGCTGTCTGGTGAGAGAATGTTGAAGCGGCGGCACCCTGAGTACCTTTCCCGAAGTTTGCTTCCTAGCTGGTTAAACTCGGCTTTCAGAGGCGAGATGAGAACAAACTTGCTCCGCGTGCGACGAAGTGCCCTGATGCCCTGCCCTAAATGTTTGAGCTTCTGGCCAGCGTCACGCAAGTACTTTGACACGTAGGAGTCTCCCTTTTACTCCAAGCTGTCCC
Organism: Orcinus orca; assembly: GCF_937001465.1. Classification (NCBI taxonomy): domain Eukaryota; kingdom Metazoa; phylum Chordata; class Mammalia; order Artiodactyla; family Delphinidae; genus Orcinus; species Orcinus orca. The sequence continues at coordinate 333,549 of NW_026043741.1, read as the reverse complement.
TGTTGGCTGAAGCAGTCGGCGTGTCTGTATCGCAGCCTGGGAGGCCGGGCGTTGGGGGAGTCTGCCAAGTGACTGGCCTCCATTTATAGCTAACTGAGAAACTGCGTCGAAGCTTTCGGGAGCCTCTTACAGGGAATGGTTGCAGTTGGGAATTGGAGACTGTGCTGGCAAACGTCAGCAGCTCCTCTCCCTCGGAGGGCTCTTGGTGTGCCGACTCCTAACAGCCAGCACGGTCCCCAGCTCGTGAACGGTCCCATTGCGAGCCGGTCTCGTCCGTGAAAGAGCCACGTGAGGCTGAGCTCCAACAGTCGGGCTCCACACCTGGAGCCTTTGGGACAGGGCAGTCCTGAGCCGATGTGCCCACCAGGGGACGCGACCAAAGTTTACGTACCACAGGAAAGCGCAATCAAGGCCTCGTGTTCTCTCCATGAAAGGAACGTGAGCTTGAAGGGTGATGCGTCAGCGTGCACCGTGAACAGCTCGCTGGTACGCCTGTCTTTGCCCCCTCTCACGGTCTCACGCACCCGGGCTCAGTTCCGTGCAGGAACGCTGAGTGGGAGCGCCAGCCTCGCTGCTGGACTCTAAAGCCTTCCACCCCCTAATGGCAGGTTGTGTGTGTCTCTCACGTGGGGGGAGGAATGAGGTCGCCCACAGAGGTTCTGCCATGAAAGATCTAAAGACGCACGCTGCTGAGGAGCTTGTTCCTCATGGAGCGTCCCCGAAGGCCAGAAGAATGCCGACGGTCTCTTTCAAAGCTGCCGGACGCTCTGCCGTTCTAGGCCTGAGATACGGACCCTGTGACGGCACCGTAACCCCGCGAGATTCAGGAGACATCGCCAGTGCGAGTGGCAATCCGGAAGGAAGAGCCTCCAAGGCGGAGTGTCCTTTCCTGTACAAAACGGCGCCCAAGTGGCTGAGGCAGGGAGCATTTTCCTTCACAGAACCGGCATCCTCGTATGCCTGTGGGTTGCTCTAAAGAAACGACACTGTGAGCAACCTCTTCGAAAAGGCCTTCGCAAGCGACTTGGAGACAACAGCAGCGCAGTGGAGGCACAGACCGTTATCCTAGAGAGCAGCACAGTGTCTCTAGCAGCGATCGCTTCCCGGAGGATACTTAAGCCACACCGAGATTCCAGCAGGGAGTTTTGCCTTATAGCAGTACAACTCACTCAAGAAAGAGGGATGAGGTGTAGGGCTAATCTACGTGCGCTCACGGTCTGTGTCCCCGAGAAGGTTTCACGGAGCAGAAGGCATCACCGACCGCTACCACGTGTGTGCACCAAAGAAGCCCTGTGCCGTGGGTGTTCTCAGGCCGACAGCGAAGACCTAGGTGTGTGCTGCACCCACGCTCGGTGGTTCACACGTTGCGTGACCCCTGTGCCTTTGGAAGATGTTCAGAGCGGGTGGCACCTGCGTGCTGCGAGCGCAAGAGGTGTAGAGTGTAGAGGCCTTTCACACTGGAGGAAGGGCTTGCGTCTCGTGGAGAGAACGTGTACGTCGCCCGGGAGATGGAGGCGCGCTCTTGACACCATTTCCTCTGCCCGTTTAAAACACAAGCGTTTGTACTCGATCTGGGCTGCCTGGTGAAACGCTTGGCAGTCCGCATCACCCTGAGCACCTCTCCTGAAGTTTGATTCGTAGCTGGGTGAACTCGGGCTTCAGAGGCTTAGATGAGACCAAACGTGTTCAGCTTGTGGCGAAAGCCTTTGACCAGAGGCATATACGCTTGTGCTTGGGGCGAGGGCTAGGCAAGAACGTTTACACCCCGGGTTTTTATCTTTACCCTAAGCTGTGTCCCTTTTGGCTGCAGCAGGCGGAGAGAACCCGCGGAGAGAGAACAGCTGCGAGGTGGATGCACAGAACAGTCACCTCGACACCAGCCCCGGGGTCCCAAGCAACGATCCTTCCCCGGAGGGTACTTAACCCACCCCGGGATTCAAGCAGGGAGTTCGCCTTGTCCAACTCGCACAGGAGACTGGCATGAGATGTAGGGCTCATCTACTTGCGTTCACACTACGTGGCCCGGAGAAGTTCTCACGGAGCCGAATGCAGCACCCTTCCTCCACCACGTGTGTACACAAAGGAGCGCTGGGCAGTGGGTGTTCTCAAGGCCAAGAGAGAAGCCCTTGTTCTGTGCTGCACCTGCTGGGTGGTTCAAAGGTTTTCTGACCTTCCTGCTCTGGAAGCTTTTCAGAGCTGAGGCTGCGCCTGGGCTGCGAAAGCGGAGAGGCGTAGAGGCCTTTCACACTGAAGGCGTGGGCCTGTTTCCCGTGGAGAAAGTGTACGTCGCCCAACCCCCACCCCCACCCCACCCCACCCCAACCCACCCCCAGCTGGAGGCGTGCGGGTTGACACCATTTTGTCCTGCCCATGGAAAATACAAAGAGGCGTACACGATTTGGGCTGTCTGGTGAGAGAATTTTGAAGCGGCGGCACCCTGAGTACCTTTCCCGAAGTTTGCTTCCTAGCTGGTTAAACTCGGCTTTCAGAGGCGAGATGAGAACAAACTTGCTCCGCGTGCGGCGAAGTGCCCTGATGCCCTGCCCTAAATGTTTGAGCTTCTGGCCAGCGTCACGCAAGTACTTTGACACGTAGGAGTCTCCCTTTTACTCCAAGCTGTCCCTGTTGGCTGAAGCAGTCGGCGTGTCTGTATCGCAGCCTGGGAGGCCGGGCGTTGGGGGAGTCTGCCAAGTGACTGGCCTCCATTTATAGCTAACTGAGAAACTGCGTCGAAGCTTTCGGGAGCCTCTTACAGGGAATGGTTGCAGTTGGGAATTGGAGACTGTGCTGGCAAACGTCAGCAGCTCCTCTCCCTCGGAGGGCTCTTGGTGTGCCGACTCCTAACAGCCAGCACGGTCCCCAGCTCGTGAACGGTCCCATTGCGAGCCGGTCTCGTCCGTGAAAGAGCCACGTGAGGCTGAGCTCCAACAGTCGGGCTCCACACCTGGAGCCTTTGGGACAGGGCAGTCCTGAGCCGATGTGCCCACCAGGGGACGCGACCAAAGTTGACGTACCACAGGAAAGCGCAATCAAGGCCTCGTGTTCTCTCCATGAAAGGAACGTGAGCTTGAAGGGTGATGCGTCAGCGTGCACCGTGAACAGCTCGCTGGTACGCCTGTCTTTGCCCCCTCTCACGGTCTCACGCACCCGGGCTCAGTTCCGTGCAGGAACGCTGAGTGGGAGCGCCAGCCTCGCTGCTGGACTCTAAAGCCTTCCACCCCCTAATGGCAGGTTGTGTGTGTCTCTCACGTGGGGGGAGGAATGAGGTCGCCCACAGAGGTTCTGCCATGAAAGATCTAAAGACGCACGCTGCTGAGGAGCTTGTTCCTCATGGAGCGTCCCCGAAGGCCAGAAGAATGCCGACGGTCTCTTTCAAAGCTGCCGGACGCTCTGCCGTTCTAGGCCTGAGATACGGACCCTGTGACGGCACCGTAACCCCGCGAGATTCAGGAGACATCGCCAGTGCGAGTGGCAATCCGGAAGGAAGAGCCTCCAAGGCGGAGTGTCCTTTCCTGTACAAAACGGCGCCCAAGTGGCTGAGGCAGGGAGCATTTTCCTTCACAGAACCGGCATCCTCGTATGCCTGTGGGTTACTCTAAAGAAACGACACTGTGAGCAACCTCTTCGAAAAGGCCTTCGCAAGCGACTTGGAGACAACAGCAGCGCAGTGGAGGCACAGACCGTTATCCTAGAGAGCAGCACAGTGTCTCTAGCAGCGATCGCTTCCCGGAGGATACTTAAGCCACACCGAGATTCCAGCAGGGAGTTTTGCCTTATAGCAGTACAACTCACTCAAGAAAGAGGGATGAGGTGTAGGGCTAATCTACGTGCGCTCACGCTCTGTGTCCCCGAGAAGGTTTCACGGAGCAGAAGGCATCACCGACCGCTACCACGTGTGTGCACCAAAGAAGCCCTGTGCCGTGGGTGTTCTCAGGCCGACAGCGAAGACCTAGGTGTGTGCTGCACCCGCGCTCGGTGGTTCACACGTTGCGTGACCCCTGTGCCTTTGGAAGATGTTCAGAGCGGGTGGCACCTGCGTGCTGCGAGCGCAAGAGGTGTAGAGTGTAGAGGCCTTTCACACTGGAGGAAGGGCTTGCGTCTCGTGGAGAGAACGTGTACGTCGCCCGGGAGATGGAGGCGCGCTCTTGACACCATTTCCTCTGCCCGTTTAAAACACAAGCGTTTGTACTCGATCTGGGCTGCCTGGTGAAACGCTTGGCAGTCCGCATCACCCTGAGCACCTCTCCTGAAGTTTGATTCGTAGCTGGGTGAACTCGGGCTTCAGAGGCTTAGATGAGACCAAACGTGTTCAGCTTGTGGCGAAAGCCTTTGACCAGAGGCATATACGCTTGTGCTTGGGGCGAGGGCTAGGCAAGAACGTTTACACCCCGGGTTTTTATCTTTACCCTAAGCTGTGTCCCTTTTGGCTGCAGCAGGCGGAGAGAACCCGCGGAGAGAGAACAGCTGCGAGGTGGATGCACAGAACAGTCACCTCGACACCAGCCCCGGGGTCCCAAGCAACGATCCTTCCCCGGAGGGTACTTAACCCACCCCGGGATTCAAGCAGGGAGTTCGCCTTGTCCAACTCGCACAGGAGACTGGCATGAGATGTAGGGCTCATCTACTTGCGTTCACACTACGTGGCCCGGAGAAGTTCTCACGGAGCCGAATGCAGCACCCTTCCTCCACCACGTGTGTACACAAAGGAGCGCTGGGCAGTGGGTGTTCTCAAGGCCAAGAGAGAAGCCCTTGTTCTGTGCTGCACCTGCTGGGTGGTTCAAAGGTTTTCTGACCTTCCTGCTCTGGAAGCTTTTCAGAGCTGAGGCTGCGCCTGGGCTGCGAAAGCGGAGAGGCGTAGAGGCCTTTCACACTGAAGGCGTGGGCCTGTTTCCCGTGGAGAAAGTGTACGTCGCCCAACCCCCACCCCCACCCCACCCCACCCCAACCCACCCCCAGCTGGAGGCGTGCGGGTTGACACCATTTTGTCCTGCCCATGGAAAATACAAAGAGGCGTACACGATTTGGGCTGTCTGGTGAGAGAATTTTGAAGCGGCGGCACCCTGAGTACCTTTCCCGAAGTTTGCTTCCTAGCTGGTTAAACTCGGCTTTCAGAGGCGAGATGAGAACAAACTTGCTCCGCGTGCGGCGAAGTGCCCTGATGCCCTGCCCTAAATGTTTGAGCTTCTGGCCAGCGTCACGCAAGTACTTTGACACGTAGGAGTCTCCCTTTTACTCCAAGCTGTCCCTGTTGGCTGAAGCAGTCGGCGTGTCTGTATCGCAGCCTGGGAGGCCGGGCGTTGGGGGAGTCTGCCAAGTGACTGGCCTCCATTTATAGCTAACTGAGAAACTGCGTCGAAGCTTTCGGGAGCCTCTTACAGGGAATGGTTGCAGTTGGGAATTGGAGACTGTGCTGGCAAACGTCAGCAGCTCCTCTCCCTCGGAGGGCTCTTGGTGTGCCGACTCCTAACAGCCAGCACGGTCCCCAGCTCGTGAACGGTCCCATTGCGAGCCGGTCTCGTCCGTGAAAGAGCCACGTGAGGCTGAGCTCCAACAGTCGGGCTCCACACCTGGAGCCTTTGGGACAGGGCAGTCCTGAGCCGATGTGCCCACCAGGGGACGCGACCAAAGTTTACGTACCACAGGAAAGCGCAATCAAGGCCTCGTGTTCTCTCCATGAAAGGAACGTGAGCTTGAAGGGTGATGCGTCAGCGTGCACCGTGAACAGCTCGCTGGTACGCCTGTCTTTGCCCCCTCTCACGGTCTCACGCACCCGGGCTCAGTTCCGTGCAGGAACGCTGAGTGGGAGCGCCAGCCTCGCTGCTGGACTCTAAAGCCTTCCACCCCCTAATGGCAGGTTGTGTGTGTCTCTCACGTGGGGGGAGGAATGAGGTCGCCCACAGAGGTTCTGCCATGAAAGATCTAAAGACGCACGCTGCTGAGGAGCTTGTTCCTCATGGAGCGTCCCCGAAGGCCAGAAGAATGCCGACGGTCTCTTTCAAAGCTGCCGGACGCTCTGCCGTTCTAGGCCTGAGATACGGACCCTGTGACGGCACCGTAACCCCGCGAGATTCAGGAGACATCGCCAGTGCGAGTGGCAATCCGGAAGGAAGAGCCTCCAAGGCGGAGTGTCCTTTCCTGTACAAAACGGCGCCCAAGTGGCTGAGGCAGGGAGCATTTTCCTTCACAGAACCGGCATCCTCGTATGCCTGTGGGTTACTCTAAAGAAACGACACTGTGAGCAACCTCTTCGAAAAGGCCTTCGCAAGCGACTTGGAGACAACAGCAGCGCAGTGGAGGCACAGACCGTTATCCTAGAGAGCAGCACAGTGTCTCTAGCAGCGATCGCTTCCCGGAGGATACTTAAGCCACACCGAGATTCCAGCAGGGAGTTTTGCCTTATAGCAGTACAACTCACTCAAGAAAGAGGGATGAGGTGTAGGGCTAATCTACGTGCGCTCACGCTCTGTGTCCCCGAGAAGGTTTCACGGAGCAGAAGGCATCACCGACCGCTACCACGTGTGTGCACCAAAGAAGCCCTGTGCCGTGGGTGTTCTCAGGCCGACAGCGAAGACCTAGGTGTGTGCTGCACCCGCGCTCGGTGGTTCACACGTTGCGTGACCCCTGTGCCTTTGGAAGATGTTCAGAGCGGGTGGCACCTGCGTGCTGCGAGCGCAAGAGGTGTAGAGTGTAGAGGCCTTTCACACTGGAGGAAGGGCTTGCGTCTCGTGGAGAGAACGTGTACGTCGCCCGGGAGATGGAGGCGCGCTCTTGACACCATTTCCTCTGCCCGTTTAAAACACAAGTGTTTGTACTCGATCTGGGCTGCCTGGTGAAACGCTTGGCAGTCCGCATCACCCTGAGCACCCCTCCTGAAGTTTGATTCGTAGCTGGGTGAACTCGGGCTTCAGAGGCTTAGATGAGACCAAACGTGTTCAGCTTGTGGCGAAAGCCTTTGACCAGAGGCATATACGCTTGTGCTTGGGGCGAGGGCTAGGCAAGAACGTTTACACCCCGGGTTTTTATCTTTACCCTAAGCTGTGTCCCTTTTGGCTGCAGCAGGCGGAGAGAACCCGCGGAGAGAGAACAGCTGCGAGGTGGATGCACAGAACAGTCACCTCGACACCAGCCCCGGGGTCCCAAGCAACGATCCTTCCCCGGAGGGTACTTAACCCACCCCGGGATTCAAGCAGGGAGTTCGCCTTGTCCAACTCGCACAGGAGACTGGCATGAGATGTAGGGCTCATCTACTTGCGTTCACACTACGTGGCCCGGAGAAGTTCTCACGGAGCCGAATGCAGCACCCTTCCTCCACCACGTGTGTACACAAAGGAGCGCTGGGCAGTGGGTGTTCTCAAGGCCAAGAGAGAAGCCCTTGTTCTGTGCTGCACCTGCTGGGTGGTTCAAAGGTTTTCTGACCTTCCTGCTCTGGAAGCTTTTCAGAGCTGAGGCTGCGCCTGGGCTGCGAAAGCGGAGAGGCGTAGAGGCCTTTCACACTGAAGGCGTGGGCCTGTTTCCCGTGGAGAAAGTGTACGTCGCCCAACCCCCACCCCCACCCCACCCCACCCCACCCCAACCCACCCCCAGCTGGAGGCGTGCGGGTTGACACCATTTTGTCCTGCCCATGGAAAATACAAAGAGGCGTACACGATTTGGGCTGTCTGGTGAGAGAATGTTGAAGCGGCGGCACCCTGAGTACCTTTCCCGAAGTTTGCTTCCTAGCTGGTTAAACTCGGCTTTCAGAGGCGAGATGAGAACAAACTTGCTCCGCGTGCGGCGAAGTGCCCTGATGCCCTGCCCTAAATGTTTGAGCTTCTGGCCAGCGTCACGCAAGTACTTTGACACGTAGGAGTCTCCCTTTTACTCCAAGCTGTCCCTGTTGGCTGAAGCAGTCGGCGTGTCTGTATCGCAGCCTGGGAGGCCGGGCGTTGGGGGAGTCTGCCAAGTGACTGGCCTCCATTTATAGCTAACTGAGAAACTGCGTCGAAGCTTTCGGGAGCCTCTTACAGGGAATGGTTGCAGTTGGGAATTGGAGACTGTGCTGGCAAACGTCAGCAGCTCCTCTCCCTCGGAGGGCTCTTGGTGTGCCGACTCCTAACAGCCAGCACGGTCCCCAGCTCGTGAACGGTCCCATTGCGAGCCGGTCTCGTCCGTGAAAGAGCCACGTGAGGCTGAGCTCCAACAGTCGGGCTCCACACCTGGAGCCTTTGGGACAGGGCAGTCCTGAGCCGATGTGCCCACCAGGGGACGCGACCAAAGTTTACGTACCACAGGAAAGCGCAATCAAGGCCTCGTGTTCTCTCCATGAAAGGAACGTGAGCTTGAAGGGTGATGCGTCAGCGTGCACCGTGAACAGCTCGCTGGTACGCCTGTCTTTGCCCCCTCTCACGGTCTCACGCACCCGGGCTCAGTTCCGTGCAGGAACGCTGAGTGGGAGCGCCAGCCTCGCTGCTGGACTCTAAAGCCTTCCACCCCCTAATGGCAGGTTGTGTGTGTCTCTCACGTGGGGGGAGGAATGAGGTCGCCCACAGAGGTTCTGCCATGAAAGATCTAAAGACGCACGCTGCTGAGGAGCTTGTTCCTCATGGAGCGTCCCCGAAGGCCAGAAGAATGCCGACGGTCTCTTTCAAAGCTGCCGGACGCTCTGCCGTTCTAGGCCTGAGATACGGACCCTGTGACGGCACCGTAACCCCGCGAGATTCAGGAGACATCGCCAGTGCGAGTGGCAATCCGGAAGGAAGAGCCTCCAAGGCGGAGTGTCCTTTCCTGTACAAAACGGCGCCCAAGTGGCTGAGGCAGGGAGCATTTTCCTTCACAGAACCGGCATCCTCGTATGCCTGTGGGTTGCTCTAAAGAAACGACACTGTGAGCAACCTCTTCGAAAAGGCCTTCGCAAGCGACTTGGAGACAACAGCAGCGCAGTGGAGGCACAGACCGTTATCCTAGAGAGCAGCACAGTGTCTCTAGCAGCGATCGCTTCCCGGAGGATACTTAAGCCACACCGAGATTCCAGCAGGGAGTTTTGCCTTATAGCAGTACAACTCACTCAAGAAAGAGGGATGAGGTGTAGGGCTAATCTACGTGCGCTCACGCTCTGTGTCCCCGAGAAGGTTTCACGGAGCAGAAGGCATCACCGACCGCTACCACGTGTGTGCACCAAAGAAGCCCTGTGCCGTGGGTGTTCTCAGGCCGACAGCGAAGACCTAGGTGTGTGCTGCACCCGCGCTCGGTGGTTCACACGTTGCGTGACCCCTGTGCCTTTGGAAGATGTTCAGAGCGGGTGGCACCTGCGTGCTGCGAGCGCAAGAGGTGTAGAGTGTAGAGGCCTTTCACACTGGAGGAAGGGCTTGCGTCTCGTGGAGAGAACGTGTACGTCGCCCGGGAGATGGAGGCGCGCTCTTGACACCATTTCCTCTGCCCGTTTAAAACACAATTGTTTGTACTCGATCTGGGCTGCCTGGTGAAACGCTTGGCAGTCCGCATCACCCTGAGCACCCCTCCTGAAGTTTGATTCGTAGCTGGGTGAACTCGGGCTTCAGAGGCTTAGATGAGACCAAACGTGTTCAGCTTGTGGCGAAAGCCTTTGACCAGAGGCATATACGCTTGTGCTTGGGGCGAGGGCTAGGCAAGAACGTTTACACCCCGGGTTTTTATCTTTACCCTAAGCTGTGTCCCTTTTGGCTGCAGCAGGCGGAGAGAACCCGCGGAGAGAGAACAGCTGCGAGGTGGATGCACAGAACAGTCACCTCGACACCAGCCCCGGGGTCCCAAGCAACGATCCTTCCCCGGAGGGTACTTAACCCACCCCGGGATTCAAGCAGGGAGTTCGCCTTGTCCAACTCGCACAGGAGACTGGCATGAGATGTAGGGCTCATCTACTTGCGTTCACACTACGTGGCCCGGAGAAGTTCTCACGGAGCCGAATGCAGCACCCTTCCTCCACCACGTGTGTACACAAAGGAGCGCTGGGCAGTGGGTGTTCTCAAGGCCAAGAGAGAAGCCCTTGTTCTGTGCTGCACCTGCTGGGTGGTTCAAAGGTTTTCTGACCTTCCTGCTCTGGAAGCTTTTCAGAGCTGAGGCTGCGCCTGGGCTGCGAAAGCGGAGAGGCGTAGAGGCCTTTCACACTGAAGGCGTGGGCCTGTTTCCCGTGGAGAAAGTGTACGTCGCCCAACCCCCACCCCCACCCCACCCCACCCCACCCCAACCCACCCCCAGCTGGAGGCGTGCGGGTTTGACACCATTTTGTCCTGCCCATGGAAAATACAAAGAGGCGTACACGATTTGGGCTGTCTGGTGAGAGAATGTTGAAGCGGCGGCACCCTGAGTACCTTTCCCGAAGTTTGCTTCCTAGCTGGTTAAACTCGGCTTTCAGAGGCGAGATGAGAACAAACTTGCTCCGCGTGCGGCGAAGTGCCCTGATGCCCTGCCCTAAATGTTTGAGCTTCTGGCCAGCGTCACGCAAGTACTTTGACACGTAGGAGTCTCCCTTTTACTCCAAGCTGTCCCTGTTGGCTGAAGCAGTCGGCGTGTCTGTATCGCAGCCTGGGAGGCCGGGCGTTGGGGGAGTCTGCCAAGTGACTGGCCTCCATTTATAGCTAACTGAGAAACTGCGTCGAAGCTTTCGGGAGCCTCTTACAGGGAATGGTTGCAGTTGGGAATTGGAGACTGTGCTGGCAAACGTCAGCAGCTCCTCTCCCTCGGAGGGCTCTTGGTGTGCCGACTCCTAACAGCCAGCACGGTCCCCAGCTCGTGAACGGTCCCATTGCGAGCCGGTCTCGTCCGTGAAAGAGCCACGTGAGGCTGAGCTCCAACAGTCGGGCTCCACACCTGGAGCCTTTGGGACAGGGCAGTCCTGAGCCGATGTGCCCACCAGGGGACGCGACCAAAGTTGACGTACCACAGGAAAGCGCAATCAAGGCCTCGTGTTCTCTCCATGAAAGGAACGTGAGCTTGAAGGGTGATGCGTCAGCGTGCACCGTGAACAGCTCGCTGGTACGCCTGTCTTTGCCCCCTCTCACGGTCTCACGCACCCGGGCTCAGTTCCGTGCAGGAACGCTGAGTGGGAGCGCCAGCCTCGCTGCTGGACTCTAAAGCCTTCCACCCCCTAATGGCAGGTTGTGTGTGTCTCTCACGTGGGGGGAGGAATGAGGTCGCCCACAGAGGTTCTGCCATGAAAGATCTAAAGACGCACGCTGCTGAGGAGCTTGTTCCTCATGGAGCGTCCCCGAAGGCCAGAAGAATGCCGACGGTCTCTTTCAAAGCTGCCGGACGCTCTGCCGTTCTAGGCCTGAGATACGGACCCTGTGACGGCACCGTAACCCCGCGAGATTCAGGAGACATCGCCAGTGCGAGTGGCAATCCGGAAGGAAGAGCCTCCAAGGCGGAGTGTCCTTTCCTGTACAAAACGGCGCCCAAGTGGCTGAGGCAGGGAGCATTTTCCTTCACAGAACCGGCATCCTCGTATGCCTGTGGGTTGCTCTAAAGAAACGACACTGTGAGCAACCTCTTCGAAAAGGCCTTCGCAAGCGACTTGGAGACAACAGCAGCGCAGTGGAGGCACAGACCGTTATCCTAGAGAGCAGCACAGTGTCTCTAGCAGCGATCGCTTCCCGGAGGATACTTAAGCCACACCGAGATTCCAGCAGGGAGTTTTGCCTTATAGCAGTACAACTCACTCAAGAAAGAGGGATGAGGTGTAGGGCTAATCTACGTGCGCTCACGCTCTGTGTCCCCGAGAAGGTTTCACGGAGCAGAAGGCATCACCGACCGCTACCACGTGTGTGCACCAAAGAAGCCCTGTGCCGTGGGTGTTCTCAGGCCGACAGCGAAGACCTAGGTGTGTGCTGCACCCGCGCTCGGTGGTTCACACGTTGCGTGACCCCTGTGCCTTTGGAAGATGTTCAGAGCGGGTGGCACCTGCGTGCTGCGAGCGCAAGAGGTGTAGAGTGTAGAGGCCTTTCACACTGGAGGAAGGGCTTGCGTCTCGTGGAGAGAACGTGTACGTCGCCCGGGAGATGGAGGCGCGCTCTTGACACCATTTCCTCTGCCCGTTTAAAACACAAGTGTTTGTACTCGATCTGGGCTGCCTGGTGAAACGCTTGGCAGTCCGCATCACCCTGAGCACCTCTCCTGAAGTTTGATTCGTAGCTGGGTGAACTCGGGCTTCAGAGGCTTAGATGAGACCAAACGTGTTCAGCTTGTGGCGAAAGCCTTTGACCAGAGGCATATACGCTTGTGCTTGGGGCGAGGGCTAGGCAAGAACGTTTACACCCCGGGTTTTTATCTTTACCCTAAGCTGTGTCCCTTTTGGCTGCAGCAGGCGGAGAGAACCCGCGGAGAGAGAACAGCTGCGAGGTGGATGCACAGAACAGTCACCTCGACACCAGCCCCGGGGTCCCAAGCAACGATCCTTCCCCGGAGGGTACTTAACCCACCCCGGGATTCAAGCAGGGAGTTCGCCTTGTCCAACTCGCACAGGAGACTGGCATGAGATGTAGGGCTCATCTACTTGCGTTCACACTACGTGGCCCGGAGAAGTTCTCACGGAGCCGAATGCAGCACCCTTCCTCCACCACGTGTGTACACAAAGGAGCGCTGGGCAGTGGGTGTTCTCAAGGCCAAGAGAGAAGCCCTTGTTCTGTGCTGCACCTGCTGGGTGGTTCAAAGGTTTTCTGACCTTCCTGCTCTGGAAGCTTTTCAGAGCTGAGGCTGCGCCTGGGCTGCGAAAGCGGAGAGGCGTAGAGGCCTTTCACACTGAAGGCGTGGGCCTGTTTCCCATGGAGAAAGTGTACGTCGCCCAACCCCCACCCCCACCCCACCCCACCCCACCCCAACCCACCCCCAGCTGGAGGCGTGCGGGTTGACACCATTTTGTCCTGCCCATGGAAAATACAAAGAGGCGTACACGATTTGGGCTGTCTGGTGAGAGAATTTTGAAGCGGCGGCACCCTGAGTACCTTTCCCGAAGTTTGCTTCCTAGCTGGTTAAACTCGGCTTTCAGAGGCGAGATGAGAACAAACTTGCTCCGCGTGCGGCGAAGTGCCCTGATGCCCTGCCCTAAATGTTTGAGCTTCTGGCCAGCGTCACGCAAGTACTTTGACACGTAGGAGTCTCCCTTTTACTCCAAGCTGTCCCTGTTGGCTGAAGCAGTCGGCGTGTCTGTATCGCAGCCTGGGAGGCCGGGCGTTGGGGGAGTCTGCCAAGTGACTGGCCTCCATTTATAGCTAACTGAGAAACTGCGTCGAAGCTTTCGGGAGCCTCTTACAGGGAATGGTTGCAGTTGGGAATTGGAGACTGTGCTGGCAAACGTCAGCAGCTCCTCTCCCTCGGAGGGCTCTTGGTGTGCCGACTCCTAACAGCCAGCACGGTCCCCAGCTCGTGAACGGTCCCATTGCGAGCCGGTCTCGTCCGTGAAAGAGCCACGTGAGGCTGAGCTCCAACAGTCGGGCTCCACACCTGGAGCCTTTGGGACAGGGCAGTCCTGAGCCGATGTGCCCACCAGGGGACGCAACCAAAGTTTACGTACCACAGGAAAGCGCAATCAAGGCCTCGTGTTCTCTCCATGAAAGGAACGTGAGCTTGAAGGGTGATGCGTCAGCGTGCACCGTGAACAGCTCGCTGGTACGCCTGTCTTTGCCCCCTCTCACGGTCGCACGCACCCGGGCTCAGTTCCGTGCAGGAACGCTGAGTGGGAGCGCCAGCCTCGCTGCTGGACTCTAAAGCCTTCCACCCCCTAATGGCAGGTTGTGTGTGTCTCTCACGTGGGGGGAGGAATGAGGTCGCCCACAGAGGTTCTGCCATGAAAGATCTAAAGACGCACGCTGCTGAGGAGCTTGTTCCTCATGGAGCGTCCCCGAAGGCCAGAAGAATGCCGACGGTCTCTTTCAAAGCTGCCGGACGCTCTGCCGTTCTAGGCCTGAGATACGGACCCTGTGACGGCACCGTAACCCCGCGAGATTCAGGAGACATCGCCAGTGCGAGTGGCAATCCGGAAGGAAGAGCCTCCAAGGCGGAGTGTCCTTTCCTGTACAAAACGGCGCCCAAGTGGCTGAGGCAGGGAGCATTTTCCTTCACAGAACCGGCATCCTCGTATGCCTGTGGGTTGCTCTAAAGAAACGACACTGTGAGCAACCTCTTCGAAAAGGCCTTCGCAAGCGACTTGGAGACAACAGCAGTGCAGTGGAGGCACAGACCGTTATCCTAGAGAGCAGCACAGTGTCTCTAGCAGCGATCGCTTCCCGGAGGATACTTAAGCCACACCGAGATTCCAGCAGGGAGTTTTGCCTTATAGCAGTACAACTCACTCAAGAAAGAGGGATGAGGTGTAGGGCTAATCTACGTGCGCTCACGCTCTGTGTCCCCGAGAAGATTTCACGGAGCAGAAGGCATCACCGACCGCTACCACGTGTGTGCACCAAAGAAGCCCTGTGCCGTGGGTGTTCTCAGGCCGACAGCGAAGACCTAGGTGTGTGCTGCACCCGCGCTCGGTGGTTCACACGTTGCGTGACCCCTGTGCCTTTGGAAGATATTCAGAGCGGGTGGCACCTGCGTGCTGCGAGCGCAAGAGGTGTAGAGTGTAGAGGCCTTTCACACTGGAGGAAGGGCTTGCGTCTCGTGGAGAGAACGTGTACGTCGCCCGGGAGATGGAGGCGCGCTCTTGACACCATTTCCTCTGCCCGTTTAAAACACAAGTGTTTGTACTCGATCTGGGCTGCCTGGTGAAACGCTTGGCAGTCCGCATCACCCTGAGCACCTCTCCTGAAGTTTGATTCGTAGCTGGGTGAACTCGGGCTTCAGAGGCTTAGATGAGACCAAACGTGTTCAGCTTGTGGCGAAAGCCTTTGACCAGAGGCATATACGCTTGTGCTTGGGGCGAGGGCTAGGCAAGAACGTTTACACCCCGGGTTTTTATCTTTACCCTAAGCTGTGTCCCTTTTGGCTGCAGCAGGCGGAGAGAACCCGCGGAGAGAGAACAGCTACGAGGTGGATGCACAGAACAGTCACCTCGACACCAGCCCCGGGGTCCCAAGCAACGATCCTTCCCCGGAGGGTACTTAACCCACCCCGGGATTCAAGCAGGGAGTTCGCCTTGTCCAAATCGCACAGGAGACTGGCATGAGATGTAGGGCTCATCTACTTGCGTTCACACTACGTGGCCCGGAGAAGTTCTCACGGAGCCGAATGCAGCACCCTTCCTCCACCACGTGTGTACACAAAGGAGCGCTGGGCAGTGGGTGTTCTCAAGGCCAAGAGAGAAGCCCTTGTTCTGTGCTGCACCTGCTGGGTGGTTCAAAGGTTTTCTGACCTTCCTGCTCTGGAAGCTTTTCAGAGCTGAGGCTGCGCCTGGGCTGCGAAAGCGGAGAGGCGTAGAGGCCTTTCACACTGAAGGCGTGGGCCTGTTTCCCATGGAGAAAGTGTACGTCGCCCAACCCCCACCCCCACCCCACCCCACCCCACCCCAACCCACCCCCAGCTGGAGGCGTGCGGGTTGACACCATTTTGGCCTGCCCATGGAAAATACAAAGAGGCGTACACGATTTGGGCTGTCTGGTGAGAGAATGTTGAAGCGGCGGCACCCTGAGTACCTTTCCCGAAGTTTGCTTCCTAGCTGGTTAAACTCGGCTTTCAGAGGCGAGATGAGAACAAACTTGCTCCGCGTGCGGCGAAGTGCCCTGATGCCCTGCCCTAAATGTTTGAGCTTCTGGCCAGCGTCACGCAAGTACTTTGACACGTAGGAGTCTCCCTTTTACTCCAAGCTGTCCCTGTTGGCTGAAGCAGTCGGCGTGTCTGTATCGCAGCCTGGGAGGCCGGGCGTTGGGGGAGTCTGCCAAGTGACTGGCCTCCATTTATAGCTAACTGAGAAACTGCGTCGAAGCTTTCGGGAGCCTCTTACAGGGAATGGTTGCAGTTGGGAATTGGAGACTGTGCTGGCAAACGTCAGCAGCTCCTCTCCCTCGGAGGGCTCTTGGTGTGCCGACTCCTAACAGCCAGCACGGTCCCCAGCTCGTGAACGGTCCCATTGCGAGCCGGTCTCGTCCGTGAAAGAGCCACGTGAGGCTGAGCTCCAACAGTCGGGCTCCACACCTGGAGCCTTTGGGACAGGGCAGTCCTGAGCCGATGTGCCCACCAGGGGACGCGACCAAAGTTTACGTACCACAGGAAAGCGCAATCAAGGCCTCGTGTTCTCTCCATGAAAGGAACGTGAGCTTGAAGGGTGATGCGTCAGCGTGCACCGTGAACAGCTCGCTGGTACGCCTGTCTTTGCCCCCTCTCACGGTCTCACGCACCCGGGCTCAGTTCCGTGCAGGAACGCTGAGTGGGAGCGCCAGCCTCGCTGCTGGACTCTAAAGCCTTCCACCCCCTAATGGCAGGTTGTGTGTGTCTCTCACGTGGGGGGAGGAATGAGGTCGCCCACAGAGGTTCTGCCATGAAAGATCTAAAGACGCACGCTGCTGAGGAGCTTGTTCCTCATGGAGCGTCCCCGAAGGCCAGAAGAATGCCGACGGTCTCTTTCAAAGCTGCCGGACGCTCTGCCATTCTAGGCCTGAGATACGGACCCTGTGACGGCACCGTAACCCCGCGAGATTCAGGAGACATCGCCAGTGCGAGTGGCAATCCGGAAGGAAGAGCCTCCAAGGCGGAGTGTCCTTTCCTGTACAAAACGGCGCCCAAGTGGCTGAGGCAGGGAGCATTTTCCTTCACAGAACCGGCATCCTCGTATGCCTGTGGGTTGCTCTAAAGAAATGACACTGTGAGCAACCTCTTCGAAAAGGCCTTCGCAAGCGACTTGGAGACAACAGCAGCGCAGTGGAGGCACAGACCGTTATCCTAGAGAGCAGCACAGTGTCTCTAGCAGTGATCGCTTCCCGGAGGATACTTAAGCCACACCGAGATTCCAGCAGGGAGTTTTGCCTTATAGCAGTACAACTCACTCAAGAAAGAGGGATGAGGTGTAGGGCTAATCTACGTGCGCTCACGCTCTGTGTCCCCGAGAAGGTTTCACGGAGCAGAAGGCATCACCGACCGCTACCACGTGTGTGCACCAAAGAAGCCCTGTGCCGTGGGTGTTCTCAGGCCGACAGCGAAGACCTAGGTGTGTGCTGCACCCGCGCTCGGTGGTTCACACGTTGCGTGACCCCTGTGCCTTTGGAAGATGTTCAGAGCGGGTGGCACCTGCGTGCTGCGAGCGCAAGAGGTGTAGAGTGTAGAGGCCTTTCACACTGGAGGAAGGGCTTGCGTCTCGTGGAGAGAACGTGTACGTCGCCCGGGAGATGGAGGCGCGCTCTTGACACCATTTCCTCTGCCCGTTTAAAACACAAGTGTTTGTACTCGATCTGGGCTGCCTGGTGAAACGCTTGGCAGTCCGCATCACCCTGAGCACCTCTCCTGAAGTTTGATTCGTAGCTGGGTGAACTCGGGCTTCAGAGGCTTAGATGAGACCAAACGTGTTCAGCTTGTGGCGAAAGCCTTTGACCAGAGGCATATACGCTTGTGCTTGGGGCGAGGGCTAGGCAAGAACGTTTACACCCCGGGTTTTTATCTTTACCCTAAGCTGTGTCCCTTTTGGCTGCAGCAGGCGGAGAGAACCCGCGGAGAGAGAACAGCTGCAAGGTGGATGCACAGAACAGTCACCTCGACACCAGCCCCGGGGTCCCAAGCAACGATCCTTCCCCGGAGGGTACTTAACCCACCCCGGGATTCAAGCAGGGAGTTCGCCTTGTCCAACTCGCACAGGAGACTGGCATGAGATGTAGGGCTCATCTACTTGCGTTCACACTACGTGGCCCGGAGAAGTTCTCACGGAGCCGAATGCAGCACCCTTCCTCCACCACGTGTGTACACAAAGGAGCGCTGGGCAGTGGGTGTTCTCAAGGCCAAGAGAGAAGCCCTTGTTCTGTGCTGCACCTGCTGGGTGGTTCAAAGGTTTTCTGACCTTCCTGCTCTGGAAGCTTTTCAGAGCTGAGGCTGCGCCTGGGCTGCGAAAGCGGAGAGGCGTAGAGGCCTTTCACACTGAAGGCGTGGGCCTGTTTCCCATGGAGAAAGTGTACGTCGCCCAACCCCCACCCCCACCCCACCCCACCCCACCCCAACCCACCCCCAGCTGGAGGCGTGCGGGTTGACACAATTTTGGCCTGCCCATGGAAAATACAAAGAGGCGTACACGATTTGGGCTGTCTGGCGAGAGAATGTTGAAGCGGCGGCACCCTGAGTACCTTTCCCGAAGTTTGCTTCCTAGCTGGTTAAACTCGGCTTTCAGAGGCGAGATGAGAACAAACTTGCTCCGCGTGCGGCGAAGTGCCCTGATGCCCTGCCCTAAATGTTTGAGCTTCTGGCCAGCGTCACGCAAGTACTTTGACACGTAGGAGTCTCCCTTTTACTCCAAGCTGTCCCTGTTGGCTGAAGCAGTCGGCGTGTCTGTATCGCAGCCTGGGAGGCCGGGCGTTGGGGGAGTCTGCCAAGTGACTGGCCTCCATTTATAGCTAACTGAGAAACTGCGTCGAAGCTTTCGGGAGCCTCTTACAGGGAATGGTTGCAGTTGGGAATTGGAGACTGTGCTGGCAAACGTCAGCAGCTCCTCTCCCTCGGAGGGCTCTTGGTGTGCCGACTCCTAACAGCCAGCACGGTCCCCAGCTCGTGAACGGTCCCATTGCGAGCCGGTCTCATCCGTGAAAGAGCCACGTGAGGCTGAGCTCCAACAGTCGGGCTCCACACCTGGAGCCTTTGGGACAGGGCAGTCCTGAGCCGATGTGCCCACCAGGGGACGCGACCAAAGTTTACGTACCACAGGAAAGCGCAATCAAGGCCTCGTGTTCTCTCCATGAAAGGAACGTGAGCTTGAAGGGTGATGCGTCAGCGTGCACCGTGAACAGCTCGCTGGTACGCCTGTCTTTGCCCCCTCTCACGGTCTCACGCACCCGGGCTCAGTTCCGTGCAGGAACGCTGAGTGGGAGCGCCAGCCTCGCTGCTGGACTCTAAAGCCTTCCACCCCCTAATGGCAGGTTGTGTGTGTCTCTCACGTGGGGGGAGGAATGAGGTCGCCCACAGAGGTTCTGCCATGAAAGATCTAAAGACGCACGCTGCTGAGGAGCTTGTTCCTCATGGAGCGTCCCCGAAGGCCAGAAGAATGCCGACGGTCTCTTTCAAAGCTGCCGGACGCTCTGCCGTTCTAGGCCTGAGATACGGACCCTGTGACGGCACCGTAACCCCGCGAGATTCAGGAGACATCGCCAGTGCGAGTGGCAATCCGGAAGGAAGAGCCTCCAAGGCGGAGTGTCCTTTCCTGTACAAAACGGCGCCCAAGTGGCTGAGGCAGGGAGCATTTTCCTTCACAGAACCGGCATCCTCGTATGCCTGTGGGTTGCTCTAAAGAAACGACACTGTGAGCAACCTCTTCGAAAAGGCCTTCGCAAGCGACTTGGAGACAACAGCAGCGCAGTGGAGGCACAGACCGTTATCCTAGAGAGCAGCACAGTGTCTCTAGCAGCGATCGCTTCCCGGAGGATACTTAAGCCACACCGAGATTCCAGCAGGGAGTTTTGCCTTATAGCAGTACAACTCACTCAAGAAAGAGGGATGAGGTGTAGGGCTAATCTACGTGCGCTCACGCTCTGTGTCCCCGAGAAGGTTTCACGGAGCAGAAGGCATCACCGACCGCTACCACGTGTGTGCACCAAAGAAGCCCTGTGCCGTGGGTGTTCTCAGGCCGACAGCGAAGACCTAGGTGTGTGCTGCACCCGCGCTTGGTGGTTCACACGTTGCGTGACCCCTGTGCCTTTGGAAGATGTTCAGAGCGGGTGGCACCTGCGTGCTGCGAGCGCAAGAGGTGTAGAGTGTAGAGGCCTTTCACACTGGAGGAAGGGCTTGCGTCTCGTGGAGAGAACGTGTACGTCGCCCGGGAGATGGAGGCGCGCTCTTGACACCATTTCCTCTGCCCGTTTAAAACACAAGTGTTTGTACTCGATCTGGGCTGCCTGGTGAAACGCTTGGCAGTCCGCATCACCCTGAGCACCTCTCCTGAAGTTTGATTCGTAGCTGGGTGAACTCGGGCTTCAGAGGCTTAGATGAGACCAAACGTGTTCAGCTTGTGGCGAAAGCCTTTGACCAGAGGCATATACGCTTGTGCTTGGGGCGAGGGCTAGGCAAGAACGTTTACACCCCGGGTTTTTATCT
The DNA here is from genome assembly GCF_937001465.1 of Orcinus orca. Lineage (NCBI taxonomy): Eukaryota > Metazoa > Chordata > Mammalia > Artiodactyla > Delphinidae > Orcinus > Orcinus orca. The sequence continues at coordinate 313,383 of NW_026043741.1, read as the reverse complement.
TTACCCTAAGCTGTGTCCCTTTTGGCTGCAGCAGGCGGAGAGAACCCGCGGAGAGAGAACAGCTGCGAGGTGGATGCACAGAACAGTCACCTCGACACCAGCCCCGGGGTCCCAAGCAACGATCCTTCCCCGGAGGGTACTTAACCCACCCCGGGATTCAAGCAGGGAGTTCGCCTTGTCCAACTCGCACAGGAGACTGGCATGAGATGTAGGGCTCATCTACTTCCGTTCACACTACGTGGCCCGGAGAAGTTCTCACGGAGCCGAATGCAGCACCCTTCCTCCACCACGTGTGTACACAAAGGAGCGCTGGGCAGTGGGTGTTCTCAAGGCCAAGAGAGAAGCCCTTGTTCTGTGCTGCACCTGCTGGGTGGTTCAAAGGTTTTCTGACCTTCCTGCTCTGGAAGCTTTTCAGAGCTGAGGCTGCGCCTGGGCTGCGAAAGCGGAGAGGCGTAGAGGCCTTTCACACTGAAGGCGTGGGCCTGTTTCCCGTGGAGAAAGTGTACGTCGCCCAACCCCCACCCCCACCCCACCCCACCCCAACCCACCCCCAGCTGGAGGCGTGCGGGTTGACACCATTTTGTCCTGCCCATGGAAAATACAAAGAGGCGTACACGATTTGGGCTGTCTGGTGAGAGAATTTTGAAGCGGCGGCACCCTGAGTACCTTTCCCGAAGTTTGCTTCCTAGCTGGTTAAACTCGGCTTTCAGAGGCGAGATGAGAACAAACTTGCTCCGCGTGCGGCGAAGTGCCCTGATGCCCTGCCCTAAATGTTTGAGCTTCTGGCCAGCGTCACGCAAGTACTTTGACACGTAGGAGTCTCCCTTTTACTCCAAGCTGTCCCTGTTGGCTGAAGCAGTCGGCGTGTCTGTATCGCAGCCTGGGAGGCCGGGCGTTGGGGGAGTCTGCCAAGTGACTGGCCTCCATTTATAGCTAACTGAGAAACTGCGTCGAAGCTTTCGGGAGCCTCTTACAGGGAATGGTTGCAGTTGGGAATTGGAGACTGTGCTGGCAAACGTCAGCAGCTCCTCTCCCTCGGAGGGCTCTTGGTGTGCCGACTCCTAACAGCCAGCACGGTCCCCAGCTCGTGAACGGTCCCATTGCGAGCCGGTCTCGTCCGTGAAAGAGCCACGTGAGGCTGAGCTCCAACAGTCGGGCTCCACACCTGGAGCCTTTGGGACAGGGCAGTCCTGAGCCGATGTGCCCACCAGGGGACGCGACCAAAGTTTACGTACCACAGGAAAGCGCAATCAAGGCCTCGTGTTCTCTCCATGAAAGGAACGTGAGCTTGAAGGGTGATGCGTCAGCGTGCACCGTGAACAGCTCGCTGGTACGCCTGTCTTTGCCCCCTCTCACGGTCTCACGCACCCGGGCTCAGTTCCGTGCAGGAACGCTGAGTGGGAGCGCCAGCCTCGCTGCTGGACTCTAAAGCCTTCCACCCCCTAATGGCAGGTTGTGTGTGTCTCTCACGTGGGGGGAGGAATGAGGTCGCCCACAGAGGTTCTGCCATGAAAGATCTAAAGACGCACGCTGCTGAGGAGCTTGTTCCTCATGGAGCGTCCCCGAAGGCCAGAAGAATGCCGACGGTCTCTTTCAAAGCTGCCGGACGCTCTGCCGTTCTAGGCCTGAGATACGGACCCTGTGACGGCACCGTAACCCCGCGAGATTCAGGAGACATCGCCAGTGCGAGTGGCAATCCGGAAGGAAGAGCCTCCAAGGCGGAGTGTCCTTTCCTGTACAAAACGGCGCCCAAGTGGCTGAGGCAGGGAGCATTTTCCTTCACAGAACCGGCATCCTCGTATGCCTGTGGGTTGCTCTAAAGAAACGACACTGTGAGCAACCTCTTCGAAAAGGCCTTCGCAAGCGACTTGGAGACAACAGCAGCGCAGTGGAGGCACAGACCGTTATCCTAGAGAGCAGCACAGTGTCTCTAGCAGCGATCGCTTCCCGGAGGATACTTAAGCCACACCGAGATTCCAGCAGGGAGTTTTGCCTTATAGCAGTACAACTCACTCAAGAAAGAGGGATGAGGTGTAGGGCTAATCTACGTGCGCTCACGCTCTGTGTCCCCGAGAAGGTTTCACGGAGCAGAAGGCATCACCGACCGCTACCACGTGTGTGCACCAAAGAAGCCCTGTGCCGTGGGTGTTCTCAGGCCGACAGCGAAGACCTAGGTGTGTGCTGCACCCGCGCTCGGTGGTTCACACGTTGCGTGACCCCTGTGCCTTTGGAAGATGTTCAGAGCGGGTGGCACCTGCGTGCTGCGAGCGCAAGAGGTGTAGAGTGTAGAGGCCTTTCACACTGGAGGAAGGGCTTGCGTCTCGTGGAGAGAACGTGTACGTCGCCCGGGAGATGGAGGCGCGCTCTTGACACCATTTCCTCTGCCCGTTTAAAACACAAGTGTTTGTACTCGATCTGGGCTGCCTGGTGAAACGCTTGGCAGTCCGCATCACCCTGAGCACCTCTCCTGAAGTTTGATTCGTAGCTGGGTGAACTCGGGCTTCAGAGGCTTAGATGAGACCAAACGTGTTCAGCTTGTGGCGAAAGCCTTTGACCAGAGGCATATACGCTTGTGCTTGGGGCGAGGGCTAGGCAAGAACGTTTACACCCCGGGTTTTTATCTTTACCCTAAGCTGTGTCCCTTTTGGCTGCAGCAGGCGGAGAGAACCCGCGGAGAGAGAACAGCTGCGAGGTGGATGCACAGAACAGTCACCTCGACACCAGCCCCGGGGTCCCAAGCAACGATCCTTCCCCGGAGGGTACTTAACCCACCCCGGGATTCAAGCAGGGAGTTCGCCTTGTCCAACTCGCACAGGAGACTGGCATGAGATGTAGGGCTCATCTACTTGCGTTCACACTACGTGGCCCGGAGAAGTTCTCACGGAGCCGAATGCAGCACCCTTCCTCCACCACGTGTGTACACAAAGGAGCGCTGGGCAGTGGGTGTTCTCAAGGCTAAGAGAGAAGCCCTTGTTCTGTGCTGCACCTGCTGGGTGGTTCAAAGGTTTTCTGACCTTCCTGCTCTGGAAGCTTTTCAGAGCTGAGGCTGCGCCTGGGCTGCGAAAGCGGAGAGGCGTAGAGGCCTTTCACACTGAAGGCGTGGGCCTGTTTCCCGTGGAGAAAGTGTACGTCGCCCAACCCCCACCCCCACCCCACCCCACCCCACCCCAACCCACCCCCAGCTGGAGGCGTGCGGGTTTGACACCATTTTGTCCTGCCCATGGAAAATACAAAGAGGCGTACACGATTTGGGCTGTCTGGTGAGAGAATTTTGAAGCGGCGGCACCCTGAGTACCTTTCCCGAAGTTTGCTTCCTAGCTGGTTAAACTCGGCTTTCAGAGGCGAGATGAGAACAAACTTGCTCCGCGTGCGGCGAAGTGCCCTGATGCCCTGCCCTAAATGTTTGAGCTTCTGGCCAGCGTCACGCAAGTACTTTGACACGTAGGAGTCTCCCTTTTACTCCAAGCTGTCCCTGTTGGCTGAAGCAGTCGGCGTGTCTGTATCGCAGCCTGGGAGGCCGGGCGTTGGGGGAGTCTGCCAAGTGACTGGCCTCCATTTATAGCTAACTGAGAAACTGCGTCGAAGCTTTCGGGAGCCTCTTACAGGGAATGGTTGCAGTTGGGAATTGGAGACTGTGCTGGCAAACGTCAGCAGCTCCTCTCCCTCGGAGGGCTCTTGGTGTGCCGACTCCTAACAGCCAGCACGGTCCCCAGCTCGTGAACGGTCCCATTGCGAGCCGGTCTCGTCCGTGAAAGAGCCACGTGAGGCTGAGCTCCAACAGTCGGGCTCCACACCTGGAGCCTTTGGGACAGGGCAGTCCTGAGCCGATGTGCCCACCAGGGGACGCGACCAAAGTTTACGTACCACAGGAAAGCGCAATCAAGGCCTCGTGTTCTCTCCATGAAAGGAACGTGAGCTTGAAGGGTGATGCGTCAGCGTGCACCGTGAACAGCTCGCTGGTACGCCTGTCTTTGCCCCCTCTCACGGTCTCACGCACCCGGGCTCAGTTCCGTGCAGGAACGCTGAGTGGGAGCGCCAGCCTCGCTGCTGGACTCTAAAGCCTTCCACCCCCTAATGGCAGGTTGTGTGTGTCTCTCACGTGGGGGGAGGAATGAGGTCGCCCACAGAGGTTCTGCCATGAAAGATCTAAAGACGCACGCTGCTGAGGAGCTTGTTCCTCATGGAGCGTCCCCGAAGGCCAGAAGAATGCCGACGGTCTCTTTCAAAGCTGCCGGACGCTCTGCCGTTCTAGGCCTGAGATACGGACCCTGTGACGGCACCGTAACCCCGCGAGATTCAGGAGACATCGCCAGTGCGAGTGGCAATCCGGAAGGAAGAGCCTCCAAGGCGGAGTGTCCTTTCCTGTACAAAACGGCGCCCAAGTGGCTGAGGCAGGGAGCATTTTCCTTCACAGAACCGGCATCCTCGTATGCCTGTGGGTTGCTCTAAAGAAACGACACTGTGAGCAACCTCTTCGAAAAGGCCTTCGCAAGCGACTTGGAGACAACAGCAGCGCAGTGGAGGCACAGACCGTTATCCTAGAGAGCAGCACAGTGTCTCTAGCAGCGATCGCTTCCCGGAGGATACTTAAGCCACACCGAGATTCCAGCAGGGAGTTTTGCCTTATAGCAGTACAACTCACTCAAGAAAGAGGGATGAGGTGTAGGGCTAATCTACGTGCGCTCACGCTCTGTGTCCCCGAGAAGGTTTCACGGAGCAGAAGGCATCACCGACCGCTACCACGTGTGTGCACCAAAGAAGCCCTGTGCCGTGGGTGTTCTCAGGCCGACAGCGAAGACCTAGGTGTGTGCTGCACCCGCGCTCGGTGGTTCACACGTTGCGTGACCCCTGTGCCTTTGGAAGATGTTCAGAGCGGGTGGCACCTGCGTGCTGCGAGCGCAAGAGGTGTAGAGTGTAGAGGCCTTTCACACTGGAGGAAGGGCTTGCGTCTCGTGGAGAGAACGTGTACGTCGCCCGGGAGATGGAGGCGCGCTCTTGACACCATTTCCTCTGCCCGTTTAAAACACAAGTGTTTGTACTCGATCTGGGCTGCCTGGTGAAACGCTTGGCAGTCCGCATCACCCTGAGCACCTCTCCTGAAGTTTGATTCGTAGCTGGGTGAACTCGGGCTTCAGAGGCTTAGATGAGACCAAACGTGTTCAGCTTGTGGCGAAAGCCTTTGACCAGAGGCATATACGCTTGTGCTTGGGGCGAGGGCTAGGCAAGAACGTTTACACCCCGGGTTTTTATCTTTACCCTAAGCTGTGTCCCTTTTGGCTGCAGCAGGCGGAGAGAACCCGCGGAGAGAGAACAGCTGCGAGGTGGATGCACAGAACAGTCACCTCGACACCAGCCCCGGGGTCCCAAGCAACGATCCTTCCCCGGAGGGTACTTAACCCACCCCGGGATTCAAGCAGGGAGTTCGCCTTGTCCAACTCGCACAGGAGACTGGCATGAGATGTAGGGCTCATCTACTTGCGTTCACACTACGTGGCCCGGAGAAGTTCTCACGGAGCCGAATGCAGCACCCTTCCTCCACCACGTGTGTACACAAAGGAGCGCTGGGCAGTGGGTGTTCTCAAGGCTAAGAGAGAAGCCCTTGTTCTGTGCTGCACCTGCTGGGTGGTTCAAAGGTTTTCTGACCTTCCTGCTCTGGAAGCTTTTCAGAGCTGAGGCTGCGCCTGGGCTGCGAAAGCGGAGAGGCGTAGAGGCCTTTCACACTGAAGGCGTGGGCCTGTTTCCCATGGAGAAAGTGTACGTCGCCCAACCCCCACCCCCACCCCACCCCACCCCACCCCAACCCACCCCCAGCTGGAGGCGTGCGGGTTTGACACCATTTTGTCCTGCCCATGGAAAATACAAAGAGGCGTACACGATTTGGGCTGTCTGGTGAGAGAATTTTGAAGCGGCGGCACCCTGAGTACCTTTCCCGAAGTTTGCTTCCTAGCTGGTTAAACTCGGCTTTCAGAGGCGAGATGAGAACAAACTTGCTCCGCGTGCGGCGAAGTGCCCTGATGCCCTGCCCTAAATGTTTGAGCTTCTGGCCAGCGTCACGCAAGTACTTTGACACGTAGGAGTCTCCCTTTTACTCCAAGCTGTCCCTGTTGGCTGAAGCAGTCGGCGTGTCTGTATCGCAGCCTGGGAGGCCGGGCGTTGGGGGAGTCTGCCAAGTGACTGGCCTCCATTTATAGCTAACTGAGAAACTGCGTCGAAGCTTTCGGGAGCCTCTTACAGGGAATGGTTGCAGTTGGGAATTGGAGACTGTGCTGGCAAACGTCAGCAGCTCCTCTCCCTCGGAGGGCTCTTGGTGTGCCGACTCCTAACAGCCAGCACGGTCCCCAGCTCGTGAACGGTCCCATTGCGAGCCGGTCTCGTCCGTGAAAGAGCCACGTGAGGCTGAGCTCCAACAGTCGGGCTCCACACCTGGAGCCTTTGGGACAGGGCAGTCCTGAGCCGATGTGCCCACCAGGGGACGCGACCAAAGTTTACGTACCACAGGAAAGCGCAATCAAGGCCTCGTGTTCTCTCCATGAAAGGAACGTGAGCTTGAAGGGTGATGCGTCAGCGTGCACCGTGAACAGCTCGCTGGTACGCCTGTCTTTGCCCCCTCTCACGGTCTCACGCACCCGGGCTCAGTTCCGTGCAGGAACACTGAGTGGGAGCGCCAGCCTCGCTGCTGGACTCTAAAGCCTTCCACCCCCTAATGGCAGGTTGTGTGTGTCTCTCACGTGGGGGGAGGAATGAGGTCGCCCACAGAGGTTCTGCCATGAAAGATCTAAAGACGCACGCTGCTGAGGAGCTTGTTCCTCATGGAGCGTCCCCGAAGGCCAGAAGAATGCCGACGGTCTCTTTCAAAGCTGCCGGACGCTCTGCCGTTCTAGGCCTGAGATACGGACCCTGTGACGGCACCGTAACCCCGCGAGATTCAGGAGACATCGCCAGTGCGAGTGGCAATCCGGAAGGAAGAGCCTCCAAGGCGGAGTGTCCTTTCCTGTACAAAACGGCGCCCAAGTGGCTGAGGCAGGGAGCATTTTCCTTCACAGAACCGGTATCCTCGTATGCCTGTGGGTTGCTCTAAAGAAACGACACTGTGAGCAACCTCTTCGAAAAGGCCTTCGCAAGCGACTTGGAGACAACAGCAGCGCAGTGGAGGCACAGACCGTTATCCTAGAGAGCAGCACAGTGTCTCTAGCAGCGATCGCTTCCCGGAGGATACTTAAGCCACACCGAGATTCCAGCAGGGAGTTTTGCCTTATAGCAGTACAACTCACTCAAGAAAGAGGGATGAGGTGTAGGGCTAATCTACGTGCGCTCACGCTCTGTGTCCCCGAGAAGGTTTCACGGAGCAGAAGGCATCACCGACCGCTACCACGTGTGTGCACCAAAGAAGCCCTGTGCCGTGGGTGTTCTCAGGCCGACAGCGAAGACCTAGGTGTGTGCTGCACCCGCGCTCGGTGGTTCACACGTTGCGTGACCCCTGTGCCTTTGGAAGATGTTCAGAGCGGGTGGCACCTGCGTGCTGCGAGCGCAAGAGGTGTAGAGTGTAGAGGCCTTTCACACTGGAGGAAGGGCTTGCGTCTCGTGGAGAGAACGTGTACGTCGCCCGGGAGATGGAGGCGCGCTCTTGACACCATTTCCTCTGCCCGTTTAAAACACAAGTGTTTGTACTCGATCTGGGCTGCCTGGTGAAACGCTTGGCAGTCCGCATCACCCTGAGCACCTCTCCTGAAGTTTGATTCGTAGCTGGGTGAACTCGGGCTTCAGAGGCTTAGATGAGACCAAACGTGTTCAGCTTGTGGCGAAAGCCTTTGACCAGAGGCATATACGCTTGTGCTTGGGGCGAGGGCTAGGCAAGAACGTTTACACCCCGGGTTTTTATCTTTACCCTAAGCTGTGTCCCTTTTGGCTGCAGCAGGCGGAGAGAACCCGCGGAGAGAGAACAGCTGCGAGGTGGATGCACAGAACAGTCACCTCGACACCAGCCCCGGGGTCCCAAGCAACGATCCTTCCCCGGAGGGTACTTAACCCACCCCGGGATTCAAGCAGGGAGTTCGCCTTGTCCAACTCGCACAGGAGACTGGCATGAGATGTAGGGCTCATCTACTTGCGTTCACACTACGTGGCCCGGAGAAGTTCTCACGGAGCCGAATGCAGCACCCTTCCTCCACCACGTGTGTACACAAAGGAGCGCTGGGCAGTGGGTGTTCTCAAGGCCAAGAGAGAAGCCCTTGTTCTGTGCTGCACCTGCTGGGTGGTTCAAAGGTTTTCTGACCTTCCTGCTCTGGAAGCTTTTCAGAGCTGAGGCTGCGCCTGGGCTGCGAAAGCGGAGAGGCGTAGAGGCCTTTCACACTGAAGGCGTGGGCCTGTTTCCCGTGGAGAAAGTGTACGTCGCCCAACCCCCACCCCCACCCCACCCCACCCCACCCCAACCCACCCCCAGCTGGAGGCGTGCGGGTTTGACACCATTTTGTCCTGCCCATGGAAAATACAAAGAGGCGTACACGATTTGGGCTGTCTGGTGAGAGAATTTTGAAGCGGCGGCACCCTGAGTACCTTTCCCGAAGTTTGCTTCCTAGCTGGTTAAACTCGGCTTTCAGAGGCGAGATGAGAACAAACTTGCTCCGCGTGCGGCGAAGTGCCCTGATGCCCTGCCCTAAATGTTTGAGCTTCTGGCCAGCGTCACGCAAGTACTTTGACACGTAGGAGTCTCCCTTTTACTCCAAGCTGTCCCTGTTGGCTGAAGCAGTCGGCGTGTCTGTATCGCAGCCTGGGAGGCCGGGCGTTGGGGGAGTCTGCCAAGTGACTGGCCTCCATTTATAGCTAACTGAGAAACTGCGTCGAAGCTTTCGGGAGCCTCTTACAGGGAATGGTTGCAGTTGGGAATTGGAGACTGTGCTGGCAAACGTCAGCAGCTCCTCTCCCTCGGAGGGCTCTTGGTGTGCCGACTCCTAACAGCCAGCACGGTCCCCAGCTCGTGAACGGTCCCATTGCGAGCCGGTCTCGTCCGTGAAAGAGCCACGTGAGGCTGAGCTCCAACAGTCGGGCTCCACACCTGGAGCCTTTGGGACAGGGCAGTCCTGAGCCGATGTGCCCACCAGGGGACGCGACCAAAGTTTACGTACCACAGGAAAGTGCAATCAAGGCCTCGTGTTCTCTCCATGAAAGGAACGTGAGCTTGAAGGGTGATGCGTCAGCGTGCACCGTGAACAGCTCGCTGGTACGCCTGTCTTTGCCCCCTCTCACGGTCTCACGCACCCGGGCTCAGTTCCGTGCAGGAACGCTGAGTGGGAGCGCCAGCCTCGCTGCTGGACTCTAAAGCCTTCCACCCCCTAATGGCAGGTTGTGTGTGTCTCTCACGTGGGGGGAGGAATGAGGTCGCCCACAGAGGTTCTGCCATGAAAGATCTAAAGACGCACGCTGCTGAGGAGCTTGTTCCTCATGGAGCGTCCCCGAAGGCCAGAAGAATGCCGACGGTCTCTTTCAAAGCTGCCGGACGCTCTGCCGTTCTAGGCCTGAGATACGGACCCTGTGACGGCACCGTAACCCCGCGAGATTCAGGAGACATCGCCAGTGCGAGTGGCAATCCGGAAGGAAGAGCCTCCAAGGCGGAGTGTCCTTTCCTGTACAAAACGGCGCCCAAGTGGCTGAGGCAGGGAGCATTTTCCTTCACAGAACCGGCATCCTCGTATGCCTGTGGGTTGCTCTAAAGAAACGACACTGTGAGCAACCTCTTCGAAAAGGCCTTCGCAAGCGACTTGGAGACAACAGCAGCGCAGTGGAGGCACAGACCGTTATCCTAGAGAGCAGCACAGTGTCTCTAGCAGCGATCGCTTCCCGGAGGATACTTAAGCCACACCGAGATTCCAGCAGGGAGTTTTGCCTTATAGCAGTACAACTCACTCAAGAAAGAGGGATGAGGTGTAGGGCTAATCTACGTGCGCTCACGCTCTGTGTCCCCGAGAAGGTTTCACGGAGCAGAAGGCATCACCGACCGCTACCACGTGTGTGCACCAAAGAAGCCCTGTGCCGTGGGTGTTCTCAGGCCGACAGCGAAGACCTAGGTGTGTGCTGCACCCGCGCTCGGTGGTTCACACGTTGCGTGACCCCTGTGCCTTTGGAAGATGTTCAGAGCGGGTGGCACCTGCGTGCTGCGAGCGCAAGAGGTGTAGAGTGTAGAGGCCTTTCACACTGGAGGAAGGGCTTGCGCCTCGTGGAGAGAACGTGTACGTCGCCCGGGAGATGGAGGCGCGCTCTTGACACCATTTCCTCTGCCCGTTTAAAACACAAGTGTTTGTACTCGATCTGGGCTGCCTGGTGAAACGCTTGGCAGTCCGCATCACCCTGAGCACCTCTCCTGAAGTTTGATTCGTAGCTGGGTGAACTCGGGCTTCAGAGGCTTAGATGAGACCAAACGTGTTCAGCTTGTGGCGAAAGCCTTTGACCAGAGGCATATACGCTTGTGCTTGGGGCGAGGGCTAGGCAAGAACGTTTACACCCCGGGTTTTTATCTTTACCCTAAGCTGTGTCCCTTTTGGCTGCAGCAGGCGGAGAGAACCCGCGGAGAGAGAACAGCTGCGAGGTGGATGCACAGAACAGTCACCTCGACACCAGCCCCGGGGTCCCAAGCAACGATCCTTCCCCGGAGGGTACTTAACCCACCCCGGGATTCAAGCAGGGAGTTCGCCTTGTCCAACTCGCACAGGAGACTGGCATGAGATGTAGGGCTCATCTACTTCCGTTCACACTACGTGGCCCGGAGAAGTTCTCACGGAGCCGAATGCAGCACCCTTCCTCCACCACGTGTGTACACAAAGGAGCGCTGGGCAGTGGGTGTTCTCAAGGCCAAGAGAGAAGCCCTTGTTCTGTGCTGCACCTGCTGGGTGGTTCAAAGGTTTTCTGACCTTCCTGCTCTGGAAGCTTTTCAGAGCTGAGGCTGCGCCTGGGCTGCGAAAGCGGAGAGGCGTAGAGGCCTTTCACACTGAAGGCGTGGGCCTGTTTCCCGTGGAGAAAGTGTACGTCGCCCAACCCCCACCCCCACCCCACCCCACCCCACCCCAACCCACCCCCAGCTGGAGGCGTGCGGGTTTGACACCATTTTGTCCTGCCCATGGAAAATACAAAGAGGCGTACACGATTTGGGCTGTCTGGTGAGAGAATTTTGAAGCGGCGGCACCCTGAGTACCTTTCCCGAAGTTTGCTTCCTAGCTGGTTAAACTCGGCTTTCAGAGGCGAGATGAGAACAAACTTGCTCCGCGTGCGGCGAAGTGCCCTGATGCCCTGCCCTAAATGTTTGAGCTTCTGGCCAGCGTCACGCAAGTACTTTGACACGTAGGAGTCTCCCTTTTACTCCAAGCTGTCCCTGTTGGCTGAAGCAGTCGGCGTGTCTGTATCGCAGCCTGGGAGGCCGGGCGTTGGGGGAGTCTGCCAAGTGACTGGCCTCCATTTATAGCTAACTGAGAAACTGCGTCGAAGCTTTCGGGAGCCTCTTACAGGGAATGGTTGCAGTTGGGAATTGGAGACTGTGCTGGCAAACGTCAGCAGCTCCTCTCCCTCGGAGGGCTCTTGGTGTGCCGACTCCTAACAGCCAGCACGGTCCCCAGCTCGTGAACGGTCCCATTGCGAGCCGGTCTCGTCCGTGAAAGAGCCACGTGAGGCTGAGCTCCAACAGTCGGGCTCCACACCTGGAGCCTTTGGGACAGGGCAGTCCTGAGCCGATGTGCCCACCAGGGGACGCGACCAAAGTTTACGTACCACAGGAAAGCGCAATCAAGGCCTCGTGTTCTCTCCATGAAAGGAACGTGAGCTTGAAGGGTGATGCGTCAGCGTGCACCGTGAACAGCTCGCTGGTACGCCTGTCTTTGCCCCCTCTCACGGTCTCACGCACCCGGGCTCAGTTCCGTGCAGGAACGCTGAGTGGGAGCGCCAGCCTCGCTGCTGGACTCTAAAGCCTTCCACCCCCTAATGGCAGGTTGTGTGTGTCTCTCACGTGGGGGGAGGAATGAGGTCGCCCACAGAGGTTCTGCCATGAAAGATCTAAAGACGCACGCTGCTGAGGAGCTTGTTCCTCATGGAGCGTCCCCGAAGGCCAGAAGAATGCCGACGGTCTCTTTCAAAGCTGCCGGACGCTCTGCCGTTCTAGGCCTGAGATACGGACCCTGTGACGGCACCGTAACCCCGCGAGATTCAGGAGACATCGCCAGTGCGAGTGGCAATCCGGAAGGAAGAGCCTCCAAGGCGGAGTGTCCTTTCCTGTACAAAACGGCGCCCAAGTGGCTGAGGCAGGGAGCATTTTCCTTCACAGAACCGGCATCCTCGTATGCCTGTGGGTTGCTCTAAAGAAACGACACTGTGAGCAACCTCTTCGAAAAGGCCTTCGCAAGCGACTTGGAGACAACAGCAGCGCAGTGGAGGCACAGACCGTTATCCTAGAGAGCAGCACAGTGTCTCTAGCAGCGATCGCTTCCCGGAGGATACTTAAGCCACACCGAGATTCCAGCAGGGAGTTTTGCCTTATAGCAGTACAACTCACTCAAGAAAGAGGGATGAGGTGTAGGGCTAATCTACGTGCGCTCACGCTCTGTGTCCCCGAGAAGGTTTCACGGAGCAGAAGGCATCACCGACCGCTACCACGTGTGTGCACCAAAGAAGCCCTGTGCCGTGGGTGTTCTCAGGCCGACAGCGAAGACCTAGGTGTGTGCTGCACCCGCGCTCGGTGGTTCACACGTTGCGTGACCCCTGTGCCTTTGGAAGATGTTCAGAGCGGGTGGCACCTGCGTGCTGCGAGCGCAAGAGGTGTAGAGTGTAGAGGCCTTTCACACTGGAGGAAGGGCTTGCGTCTCGTGGAGAGAACGTGTACGTCGCCCGGGAGATGGAGGCGCGCTCTTGACACCATTTCCTCTGCCCGTTTAAAACACAAGTGTTTGTACTCGATCTGGGCTGCCTGGTGAAACGCTTGGCAGTCCGCATCACCCTGAGCACCTCTCCTGAAGTTTGATTCGTAGCTGGGTGAACTCGGGCTTCAGAGGCTTAGATGAGACCAAACGTGTTCAGCTTGTGGCGAAAGCCTTTGACCAGAGGCATATACGCTTGTGCTTGGGGCGAGGGCTAGGCAAGAACGTTTACACCCCGGGTTTTTATCTTTACCCTAAGCTGTGTCCCTTTTGGCTGCAGCAGGCGGAGAGAACCCGCGGAGAGAGAACAGCTGCGAGGTGGATGCACAGAACAGTCACCTCAACACCAGCCCCGGGGTCCCAAGCAACGATCCTTCCCCGGAGGGTACTTAACCCACCCCGGGATTCAAGCAGGGAGTTCGCCTTGTCCAACTCGCACAGGAGACTGGCATGAGATGTAGGGCTCATCTACTTGCGTTCACACTACGTGGCCCGGAGAAGTTCTCACGGAGCCGAATGCAGCACCCTTCCTCCACCACGTGTGTACACAAAGGAGCGCTGGGCAGTGGGTGTTCTCAAGGCTAAGAGAGAAGCCCTTGTTCTGTGCTGCACCTGCTGGGTGGTTCAAAGGTTTTCTGACCTTCCTGCTCTGGAAGCTTTTCAGAGCTGAGGCTGCGCCTGGGCTGCGAAAGCGGAGAGGCGTAGAGGCCTTTCACACTGAAGGCGTGGGCCTGTTTCCCGTGGAGAAAGTGTACGTCGCCCAACCCCCACCCCCACCCCACCCCACCCCACCCCAACCCACCCCCAGCTGGAGGCGTGCGGGTTTGACACCATTTTGTCCTGCCCATGGAAAATACAAAGAGGCGTACACGATTTGGGCTGTCTGGTGAGAGAATTTTGAAGCGGCGGCACCCTGAGTACCTTTCCCGAAGTTTGCTTCCTAGCTGGTTAAACTCGGCTTTCAGAGGCGAGATGAGAACAAACTTGCTCCGCGTGCGGCGAAGTGCCCTGATGCCCTGCCCTAAATGTTTGAGCTTCTGGCCAGCGTCACGCAAGTACTTTGACACGTAGGAGTCTCCCTTTTACTCCAAGCTGTCCCTGTTGGCTGAAGCAGTCGGCGTGTCTGTATCGCAGCCTGGGAGGCCGGGCGTTGGGGGAGTCTGCCAAGTGACTGGCCTCCATTTATAGCTAACTGAGAAACTGCGTCGAAGCTTTCGGGAGCCTCTTACAGGGAATGGTTGCAGTTGGGAATTGGAGACTGTGCTGGCAAACGTCAGCAGCTCCTCTCCCTCGGAGGGCTCTTGGTGTGCCGACTCCTAACAGCCAGCACGGTCCCCAGCTCGTGAACGGTCCCATTGCGAGCCGGTCTCGTCCGTGAAAGAGCCACGTGAGGCTGAGCTCCAACAGTCGGGCTCCACACCTGGAGCCTTTGGGACAGGGCAGTCCTGAGCCGATGTGCCCACCAGGGGACGCGACCAAAGTTTACGTACCACAGGAAAGCGCAATCAAGGCCTCGTGTTCTCTCCATGAAAGGAACGTGAGCTTGAAGGGTGATGCGTCAGCGTGCACCGTGAACAGCTCGCTGGTACGCCTGTCTTTGCCCCCTCTCACGGTCTCACGCACCCGGGCTCAGTTCCGTGCAGGAACGCTGAGTGGGAGCGCCAGCCTCGCTGCTGGACTCTAAAGCCTTCCACCCCCTAATGGCAGGTTGTGTGTGTCTCTCACGTGGGGGGAGGAATGAGGTCGCCCACAGAGGTTCTGCCATGAAAGATCTAAAGACGCACGCTGCTGAGGAGCTTGTTCCTCATGGAGCGTCCCCGAAGGCCAGAAGAATGCCGACGGTCTCTTTCAAAGCTGCCGGACGCTCTGCCGTTCTAGGCCTGAGATACGGACCCTGTGACGGCACCGTAACCCCGCGAGATTCAGGAGACATCGCCAGTGCGAGTGGCAATCCGGAAGGAAGAGCCTCCAAGGCGGAGTGTCCTTTCCTGTACAAAACGGCGCCCAAGTGGCTGAGGCAGGGAGCATTTTCCTTCACAGAACCGGCATCCTCGTATGCCTGTGGGTTGCTCTAAAGAAACGACACTGTGAGCAACCTCTTCGAAAAGGCCTTCGCAAGCGACTTGGAGACAACAGCAGCGCAGTGGAGGCACAGACCGTTATCCTAGAGAGCAGCACAGTGTCTCTAGCAGCGATCGCTTCCCGGAGGATACTTAAGCCACACCGAGATTCCAGCAGGGAGTTTTGCCTTATAGCAGTACAACTCACTCAAGAAAGAGGGATGAGGTGTAGGGCTAATCTACGTGCGCTCACGCTCTGTGTCCCCGAGAAGGTTTCACGGAGCAGAAGGCATCACCGACCGCTACCACGTGTGTGCACCAAAGAAGCCCTGTGCCGTGGGTGTTCTCAGGCCGACAGCGAAGACCTAGGTGTGTGCTGCACCCGCGCTCGGTGGTTCACACGTTGCGTGACCCCTGTGCCTTTGGAAGATGTTCAGAGCGGGTGGCACCTGCGTGCTGCGAGCGCAAGAGGTGTAGAGTGTAGAGGCCTTTCACACTGGAGGAAGGGCTTGCGTCTCGTGGAGAGAACGTGTACGTCGCCCGGGAGATGGAGGCGCGCTCTTGACACCATTTCCTCTGCCCGTTTAAAACACAAGTGTTTGTACTCGATCTGGGCTGCCTGGTGAAACGCTTGGCAGTCTGCATCACCCTGAGCACCTCTCCTGAAGTTTGATTCGTAGCTGGGTGAACTCGGGCTTCAGAGGCTTAGATGAGACCAAACGTGTTCAGCTTGTGGCGAAAGCCTTTGACCAGAGGCATATACGCTTGTGCTTGGGGCGAGGGCTAGGCAAGAACGTTTACACCCCGGGTTTTTATCTTTACCCTAAGCTGTGTCCCTTTTGGCTGCAGCAGGCGGAGAGAACCCGCGGAGAGAGAACAGCTGCGAGGTGGATGCACAGAACAGTCACCTCGACACCAGCCCCGGGGTCCCAAGCAACGATCCTTCCCCGGAGGGTACTTAACCCACCCCGGGATTCAAGCAGGGAGTTCGCCTTGTCCAACTCGCACAGGAGACTGGCATGAGATGTAGGGCTCATCTACTTGCGTTCACACTACGTGGCCCGGAGAAGTTCTCACGGAGCCGAATGCAGCACCCTTCCTCCACCACGTGTGTACACAAAGGAGCGCTGGGCAGTGGGTGTTCTCAAGGCTAAGAGAGAAGCCCTTGTTCTGTGCTGCACCTGCTGGGTGGTTCAAAGGTTTTCTGACCTTCCTGCTCTGGAAGCTTTTCAGAGCTGAGGCTGCGCCTGGGCTGCGAAAGCGGAGAGGCGTAGAGGCCTTTCACACTGAAGGCGTGGGCCTGTTTCCCATGGAGAAAGTGTACGTCGCCCAACCCCCACCCCCACCCCACCCCACCCCACCCCAACCCACCCCCAGCTGGAGGCGTGCGGGTTTGACACCATTTTGTCCTGCCCATGGAAAATACAAAGAGGCGTACACGATTTGGGCTGTCTGGTGAGAGAATTTTGAAGCGGCGGCACCCTGAGTACCTTTCCCGAAGTTTGCTTCCTAGCTGGTTAAACTCGGCTTTCAGAGGCGAGATGAGAACAAACTTGCTCCGCGTGCGGCGAAGTGCCCTGATGCCCTGCCCTAAATGTTTGAGCTTCTGGCCAGCGTCACGCAAGTACTTTGACACGTAGGAGTCTCCCTTTTACTCCAAGCTGTCCCTGTTGGCTGAAGCAGTCGGCGTGTCTGTATCGCAGCCTGGGAGGCCGGGCGTTGGGGGAGTCTGCCAAGTGACTGGCCTCCATTTATAGCTAACTGAGAAACTGCGTCGAAGCTTTCGGGAGCCTCTTACAGGGAATGGTTGCAGTTGGGAATTGGAGACTGTGCTGGCAAACGTCAGCAGCTCCTCTCCCTCGGAGGGCTCTTGGTGTGCCGACTCCTAACAGCCAGCACGGTCCCCAGCTCGTGAACGGTCCCATTGCGAGCCGGTCTCGTCCGTGAAAGAGCCACGTGAGGCTGAGCTCCAACAGTCGGGCTCCACACCTGGAGCCTTTGGGACAGGGCAGTCCTGAGCCGATGTGCCCACCAGGGGACGCGACCAAAGTTTACGTACCACAGGAAAGCGCAATCAAGGCCTCGTGTTCTCTCCATGAAAGGAACGTGAGCTTGAAGGGTGATGCGTCAGCGTGCACCGTGAACAGCTCGCTGGTACGCCTGTCTTTGCCCCCTCTCACGGTCTCACGCACCCGGGCTCAGTTCCGTGCAGGAACGCTGAGTGGGAGCGCCAGCCTCGCTGCTGGACTCTAAAGCCTTCCACCCCCTAATGGCAGGTTGTGTGTGTCTCTCACGTGGGGGGAGGAATGAGGTCGCCCACAGAGGTTCTGCCATGAAAGATCTAAAGACGCACGCTGCTGAGGAGCTTGTTCCTCATGGAGCGTCCCCGAAGGCCAGAAGAATGCCGACGGTCTCTTTCAAAGCTGCCGGACGCTCTGCCGTTCTAGGCCTGAGATACGGACCCTGTGACGGCACCGTAACCCCGCGAGATTCAGGAGACATCGCCAGTGCGAGTGGCAATCCGGAAGGAAGAGCCTCCAAGGCGGAGTGTCCTTTCCTGTACAAAACGGCGCCCAAGTGGCTGAGGCAGGGAGCATTTTCCTTCACAGAACCGGTATCCTCGTATGCCTGTGGGTTGCTCTAAAGAAACGACACTGTGAGCAACCTCTTCGAAAAGGCCTTCGCAAGCGACTTGGAGACAACAGCAGCGCAGTGGAGGCACAGACCGTTATCCTAGAGAGCAGCACAGTGTCTCTAGCAGCGATCGCTTCCCGGAGGATACTTAAGCCACACCGAGATTCCAGCAGGGAGTTTTGCCTTATAGCAGTACAACTCACTCAAGAAAGAGGGATGAGGTGTAGGGCTAATCTACGTGCGCTCACGCTCTGTGTCCCCGAGAAGGTTTCACGGAGCAGAAGGCATCACCGACCGCTACCACGTGTGTGCACCAAAGAAGCCCTGTGCCGTGGGTGTTCTCAGGCCGACAGCGAAGACCTAGGTGTGTGCTGCACCCGCGCTCGGTGGTTCACACGTTGCGTGACCCCTGTGCCTTTGGAAGATGTTCAGAGCGGGTGGCACCTGCGTGCTGCGAGCGCAAGAGGTGTAGAGTGTAGAGGCCTTTCACACTGGAGGAAGGGCTTGCGTCTCGTGGAGAGAACGTGTACGTCGCCCGGGAGATGGAGGCGCGCTCTTGACACCATTTCCTCTGCCCGTTTAAAACACAAGTGTTTGTACTCGATCTGGGCTGCCTGGTGAAACGCTTGGCAGTCCGCATCACCCTGAGCACCTCTCCTGAAGTTTGATTCGTAGCTGGGTGAACTCGGGCTTCAGAGGCTTAGATGAGACCAAACGTGTTCAGCTTGTGGCGAAAGCCTTTGACCAGAGGCATATACGCTTGTGCTTGGGGCGAGGGCTAGGCAAGAACGTTTACACCCCGGGTTTTTATCTTTACCCTAAGCTGTGTCCCTTTTGGCTGCAGCAGGCGGAGAGAACCCGCGGAGAGAGAACAGCTGCGAGGTGGATGCACAGAACAGTCACCTCGACACCAGCCCCGGGGTCCCAAGCAACGATCCTTCCCCGGAGGGTACTTAACCCACCCCGGGATTCAAGCAGGGAGTTCGCCTTGTCCAACTCGCACAGGAGACTGGCATGAGATGTAGGGCTCATCTACTTGCGTTCACACTACGTGGCCCGGAGAAGTTCTCACGGAGCCGAATGCAGCACCCTTCCTCCACCACGTGTGTACACAAAGGAGCGCTGGGCAGTGGGTGTTCTCAAGGCCAAGAGAGAAGCCCTTGTTCTGTGCTGCACCTGCTGGGTGGTTCAAAGGTTTTCTGACCTTCCTGCTCTGGAAGCTTTTCAGAGCTGAGGCTGCGCCTGGGCTGCGAAAGCGGAGAGGCGTAGAGGCCTTTCACACTGAAGGCGTGGGCCTGTTTCCCGTGGAGAAAGTGTACGTCGCCCAACCCCCACCCCCACCCCACCCCACCCCACCCCAACCCACCCCCAGCTGGAGGCGTGCGGGTTTGACACCATTTTGTCCTGCCCATGGAAAATACAAAGAGGCGTACACGATTTGGGCTGTCTGGTGAGAGAATTTTGAAGCGGCGGCACCCTGAGTACCTTTCCCGAAGTTTGCTTCCTAGCTGGTTAAACTCGGCTTTCAGAGGCGAGATGAGAACAAACTTGCTCCGCGTGCGGCGAAGTGCCCTGATGCCCTGCCCTAAATGTTTGAGCTTCTGGCCAGCGTCACACAAGTACTTTGACACGTAGGAGTCTCCCTTTTACTCCAAGCTGTCCCTGTTGGCTGAAGCAGTCGGCGTGTCTGTATCGCAGCCTGGGAGGCCGGGCGTTGGGGGAGTCTGCCAAGTGACTGGCCTCCATTTATAGCTAACTGAGAAACTGCGTCGAAGCTTTCGGGAGCCTCTTACAGGGAATGGTTGCAGTTGGGAATTGGAGACTGTGCTGGCAAACGTCAGCAGCTCCTCTCCCTCGGAGGGCTCTTGGTGTGCTGACTCCTAACAGCCAGCACGGTCCCCAGCTCGTGAACGGTCCCATTGCGAGCCGGTCTCGTCCGTGAAAGAGCCACGTGAGGCTGAGCTCCAACAGTCGGGCTCCACACCTGGAGCCTTTGGGACAGGGCAGTCCTGAGCCGATGTGCCCACCAGGGGACGCGACCAAAGTTTACGTACCACAGGAAAGCGCAATCAAGGCCTCGTGTTCTCTCCATGAAAGGAACGTGAGCTTGAAGGGTGATGCGTCAGCGTGCACCGTGAACAGCTCGCTGGTACGCCTGTCTTTGCCCCCTCTCACGGTCTCACGCACCCGGGCTCAGTTCCGTGCAGGAACGCTGAGTGGGAGCGCCAGCCTCGCTGCTGGACTCTAAAGCCTTCCACCCCCTAATGGCAGGTTGTGTGTGTCTCTCACGTGGGGGGAGGAATGAGGTCGCTCACAGAGGTTCTGCCATGAAAGATCTAAAGACGCACGCTGCTGAGGAGCTTGTTCCTCATGGAGCGTCCCCGAAGGCCAGAAGAATGCCGACGGTCTCTTTCAAAGCTGCCGGACGCTCTGCCGTTCTAGGCCTGAGATACGGACCCTGTGACGGCACCGTAACCCCGCGAGATTCAGGAGACATCGCCAGTGCGAGTGGCAATCCGGAAGGAAGAGCCTCCAAGGCGGAGTGTCCTTTCCTGTACAAAACGGCGCCCAAGTGGCTGAGGCAGGGAGCATTTTCCTTCACAGAACCGGCATCCTCGTATGCCTGTGGGTTGCTCTAAAGAAACGACACTGTGAGCAACCTCTTCGAAAAGGCCTTCGCAAGCGACTTGGAGACAACAGCAGCGCAGTGGAGGCACAGACCGTTATCCTAGAGAGCAGCACAGTGTCTCTAGCAGCGATCGCTTCCCGGAGGATACTTAAGCCACACCGAGATTCCAGCAGGGAGTTTTGCCTTATAGCAGTACAACTCACTCAAGAAAGAGGGATGAGGTGTAGGGCTAATCTACGTGCGCTCACGCTCTGTGTCCCCGAGAAGGTTTCACGGAGCAGAAGGCATCACCGACCGCTACCACGTGTGTGCACCAAAGAAGCCCTGTGCCGTGGGTGTTCTCAGGCCGACAGCGAAGACCTAGGTGTGTGCTGTACCCGCGCTCGGTGGTTCACACGTTGCGTGACCCCTGTGCCTTTGGAAGATGTTCAGAGCGGGTGGCACCTGCGTGCTGCGAGCGCAAGAGGTGTAGAGTGTAGAGGCCTTTCACACTGGAGGAAGGGCTTGCGTCTCGTGGAGAGAACGTGTACGTCGCCCGGGAGATGGAGGCGCGCTCTTGACACCATTTCCTCTGCCCGTTTAAAACACAAGTGTTTGTACTCGATCTGGGCTGCCTGGTGAAACGCTTGGCAGTCCGCATCACCCTGAGCACCTCTCCTGAAGTTTGATTCGTAGCTGGGTGAACTCGGGCTTCAGAGGCTTAGATGAGACCAAACGTGTTCAGCTTGTGGCGAAAGCCTTTGACCAGAGGCATATACGCTTGTGCTTGGGGCGAGGGCTAGGCAAGAACGTTTACACCCCGGGTTTTTATCTTTACCCTAAGCTGTGTCCCTTTTGGCTGCAGCAGGCGGAGAGAACCCGCGGAGAGAGAACAGCTGCGAGGTGGATGCACAGAACAGTCACCTCGACACCAGCCCCGGGGTCCCAAGCAACGATCCTTCCCCGGAGGGTACTTAACCCACCCCGGGATTCAAGCAGGGAGTTCGCCTTGTCCAACTCGCACAGGAGACTGGCATGAGATGTAGGGCTCATCTACTTGCGTTCACACTACGTGGCCCGGAGAAGTTCTCACGGAGCCGAATGCAGCACCCTTCCTCCACCACGTGTGTACACAAAGGAGCGCTGGGCAGTGGGTGTTCTCAAGGCCAAGAGAGAAGCCCTTGTTCTGTGCTGCACCTGCTGGGTGGTTCAAAGGTTTTCTGACCTTCCTGCTCTGGAAGCTTTTCAGAGCTGAGGCTGCGCCTGGGCTGCGAAAGCGGAGAGGCGTAGAGGCCTTTCACACTGAAGGCGTGGGCCTGTTTCCCGTGGAGAAAGTGTACGTCGCCCAACCCCCACCCCCACCCCACCCCACCCCACCCCAACCCACCCCCAGCTGGAGGCGTGCGGGTTTGACACCATTTTGTCCTGCCCATGGAAAATACAAAGAGGCGTACACGATTTGGGCTGTCTGGTGAGAGAATTTTGAAGCGGCGGCACCCTGAGTACCTTTCCCGAAGTTTGCTTCCTAGCTGGTTAAACTCGGCTTTCAGAGGCGAGATGAGAACAAACTTGCTCCGCGTGCGGCGAAGTGCCCTGATGCCCTGCCCTAAATGTTTGAGCTTCTGGCCAGCGTCACGCAAGTACTTTGACACGTAGGAGTCTCCCTTTTACTCCAAGCTGTCCCTGTTGGCTGAAGCAGTCGGCGTGTCTGTATCGCAGCCTGGGAGGCCGGGCGTTGGGGGAGTCTGCCAAGTGACTGGCCTCCATTTATAGCTAACTGAGAAACTGCGTCGAAGCTTTCGGGAGCCTCTTACAGGGAATGGTTGCAGTTGGGAATTGGAGACTGTGCTGGCAAACGTCAGCAGCTCCTCTCCCTCGGAGGGCTCTTGGTGTGCTGACTCCTAACAGCCAGCACGGTCCCCAGCTCGTGAACGGTCCCATTGCGAGCCGGTCTCGTCCGTGAAAGAGCCACGTGAGGCTGAGCTCCAACAGTCGGGCTCCACACCTGGAGCCTTTGGGACAGGGCAGTCCTGAGCCGATGTGCCCACCAGGGGACGCGACCAAAGTTTACGTACCACAGGAAAGCGCAATCAAGGCCTCGTGTTCTCTCCATGAAAGGAACGTGAGCTTGAAGGGTGATGCGTCAGCGTGCACCGTGAACAGCTCGCTGGTACGCCTGTCTTTGCCCCCTCTCACGGTCTCACGCACCCGGGCTCAGTTCCATGCAGGAACGCTGAGTGGGAGCGCCAGCCTCGCTGCTGGACTCTAAAGCCTTCCACCCCCTAATGGCAGGTTGTGTGTGTCTCTCACGTGGGGGGAGGAATGAGGTCGCCCACAGAGGTTCTGCCATGAAAGATCTAAAGACGCACGCTGCTGAGGAGCTTGTTCCTCATGGAGCGTCCCCGAAGGCCAGAAGAATGCCGACGGTCTCTTTCAAAGCTGCCGGACGCTCTGCCGTTCTAGGCCTGAGATACGGACCCTGTGACGGCACCGTAACCCCGCGAGATTCAGGAGACATCGCCAGTGCGAGTGGCAATCCGGAAGGAAGAGCCTCCAAGGCGGAGTGTCCTTTCCTGTACAAAACGGCGCCCAAGTGGCTGAGGCAGGGAGCATTTTCCTTCACAGAACCGGCATCCTCGTATGCCTGTGGGTTGCTCTAAAGAAACGACACTGTGAGCAACCTCTTCGAAAAGGCCTTTGCAAGTGACTTGGAGACAACAGCAGCGCAGTGGAGGCACAGACCGTTATCCTAGAGAGCAGCACAGTGTCTCTAGCAGCGATCGCTTCCCGGAGGATACTTAAGCCACACCGAGATTCCAGCAGGGAGTTTTGCCTTATAGCAGTACAACTCACTCAAGAAAGAGGGATGAGGTGTAGGGTTAATCTACGTGCGCTCACGCTCTGTGTCCCCGAGAAGGTTTCACGGAGCAGAAGGCATCACCGACCGCTACCACGTGTGTGCACCAAAGAAGCCCTGTGCCGTGGGTGTTCTCAGGCCGACAGCGAAGACCTAGGTGTGTGCTGCACCCGCGCTCGGTGGTTCACACGTTGCGTGACCCCTGTGCCTTTGGAAGATGTTCAGAGCGGGTGGCACCTGCGTGCTGCGAGCGCAAGAGGTGTAGAGTGTAGAGGCCTTTCACACTGGAGGAAGGGCTTGCGTCTCGTGGAGAGAACGTGTACGTCGCCCGGGAGATGGAGGCGCGCTCTTGACACCATTTCCTCTGCCCGTTTAAAACACAAGTGTTTGTACTCGATCTGGGCTGCCTGGTGAAACGCTTGGCAGTCCGCATCACCCTGAGCACCTCTCCTGAAGTTTGATTCGTAGCTGGGTGAACTCGGGCTTCAGAGGCTTAGATGAGACCAAACGTGTTCAGCTTGTGGCGAAAGCCTTTGACCAGAGGCATATACGCTTGTGCTTGGGGCGAGGGCTAGGCAAGAACGTTTACACCCCGGGTTTTTATCTTTACCCTAAGCTGTGTCCCTTTTGGCTGCAGCAGGCGGAGAGAACCCGCGGAGAGAGAACAGCTGCGAGGTGGATGCACAGAACAGTCACCTCGACACCAGCCCCGGGGTCCCAAGCAACGATCCTTCCCCGGAGGGTACTTAACCCACCCCGGGATTCAAGCAGGGAGTTCGCCTTGTCCAACTCGCACAGGAGACTGGCATGAGATGTAGGGCTCATCTACTTGCGTTCACACTACGTGGCCCGGAGAAGTTCTCACGGAGCCGAATGCAGCACCCTTCCTCCACCACGTGTGTACACAAAGGAGCGCTGGGCAGTGGGTGTTCTCAAGGCCAAGAGAGAAGCCCTTGTTCTGTGCTGCACCTGCTGGGTGGTTCAAAGGTTTTCTGACCTTCCTGCTCTGGAAGCTTTTCAGAGCTGAGGCTGCGCCTGGGCTGCGAAAGCGGAGAGGCGTAGAGGCCTTTCACACTGAAGGCGTGGGCCTGTTTCCCATGGAGAAAGTGTACGTCACCCAACCCCCACCCCCCACCCCACCCCCACCCCACCCCAACCCACCCCCAGCTGGAGGCGTGCGGGTTTGACACCATTTTGTCCTGCCCATGGAAAATACAAAGAGGCGTACACGATTTGGGCTGTCTGGTGAGAGAATTTTGAAGCGGCGGCACCCTGAGTACCTTTCCCGAAGTTTGCTTCCTAGCTGGTTAAACTCGGCTTTCAGAGGCGAGATGAGAACAAACTTGCTCCGCGTGCGGCGAAGTGCCCTGATGCCCTGCCCTAAATGTTTGAGCTTCTGGCCAGCGTCACGCAAGTACTTTGACACGTAGGAGTCTCCCTTTTACTCCAAGCTGTCCCTGTTGGCTGAAGCAGTCGGCGTGTCTGTATCGCAGCCTGGGAGGCCGGGCGTTGGGGGAGTCTGCCAAGTGACTGGCCTCCATTTATAGCTAACTGAGAAACTGCGTCGAAGCTTTCGGGAGCCTCTTACAGGGAATGGTTGCAGTTGGGAATTGGAGACTGTGCTGGCAAACGTCAGCAGCTCCTCTCCCTCGGAGGGCTCTTGGTGTGCCGACTCCTAACAGCCAGCACGGTCCCCAGCTCGTGAACGGTCCCATTGCGAGCCGGTCTCGTCCGTGAAAGAGCCACGTGAGGCTGAGCTCCAACAGTCGGGCTCCACACCTGGAGCCTTTGGGACAGGGCAGTCCTGAGCTGATGTGCCCACCAGGGGACGCGACCAAAGTTTACGTACCACAGGAAAGCGCAATCAAGGCCTCGTGTTCTCTCCATGAAAGGAACGTGAGCTTGAAGGGTGATGCGTCAGCGTGCACCGTGAACAGCTCGCTGGTACGCCTGTCTTTGCCCCCTCTCACGGTCTCACGCACCCGGGCTCAGTTCCGTGCAGGAACGCTGAGTGGGAGCGCCAGCCTCGCTGCTGGACTCTAAAGCCTTCCACCCCCTAATGGCAGGTTGTGTGTGTCTCTCACGTGGGGGGAGGAATGAGGTCGCCCACAGAGGTTCTGCCATGAAAGATCTAAAGACGCACGCTGCTGAGGAGCTTGTTCCTCATGGAGCGTCCCCGAAGGCCAGAAGAATGCTGACGGTCTCTTTCAAAGCTGCCGGACGCTCTGCCGTTCTAGGCCTGAGATACGGACCCTGTGACGGCACCGTAACCCCGCGAGATTCAGGAGACATCGCCAGTGCGAGTGGCAATCCGGAAGGAAGAGCCTCCAAGGCGGAGTGTCCTTTCCTGTACAAAACGGCGCCCAAGTGGCTGAGGCAGGGAGCATTTTCCTTCACAGAACCGGCATCCTCGTATGCCTGTGGGTTGCTCTAAAGAAACGACACTGTGAGCAACCTCATCGAAAAGGCCTTCGCAAGCGACTTGGAGACAACAGCAGCGCAGTGGAGGCACAGACCGTTATCCTAGAGAGCAGCACAGTGTCTCTAGCAGTGATCGCTTCCCGGAGGATACTTAAGCCACACCGAGATTCCAGCAGGGAGTTTTGCCTTATAGCAGTACAACTCACTCAAGAAAGAGGGATGAGGTGTAGGGCTAATCTACGTGCGCTCACGCTCTGTGTCCCCGAGAAGGTTTCACGGAGCAGAAGGCATCACCGACCGCTACCACGTGTGTGCACCAAAGAAGCCCTGTGCCGTGGGTGTTCTCAGGCCGACAGCGAAGACCTAGGTGTGTGCTGCACCCGCGCTCGGTGGTTCACACGTTGCGTGACCCCTGTGCCTTTGGAAGATGTTCAGAGCGGGTGGCACCTGCGTGCTGCGAGCGCAAGAGGTGTAGAGTGTAGAGGCCTTTCACACTGGAGGAAGGGCTTGCGTCTCGTGGAGAGAACGTGTACGTGGCCCGGGAGATGGAGGCGCGCTCTTGACACCATTTCCTCTGCCCGTTTAAAACACAAGTGTTTGTACTCGATCTGGGCTGCCCGGTGAAACGCTTGGCAGTCCGCATCACCCTGAGCACCTCTCCTGAAGTTTGATTCGTAGCTGGGTGAACTCGGGCTTCAGAGGCTTAGATGAGACCAAACGTGTTCAGCTTGTGGCGAAAGCCTTTGACCAGAGGCATATACGCTTGTGCTTGGGGCGAGGGCTAGGCAAGAACGTTTACACCCCGGGTTTTTATCTTTACCCTAAGCTGTGTCCCTTTTGGCTGCAGCAGGCGGAGAGAACCCGCGGAGAGAGAACAGCTGCGAGGTGGATGCACAGAACAGTCACCTCGACACCAGCCCCGGGGTCCCAAGCAACGATCCTTCCCCGGAGGGTACTTAACCCACCCCGGGATTCAAGCAGGGAGTTCGCCTTGTCCAACTCGCACAGGAGACTGGCATGAGATGTAGGGCTCATCTACTTGCGTTCACACTACGTGGCCCGGAGAAGTTCTCACGGAGCCGAATGCAGCACCCTTCCTCCACCACGTGTGTACACAAAGGAGCGCTGGGCAGTGGGTGTTCTCAAGGCCAAGAGAGAAGCCCTTGTTCTGTGCTGTACCTGCTGGGTGGTTCAAAGGTTTTCTGACCTTCCTGCTCTGGAAGCTTTTCAGAGCTGAGGCTGCGCCTGGGCTGCGAAAGCGGAGAGGCGTAGAGGCCTTTCACACTGAAGGCGTGGGCCTGTTTCCCGTGGAGAAAGTGTACGTCGCCCAACCCCCACCCCCACCCCACCCCACCCCACCCCAACCCACCCCCAGCTGGAGGCGTGCGGGTTTGACACCATTTTGTCCTGCCCATGGAAAATACAAAGAGGCGTACACGATTTGGGCTGTCTGGTGAGAGAATTTTGAAGCGGCGGCACCCTGAGTACCTTTCCCGAAGTTTGCTTCCTAGCTGGTTAAACTCGGCTTTCAGAGGCGAGATGAGAACAAACTTGCTCCGCGTGCGGCGAAGTGCCCTGATGCCCTGCCCTAAATGTTTGAGCTTCTGGCCAGCGTCACGCAAGTACTTTGACACGTAGGAGTCTCCCTTTTACTCCAAGCTGTCCCTGTTGGCTGAAGCAGTCGGCGTGTCTGTATCGCAGCCTGGGAGGCCGGGCGTTGGGGGAGTCTGCCAAGTGACTGGCCTCCATTTATAGCTAACTGAGAAACTGCGTCGAAGCTTTCGGGAGCCTCTTACAGGGAATGGTTGCAGTTGGGAATTGGAGACTGTGCTGGCAAACGTCAGCAGCTCCTCTCCCTCGGAGGGCTCTTGGTGTGCCGACTCCTAACAGCCAGCACGGTCCCCAGCTCGTGAACGGTCCCATTGCGAGCCGGTCTCGTCCGTGAAAGAGCCACGTGAGGCTGAGCTCCAACAGTCGGGCTCCACACCTGGAGCCTTTGGGACAGGGCAGTCCTGAGCCGATGTGCCCACCAGGGGACGCGACCAAAGTTTACGTACCACAGGAAAGCGCAATCAAGGCCTCGTGTTCTCTCCATGAAAGGAACGTGAGCTTGAAGGGTGATGCGTCAGCGTGCACCGTGAACAGCTCGCTGGTACGCCTGTCTTTGCCCCCTCTCACGGTCTCACGCACCCGGGCTCAGTTCCGTGCAGGAACGCTGAGTGGGAGCGCCAGCCTCGCTGCTGGACTCTAAAGCCTTCCACCCCCTAATGGCAGGTTGTGTGTGTCTCTCACGTGGGGGGAGGAATGAGGTCGCCCACAGAGGTTCTGCCATGAAAGATCTAAAGACGCACGCTGCTGAGGAGCTTGTTCCTCATGGAGCGTCCCCGAAGGCCAGAAGAATGCCGACGGTCTCTTTCAAAGCTGCCGGACGCTCTGCCGTTCTAGGCCTGAGATACGGACCCTGTGACGGCACCGTAACCCCGCGAGATTCAGGAGACATCGCCAGTGCGAGTGGCAATCCGGAAGGAAGAGCCTCCAAGGCGGAGTGTCCTTTCCTGTACAAAACGGCGCCCAAGTGGCTGAGGCAGGGAGCATTTTCCTTCACAGAACCGGCATCCTCGTATGCCTGTGGGTTGCTCTAAAGAAACGACACTGTGAGCAACCTCTTCGAAAAGGCCTTCACAAGCGACTTGGAGACAACAGCAGCGCAGTGGAGGCACAGACCGTTATCCTAGAGAGCAGCACAGTGTCTCTAGCAGCGATCGCTTCCCGGAGGATACTTAAGCCACACCGAGATTCCAGCAGGGAGTTTTGCCTTATAGCAGTACAACTCACTCAAGAAAGAGGGATGAGGTGTAGGGCTAATCTACGTGCGCTCACGCTCTGTGTCCCCGAGAAGGTTTCACGGAGCAGAAGGCATCACCGACCGCTACCACGTGTGTGCACCAAAGAAGCCCTGTGCCGTGGGTGTTCTCAGGCCGACAGCGAAGACCTAGGTGTGTGCTGCACCCGCGCTCGGTGGTTCACACGTTGCGTGACCCCTGTGCCTTTGGAAGATGTTCAGAGCGGGTGGCACCTGCGTGCTGCGAGCGCAAGAGGTGTAGAGTGTAGAGGCCTTTCACACTGGAGGAAGGGCTTGCGTCTCGTGGAGAGAACGTGTACGTCGCCCGGGAGATGGAGGCGCGCTCTTGACACCATTTCCTCTGCCCGTTTAAAACACAAGTGTTTGTACTCGATCTGGGCTGCCTGGTGAAACGCTTGGCAGTCCGCATCACCCTGAGCACCCCTCCTGAAGTTTGATTCGTAGCTGGGTGAACTCGGGCTTCAGAGGCTTAGATGAGACCAAACGTGTTCAGCTTGTGGCGAAAGCCTTTGACCAGAGGCATATACGCTTGTGCTTGGGGCGAGGGCTAGGCAAGAACGTTTACACCCCGGGTTTTTATCTTTACCCTAAGCTGTGTCCCTTTTGGCTGCAGCAGGCGGAGAGAACCCGCGGAGAGAGAACAGCTGCGAGGTGGATGCACAGAACAGTCACCTCGACACCAGCCCCGGGGTCCCAAGCAACGATCCTTCCCCGGAGGGTACTTAACCCACCCCGGGATTCAAGCAGGGAGTTCGCCTTGTCCAACTCGCACAGGAGACTGGCATGAGATGTAGGGCTCATCTACTTGCGTTCACACTACGTGGCCCGGAGAAGTTCTCACGGAGCCGAATGCAGCACCCTTCCTCCACCACGTGTGTACACAAAGGAGCGCCGGGCAGTGGGTGTTCTCAAGGCCAAGAGAGAAGCCCTTGTTCTGTGCTGCACCTGCTGGGTGGTTCAAAGGTTTTCTGACCTTCCTGCTCTGGAAGCTTTTCAGAGCTGAGGCTGCGCCTGGGCTGCGAAAGCGGAGAGGCGTAGAGGCCTTTCACACTGAAGGCGTGGGCCTGTTTCCCATGGAGAAAGTGTACGTCGCCCAACCCCCACCCCCACCCCACCCCACCCCACCCCAACCCACCCCCAGCTGGAGGCGTGCGGGTTTGACACCATTTTGTCCTGCCCATGGAAAATACAAAGAGGCGTACACGATTTGGGCTGTCTGGTGAGAGAATTTTGAAGCGGCGGCACCCTGAGTACCTTTCCCGAAGTTTGCTTCCTAGCTGGTTAAACTCGGCTTTCAGAGGCGAGATGAGAACAAACTTGCTCCGCGTGCGGCGAAGTGCCCTGATGCCCTGCCCTAAATGTTTGAGCTTCTGGCCAGCGTCACGCAAGTACTTTGACACGTAGGAGTCTCCCTTTTACTCCAAGCTGTCCCTGTTGGCTGAAGCAGTCGGCGTGTCTGTATCGCAGCCTGGGAGGCCGGGCGTTGGGGGAGTCTGCCAAGTGACTGGCCTCCATTTATAGCTAACTGAGAAACTGCGTCGAAGCTTTCGGGAGCCTCTTACAGGGAATGGTTGCAGTTGGGAATTGGAGACTGTGCTGGCAAACGTCAGCAGCTCCTCTCCCTCGGAGGGCTCTTGGTGTGCCGACTCCTAACAGCCAGCACGGTCCCCAGCTCGTGAACGGTCCCATTGCGAGCCGGTCTCGTCCGTGAAAGAGCCACGTGAGGCTGAGCTCCAACAGTCGGGCTCCACACCTGGAGCCTTTGGGACAGGGCAGTCCTGAGCCGATGTGCCCACCAGGGGACGCGACCAAAGTTTACGTACCACAGGAAAGCGCAATCAAGGCCTCGTGTTCTCTCCATGAAAGGAACGTGAGCTTGAAGGGTGATGCGTCAGCGTGCACCGTGAACAGCTCGCTGGTACGCCTGTCTTTGCCCCCTCTCACGGTCTCACGCACCCGGGCTCAGTTCCGTGCAGGAACGCTGAGTGGGAGCGCCAGCCTCGCTGCTGGACTCTAAAGCCTTCCACCCCCTAATGGCAGGTTGTGTGTGTCTCTCACGTGGGGGGAGGAATGAGGTCGCCCACAGAGGTTCTGCCATGAAAGATCTAAAGACGCACGCTGCTGAGGAGCTTGTTCCTCATGGAGCGTCCCCGAAGGCCAGAAGAATGCCGACGGTCTCTTTCAAAGCTGCCGGACGCTCTGCCGTTCTAGGCCTGAGATACGGACCCTGTGACGGCACCGTAACCCCGCGAGATTCAGGAGACATCGCCAGTGCGAGTGGCAATCCGGAAGGAAGAGCCTCCAAGGCGGAGTGTCCTTTCCTGTACAAAACGGCGCCCAAGTGGCTGAGGCAGGGAGCATTTTCCTTCACAGAACCGGCATCCTCGTATGCCTGTGGGTTGCTCTAAAGAAACGACACTGTGAGCAACCTCTTCGAAAAGGCCTTCGCAAGCGACTTGGAGACAACAGCAGTGCAGTGGAGGCACAGACCGTTATCCTAGAGAGCAGCACAGTGTCTCTAGCAGCGATCGCTTCCCGGAGGATACTTAAGCCACACCGAGATTCCAGCAGGGAGTTTTGCCTTATAGCAGTACAACTCACTCAAGAAAGAGGGATGAGGTGTAGGGCTAATCTACGTGCGCTCACGCTCTGTGTCCCCGAGAAGGTTTCACGGAGCAGAAGGCATCACCGACCGCTACCACGTGTGTGCACCAAAGAAGCCCTGTGCCGTGGGTGTTCTCAGGCCGACAGCGAAGACCTAGGTGTGTGCTGCACCCGCGCTCGGTGGTTCACACGTTGCGTGACCCCTGTGCCTTTGGAAGATGTTCAGAGCGGGTGGCACCTGCGTGCTGCGAGCGCAAGAGGTGTAGAGTGTAGAGGCCTTTCACACTGGAGGAAGGGCTTGCGTCTCGTGGAGAGAACGTGTACGTCGCCCGGGAGATGGAGGCGCGCTCTTGACACCATTTCCTCTGCCCGTTTAAAACACAAGTGTTTGTACTCGATCTGGGCTGCCTGGTGAAACGCTTGGCAGTCCGCATCACCCTGAGCACCTCTCCTGAAGTTTGATTCGTAGCTGGGTGAACTCGGGCTTCAGAGGCTTAGATGAGACCAAACGTGTTCAGCTTGTGGCGAAAGCCTTTGACCAGAGGCATATACGCTTGTGCTTGGGGCGAGGGCTAGGCAAGAACGTTTACACCCCGGGTTTTTATCTTTACCCTAAGCTGTGTCCCTTTTGGCTGCAGCAGGCGGAGAGAACCCGCGGAGAGAGAACAGCTGCGAGGTGGATGCACAGAACAGTCACCTCGACACCAGCCCCGGGGTCCCAAGCAACGATCCTTCCCCGGAGGGTACTTAACCCACCCCGGGATTCAAGCAGGGAGTTCGCCTTGTCCAACTCGCACAGGAGACTGGCATGAGATGTAGGGCTCATCTACTTGCGTTCACACTACGTGGCCCGGAGAAGTTCTCACGGAGCCGAATGCAGCACCCTTCCTCCACCACGTGTGTACACAAAGGAGCGCTGGGCAGTGGGTGTTCTCAAGGCCAAGAGAGAAGCCCTTGTTCTGTGCTGCACCTGCTGGGTGGTTCAAAGGTTTTCTGACCTTCCTGCTCTGGAAGCTTTTCAGAGCTGAGGCTGCGCCTGGGCTGCGAAAGCGGAGAGGCGTAGAGGCCTTTCACACTGAAGGCGTGGGCCTTTTTCCCATGGAGAAAGTGTACGTCGCCCAACCCCCACCCCCACCCCACCCCACCCCACCCCAACCCACCCCCAGCTGGAGGCGTGCGGGTTTGACACCATTTTGTCCTGCCCATGGAAAATACAAAGAGGCGTACACGATTTGGGCTGTCTGGTGAGAGAATTTTGAAGCGGCGGCACCCTGAGTACCTTTCCCGAAGTTTGCTTCCTAGCTGGTTAAACTCGGCTTTCAGAGGCGAGATGAGAACAAACTTGCTCCGCGTGCGGCGAAGTGCCCTGATGCCCTGCCCTAAATGTTTGAGCTTCTGGCCAGCGTCACGCAAGTACTTTGACACGTAGGAGTCTCCCTTTTACTCCAAGCTGTCCCTGTTGGCTGAAGCAGTCGGCGTGTCTGTATCGCAGCCTGGGAGGCCGGGCGTTGGGGGAGTCTGCCAAGTGACTGGCCTCCATTTATAGCTAACTGAGAAACTGCGTCGAAGCTTTCGGGAGCCTCTTACAGGGAATGGTTGCAGTTGGGAATTGGAGACTGTGCTGGCAAACGTCAGCAGCTCCTCTCCCTCGGAGGGCTCTTGGTGTGCCGACTCCTAACAGCCAGCACGGTCCCCAGCTCGTGAACGGTCCCATTGCGAGCCGGTCTCGTCCGTGAAAGAGCCACGTGAGGCTGAGCTCCAACAGTCGGGCTCCACACCTGGAGCCTTTGGGACAGGGCAGTCCTGAGCCGATGTGCCCACCAGGGGACGCGACCAAAGTTTACGTACCACAGGAAAGCGCAATCAAGGCCTCGTGTTCTCTCCATGAAAGGAATGTGAGCTTGAAGGGTGATGCGTCAGCGTGCACCGTGAACAGCTCGCTGGTACGCCTGTCTTTGCCCCCTCTCACGGTCTCACGCACCCGGGCTCAGTTCCGTGCAGGAACGCTGAGTGGGAGCGCCAGCCTCGCTGCTGGACTCTAAAGCCTTCCACCCCCTAATGGCAGGTTGTGTGTGTCTCTCACGTGGGGGGAGGAATGAGGTCGCCCACAGAGGTTCTGCCATGAAAGATCTAAAGACGCACGCTGCTGAGGAGCTTGTTCCTCATGGAGCGTCCCCGAAGGCCAGAAGAATGCCGACGGTCTCTTTCAAAGCTGCCGGACGCTCTGCCGTTCTAGGCCTGAGATACGGACCCTGTGACGGCACCGTAACCCCGCGAGATTCAGGAGACATCGCCAGTGCGAGTGGCAATCCGGAAGGAAGAGCCTCCAAGGCGGAGTGTCCTTTCCTGTACAAAACGGCGCCCAAGTGGCTGAGGCAGGGAGCATTTTCCTTCACAGAACCGGCATCCTCGTATGCCTGTGGGTTGCTCTAAAGAAACGACACTGTGAGCAACCTCTTCGAAAAGGCCTTCACAAGCGACTTGGAGACAACAGCAGCGCAGTGGAGGCACAGACCGTTATCCTAGAGAGCAGCACAGTGTCTCTAGCAGCGATCGCTTCCCGGAGGATACTTAAGCCACACCGAGATTCCAGCAGGGAGTTTTGCCTTATAGCAGTACAACTCACTCAAGAAAGAGGGATGAGGTGTAGGGCTAATCTACGTGCGCTCACGCTCTGTGTCCCCGAGAAGGTTTCACGGAGCAGAAGGCATCACCGACCGCTACCACGTGTGTGCACCAAAGAAGCCCTGTGCCGTGGGTGTTCTCAGGCCGACAGCGAAGACCTAGGTGTGTGCTGCACCCGCGCTCGGTGGTTCACACGTTGCGTGACCCCTGTGCCTTTGGAAGATGTTCAGAGCGGGTGGCACCTGCGTGCTGCGAGCGCAAGAGGTGTAGAGTGTAGAGGCCTTTCACACTGGAGGAAGGGCTTGCGTCTCGTG
This sequence comes from Orcinus orca, assembly GCF_937001465.1. Taxonomy (NCBI): domain Eukaryota; kingdom Metazoa; phylum Chordata; class Mammalia; order Artiodactyla; family Delphinidae; genus Orcinus; species Orcinus orca. The sequence goes on along the minus strand of NW_026043741.1, from coordinate 279,507 downwards.
GAGAGAACGTGTACGTCGCCCGGGAGATGGAGGCGCGCTCTTGACACCATTTCCTCTGCCCGTTTAAAACACAAGTGTTTGTACTCGATCTGGGCTGCCTGGTGAAACGCTTGGCAGTCCGCATCACCCTGAGCACCTCTCCTGAAGTTTGATTCGTAGCTGGGTGAACTCGGGCTTCAGAGGCTTAGATGAGACCAAACGTGTTCAGCTTGTGGCGAAAGCCTTTGACCAGAGGCATATACGCTTGTGCTTGGGGCGAGGGCTAGGCAAGAACGTTTACACCCCGGGTTTTTATCTTTACCCTAAGCTGTGTCCCTTTTGGCTGCAGCAGGCGGAGAGAACCCGCGGAGAGAGAACAGCTGCGAGGTGGATGCACAGAACAGTCACCTCGACACCAGCCCCGGGGTCCCAAGCAACGATCCTTCCCCGGAGGGTACTTAACCCACCCCGGGATTCAAGCAGGGAGTTCGCCTTGTCCAACTCGCACAGGAGACTGGCATGAGATGTAGGGCTCATCTACTTGCGTTCACACTACGTGGCCCGGAGAAGTTCTCACGGAGCCGAATGCAGCACCCTTCCTCCACCACGTGTGTACACAAAGGAGCGCTGGGCAGTGGGTGTTCTCAAGGCCAAGAGAGAAGCCCTTGTTCTGTGCTGCACCTGCTGGGTGGTTCAAAGGTTTTCTGACCTTCCTGCTCTGGAAGCTTTTCAGAGCTGAGGCTGCGCCTGGGCTGCGAAAGCGGAGAGGCGTAGAGGCCTTTCACACTGAAGGCGTGGGCCTGTTTCCCATGGAGAAAGTGTACGTCGCCCAACCCCCACCCCCACCCCACCCCACCCCACCCCAACCCACCCCCAGCTGGAGGCGTGCGGGTTTGACACCATTTTGTCCTGCCCATGGAAAATACAAAGAGGCGTACACGATTTGGGCTGTCTGGTGAGAGAATTTTGAAGCGGCGGCACCCTGAGTACCTTTCCCGAAGTTTGCTTCCTAGCTGGTTAAACTCGGCTTTCAGAGGCGAGATGAGAACAAACTTGCTCCGCGTGCGGCGAAGTGCCCTGATGCCCTGCCCTAAATGTTTAAGCTTCTGGCCAGCGTCACGCAAGTACTTTGACACGTAGGAGTCTCCCTTTTACTCCAAGCTGTCCCTGTTGGCTGAAGCAGTCGGCGTGTCTGTATCGCAGCCTGGGAGGCCGGGCGTTGGGGGAGTCTGCCAAGTGACTGGCCTCCATTTATAGCTAACTGAGAAACTGCGTCGAAGCTTTCGGGAGCCTCTTACAGGGAATGGTTGCAGTTGGGAATTGGAGACTGTGCTGGCAAACGTCAGCAGCTCCTCTCCCTCGGAGGGCTCTTGGTGTGCCGACTCCTAACAGCCAGCACGGTCCCCAGCTCGTGAACGGTCCCATTGCGAGCCGGTCTCGTCCGTGAAAGAGCCACGTGAGGCTGAGCTCCAACAGTCGGGCTCCACACCTGGAGCCTTTGGGACAGGGCAGTCCTGAGCCGATGTGCCCACCAGGGGACGCGACCAAAGTTTACGTACCACAGGAAAGCGCAATCAAGGCCTCGTGTTCTCTCCATGAAAGGAACGTGAGCTTGAAGGGTGATGCGTCAGCGTGCACCGTGAACAGCTCGCTGGTACGCCTGTCTTTGCCCCCTCTCACGGTCTCACGCACCCGGGCTCAGTTCCGTGCAGGAACGCTGAGTGGGAGCGCCAGCCTCGCTGCTGGACTCTAAAGCCTTCCACCCCCTAATGGCAGGTTGTGTGTGTCTCTCACGTGGGGGGAGGAATGAGGTCGCCCACAGAGGTTCTGCCATGAAAGATCTAAAGACGCACGCTGCTGAGGAGCTTGTTCCTCATGGAGCGTCCCCGAAGGCCAGAAGAATGCCGACGGTCTCTTTCAAAGCTGCCGGACGCTCTGCCGTTCTAGGCCTGAGATACGGACCCTGTGACGGCACCGTAACCCCGCGAGATTCAGGAGACATCGCCAGTGCGAGTGGCAATCCGGAAGGAAGAGCCTCCAAGGCGGAGTGTCCTTTCCTGTACAAAACGGCGCCCAAGTGGCTGAGGCAGGGAGCATTTTCCTTCACAGAACCGGCATCCTCGTATGCCTGTGGGTTGCTCTAAAGAAACGACACTGTGAGCAACCTCTTCGAAAAGGCCTTCGCAAGCGACTTGGAGACAACAGCAGCGCAGTGGAGGCACAGACCGTTATCCTAGAGAGCAGCACAGTGTCTCTAGCAGCGATCGCTTCCCGGAGGATACTTAAGCCACACCGAGATTCCAGCAGGGAGTTTTGCCTTATAGCAGTACAACTCACTCAAGAAAGAGGGATGAGGTGTAGGGCTAATCTACGTGCGCTCACGCTCTGTGTCCCCGAGAAGGTTTCACGGAGCAGAAGGCATCACCGACCGCTACCACGTGTGTGCACCAAAGAAGCCCTGTGCCGTGGGTGTTCTCAGGCCGACAGCGAAGACCTAGGTGTGTGCTGCACCCGCGCTCGGTGGTTCACACGTTGCATGACCCCTGTGCCTTTGGAAGATGTTCAGAGCGGGTGGCACCTGCGTGCTGCGAGCGCAAGAGGTGTAGAGTGTAGAGGCCTTTCACACTGGAGGAAGGGCTTGCGTCTCGTGGAGAGAACGTGTACGTCGCCCGGGAGATGGAGGCGCGCTCTTGACACCATTTCCTCTGCCCGTTTAAAACACAAGTGTTTGTACTCGATCTGGGCTGCCTGGTGAAACGCTTGGCAGTCCGCATCACCCTGAGCACCTCTCCTGAAGTTTGATTCGTAGCTGGGTGAACTCGGGCTTCAGAGGCTTAGATGAGACCAAACGTGTTCAGCTTGTGGCGAAAGCCTTTGACCAGAGGCATATACGCTTGTGCTTGGGGCGAGGGCTAGGCAAGAACGTTTACACCCCGGGTTTTTATCTTTACCCTAAGCTGTGTCCCTTTTGGCTGCAGCAGGCGGAGAGAACCCGCGGAGAGAGAACAGCTGCGAGGTGGATGCACAGAACAGTCACCTCGACACCAGCCCCGGGGTCCCAAGCAACGATCCTTCCCCGAAGGGTACTTAACCCACCCCGGGATTCAAGCAGGGAGTTCGCCTTGTCCAACTCGCACAGGAGACTGGCATGAGATGTAGGGCTCATCTACTTGCGTTCACACTACGTGGCCCGGAGAAGTTCTCACGGAGCCGAATGCAGCACCCTTCCTCCACCACGTGTGTACACAAAGGAGCGCTGGGCAGTGGGTGTTCTCAAGGCCAAGAGAGAAGCCCTTGTTCTGTGCTGCACCTGCTGGGTGGTTCAAAGGTTTTCTGACCTTCCTGCTCTGGAAGCTTTTCAGAGCTGAGGCTGCGCCTGGGCTGCGAAAGCGGAGAGGCGTAGAGGCCTTTCACACTGAAGGCGTGGGCCTGTTTCCCGTGGAGAAAGTGTACGTCGCCCAACCCCCACCCCCACCCCACCCCACCCCACCCCAACCCACCCCCAGCTGGAGGCGTGCGGGTTTGACACCATTTTGTCCTGCCCATGGAAAATACAAAGAGGCGTACACGATTTGGGCTGTCTGGTGAGAGAATTTTGAAGCGGCGGCACCCTGAGTACCTTTCCCGAAGTTTGCTTCCTAGCTGGTTAAACTCGGCTTTCAGAGGCGAGATGAGAACAAACTTGCTCCGCGTGCGGCGAAGTGCCCTGATGCCCTGCCCTAAATGTTTGAGCTTCTGGCCAGCGTCACGCAAGTACTTTGACACGTAGGAGTCTCCCTTTTACTCCAAGCTGTCCCTGTTGGCTGAAGCAGTCGGCGTGTCTGTATCGCAGCCTGGGAGGCCGGGCGTTGGGGGAGTCTGCCAAGTGACTGGCCTCCATTTATAGCTAACTGAGAAACTGCGTCGAAGCTTTCGGGAGCCTCTTACAGGGAATGGTTGCAGTTGGGAATTGGAGACTGTGCTGGCAAACGTCAGCAGCTCCTCTCCCTCGGAGGGCTCTTGGTGTGCCGACTCCTAACAGCCAGCACGGTCCCCAGCTCGTGAACGGTCCCATTGCGAGCCGGTCTCGTCCGTGAAAGAGCCACGTGAGGCTGAGCTCCAACAGTCGGGCTCCACACCTGGAGCCTTTGGGACAGGGCAGTCCTGAGCCGATGTGCCCACCAGGGGACGCGACCAAAGTTTACGTACCACAGGAAAGCGCAATCAAGGCCTCGTGTTCTCTCCATGAAAGGAACGTGAGCTTGAAGGGTGATGCGTCAGCGTGCACCGTGAACAGCTCGCTGGTACGCCTGTCTTTGCCCCCTCTCACGGTCTCACGCACCCGGGCTCAGTTCCGTGCAGGAACGCTGAGTGGGAGCGCCAGCCTCGCTGCTGGACTCTAAAGCCTTCCACCCCCTAATGGCAGGTTGTGTGTGTCTCTCACGTGGGGGGAGGAATGAGGTCGCCCACAGAGGTTCTGCCATGAAAGATCTAAAGACGCACGCTGCTGAGGAGCTTGTTCCTCATGGAGCGTCCCCGAAGGCCAGAAGAATGCCGACGGTCTCTTTCAAAGCTGCCGGACGCTCTGCCGTTCTAGGCCTGAGATACGGACCCTGTGACGGCACCGTAACCCCGCGAGATTCAGGAGACATCGCCAGTGCGAGTGGCAATCCGGAAGGAAGAGCCTCCAAGGCGGAGTGTCCTTTCCTGTACAAAACGGCGCCCAAGTGGCTGAGGCAGGGAGCATTTTCCTTCACAGAACCGGCATCCTCGTATGCCTGTGGGTTGCTCTAAAGAAACGACACTGTGAGCAACCTCTTCGAAAAGGCCTTCGCAAGCGACTTGGAGACAACAGCAGCGCAGTGGAGGCACAGACCGTTATCCTAGAGAGCAGCACAGTGTCTCTAGCAGCGATCGCTTCCCGGAGGATACTTAAGCCACACCGAGATTCCAGCAGGGAGTTTTGCCTTATAGCAGTACAACTCACTCAAGAAAGAGGGATGAGGTGTAGGGCTAATCTACGTGCGCTCACGCTCTGTGTCCCCGAGAAGGTTTCACGGAGCAGAAGGCATCACCGACCGCTACCACGTGTGTGCACCAAAGAAGCCCTGTGCCGTGGGTGTTCTCAGGCCGACAGCGAAGACCTAGGTGTGTGCTGCACCCGCGCTCGGTGGTTCACACGTTGCGTGACCCCTGTGCCTTTGGAAGATGTTCAGAGCGGGTGGCACCTGCATGCTGCGAGCGCAAGAGGTGTAGAGTGTAGAGGCCTTTCACACTGGAGGAAGGGCTTGCGTCTCGTGGAGAGAACGTGTACGTCGCCCGGGAGATGGAGGCGCGCTCTTGACACCATTTCCTCTGCCCGTTTAAAACACAAGTGTTTGTACTCGATCTGGGCTGCCTGGTGAAACGCTTGGCAGTCCGCATCACCCTGAACACCTCTCCTGAAGTTTGATTCGTAGCTGGGTGAACTCGGGCTTCAGAGGCTTAGATGAGACCAAACGTGTTCAGCTTGTGGCGAAAGCCTTTGACCAGAGGCATATACGCTTGTGCTTGGGGCGAGGGCTAGGCAAGAACGTTTACACCCCGGGTTTTTATCTTTACCCTAAGCTGTGTCCCTTTTGGCTGCAGCAGGCGGAGAGAACCCGCGCAGAGAGAACAGCTGCGAGGTGGATGCACAGAACAGTCACCTCGACACCAGCCCCGGGGTCCCAAGCAACGATCCTTCCCCGGAGGGTACTTAACCCACCCCGGGATTCAAGCAGGGAGTTCGCCTTGTCCAACTCGCACAGGAGACTGGCATGAGATGTAGGGCTCATCTACTTGCGTTCACACTACGTGGCCCGGAGAAGTTCTCACGGAGCCGAATGCAGCACCCTTCCTCCACCACGTGTGTACACAAAGGAGCGCTGGGCAGTGGGTGTTCTCAAGGCCAAGAGAGAAGCCCTTGTTCTGTGCTGCACCTGCTGGGTGGTTCAAAGGTTTTCTGACCTTCCTGCTCTGGAAGCTTTTCAGAGCTGAGGCTGCGCCTGGGCTGCGAAAGCGGAGAGACGTAGAGGCCTTTCACACTGAAGGCGTGGGCCTGTTTCCCGTGGAGAAAGTGTACGTCGCCCAACCCCCACCCCCACCCCACCCCACCCCACCCCAACCCACCCCCAGCTGGAGGCGTGCGGGTTTGACACCATTTTGTCCTGCCCATGGAAAATACAAAGAGGCGTACACGATTTGGGCTGTCTGGTGAGAGAATTTTGAAGCGGCGGCACCCTGAGTACCTTTCCCGAAGTTTGCTTCCTAGCTGGTTAAACTCGGCTTTCAGAGGCGAGATGAGAACAAACTTGCTCCGTGTGCGGCGAAGTGCCCTGATGCCCTGCCCTAAATGTTTGAGCTTCTGGCCAGCGTCACGCAAGTACTTTGACACGTAGGAGTCTCCCTTTTACTCCAAGCTGTCCCTGTTGGCTGAAGCAGTCGGCGTGTCTGTATCGCAGCCTGGGAGGCCGGGCGTTGGGGGAGTCTGCCAAGTGACTGGCCTCCATTTATAGCTAACTGAGAAACTGCGTCGAAGCTTTCGGGAGCCTCTTACAGGGAATGGTTGCAGTTGGGAATTGGAGACTGTGCTGGCAAACGTCAGCAGCTCCTCTCCCTCGGAGGGCTCTTGGTGTGCCGACTCCTAACAGCCAGCACGGTCCCCAGCTCGTGAACGGTCCCATTGCGAGCCGGTCTCGTCCGTGAAAGAGCCACGTGAGGCTGAGCTCCAACAGTCGGGCTCCACACCTGGAGCCTTTGGGACAGGGCAGTCCTGAGCCGATGTGCCCACCAGGGGACGCGACCAAAGTTTACGTACCACAGGAAAGCGCAATCAAGGCCTCGTGTTCTCTCCATGAAAGGAACGTGAGCTTGAAGGGTGATGCGTCAGCGTGCACCGTGAACAGCTCGCTGGTACGCCTGTCTTTGCCCCCTCTCACGGTCTCACGCACCCGGGCTCAGTTCCGTGCAGGAACGCTGAGTGGGAGCGCCAGCCTCGCTGCTGGACTCTAAAGCCTTCCACCCCCTAATGGCAGGTTGTGTGTGTCTCTCACGTGGGGGGAGGAATGAGGTCGCCCACAGAGGTTCTGCCATGAAAGATCTAAAGACGCACGCTGCTGAGGAGCTTGTTCCTCATGGAGCGTCCCCGAAGGCCAGAAGAATGCCGACGGTCTCTTTCAAAGCTGCCGGACGCTCTGCCGTTCTAGGCCTGAGATACGGACCCTGTGACGGCACCGTAACCCCGCGAGATTCAGGAGACATCGCCAGTGCGAGTGGCAATCCGGAAGGAAGAGCCTCCAAGGCGGAGTGTCCTTTCCTGTACAAAACGGCGCCCAAGTGGCTGAGGCAGGGAGCATTTTCCTTCACAGAACCGGCATCCTCGTATGCCTGTGGGTTGCTCTAAAGAAACGACACTGTGAGCAACCTCTTCGAAAAGGCCTTCGCAAGCGACTTGGAGACAACAGCAGCGCAGTGGAGGCACAGACCGTTATCCTAGAGAGCAGCACAGTGTCTCTAGCAGCGATCGCTTCCCGGAGGATACTTAAGCCACACCGAGATTCCAGCAGGGAGTTTTGCCTTATAGCAGTACAACTCACTCAAGAAAGAGGGATGAGGTGTAGGGCTAATCTACGTGCGCTCACGCTCTGTGTCCCCGAGAAGGTTTCACGGAGCAGAAGGCATCACCGACCGCTACCACGTGTGTGCACCAAAGAAGCCCTGTGCCGTGGGTGTTCTCAGGCCGACAGCGAAGACCTAGGTGTGTGCTGCACCCGCGCTCGGTGGTTCACACGTTGCGTGACCCCTGTGCCTTTGGAAGATGTTCAGAGCGGGTGGCACCTGCGTGCTGCGAGCGCAAGAGGTGTAGAGTGTAGAGGCCTTTCACACTGGAGGAAGGGCTTGCGTCTCGTGGAGAGAACGTGTACGTCGCCCGGGAGATGGAGGCGCGCTCTTGACACCATTTCCTCTGCCCGTTTAAAACACAAGTGTTTGTACTCGATCTGGGCTGCCTGGTGAAACGCTTGGCAGTCCGCATCACCCTGAGCACCTCTCCTGAAGTTTGATTCGTAGCTGGGTGAACTCGGGCTTCAGAGGCTTAGATGAGACCAAACGTGTTCAGCTTGTGGCGAAAGCCTTTGACCAGAGGCATATACGCTTGTGCTTGGGGCGAGGGCTAGGCAAGAACGTTTACACCCCGGGTTTTTATCTTTACCCTAAGCTGTGTCCCTTTTGGCTGCAGCAGGCGGAGAGAACCCGCGGAGAGAGAACAGCTGCGAGGTGGATGCACAGAACAGTCACCTCGACACCAGCCCCGGGGTCCCAAGCAACGATCCTTCCCCGGAGGGTACTTAACCCACCCCGGGATTCAAGCAGGGAGTTCGCCTTGTCCAACTCGCACAGGAGACTGGCATGAGATGTAGGGCTCATCTACTTGCGTTCACACTACGTGGCCCGGAGAAGTTCTCACGGAGCCGAATGCAGCACCCTTCCTCCACCACGTGTGTACACAAAGGAGCGCTGGGCAGTGGGTGTTCTCAAGGCCAAGAGAGAAGCCCTTGTTCTGTGCTGCACCTGCTGGGTGGTTCAAAGGTTTTCTGACCTTCCTGCTCTGGAAGCTTTTCAGAGCTGAGGCTGCGCCTGGGCTGCGAAAGCGGAGAGGCGTAGAGGCCTTTCACACTGAAGGCGTGGGCCTGTTTCCCGTGGAGAAAGTGTACGTCGCCCAACCCCCACCCCCACCCCACCCCACCCCACCCCAACCCACCCCCAGCTGGAGGCGTGCGGGTTTGACACCATTTTGTCCTGCCCATGGAAAATACAAAGAGGCGTACACGATTTGGGCTGTCTGGTGAGAGAATTTTGAAGCGGCGGCACCCTGAGTACCTTTCCCGAAGTTTGCTTCCTAGCTGGTTAAACTCGGCTTTCAGAGGCGAGATGAGAACAAACTTGCTCCGTGTGCGGCGAAGTGCCCTGATGCCCTGCCCTAAATGTTTGAGCTTCTGGCCAGCGTCACGCAAGTACTTTGACACGTAGGAGTCTCCCTTTTACTCCAAGCTGTCCCTGTTGGCTGAAGCAGTCGGCGTGTCTGTATCGCAGCCTGGGAGGCCGGGCGTTGGGGGAGTCTGCCAAGTGACTGGCCTCCATTTATAGCTAACTGAGAAACTGCGTCGAAGCTTTCGGGAGCCTCTTACAGGGAATGGTTGCAGTTGGGAATTGGAGACTGTGCTGGCAAACGTCAGCAGCTCCTCTCCCTCGGAGGGCTCTTGGTGTGCCGACTCCTAACAGCCAGCACGGTCCCCAGCTCGTGAACGGTCCCATTGCGAGCCGGTCTCGTCCGTGAAAGAGCCACGTGAGGCTGAGCTCCAACAGTCGGGCTCCACACCTGGAGCCTTTGGGACAGGGCAGTCCTGAGCCGATGTGCCCACCAGGGGACGCGACCAAAGTTTACGTACCACAGGAAAGCGCAATCAAGGCCTCGTGTTCTCTCCATGAAAGGAACGTGAGCTTGAAGGGTGATGCGTCAGCGTGCACCGTGAACAGCTCGCTGGTACGCCTGTCTTTGCCCCCTCTCACGGTCTCACGCACCCGGGCTCAGTTCCGTGCAGGAACGCTGAGTGGGAGCGCCAGCCTCGCTGCTGGACTCTAAAGCCTTCCACCCCCTAATGGCAGGTTGTGTGTGTCTCTCACGTGGGGGGAGGAATGAGGTCGCCCACAGAGGTTCTGCCATGAAAGATCTAAAGACGCACGCTGCTGAGGAGCTTGTTCCTCATGGAGCGTCCCCGAAGGCCAGAAGAATGCCGACGGTCTCTTTCAAAGCTGCCGGACGCTCTGCCGTTCTAGGCCTGAGATACGGACCCTGTGACGGCACCGTAACCCCGCGAGATTCAGGAGACATCGCCAGTGCGAGTGGCAATCCGGAAGGAAGAGCCTCCAAGGCGGAGTGTCCTTTCCTGTACAAAACGGCGCCCAAGTGGCTGAGGCAGGGAGCATTTTCCTTCACAGAACCGGCATCCTCGTATGCCTGTGGGTTGCTCTAAAGAAACGACACTGTGAGCAACCTCTTCGAAAAGGCCTTCGCAAGCGACTTGGAGACAACAGCAGCGCAGTGGAGGCACAGACCGTTATCCTAGAGAGCAGCACAGTGTCTCTAGCAGCGATCGCTTCCCGGAGGATACTTAAGCCACACCGAGATTCCAGCAGGGAGTTTTGCCTTATAGCAGTACAACTCACTCAAGAAAGAGGGATGAGGTGTAGGGCTAATCTACGTGCGCTCACGCTCTGTGTCCCCGAGAAGGTTTCACGGAGCAGAAGGCATCACCGACCGCTACCACGTGTGTGCACCAAAGAAGCCCTGTGCCGTGGGTGTTCTCAGGCCGACAGCGAAGACCTAGGTGTGTGCTGCACCCGCGCTCGGTGGTTCACACGTTGCGTGACCCCTGTGCCTTTGGAAGATGTTCAGAGCGGGTGGCACCTGCGTGCTGCGAGCGCAAGAGGTGTAGAGTGTAGAGGCCTTTCACACTGGAGGAAGGGCTTGCGTCTCGTGGAGAGAACGTGTACGTCGCCCGGGAGATGGAGGCGCGCTCTTGACACCATTTCCTCTGCCCGTTTAAAACACAAGTGTTTGTACTCGATCTGGGCTGCCTGGTGAAACGCTTGGCAGTCCGCATCACCCTGAGCACCTCTCCTGAAGTTTGATTCGTAGCTGGGTGAACTCGGGCTTCAGAGGCTTAGATGAGACCAAACGTGTTCAGCTTGTGGCGAAAGCCTTTGACCAGAGGCATATACGCTTGTGCTTGGGGCGAGGGCTAGGCAAGAACGTTTACACCCCGGGTTTTTATCTTTACCCTAAGCTGTGTCCCTTTTGGCTGCAGCAGGCGGAGAGAACCCGCGGAGAGAGAACAGCTGCGAGGTGGATGCACAGAACAGTCACCTCGACACCAGCCCCGGGGTCCCAAGCAACGATCCTTCCCCGGAGGGTACTTAACCCACCCCGGGATTCAAGCAGGGAGTTCGCCTTGTCCAACTCGCACAGGAGACTGGCATGAGATGTAGGGCTCATCTACTTGCGTTCACACTACGTGGCCCGGAGAAGTTCTCACGGAGCCGAATGCAGCACCCTTCCTCCACCACGTGTGTACACAAAGGAGCGCTGGGCAGTGGGTGTTCTCAAGGCCAAGAGAGAAGCCCTTGTTCTGTGCTGCACCTGCTGGGTGGTTCAAAGGTTTTCTGACCTTCCTGCTCTGGAAGCTTTTCAGAGCTGAGGCTGCGCCTGGGCTGCGAAAGCGGAGAGGCGTAGAGGCCTTTCACACTGAAGGCGTGGGCCTGTTTCCCGTGGAGAAAGTGTACGTCGCCCAACCCCCACCCCCACCCCACCCCACCCCACCCCAACCCACCCCCAGCTGGAGGCGTGCGGGTTTGACACCATTTTGTCCTGCCCATGGAAAATACAAAGAGGCGTACACGATTTGGGCTGTCTGGTGAGAGAATTTTGAAGCGGCGGCACCCTGAGTACCTTTCCCGAAGTTTGCTTCCTAGCTGGTTAAACTCGGCTTTCAGAGGCGAGATGAGAACAAACTTGCTCCGTGTGCGGCGAAGTGCCCTGATGCCCTGCCCTAAATGTTTGAGCTTCTGGCCAGCGTCACGCAAGTACTTTGACACGTAGGAGTCTCCCTTTTACTCCAAGCTGTCCCTGTTGGCTGAAGCAGTCGGCGTGTCTGTATCGCAGCCTGGGAGGCCGGGCGTTGGGGGAGTCTGCCAAGTGACTGGCCTCCATTTATAGCTAACTGAGAAACTGCGTCGAAGCTTTCGGGAGCCTCTTACAGGGAATGGTTGCAGTTGGGAATTGGAGACTGTGCTGGCAAACGTCAGCAGCTCCTCTCCCTCGGAGGGCTCTTGGTGTGCCGACTCCTAACAGCCAGCACGGTCCCCAGCTCGTGAACGGTCCCATTGCGAGCCGGTCTCGTCCGTGAAAGAGCCACGTGAGGCTGAGCTCCAACAGTCGGGCTCCACACCTGGAGCCTTTGGGACAGGGCAGTCCTGAGCCGATGTGCCCACCAGGGGACGCGACCAAAGTTTACGTACCACAGGAAAGCGCAATCAAGGCCTCGTGTTCTCTCCATGAAAGGAACGTGAGCTTGAAGGGTGATGCGTCAGCGTGCACCGTGAACAGCTCGCTGGTACGCCTGTCTTTGCCCCCTCTCACGGTCTCACGCACCCGGGCTCAGTTCCGTGCAGGAACGCTGAGTGGGAGCGCCAGCCTCGCTGCTGGACTCTAAAGCCTTCCACCCCCTAATGGCAGGTTGTGTGTGTCTCTCACGTGGGGGGAGGAATGAGGTCGCCCACAGAGGTTCTGCCATGAAAGATCTAAAGACGCACGCTGCTGAGGAGCTTGTTCCTCATGGAGCGTCCCCGAAGGCCAGAAGAATGCCGACGGTCTCTTTCAAAGCTGCCGGACGCTCTGCCGTTCTAGGCCTGAGATACGGACCCTGTGACGGCACCGTAACCCCGCGAGATTCAGGAGACATCGCCAGTGCGAGTGGCAATCCGGAAGGAAGAGCCTCCAAGGCGGAGTGTCCTTTCCTGTACAAAACGGCGCCCAAGTGGCTGAGGCAGGGAGCATTTTCCTTCACAGAACCGGCATCCTCGTATGCCTGTGGGTTGCTCTAAAGAAACGACACTGTGAGCAACCTCTTCGAAAAGGCCTTCGCAAGCGACTTGGAGACAACAGCAGCGCAGTGGAGGCACAGACCGTTATCCTAGAGAGCAGCACAGTGTCTCTAGCAGCGATCGCTTCCCGGAGGATACTTAAGCCACACCGAGATTCCAGCAGGGAGTTTTGCCTTATAGCAGTACAACTCACTCAAGAAAGAGGGATGAGGTGTAGGGCTAATCTACGTGCGCTCACGCTCTGTGTCCCCGAGAAGGTTTCACGGAGCAGAAGGCATCACCGACCGCTACCACGTGTGTGCACCAAAGAAGCCCTGTGCCGTGGGTGTTCTCAGGCCGACAGCGAAGACCTAGGTGTGTGCTGCACCCGCGCTCGGTGGTTCACACGTTGCGTGACCCCTGTGCCTTTGGAAGATGTTCAGAGCGGGTGGCACCTGCGTGCTGCGAGCGCAAGAGGTGTAGAGTGTAGAGGCCTTTCACACTGGAGGAAGGGCTTGCGTCTCGTGGAGAGAACGTGTACGTCGCCCGGGAGATGGAGGCGCGCTCTTGACACCATTTCCTCTGCCCGTTTAAAACACAAGTGTTTGTACTCGATCTGGGCTGCCTGGTGAAACGCTTGGCAGTCCGCATCACCCTGAGCACCTCTCCTGAAGTTTGATTCGTAGCTGGTTGAACTCGGGCTTCAGAGGCTTAGATGAGACCAAACGTGTTCAGCTTGTGGCGAAAGCCTTTGACCAGAGGCATATACGCTTGTGCTTGGGGCGAGGGCTAGGCAAGAACGTTTACACCCCGGGTTTTTATCTTTACCCTAAGCTGTGTCCCTTTTGGCTGCAGCAGGCGGAGAGAACCCGCGGAGAGAGAACAGCTGCAAGGTGGATGCACAGAACAGTCACCTCGACACCAGCCCCGGGGTCCCAAGCAACGATCCTTCCCCGGAGGGTACTTAACCCACCCCGGGATTCAAGCAGGGAGTTCGCCTTGTCCAACTCGCACAGGAGACTGGCATGAGATGTAGGGCTCATCTACTTGCGTTCACACTACGTGGCCCGGAGAAGTTCTCACGGAGCCGAATGCAGCACCCTTCCTCCACCACGTGTGTACACAAAGGAGCGCTGGGCAGTGGGTGTTCTCAAGGCCAAGAGAGAAGCCCTTGTTCTGTGCTGCACCTGCTGGGTGGTTCAAAGGTTTTCTGACCTTCCTGCTCTGGAAGCTTTTCAGAGCTGAGGCTGCGCCTGGGCTGCGAAAGCGGAGAGGCGTAGAGGCCTTTCACACTGAAGGCGTGGGCCTGTTTCCCGTGGAGAAAGTGTACGTCGCCCAACCCCCACCCCCACCCCACCCCACCCCACCCCAACCCACCCCCAGCTGGAGGCGTGCGGGTTTGACACCATTTTGTCCTGCCCATGGAAAATACAAAGAGGCGTACACGATTTGGGCTGTCTGGTGAGAGAATTTTGAAGCGGCGGCACCCTGAGTACCTTTCCCGAAGTTTGCTTCCTAGCTGGTTAAACTCGGCTTTCAGAGGCGAGATGAGAACAAACTTGCTCCGCGTGCGGCGAAGTGCCCTGATGCCCTGCCCTAAATGTTTGAGCTTCTGGCCAGCGTCACGCAAGTACTTTGACACGTAGGAGTCTCCCTTTTACTCCAAGCTGTCCCTGTTGGCTGAAGCAGTCGGCGTGTCTGTATCGCAGCCTGGGAGGCCGGGCGTTGGGGGAGTCTGCCAAGTGACTGGCCTCCATTTATAGCTAACTGAGAAACTGCGTCGAAGCTTTCGGGAGCCTCTTACAGGGAATGGTTGCAGTTGGGAATTGGAGACTGTGCTGGCAAACGTCAGCAGCTCCTCTCCCTCGGAGGGCTCTTGGTGTGCCGACTCCTAACAGCCAGCACGGTCCCCAGCTCGTGAACGGTCCCATTGCGAGCCGGTCTCGTCCGTGAAAGAGCCACGTGAGGCTGAGCTCCAACAGTCGGGCTCCACACCTGGAGCCTTTGGGACAGGGCAGTCCTGAGCCGATGTGCCCACCAGGGGACGCGACCAAAGTTTACGTACCACAGGAAAGCGCAATCAAGGCCTCGTGTTCTCTCCATGAAAGGAACGTGAGCTTGAAGGGTGATGCGTCAGCGTGCACCGTGAACAGCTCGCTGGTACGCCTGTCTTTGCCCCCTCTCACGGTCTCACGCACCCGGGCTCAGTTCCGTGCAGGAACGCTGAGTGGGAGCGCCAGCCTCGCTGCTGGACTCTAAAGCCTTCCACCCCCTAATGGCAGGTTGTGTGTGTCTCTCACGTGGGGGGAGGAATGAGGTCGCCCACAGAGGTTCTGCCATGAAAGATCTAAAGACGCACGCTGCTGAGGAGCTTGTTCCTCATGGAGCGTCCCCGAAGGCCAGAAGAATGCCGACGGTCTCTTTCAAAGCTGCCGGACGCTCTGCCGTTCTAGGCCTGAGATACGGACCCTGTGACGGCACCGTAACCCCGCGAGATTCAGGAGACATCGCCAGTGCGAGTGGCAATCCGGAAGGAAGAGCCTCCAAGGCGGAGTGTCCTTTCCTGTACAAAACAGCGCCCAAGTGGCTGAGGCAGGGAGCATTTTCCTTCACAGAACCGGCATCCTCGTATGCCTGTGGGTTGCTCTAAAGAAACGACACTGTGAGCAACCTCTTCGAAAAGGCCTTCGCAAGCGACTTGGAGACAACAGCAGCGCAGTGGAGGCACAGACCGTTATCCTAGAGAGCAGCACAGTGTCTCTAGCAGCGATCGCTTCCCGGAGGATACTTAAGCCACACCGAGATTCCAGCAGGGAGTTTTGCCTTATAGCAGTACAACTCACTCAAGAAAGAGGGATGAGGTGTAGGGCTAATCTACGTGCGCTCACGCTCTGTGTCCCCGAGAAGGTTTCACGGAGCAGAAGGCATCACCGACCGCTACCACGTGTGTGCACCAAAGAAGCCCTGTGCCGTGGGTGTTCTCAGGCCGACAGCGAAGACCTAGGTGTGTGCTGCACCCGCGCTCGGTGGTTCACACGTTGCGTGACCCCTGTGCCTTTGGAAGATGTTCAGAGCGGGTGGCACCTGCGTGCTGCGAGCGCAAGAGGTGTAGAGTGTAGAGGCCTTTCACACTGGAGGAAGGGCTTGCGTCTCGTGGAGAGAACGTGTACGTCGCCCGGGAGATGGAGGCGCGCTCTTGACACCATTTCCTCTGCCCGTTTAAAACACAAGTGTTTGTACTCGATCTGGGCTGCCTGGTGAAACGCTTGGCAGTCCGCATCACCCTGAGCACCTCTCCTGAAGTTTGATTCGTAGCTGGGTGAACTCGGGCTTCAGAGGCTTAGATGAGACCAAACGTGTTCAGCTTGTGGCGAAAGCCTTTGACCAGAGGCATATACGCTTGTGCTTGGGGCGAGGGCTAGGCAAGAACGTTTACACCCCGGGTTTTTATCTTTACCCTAAGCTGTGTCCCTTTTGGCTGCAGCAGGCGGAGAGAACCCGCGGAGAGAGAACAGCTGCGAGGTGGATGCACAGAACAGTCACCTCGACACCAGCCCCGGGGTCCCAAGCAACGATCCTTCCCCGGAGGGTACTTAACCCACCCCGGGATTCAAGCAGGGAGTTCGCCTTGTCCAACTCGCACAGGAGACTGGCATGAGATGTAGGGCTCATCTACTTGCGTTCACACTACGTGGCCCGGAGAAGTTCTCACGGAGCCGAATGCAGCACCCTTCCTCCACCACGTGTGTACACAAAGGAGCGCTGGGCAGTGGGTGTTCTCAAGGCCAAGAGAGAAGCCCTTGTTCTGTGCTGCACCTGCTGGGTGGTTCAAAGGTTTTCTGACCTTCCTGCTCTGGAAGCTTTTCAGAGCTGAGGCTGCGCCTGGGCTGCGAAAGCGGAGAGGCGTAGAGGCCTTTCACACTGAAGGCGTGGGCCTGTTTCCCGTGGAGAAAGTGTACGTCGCCCAACCCCCACCCCCACCCCACCCCACCCCACCCCAACCCACCCCCAGCTGGAGGCGTGCGGGTTTGACACCATTTTGTCCTGCCCATGGAAAATACAAAGAGGCGTACACGATTTGGGCTGTCTGGTGAGAGAATTTTGAAGCGGCGGCACCCTGAGTACCTTTCCCGAAGTTTGCTTCCTAGCTGGTTAAACTCGGCTTTCAGAGGCGAGATGAGAACAAACTTGCTCCGCGTGCGGCGAAGTGCCCTGATGCCCTGCCCTAAATGTTTGAGCTTCTGGCCAGCGTCACGCAAGTACTTTGACACGTAGGAGTCTCCCTTTTACTCCAAGCTGTCCCTGTTGGCTGAAGCAGTCGGCGTGTCTGTATCGCAGCCTGGGAGGCCGGGCGTTGGGGGAGTCTGCCAAGTGACTGGCCTCCATTTATAGCTAACTGAGAAACTGCGTCGAAGCTTTCGGGAGCCTCTTACAGGGAATGGTTGCAGTTGGGAATTGGAGACTGTGCTGGCAAACGTCAGCAGCTCCTCTCCCTCGGAGGGCTCTTGGTGTGCCGACTCCTAACAGCCAGCACGGTCCCCAGCTCGTGAACGGTCCCATTGCGAGCCGGTCTCGTCCGTGAAAGAGCCACGTGAGGCTGAGCTCCAACAGTCGGGCTCCACACCTGGAGCCTTTGGGACAGGGCAGTCCTGAGCCGATGTGCCCACCAGGGGACGCGACCAAAGTTTACGTACCACAGGAAAGCGCAATCAAGGCCTCGTGTTCTCTCCATGAAAGGAACGTGAGCTTGAAGGGTGATGCGTCAGCGTGCACCGTGAACAGCTCGCTGGTACGCCTGTCTGTGCCCCCTCTCACGGTCTCACGCACCCGGGCTCAGTTCCGTGCAGGAACGCTGAGTGGGAGCGCCAGCCTCGCTGCTGGACTCTAAAGCCTTCCACCCCCTAATGGCAGGTTGTGTGTGTCTCTCACTTGGGGGGAGGAATGAGGTCGCCCACAGAGGTTCTGCCATGAAAGATCTAAAGACGCACGCTGCTGAGGAGCTTGTTCCTCATGGAGCGTCCCCGAAGGCCAGAAGAATGCCGACGGTCTCTTTCAAAGCTGCCGGACGCTCTGCCGTTCTAGGCCTGAGATACGGACCCTGTGACGGCACCGTAACCCCGCGAGATTCAGGAGACATCGCCAGTGCGAGTGGCAATCCGGAAGGAAGAGCCTCCAAGGCGGAGTGTCCTTTCCTGTACAAAACGGCGCCCAAGTGGCTGAGGCAGGGAGCATTTTCCTTCACAGAACCGGCATCCTCGTATGCCTGTGGGTTGCTCTAAAGAAACGACACTGTGAGCAACCTCTTCGAAAAGGCCTTCGCAAGCGACTTGGAGACAACAGCAGCGCAGTGGAGGCACAGACCGTTATCCTAGAGAGCAGCACAGTGTCTCTAGCAGCGATCGCTTCCCGGAGGATACTTAAGCCACACCGAGATTCCAGCAGGGAGTTTTGCCTTATAGCAGTACAACTCACTCAAGAAAGAGGGATGAGGTGTAGGGCTAATCTACGTGCGCTCACGCTCTGTGTCCCCGAGAAGGTTTCACGGAGCAGAAGGCATCACCGACCGCTACCACGTGTGTGCACCAAAGAAGCCCTGTGCCGTGGGTGTTCTCAGGCCGACAGCGAAGACCTAGGTGTGTGCTGCACCCGCGCTCGGTGGTTCACACGTTGCGTGACCCCTGTGCCTTTGGAAGATGTTCAGAGCGGGTGGCACCTGCGTGCTGCGAGCGCAAGAGGTGTAGAGTGTAGAGGCCTTTCACACTGGAGGAAGGGCTTGCGTCTCGTGGAGAGAACGTGTACGTCGCCCGGGAGATGGAGGCGCGCTCTTGACACCATTTCCTCTGCCCGTTTAAAACACAAGTGTTTGTACTCGATCTGGGCTGCCTGGTGAAACGCTTGGCAGTCCGCATCACCCTGAGCACCTCTCCTGAAGTTTGATTCGTAGCTGGGTGAACTCGGGCTTCAGAGGCTTAGATGAGACCAAACGTGTTCAGCTTGTGGCGAAAGCCTTTGACCAGAGGCATATACGCTTGTGCTTGGGGCGAGGGCTAGGCAAGAACGTTTACACCCCGGGTTTTTATCTTTACCCTAAGCTGTGTCCCTTTTGGCTGCAGCAGGCGGAGAGAACCCGCGGAGAGAGAACAGCTGCGAGGTGGATGCACAGAACAGTCACCTCGACACCAGCCCCGGGGTCCCAAGCAACGATCCTTCCCCGGAGGGTACTTAACCCACCCCGGGATTCAAGCAGGGAGTTCGCCTTGTCCAACTCGCACAGGAGACTGGCATGAGATGTAGGGCTCATCTACTTGCGTTCACACTACGTGGCCCGGAGAAGTTCTCACGGAGCCGAATGCAGCACCCTTCCTCCACCACGTGTGTACACAAAGGAGCGCTGGGCAGTGGGTGTTCTCAAGGCCAAGAGAGAAGCCCTTGTTCTGTGCTGCACCTGCTGGGTGGTTCAAAGGTTTTCTGACCTTCCTGCTCTGGAAGCTTTTCAGAGCTGAGGCTGCGCCTGGGCTGCGAAAGCGGAGAGGCGTAGAGGCCTTTCACACTGAAGGCGTGGGCCTGTTTCCCGTGGAGAAAGTGTACGTCGCCCAACCCCCACCCCCACCCCACCCCACCCCACCCCAACCCACCCCCAGCTGGAGGCGTGCGGGTTTGACACCATTTTGTCCTGCCCATGGAAAATACAAAGAGGCGTACACGATTTGGGCTGTCTGGTGAGAGAATTTTGAAGCGGCGGCACCCTGAGTACCTTTCCCGAAGTTTGCTTCCTAGCTGGTTAAACTCGGCTTTCAGAGGCGAGATGAGAACAAACTTGCTCCGCGTGCGGCGAAGTGCCCTGATGCCCTGCCCTAAATGTTTGAGCTTCTGGCCAGCGTCACGCAAGTACTTTGACACGTAGGAGTCTCCCTTTTACTCCAAGCTGTCCCTGTTGGCTGAAGCAGTCGGCATGTCTGTATCGCAGCCTGGGAGGCCGGGCGTTGGGGGAGTCTGCCAAGTGACTGGCCTCCATTTATAGCTAACTGAGAAACTGCGTCGAAGCTTTTGGGAGCCTCTTACAGGGAATGGTTGCAGTTGGGAATTGGAGACTGTGCTGGCAAACGTCAGCAGCTCCTCTCCCTCGGAGGGCTCTTGGTGTGCCGACTCCTAACAGCCAGCACGGTCCCCAGCTCGTGAACGGTCCCATTGCGAGCCGGTCTCGTCCATGAAAGAGCCACGTGAGGCTGAGCTCCAACAGTCGGGCTCCACACCTGGAGCCTTTGGGACAGGGCAGTCCTGAGCCGATGTGCCCACCAGGGGACGCGACCAAAGTTTACGTACCACAGGAAAGCGCAATCAAGGCCTCGTGTTCTCTCCATGAAAGGAACGTGAGCTTGAAGGGTGATGCGTCAGCGTGCACCGTGAACAGCTCGCTGGTACGCCTGTCTTTGCCCCCTCTCACGGTCTCACGCACCCGGGCTCAGTTCCGTGCAGGAACGCTGAGTGGGAGCGCCAGCCTCGCTGCTGGACTCTAAAGCCTTCCACCCCCTAATGGCAGGTTGTGTGTGTCTCTCACGTGGGGGGAGGAATGAGGTCGCCCACAGAGGTTCTGCCATGAAAGATCTAAAGACGCACGCTGCTGAGGAGCTTGTTCCTCATGGAGCGTCCCCGAAGGCCAGAAGAATGCCGACGGTCTCTTTCAAAGCTGCCGGATGCTCTGCCGTTCTAGGCCTGAGATACGGACCCTGTGATGGCACCGTAACCCCGCGAGATTCAGGAGACATCGCCAGTGCGAGTGGCAATCCGGAAGGAAGAGCCTCCAAGGCGGAGTGTCCTTTCCTGTACAAAACGGCGCCCAAGTGGCTGAGGCAGGGAGCATTTTCCTTCACAGAACCGGCATCCTCGTATGCCTGTGGGTTGCTCTAAAGAAACGACACTGTGAGCAACCTCTTCGAAAAGGCCTTCGCAAGCGACTTGGAGACAACAGCAGCGCAGTGGAGGCACAGACCGTTATCCTAGAGAGCAGCACAGTGTCTCTAGCAGCGATCGCTTCCCGGAGGATACTTAAGCCACACCGAGATTCCAGCAGGGAGTTTTGCCTTATAGCAGTACAACTCACTCAAGAAAGAGGGATGAGGTGTAGGGCTAATCTACGTGCGCTCACGCTCTGTGTCCCCGAGAAGGTTTCACGGAGCAGAAGGCATCACCGACCGCTACCACGTGTGTGCACCAAAGAAGCCCTGTGCCGTGGGTGTTCTCAGGCCGACAGCGAAGACCTAGGTGTGTGCTGCACCCGCGCTCGGTGGTTCACACGTTGCGTGACCCCTGTGCCTTTCGAAGATGTTCAGAGCGGGTGGCACCTGCGTGCTGCGAGCGCAAGAGGTGTAGAGTGTAGAGGCCTTTCACACTGGAGGAAGGGCTTGCGTCTCGTGGAGAGAACGTGTACGTCGCCCGGGAGATGGAGGCGCGCTCTTGACACCATTTCCTCTGCCCGTTTAAAACACAAGTGTTTGTACTCGATCTGGGCTGCCTGGTGAAACGCTTGGCAGTCCGCATCACCCTGAGCACCTCTCCTGAAGTTTGATTCGTAGCTGGGTGAACTCGGGCTTCAGAGGCTTAGATGAGACCAAACGTGTTCAGCTTGTGGCGAAAGCCTTTGACCAGAGGCATATACGCTTGTGCTTGGGGCGAGGGCTAGGCAAGAACGTTTACACCCCGGGTTTTTATCTTTACCCTAAGCTGTGTCCCTTTTGGCTGCAGCAGGCGGAGAGAACCCGCGGAGAGAGAACAGCTGCGAGGTGGATGCACAGAACAGTCACCTCGACACCAGCCCCGGGGTCCCAAGCAACGATCCTTCCCCGGAGGGTACTTAACCCACCCCGGGATTCAAGCAGGGAGTTCGCCTTGTCCAACTCGCACAGGAGACTGGCATGAGATGTAGGGCTCATCTACTTGCGTTCACACTACGTGGCCCGGAGAAGTTCTCACGGAGCCGAATGCAGCACCCTTCCTCCACCACGTGTGTACACAAAGGAGCGCTGGGCAGTGGGTGTTCTCAAGGCCAAGAGAGAAGCCCTTGTTCTGTGCTGCACCTGCTGGGTGGTTCAAAGGTTTTCTGACCTTCCTGCTCTGGAAGCTTTTCAGAGCTGAGGCTGCGCCTGGGCTGCGAAAGCGGAGAGGCGTAGAGGCCTTTCACACTGAAGGCGTGGGCCTGTTTCCCGTGGAGAAAGTGTACGTCGCCCAACCCCCACCCCCACCCCACCCCACCCCACCCCAACCCACCCCCAGCTGGAGGCGTGCGGGTTTGACACCATTTTGTCCTGCCCATGGAAAATACAAAGAGGCGTACACGATTTGGGCTGTCTGGTGAGAGAATTTTGAAGCGGCGGCACCCTGAGTACCTTTCCCGAAGTTTGCTTCCTAGCTGGTTAAACTCTGCTTTCAGAGGCGAGATGAGAACAAACTTGCTCCGCGTGCGGCGAAGTGCCCTGATGCCCTGCCCTAAATGTTTGAGCTTCTGGCCAGCGTCACGCAAGTACTTTGACACGTAGGAGTCTCCCTTTTACTCCAAGCTGTCCCTGTTGGCTGAAGCAGTCGGCGTGTCTGTATCGCAGCCTGGGAGGCCGGGCGTTGGGGGAGTCTGCCAAGTGACTGGCCTCCATTTATAGCTAACTGAGAAACTGCGTCGAAGCTTTCGGGAGCCTCTTACAGGGAATGGTTGCAGTTGGGAATTGGAGACTGTGCTGGCAAACGTCAGCAGCTCCTCTCCCTCGGAGGGCTCTTGGTGTGCCGACTCCTAACAGCCAGCACGGTCCCCAGCTCGTGAACGGTCCCATTGCGAGCCGGTCTCGTCCGTGAAAGAGCCACGTGAGGCTGAGCTCCAACAGTCGGGCTCCACACCTGGAGCCTTTGGGACAGGGCAGTCCTGAGCCGATGTGCCCACCAGGGGACGCGACCAAAGTTTACGTACCACAGGAAAGCGCAATCAAGGCCTCGTGTTCTCTCCATGAAAGGAACGTGAGCTTGAAGGGTGATGCGTCAGCGTGCACCGTGAACAGCTCGCTGGTACGCCTGTCTTTGCCCCCTCTCACGGTCTCACGCACCCGGGCTCAGTTCCGTGCAGGAACGCTGAGTGGGAGCGCCAGCCTCGCTGCTGGACTCTAAAGCCTTCCACCCCCTAATGGCAGGTTGTGTGTGTCTCTCACGTGGGGGGAGGAATGAGGTCGCCCACAGAGGTTCTGCCATGAAAGATCTAAAGACGCACGCTGCTGAGGAGCTTGTTCCTCATGGAGCGTCCCCGAAGGCCAGAAGAATGCCGACGGTCTCTTTCAAAGCTGCCGGACGCTCTGCCATTCTAGGCCTGAGATACGGACCCTGTGACGGCACCGTAACCCCGCGAGATTCAGGAGACATCGCCAGTGCGAGTGGCAATCCGGAAGGAAGAGCCTCCAAGGCGGAGTGTCCTTTCCTGTACAAAACGGCGCCCAAGTGGCTGAGGCAGGGAGCATTTTCCTTCACAGAACCGGCATCCTCGTATGCCTGTGGGTTGCTCTAAAGAAACGACACTGTGAGCAACCTCTTCGAAAAGGCCTTCGCAAGCGACTTGGAGACAACAGCAGCGCAGTGGAGGCACAGACCGTTATCCTAGAGAGCAGCACAGTGTCTCTAGCAGCGATCGCTTCCCGGAGGATACTTAAGCCACACCGAGATTCCAGCAGGGAGTTTTGCCTTATAGCAGTACAACTCACTCAAGAAAGAGGGATGAGGTGTAGGGCTAATCTACGTGCGCTCACGCTCTGTGTCCCCGAGAAGGTTTCACGGAGCAGAAGGCATCACCGACCACTACCACGTGTGTGCACCAAAGAAGCCCTGTGCCGTGGGTGTTCTCAGGCCGACAGCGAAGACCTAGGTGTGTGCTGCACCCGCGCTCGGTGGTTCACACGTTGCGTGACCCCTGTGCCTTTGGAAGATGTTCAGAGCTGGTGGCACCTGCGTGCTGCGAGCGCAAGAGGTGTAGAGTGTAGAGGCCTTTCACACTGGAGGAAGGGCTTGCGTCTCGTGGAGAGAACGTGTACGTCGCCCGGGAGATGGAGGCGCGCTCTTGACACCATTTCCTCTGCCCGTTTAAAACACAAGTGTTTGTACTCGATCTGGGCTGCCTGGTGAAACGCTTGGCAGTCCGCATCACCCTGAGCACCTCTCCTGAAGTTTGATTCGTAGCTGGGTGAACTCGGGCTTCAGAGGCTTAGATGAGACCAAACGTGTTCAGCTTGTGGCGAAAGCCTTTGACCAGAGGCATATACGCTTGTGCTTGGGGCGAGGGCTAGGCAAGAACGTTTACACCCCGGGTTTTTATCTTTACCCTAAGCTGTGTCCCTTTTGGCTGCAGCAGGCGGAGAGAACCCGCGGAGAGAGAACAGCTGCGAGGTGGATGCACAGAACAGTCACCTCGACACCAGCCCCGGGGTCCCAAGCAACGATCCTTCCCCGGAGGGTACTTAACCCACCCCGGGATTCAAGCAGGGAGTTCGCCTTGTCCAACTCGCACAGGAGACTGGCATGAGATGTAGGGCTCATCTACTTGCGTTCACACTACGTGGCCCGGAGAAGTTCTCACGGAGCCGAATGCAGCACCCTTCCTCCACCACGTGTGTACACAAAGGAGCGCTGGGCAGTGGGTGTTCTCAAGGCCAAGAGAGAAGCCCTTGTTCTGTGCTGCACCTGCTGGGTGGTTCAAAGGTTTTCTGACCTTCCTGCTCTGGAAGCTTTTCAGAGCTGAGGCTGCGCCTGGGCTGCGAAAGCGGAGAGGCGTAGAGGCCTTTCACACTGAAGGCGTGGGCCTGTTTCCCGTGGAGAAAGTGTACGTCGCCCAACCCCCACCCCCACCCCACCCCACCCCACCCCAACCCACCCCCAGCTGGAGGCGTGCGGGTTTGACACCATTTTGTCCTGCCCATGGAAAATACAAAGAGGCGTACACGATTTGGGCTGTCTGGTGAGAGAATTTTGAAGCGGCGGCACCCTGAGTACCTTTCCCGAAGTTTGCTTCCTAGCTGGTTAAACTCGGCTTTCAGAGGCGAGATGAGAACAAACTTGCTCCGCGTGCGGCGAAGTGCCCTGATGCCCTGCCCTAAATGTTTGAGCTTCTGGCCAGCGTCACGCAAGTACTTTGACACGTAGGAGTCTCCCTTTTACTCCAAGCTGTCCCTGTTGGCTGAAGCAGTCGGCGTGTCTGTATCGCAGCCTGGGAGGCCGGGCGTTGGGGGAGTCTGCCAAGTGACTGGCCTCCATTTATAGCTAACTGAGAAACTGCGTCGAAGCTTTCGGGAGCCTCTTACAGGGAATGGTTGCAGTTGGGAATTGGAGACTGTGCTGGCAAACGTCAGCAGCTCCTCTCCCTCGGAGGGCTCTTGGTGTGCCGACTCCTAACAGCCAGCACGGTCCCCAGCTCGTGAACGGTCCCATTGCGAGCCGGTCTCGTCCGTGAAAGAGCCACGTGAGGCTGAGCTCCAACAGTCGGGCTCCACACCTGGAGCCTTTGGGACAGGGCAGTCCTGAGCCGATGTGCCCACCAGGGGACGCGACCAAAGTTTACGTACCACAGGAAAGCGCAATCAAGGCCTCGTGTTCTCTCCATGAAAGGAACGTGAGCTTGAAGGGTGATGCGTCAGCGTGCACCGTGAACAGCTCGCTGGTACGCCTGTCTTTGCCCCCTCTCACGGTCTCACGCACCCGGGCTCAGTTCCGTGCAGGAACGCTGAGTGGGAGCGCCAGCCTCGCTGCTGGACTCTAAAGCCTTCCACCCCCTAATGGCAGGTTGTGTGTGTCTCTCACGTGGGGGGAGGAATGAGGTCGCCCACAGAGGTTCTGCCATGAAAGATCTAAAGACGCACGCTGCTGAGGAGCTTGTTCCTCATGGAGCGTCCCCGAAGGCCAGAAGAATGCCGACGGTCTCTTTCAAAGCTGCCGGACGCTCTGCCGTTCTAGGCCTGAGATACGGACCCTGTGACGGCACCGTAACCCCGCGAGATTCAGGAGACATCGCCAGTGCGAGTGGCAATCCGGAAGGAAGAGCCTCCAAGGCGGAGTGTCCTTTCCTGTACAAAACGGCGCCCAAGTGGCTGAGGCAGGGAGCATTTTCCTTCACAGAACCGGCATCCTCGTATGCCTGTGGGTTGCTCTAAAGAAACGACACTGTGAGCAACCTCTTCGAAAAGGCCTTCGCAAGCGACTTGGAGACAACAGCAGCGCAGTGGAGGCACAGACCGTTATCCTAGAGAGCAGCACAGTGTCTCTAGCAGCGATCGCTTCCCGGAGGATACTTAAGCCACACCGAGATTCCAGCAGGGAGTTTTGCCTTATAGCAGTACAACTCACTCAAGAAAGAGGGATGAGGTGTAGGGCTAATCTACGTGCGCTCACGCTCTGTGTCCCCGAGAAGGTTTCACGGAGCAGAAGGCATCACCGACCGCTACCACGTGTGTGCACCAAAGAAGCCCTGTGCCGTGGGTGTTCTCAGGCCGACAGCGAAGACCTAGGTGTGTGCTGCACCCGCGCTCGGTGGTTCACACGTTGCGTGACCCCTGTGCCTTTGGAAGATGTTCAGAGCGGGTGGCACCTGCGTGCTGCGAGCGCAAGAGGTGTAGAGTGTAGAGGCCTTTCACACTGGAGGAAGGGCTTGCGTCTCGTGGAGAGAACGTGTACGTCGCCCGGGAGATGGAGGCGCGCTCTTGACACCATTTCCTCTGCCCGTTTAAAACACAAGTGTTTGTACTCGATCTGGGCTGCCTGGTGAAACGCTTGGCAGTCCGCATCACCCTGAGCACCTCTCCTGAAGTTTGATTCGTAGCTGGGTGAACTCGGGCTTCAGAGGCTTAGATGAGACCAAACGTGTTCAGCTTGTGGCGAAAGCCTTTGACCAGAGGCATATACGCTTGTGCTTGGGGCGAGGGCTAGGCAAGAACGTTTACACCCCGGGTTTTTATCTTTACCCTAAGCTGTGTCCCTTTTGGCTGCAGCAGGCGGAGAGAACCCGCGGAGAGAGAACAGCTGCGAGGTGGATGCACAGAACAGTCACCTCGACACCAGCCCCGGGGTCCCAAGCAACGATCCTTCCCCGGAGGGTACTTAACCCACCCCGGGATTCAAGCAGGGAGTTCGCCTTGTCCAACTCGCACAGGAGACTGGCATGAGATGTAGGGCTCATCTACTTGCGTTCACACTACGTGGCCCGGAGAAGTTCTCACGGAGCCGAATGCAGCACCCTTCCTCCACCACGTGTGTACACAAAGGAGCGCTGGGCAGTGGGTGTTCTCAAGGCCAAGAGAGAAGCCCTTGTTCTGTGCTGCACCTGCTGGGTGGTTCAAAGGTTTTCTGACCTTCCTGCTCTGGAAGCTTTTCAGAGCTGAGGCTGCGCCTGGGCTGCGAAAGCGGAGAGGCGTAGAGGCCTTTCACACTGAAGGCGTGGGCCTGTTTCCCGTGGAGAAAGTGTACGTCGCCCAACCCCCACCCCCACCCCACCCCACCCCACCCCAACCCACCCCCAGCTGGAGGCGTGCGGGTTTGACACCATTTTGTCCTGCCCATGGAAATACAAAGAGGCGTACACGATTTGGGCTGTCTGGTGAGAGAATTTTGAAGCGGCGGCACCCTGAGTACCTTTCCCGAAGTTTGCTTCCTAGCTGGTTAAACTCGGCTTTCAGAGGCGAGATGAGAACAAACTTGCTCCGCGTGCGGCGAAGTGCCCTGATGCTCTGCCCTAAATGTTTGAGCTTCTGGCCAGCGTCACGCAAGTACTTTGACACGTAGGAGTCTCCCTTTTACTCCAAGCTGTCCCTGTTGGCTGAAGCAGTCGGCATGTCTGTATCGCAGCCTGGGAGGCCGGGCGTTGGGGGAGTCTGCCAAGTGACTGGCCTCCATTTATAGCTAACTGAGAAACTGCGTCGAAGCTTTCGGGAGCCTCTTACAGGGAATGGTTGCAGTTGGGAATTGGAGACTGTGCTGGCAAACGTCAGCAGCTCCTCTCCCTCGGAGGGCTCTTGGTGTGCCGACTCCTAACAGCCAGCACGGTCCCCAGCTCGTGAACGGTCCCATTGCGAGCCGGTCTCGTCCGTGAAAGAGCCACGTGAGGCTGAGCTCCAACAGTCGGGCTCCACACCTGGAGCCTTTCGGACAGGGCAGTCCTGAGCCGATGTGCCCACCAGGGGACGCGACCAAAGTTTACGTACCACAGGAAAGCGCAATCAAGGCCTCGTGTTCTCTCCATGAAAGGAACGTGAGCTTGAAGGGTGATGCGTCAGCGTGCACCGTGAACAGCTCGCTGGTACGCCTGTCTTTGCCCCCTCTCACGGTCTCACGCACCCGGGCTCAGTTCCGTGCAGGAACGCTGAGTGGGAGCGCCAGCCTCGCTGCTGGACTCTAAAGCCTTCCACCCCCTAATGGCAGGTTGTGTGTGTCTCTCACGTGGGGGGAGGAATGAGGTCGCCCACAGAGGTTCTGCCATGAAAGATCTAAAGACGCACGCTGCTGAGGAGCTTGTTCCTCATGGAGCGTCCCCGAAGGCCAGAAGAATGCCGACGGTCTCTTTCAAAGCTGCCGGACGCTCTGCCGTTCTAGGCCTGAGATACGGACCCTGTGACGGCACCGTAACCCCGCGAGATTCAGGAGACATCGCCAGTGCGAGTGGCAATCCGGAAGGAAGAGCCTCCAAGGCGGAGTGTCCTTTCCTGTACAAAACGGCGCCCAAGTGGCTGAGGCAGGGAGCATTTTCCTTCACAGAACCGGCATCCTCGTATGCCTGTGGGTTGCTCTAAAGAAACGACACTGTGAGCAACCTCTTCGAAAAGGCCTTCGCAAGCGACTTGGAGACAACAGCAGCGCAGTGGAGGCACAGACCGTTATCCTAGAGAGCAGCACAGTGTCTCTAGCAGCGATCGCTTCCCGGAGGATACTTAAGCCACACCGAGATTCCAGCAGGGAGTTTTGCCTTATAGCAGTACAACTCACTCAAGAAAGAGGGATGAGGTGTAGGGCTAATCTACGTGCGCTCACGCTCTGTGTCCCCGAGAAGGGTTTCACGGAGCAGAAGGCATCACCGACCGCTACCACGTGTGTGCACCAAAGAAGCCCTGTGCCGTGGGTGTTCTCAGGCCGACAGCGAAGACCTAGGTGTGTGCTGCACCCGCGCTCGGTGGTTCACACGTTGCGTGACCCCTGTGCCTTTGGAAGATGTTCAGAGCTGGTGGCACCTGCGTGCTGCGAGCGCAAGAGGTGTAGAGTGTAGAGGCCTTTCACACTGGAGGAAGGGCTTGCGTCTCGTGGAGAGAACGTGTACGTCGCCCGGGAGATGGAGGCGCGCTCTTGACACCATTTCCTCTGCCCGTTTAAAACACAAGTGTTTGTACTCGATCTGGGCTGCCTGGTGAAACGCTTGGCAGTCCGCATCACCCTGAGCACCTCTCCTGAAGTTTGATTCGTAGCTGGGTGAACTCGGGCTTCAGAGGCTTAGATGAGACCAAACGTGTTCAGCTTGTGGCGAAAGCCTTTGACCAGAGGCATATACGCTTGTGCTTGGGGCGAGGGCTAGGCAAGAACGTTTACACCCCGGGTTTTTATCTTTACCCTAAGCTGTGTCCCTTTTGGCTGCAGCAGGCGGAGAGAACCCGCGGAGAGAGAACAGCTGCGAGGTGGATGCACAGAACAGTCACCTCGACACCAGCCCCGGGGTCCCAAGCAACGATCCTTCCCCGGAGGGTACTTAACCCACCCCGGGATTCAAGCAGGGAGTTCGCCTTGTCCAACTCGCACAGGAGACTGGCATGAGATGTAGGGCTCATCTACTTGCGTTCACACTACGTGGCCCGGAGAAGTTCTCACGGAGCCGAATGCAGCACCCTTCCTCCACCACGTGTGTACACAAAGGAGCGCTGGGCAGTGGGTGTTCTCAAGGCCAAGAGAGAAGCCCTTGTTCTGTGCTGCACCTGCTGGGTGGTTCAAAGGTTTTCTGACCTTCCTGCTCTGGAAGCTTTTCAGAGCTGAGGCTGCGCCTGGGCTGCGAAAGCGGAGAGGCGTAGAGGCCTTTCACACTGAAGGCGTGGGCCTGTTTCCCATGGAGAAAGTGTACGTCGCCCAACCCCCACCCCCACCCCACCCCACCCCACCCCAACCCACCCCCAGCTGGAGGCGTGCGGGTTTGACACCATTTTGTCCTGCCCATGGAAAATACAAAGAGGCGTACACGATTTGGGCTGTCTGGTGAGAGAATTTTGAAGCGGCGGCACCCTGAGTACCTTTCCCGAAGTTTGCTTCCTAGCTGGTTAAACTCGGCTTTCAGAGGCGAGATGAGAACAAACTTGCTCCGTGTGCGGCGAAGTGCCCTGATGCCCTGCCCTAAATGTTTGAGCTTCTGGCCAGCGTCACGCAAGTACTTTGACACGTAGGAGTCTCCCTTTTACTCCAAGCTGTCCCTGTTGGCTGAAGCAGTCGGCGTGTCTGTATCGCAGCCTGGGAGGCCGGGCGTTGGGGGAGTCTGCCAAGTGACTGGCCTCCATTTATAGCTAACTGAGAAACTGCGTCGAAGCTTTCGGGAGCCTCTTACAGGGAATGGTTGCAGTTGGGAATTGGAGACTGTGCTGGCAAACGTCAGCAGCTCCTCTCCCTCGGAGGGCTCTTGGTGTGCCGACTCCTAACAGCCAGCACGGTCCCCAGCTCGTGAACGGTCCCATTGCGAGCCGGTCTCGTCCGTGAAAGAGCCACGTGAGGCTGAGCTCCAACAGTCGGGCTCCACACCTGGAGCCTTTGGGACAGGGCAGTCCTGAGCCGATGTGCCCACCAGGGGACGCGACCAAAGTTTACGTACCACAGGAAAGCGCAATCAAGGCCTCGTGTTCTCTCCATGAAAGGAACGTGAGCTTGAAGGGTGATGCGTCAGCGTGCACCGTGAACAGCTCGCTGGTACGCCTGTCTTTGCCCCCTCTCACGGTCTCACGCACCCGGGCTCAGTTCCATGCAGGAACGCTGAGTGGGAGCGCCAGCCTCGCTGCTGGACTCTAAAGCCTTCCACCCCCTAATGGCAGGTTGTGTGTGTCTCTCACGTGGGGGGAGGAATGAGGTCGCCCACAGAGGTTCTGCCATGAAAGATCTAAAGACGCACGCTGCTGAGGAGCTTGTTCCTCATGGAGCGTCCCCGAAGGCCAGAAGAATGCCGACGGTCTCTTTCAAAGCTGCCGGACGCTCTGCCGTTCTAGGCCTGAGATACGGACCCTGTGACGGCACCGTAACCCCGCGAGATTCAGGAGACATCGCCAGTGCGAGTGGCAATCCGGAAGGAAGAGCCTCCAAGGCGGAGTGTCCTTTCCTGTACAAAACGGCGCCCAAGTGGCTGAGGCAGGGAGCATTTTCCTTCACAGAACCGGCATCCTCGTATGCCTGTGGGTTGCTCTAAAGAAACGACACTGTGAGCAACCTCTTCGAAAAGGCCTTCGCAAGCGACTTGGAGACAACAGCAGCGCAGTGGAGGCACAGACCGTTATCCTAGAGAGCAGCACAGTGTCTCTAGCAGCGATCGCTTCCCGGAGGATACTTAAGCCACACCGAGATTCCAGCAGGGAGTTTTGCCTTATAGCAGTACAACTCACTCAAGAAAGAGGGATGAGGTGTAGGGCTAATCTACGTGCGCTCACGCTCTGTGTCCCCGAGAAGGTTTCACGGAGCAGAAGGCATCACCGACCGCTACCACGTGTGTGCACCAAAGAAGCCCTGTGCCGTGGGTGTTCTCAGGCCGACAGCGAAGACCTAGGTGTGTGCTGCACCCGCGCTCGGTGGTTCACACGTTGCGTGACCCCTGTGCCTTTGGAAGATGTTCAGAGCGGGTGGCACCTGCGTGCTGCGAGCGCAAGAGGTGTAGAGTGTAGAGGCCTTTCACACTGGAGGAAGGGCTTGCGTCTCGTGGAGAGAACGTGTACGTCGCCCGGGAGATGGAGGCGCGCTCTTGACACCATTTCCTCTGCCCGTTTAAAACACAAGTGTTTGTACTCGATCTGGGCTGCCTGGTGAAACGCTTGGCAGTCCGCATCACCCTGAGCACCTCTCCTGAAGTTTGATTCGTAGCTGGGTGAACTCGGGCTTCAGAGGCTTAGATGAGACCAAACGTGTTCAGCTTGTGGCGAAAGCCTTTGACCAGAGGCATATACGCTTGTGCTTGGGGCGAGGGCTAGGCAAGAACGTTTACACCCCGGGTTTTTATCTTTACCCTAAGCTGTGTCCCTTTTGGCTGCAGCAGGCGGAGAGAACCCGCGGAGAGAGAACAGCTGCGAGGTGGATGCACAGAACAGTCACCTCGACACCAGCCCCGGGGTCCCAAGCAACGATCCTTCCCCGGAGGGTACTTAACCCACCCCGGGATTCAAGCAGGGAGTTCGCCTTGTCCAACTCGCACAGGAGACTGGCATGAGATGTAGGGCTCATCTACTTGCGTTCACACTACGTGGCCCGGAGAAGTTCTCACGGAGCCGAATGCAGCACCCTTCCTCCACCACGTGTGTACACAAAGGAGCGCTGGGCAGTGGGTGTTCTCAAGGCCAAGAGAGAAGCCCTTGTTCTGTGCTGCACCTGCTGGGTGGTTCAAAGGTTTTCTGACCTTCCTGCTCTGGAAGCTTTTCAGAGCTGAGGCTGCGCCTGGGCTGCGAAAGCGGAGAGGCGTAGAGGCCTTTCACACTGAAGGCGTGGGCCTGTTTCCCGTGGAGAAAGTGTACGTCGCCCAACCCCCACCCCCACCCCACCCCACCCCACCCCAACCCACCCCCAGCTGGAGGCGTGCGGGTTTGACACCATTTTGTCCTGCCCATGGAAATACAAAGAGGCGTACACGATTTGGGCTGTCTGGTGAGAGAATTTTGAAGCGGCGGCACCCTGAGTACCTTTCCCGAAGTTTGCTTCCTAGCTGGTTAAACTCGGCTTTCAGAGGCGAGATGAGAACAAACTTGCTCCGCGTGCGGCGAAGTGCCCTGATGCTCTGCCCTAAATGTTTGAGCTTCTGGCCAGCGTCACGCAAGTACTTTGACACGTAGGAGTCTCCCTTTTACTCCAAGCTGTCCCTGTTGGCTGAAGCAGTCGGCATGTCTGTATCGCAGCCTGGGAGGCCGGGCGTTGGGGGAGTCTGCCAAGTGACTGGCCTCCATTTATAGCTAACTGAGAAACTGCGTCGAAGCTTTCGGGAGCCTCTTACAGGGAATGGTTGCAGTTGGGAATTGGAGACTGTGCTGGCAAACGTCAGCAGCTCCTCTCCCTCGGAGGGCTCTTGGTGTGCCGACTCCTAACAGCCAGCACGGTCCCCAGCTCGTGAACGGTCCCATTGCGAGCCGGTCTCGTCCGTGAAAGAGCCACGTGAGGCTGAGCTCCAACAGTCGGGCTCCACACCTGGAGCCTTTCGGACAGGGCAGTCCTGAGCCGATGTGCCCACCAGGGGACGCGACCAAAGTTTACGTACCACAGGAAAGCGCAATCAAGGCCTCGTGTTCTCTCCATGAAAGGAACGTGAGCTTGAAGGGTGATGCGTCAGCGTGCACCGTGAACAGCTCGCTGGTACGCCTGTCTTTGCCCCCTCTCACGGTCTCACGCACCCGGGCTCAGTTCCATGCAGGAACGCTGAGTGGGAGCGCCAGCCTCGCTGCTGGACTCTAAAGCCTTCCACCCCCTAATGGCAGGTTGTGTGTGTCTCTCACGTGGGGGGAGGAATGAGGTCGCCCACAGAGGTTCTGCCATGAAAGATCTAAAGACGCACGCTGCTGAGGAGCTTGTTCCTCATGGAGCGTCCCCGAAGGCCAGAAGAATGCCGACGGTCTCTTTCAAAGCTGCCGGACGCTCTGCCGTTCTAGGCCTGAGATACGGACCCTGTGACGGCACCGTAACCCCGCGAGATTCAGGAGACATCGCCAGTGCGAGTGGCAATCCGGAAGGAAGAGCCTCTAAGGCGGAGTGTCCTTTCCTGTACAAAATGGCGCCCAAGTGGCTGAGGCAGGGAGCATTTTCCTTCACAGAACCGGCATCCTCGTATGCCTGTGGGTTGCTCTAAAGAAACGACACTGTGAGCAACCTCTTCGAAAAGGCCTTCGCAAGCGACTTGGAGACAACAGCAGCGCAGTGGAGGCACAGACCGTTATCCTAGAGAGCAGCACAGTGTCTCTAGCAGCGATCGCTTCCCGGAGGATACTTAAGCCACACCGAGATTCCAGCAGGGAGTTTTGCCTTATAGCAGTACAACTCACTCAAGAAAGAGGGATGAGGTGTAGGGCTAATCTACGTGCGCTCACGCTCTGTGTCCCCGAGAAGGTTTCACGGAGCAGAAGGCATCACCGACCGCTACCACGTGTGTGCACCAAAGAAGCCCTGTGCCGTGGGTGTTCTCAGGCCGACAGCGAAGACCTAGGTGTGTGCTGCACCCGCGCTCGGTGGTTCACACGTTGCGTGACCCCTGTGCCTTTGGAAGATGTTCAGAGCGGGTGGCACCTGCGTGCTGCGAGCGCAAGAGGTGTAGAGTGTAGAGGCCTTTCACACTGGAGGAAGGGCTTGCGCCTCGTGGAGAGAACGTGTACGTCGCCCGGGAGATGGAGGCGCGCTCTTGACACCATTTCCTCTGCCCGTTTAAAACACAAGTGTTTGTACTCGATCTGGGCTGCCTGGTGAAACGCTTGGCAGTCCGCATCACCCTGAGCACCTCTCCTGAAGTTTGATTCGTAGCTGGGTGAACTCGGGCTTCAGAGGCTTAGATGAGACCAAACGTGTTCAGCTTGTGGCGAAAGCCTTTGACCAGAGGCATATACGCTTGTGCTTGGGGCGAGGGCTAGGCAAGAACGTTTACACCCCGGGTTTTTATCTTTACCCTAAGCTGTGTCCCTTTTGGCTGCAGCAGGCGGAGAGAACCCGCGGAGAGAGAACAGCTGCGAGGTGGATGCACAGAACAGTCACCTCGACACCAGCCCCGGGGTCCCAAGCAACGATCCTTCCCCGGAGGGTACTTAACCCACCCCGGGATTCAAGCAGGGAGTTCGCCTTGTCCAACTCGCACAGGAGACTGGCATGAGATGTAGGGCTCATCTACTTGCGTTCACACTACGTGGCCCGGAGAAGTTCTCACGGAGCCGAATGCAGCACCCTTCCTCCACCACGTGTGTACACAAAGGAGCGCTGGGCAGTGGGTGTTCTCAAGGCCAAGAGAGAAGCCCTTGTTCTGTGCTGCACCTGCTGGGTGGTTCAAAGGTTTTCTGACCTTCCTGCTCTGGAAGCTTTTCAGAGCTGAGGCTGCGCCTGGGCTGCGAAAGCGGAGAGGCGTAGAGGCCTTTCACACTGAAGGCGTGGGCCTGTTTCCCGTGGAGAAAGTGTACGTCGCCCAACCCCCACCCCCACCCCACCCCACCCCACCCCAACCCACCCCCAGCTGGAGGCGTGCGGGTTTGACACCATTTTGTCCTGCCCATGGAAAATACAAAGAGGCGTACACGATTTGGGCTGTCTGGTGAGAGAATTTTGAAGCGGCGGCACCCTGAGTACCTTTCCCGAAGTTTGCTTCCTAGCTGGTTAAACTCGGCTTTCAGAGGCGAGATGAGAACAAACTTGCTCCGCGTGCGGCGAAGTGCCCTGATGCCCTGCCCTAAATGTTTGAGCTTCTGGCCAGCGTCACGCAAGTACTTTGACACGTAGGAGTCTCCCTTTTACTCCAAGCTGTCCCTGTTGGCTGAAGCAGTCGGCGTGTCTGTATCGCAGCCTGGGAGGCCGGGCGTTGGGGGAGTCTGCCAAGTGACTGGCCTCCATTTATAGCTAACTGAGAAACTGCGTCGAAGCTTTCGGGAGCCTCTTACAGGGAATGGTTGCAGTTGGGAATTGGAGACTGTGCTGGCAAACGTCAGCAGCTCCTCTCCCTCGGAGGGCTCTTGGTGTGCCGACTCCTAACAGCCAGCACGGTCCCCAGCTCGTGAACGGTCCCATTGCGAGCCGGTCTCGTCCGTGAAAGAGCCACGTGAGGCTGAGCTCCAACAGTCGGGCTCCACACCTGGAGCCTTTGGGACAGGGCAGTCCTGAGCCGATGTGCCCACCAGGGGACGCGACCAAAGTTTACGTACCACAGGAAAGCGCAATCAAGGCCTCGTGTTCTCCCCATGAAAGGAACGTGAGCTTGAAGGGTGATGCGTCAGCGTGCACCGTGAACAGCTCGCTGGTACGCCTGTCTTTGCCCCCTCTCACGGTCTCACGCACCCGGGCTCAGTTCCGTGCAGGAACGCTGAGTGGGAGCGCCAGCCTCGCTGCTGGACTCTAAAGCCTTCCACCCCCTAATGGCAGGTTGTGTGTGTCTCTCACGTGGGGGGAGGAATGAGGTCGCCCACAGAGGTTCTGCCATGAAAGATCTAAAGACGCACGCTGCTGAGGAGCTTGTTCCTCATGGAGCGTCCCCGAAGGCCAGAAGAATGCCGACGGTCTCTTTCAAAGCTGCCGGACGCTCTGCCGTTCTAGGCCTGAGATACGGACCCTGTGACGGCACCGTAACCCCGCGAGATTCAGGAGACATCGCCAGTGCGAGTGGCAATCCGGAAGGAAGAGCCTCCAAGGCGGAGTGTCCTTTCCTGTACAAAACGGCGCCCAAGTGGCTGAGGCAGGGAGCATTTTCCTTCACAGAACCGGCATCCTCGTATGCCTGTGGGTTGCTCTAAAGAAACGACACTGTGAGCAACCTCTTCGAAAAGGCCTTTGCAAGCGACTTGGAGACAACAGCAGCGCAGTGGAGGCACAGACCGTTATCCTAGAGAGCAGCACAGTGTCTCTAGCAGCGATCGCTTCCCGGAGGATACTTAAGCCACACCGAGATTCCAGCAGGGAGTTTTGCCTTATAGCAGTACAACTCACTCAAGAAAGAGGGATGAGGTGTAGGGCTAATCTACGTGCGCTCACGCTCTGTGTCCCCGAGAAGGTTTCACGGAGCAGAAGGCATCACCGACCGCTACCACGTGTGTGCACCAAAGAAGCCCTGTGCCGTGGGTGTTCTCAGGCCGACAGCGAAGACCTAGGTGTGTGCTGCACCCGCGCTCGGTGGTTCACACGTTGCGTGACCCCTGTGCCTTTGGAAGATGTTCAGAGCGGGTGGCACCTGCGTGCTGCGAGCGCAAGAGGTGTAGAGTGTAGAGGCCTTTCACACTGGAGGAAGGGCTTGCGCCTCGTGGAGAGAACGTGTACGTCGCCCGGGAGATGGAGGCGCGCTCTTGACACCATTTCCTCTGCCCGTTTAAAACACAAGTGTTTGTACTCGATCTGGGCTGCCTGGTGAAACGCTTGGCAGTCCGCATCACCCTGAGCACCTCTCCTGAAGTTTGATTCGTAGCTGGGTGAACTCGGGCTTCAGAGGCTTAGATGAGACCAAACGTGTTCAGCTTGTGGCGAAAGCCTTTGACCAGAGGCATATACGCTTGTGCTTGGGGCGAGGGCTAGGCAAGAACGTTTACACCCCGGGTTTTTATCTTTACCCTAAGCTGTGTCCCTTTTGGCTGCAGCAGGCGGAGAGAACCCGCGGAGAGAGAACAGCTGCGAGGTGGATGCACAGAACAGTCACCTCGACACCAGCCCCGGGGTCCCAAGCAACGATCCTTCCCCGGAGGGTACTTAACCCACCCCGGGATTCAAGCAGGGAGTTCGCCTTGTCCAACTCGCACAGGAGACTGGCATGAGATGTAGGGCTCATCTACTTGCGTTCACACTACGTGGCCCGGAGAAGTTCTCACGGAGCCGAATGCAGCACCCTTCCTCCACCACGTGTGTACACAAAGGAGCGCTGGGCAGTGGGTGTTCTCAAGGCCAAGAGAGAAGCCCTTGTTCTGTGCTGCACCTGCTGGGTGGTTCAAAGGTTTTCTGACCTTCCTGCTCTGGAAGCTTTTCAGAGCTGAGGCTGCGCCTGGGCTGCGAAAGCGGAGAGGCGTAGAGGCCTTTCACACTGAAGGCGTGGGCCTGTTTCCCGTGGAGAAAGTGTACGTCGCCCAACCCCCACCCCCACCCCACCCCACCCCACCCCAACCCACCCCCAGCTGGAGGCGTGCGGGTTTGACACCATTTTGTCCTGCCCATGGAAAATACAAAGAGGCGTACACGATTTGGGCTGTCTGGTGAGAGAATTTTGAAGCGGCGGCACCCTGAGTACCTTTCCCGAAGTTTGCTTCCTAGCTGGTTAAACTCGGCTTTCAGAGGCGAGATGAGAACAAACTTGCTCCGCGTGCGGCGAAGTGCCCTGATGCCCTGCCCTAAATGTTTGAGCTTCTGGCCAGCGTCACGCAAGTACTTTGACACGTAGGAGTCTCCCTTTTACTCCAAGCTGTCCCTGTTGGCTGAAGCAGTCGGCGTGTCTGTATCGCAGCCTGGGAGGCCGGGCGTTGGGGGAGTCTGCCAAGTGACTGGCCTCCATTTATAGCTAACTGAGAAACTGCGTCGAAGCTTTCGGGAGCCTCTTACAGGGAATGGTTGCAGTTGGGAATTGGAGACTGTGCTGGCAAACGTCAGCAGCTCCTCTCCCTCGGAGGGCTCTTGGTGTGCCGACTCCTAACAGCCAGCACGGTCCCCAGCTCGTGAACGGTCCCATTGCGAGCCGGTCTCGTCCGTGAAAGAGCCACGTGAGGCTGAGCTCCAACAGTCGGGCTCCACACCTGGAGCCTTTGGGACAGGGCAGTCCTGAGCCGATGTGCCCACCAGGGGACGCGACCAAAGTTTACGTACCACAGGAAAGCGCAATCAAGGCCTCGTGTTCTCTCCATGAAAGGAACGTGAGCTTGAAGGGTGATGCGTCAGCGTGCACCGTGAACAGCTCGCTGGTACGCCTGTCTTTGCCCCCTCTCACGGTCTCACGCACCCGGGCTCAGTTCCGTGCAGGAACGCTGAGTGGGAGCGCCAGCCTCGCTGCTGGACTCTAAAGCCTTCCACCCCCTAATGGCAGGTTGTGTGTGTCTCTCACGTGGGGGGAGGAATGAGGTCGCCCACAGAGGTTCTGCCATGAAAGATCTAAAGACGCACGCTGCTGAGGAGCTTGTTCCTCATGGAGCGTCCCCGAAGGCCAGAAGAATGCCGACGGTCTCTTTCAAAGCTGCCGGACGCTCTGCCGTTCTAGGCCTGAGATACGGACCCTGTGACGGCACCGTAACCCCACGAGATTCAGGAGACATCGCCAGTGCGAGTGGCAATCCGGAAGGAAGAGCCTCCAAGGCGGAGTGTCCTTTCCTGTACAAAACGGCGCCCAAGTGGCTGAGGCAGGGAGCATTTTCCTTCACAGAACCGGCATCCTCGTATGCCTGTGGGTTGCTCTAAAGAAACGACACTGTGAGCAACCTCTTCGAAAAGGCCTTCGCAAGCGACTTGGAGACAACAGCAGCGCAGTGGAGGCACAGACCGTTATCCTAGAGAGCAGCACAGTGTCTCTAGCAGCGATCGCTTCCCGGAGGATACTTAAGCCACACCGAGATTCCAGCAGGGAGTTTTGCCTTATAGCAGTACAACTCACTCAAGAAAGAGGGATGAGGTGTAGGGCTAATCTACGTGCGCTCACGCTCTGTGTCCCCGAGAAGGTTTCACGGAGCAGAAGGCATCACCGACCGCTACCACGTGTGTGCACCAAAGAAGCCCTGTGCCGTGGGTGTTCTCAGGCCGACAGCGAAGACCTAGGTGTGTGCTGCACCCGCGCTCGGTGGTTCACACGTTGCGTGACCCCTGTGCCTTTGGAAGATGTTCAGAGCGGGTGGCACCTGCGTGCTGCGAGCGCAAGAGGTGTAGAGTGTAGAGGCCTTTCACACTGGAGGAAGGGCTTGCGTCTCGTGGAGAGAACGTGTACGTCGCCCGGGAGATGGAGGCGCGCTCTTGACACCATTTCCTCTGCCCGTTTAAAACACAAGTGTTTGTACTCGATCTGGGCTGCCTGGTGAAACGCTTGGCAGTCCGCATCACCCTGAGCACCTCTCCTGAAGTTTGATTCGTAGCTGGGTGAACTCGGGCTTCAGAGGCTTAGATGAGACCAAACGTGTTCAGCTTGTGGCGAAAGCCTTTGACCAGAGGCATATACGCTTGTGCTTGGGGCGAGGGCTAGGCAAGAACGTTTACACCCCGGGTTTTTATCTTTACCCTAAGCTGTGTCCCTTTTGGCTGCAGCAGGCGGAGAGAACCCGTGGAGAGAGAACAGCTGCGAGGTGGATGCACAGAACAGTCACCTCGACACCAGCCCCGGGGTCCCAAGCAACGATCCTTCCCCGGAGGGTACTTAACCCACCCCGGGATTCAAGCAGGGAGTTCGCCTTGTCCAACTCGCACAGGAGACTGGCATGAGATGTAGGGCTCATCTACTTGCGTTCACACTACGTGGCCCGGAGAAGTTCTCACGGAGCCGAATGCAGCACCCTTCCTCCACCACGTGTGTACACAAAGGAGCGCTGGGCAGTGGGTGTTCTCAAGGCCAAGAGAGAAGCCCTTGTTCTGTGCTGCACCTGCTGGGTGGTTCAAAGGTTTTCTGACCTTCCTGCTCTGGAAGCTTTTCAGAGCTGAGGCTGCGCCTGGGCTGCGAAAGCGGAGAGGCGTAGAGGCCTTTCACACTGAAGGCGTGGGCCTGTTTCCCGTGGAGAAAGTGTACGTCGCCCAACCCCCACCCCCACCCCACCCCACCCCACCCCAACCCACCCCCAGCTGGAGGCGTGCGGGTTTGACACCATTTTGTCCTGCCCATGGAAAATACAAAGAGGCGTACACGATTTGGGCTGTCTGGTGAGAGAATTTTGAAGCGGCGGCACCCTGAGTACCTTTCCCGAAGTTTGCTTCCTAGCTGGTTAAACTCGGCTTTCAGAGGCGAGATGAGAACAAACTTGCTCCGCGTGCGGCGAAGTGCCCTGATGCCCTGCCCTAAATGTTTGAGCTTCTGGCCAGCGTCACGCAAGTACTTTGACACGTAGGAGTCTCCCTTTTACTCCAAGCTGTCCCTGTTGGCTGAAGCAGTCGGCGTGTCTGTATCGCAGCCTGGGAGGCCGGGCGTTGGGGGAGTCTGCCAAGTGACTGGCCTCCATTTATAGCTAACTGAGAAACTGCGTCGAAGCTTTCGGGAGCCTCTTACAGGGAATGGTCGCAGTTGGGAATTGGAGACTGTGCTGGCAAACGTCAGCAGCTCCTCTCCCTCGGAGGGCTCTTGGTGTGCCGACTCCTAACAGCCAGCACGGTCCCCAGCTCGTGAACGGTCCCATTGCGAGCCGGTCTCGTCCGTGAAAGAGCCACGTGAGGCTGAGCTCCAACAGTCGGGCTCCACACCTGGAGCCTTTGGGACAGGGCAGTCCTGAGCCGATGTGCCCACCAGGGGACGCGACCAAAGTTTACGTACCACAGGAAAGCGCAATCAAGGCCTCGTGTTCTCTCCATGAAAGGAACGTGAGCTTGAAGGGTGATGCGTCAGCGTGCACCGTGAACAGCTCGCTGGTACGCCTGTCTTTGCCCCCTCTCACGGTCTCACGCACCCGGGCTCAATTCCGTGCAGGAACGCTGAGTGGGAGCGCCAGCCTCGCTGCTGGACTCTAAAGCCTTCCACCCCCTAATGGCAGGTTGTGTGTGTCTCTCACGTGGGGGGAGGAATGAGGTCGCCCACAGAGGTTCTGCCATGAAAGATCTAAAGACGCACGCTGCTGAGGAGCTTGTTCCTCATGGAGCGTCCCCGAAGGCCAGAAGAATGCCGACGGTCTCTTTCAAAGCTGCCGGACGCTCTGCCATTCTAGGCCTGAGATACGGACCCTGTGACGGCACCGTAACCCCGCGAGATTCAGGAGACATCGCCAGTGCGAGTGGCAATCCGGAAGGAAGAGCCTCCAAGGCGGAGTGTCCTTTCCTGTACAAAACGGCGCCCAAGTGGCTGAGGCAGGGAGCATTTTCCTTCACAGAACTGGCATCCTCGTATGCCTGTGGGTTGCTCTAAAGAAACGACACTGTGAGCAACCTCTTCGAAAAGGCCTTCGCAAGCGACTTGGAGACAACAGCAGCGCAGTGGAGGCACAGACCGTTATCCTAGAGAGCAGCACAGTGTCTCTAGCAGCGATCGCTTCCCGGAGGATACTTAAGCCACACCGAGATTCCAGCAGGGAGTTTTGCCTTATAGCAGTACAACTCACTCAAGAAAGAGGGATGAGGTGTAGGGCTAATCTACGTGCGCTCACGCTCTGTGTCCCCGAGAAGGTTTCACGGAGCAGAAGGCATCACCGACCGCTACCACGTGTGTGCACCAAAGAAGCCCTGTGCCGTGGGTGTTCTCAGGCCGACAGCGAAGACCTAGGTGTGTGCTGCACCCGCGCTCGGTGGTTCACACGTTGCGTGACCCCTGTGCCTTTGGAAGATGTTCAGAGCGGGTGGCACCTGCGTGCTGCGAGCGCAAGAGGTGTAGAGTGTAGAGGCCTTTCACACTGGAGGAAGGGCTTGCGTCTCGTGGAGAGAACGTGTACGTCGCCCGGGAGATGGAGGCGCGCTCTTGACACCATTTCCTCTGCCCGTTTAAAACACAAGTGTTTGTACTCGATCTGGGCTGCCTGGTGAAACGCTTGGCAGTCCGCATCACCCTGAGCACCTCTCCTGAAGTTTGATTCGTAGCTGGGTGAACTCGGGCTTCAGAGGCTTAGATGAGACCAAACGTGTTCAGCTTGTGGCGAAAGCCTTTGACCAGAGGCATATACGCTTGTGCTTGGGGCGAGGGCTAGGCAAGAACGTTTACACCCCGGGTTTTTATCTTTACCCTAAGCTGTGTCCCTTTTGGCTGCAGCAGGCGGAGAGAACCCGCGGAGAGAGAACAGCTGCGAGGTGGATGCACAGAACAGTCACCTCGACACCAGCCCCGGGGTCCCAAGCAACGATCCTTCCCCGGAGGGTACTTAACCCACCCCGGGATTCAAGCAGGGAGTTCGCCTTGTCCAACTCGCACAGGAGACTGGCATGAGATGTAGGGCTCATCTACTTGCGTTCACACTACGTGGCCCGGAGAAGTTCTCACGGAGCCGAATGCAGCACCCTTCCTCCACCACGTGTGTACACAAAGGAGCGCTGGGCAGTGGGTGTTCTCAAGGCCAAGAGAGAAGCCCTTGTTCTGTGCTGCACCTGCTGGGTGGTTCAAAGGTTTTCTGACCTTCCTGCTCTGGAAGCTTTTCAGAGCTGAGGCTGCGCCTGGGCTGCGAAAGCGGAGAGGCGTAGAGGCCTTTCACACTGAAGGCGTGGGCCTGTTTCCCGTGGAGAAAGTGTACGTCGCCCAACCCCCACCCCCACCCCACCCCACCCCACCCCAACCCACCCCCAGCTGGAGGCGTGCGTGTTTGACACCATTTTGTCCTGCCCATGGAAAATACAAAGAGGCGTACACGATTTGGGCTGTCTGGTGAGAGAATTTTGAAGCGGCGGCACCCTGAGTACCTTTCCCGAAGTTTGCTTCCTAGCTGGTTAAACTCGGCTTTCAGAGGCGAGATGAGAACAAACTTGCTCCGCGTGCGGCGAAGTGCCCTGATGCCCTGCCCTAAATGTTTGAGCTTCTGGCCAGCGTCACGCAAGTACTTTGACACGTAGGAGTCTCCCTTTTACTCCAAGCTGTCCCTGTTGGCTGAAGCAGTCGGCGTGTCTGTATCGCAGCCTGGGAGGCCGGGCGTTGGGGGAGTCTGCCAAGTGACTGGCCTCCATTTATAGCTAACTGAGAAACTGCGTCGAAGCTTTCGGGAGCCTCTTACAGGGAATGGTTGCAGTTGGGAATTGGAGACTGTGCTGGCAAACGTCAGCAGCTCCTCTCCCTCGGAGGGCTCTTGGTGTGCCGACTCCTAACAGCCAGCACGGTCCCCAGCTCGTGAACGGTCCCATTGCGAGCCGGTCTCGTCCGTGAAAGAGCCACGTGAGGCTGAGCTCCAACAGTCGGGCTCCACACCTGGAGCCTTTGGGACAGGGCAGTCCTGAGCCGATGTGCCCACCAGGGGACGCGACCAAAGTTGACGTACCACAGGAAAGCGCAATCAAGGCCTCGTGTTCTCTCCATGAAAGGAACGTGAGCTTGAAGGGTGATGCGTCAGCGTGCACCGTGAACAGCTCGCTGGTACGCCTGTCTTTGCCCCCTCTCACGGTCTCACGCACCCGGGCTCAGTTCCGTGCAGGAACGCTGAGTGGGAGCGCCAGCCTCGCTGCTGGACTCTAAAGCCTTCCACCCCCTAATGGCAGGTTGTGTGTG
Organism: Orcinus orca; assembly: GCF_937001465.1. Lineage (NCBI taxonomy): Eukaryota > Metazoa > Chordata > Mammalia > Artiodactyla > Delphinidae > Orcinus > Orcinus orca. Next base: position 235,679 of record NW_026043741.1, on the reverse strand, counting down.
TCTCTCACGTTGGGGGAGGAATGAGGTCGCCCACAGAGGTTCTGCCATGAAAGATCTAAAGACGCACGCTGCTGAGGAGCTTGTTCCTCATGGAGCGTCCCCGAAGGCCAGAAGAATGCCGACGGTCTCTTTCAAAGCTGCCGGACGCTCTGCCGTTCTAGGCCTGAGATACGGACCCTGTGACGGCACCGTAACCCCGCGAGATTCAGGAGACATCGCCAGTGCGAGTGGCAATCCGGAAGGAAGAGCCTCCAAGGCGGAGTGTCCTTTCCTGTACAAAACGGCGCCCAAGTGGCTGAGGCAAGGAGCATTTTCCTTCACAGAACCGGCATCCTCGTATGCCTGTGGGTTGCTCTAAAGAAACGACACTGTGAGCAACCTCTTCGAAAAGGCCTTCGCAAGCGACTTGGAGACAACAGCAGCGCAGTGGAGGCACAGACCGTTATCCTAGAGAGCAGCACAGTGTCTCTAGCAGCGATCGCTTCCCGGAGGATACTTAAGCCACACCGAGATTCCAGCAGGGAGTTTTGCCTTATAGCAGTACAACTCACTCAAGAAAGAGGGATGAGGTGTAGGGCTAATCTACGTGCGCTCACGCTCTGTGTCCCCGAGAAGGTTTCACGGAGCAGAAGGCATCACCGACCGCTACCACGTGTGTGCACCAAAGAAGCCCTGTGCCGTGGGTGTTCTCAGGCCGACAGCGAAGACCTAGGTGTGTGCTGCACCCGCGCTCGGTGGTTCACACGTTGCGTGACCCCTGTGCCTTTGGAAGATGTTCAGAGCGGGTGGCACCTGCGTGCTGCGAGCGCAAGAGGTGTAGAGTGTAGAGGCCTTTCACACTGGAGGAAGGGCTTGCGTCTCGTGGAGAGAACGTGTACGTCGCCCGGGAGATGGAGGCGCGCTCTTGACACCATTTCCTCTGCCCGTTTAAAACACAAGTGTTTGTACTCGATCTGGGCTGCCTGGTGAAACGCTTGGCAGTCCGCATCACCCTGAGCACCTCTCCTGAAGTTTGATTCGTAGCTGGGTGAACTCGGGCTTCAGAGGCTTAGATGAGACCAAACGTGTTCAGCTTGTGGCGAAAGCCTTTGACCAGAGGCATATACGCTTGTGCTTGGGGCGAGGGCTAGGCAAGAACGTTTACACCCCGGGTTTTTATCTTTACCCTAAGCTGTGTCCCTTTTGGCTGCAGCAGGCGGAGAGAACCCGCGGAGAGAGAACAGCTGCGAGGTGGATGCACAGAACAGTCACCTCGACACCAGCCCCGGGGTCCCAAGCAACGATCCTTCCCCGGAGGGTACTTAACCCACCCCGGGATTCAAGCAGGGAGTTCGCCTTGTCCAACTCGCACAGGAGACTGGCATGAGATGTAGGGCTCATCTACTTGCGTTCACACTACGTGGCCCGGAGAAGTTCTCACGGAGCCGAATGCAGCACCCTTCCTCCACCACGTGTGTACACAAAGGAGCGCTGGGCAGTGGGTGTTCTCAAGGCCAAGAGAGAAGCCCTTGTTCTGTGCTGCACCTGCTGGGTGGTTCAAAGGTTTTCTGACCTTCCTGCTCTGGAAGCTTTTCAGAGCTGAGGCTGCGCCTGGGCTGCGAAAGCGGAGAGGCGTAGAGGCCTTTCACACTGAAGGCGTGGGCCTGTTTCCCATGGAGAAAGTGTACGTCGCCCAACCCCCACCCCCACCCCACCCCACCCCACCCCAACCCACCCCCAGCTGGAGGCGTGCGGGTTTGACACCATTTTGTCCTGCCCATGGAAAATACAAAGAGGCGTACACGATTTGGGCTGTCTGGTGAGAGAATTTTGAAGCGGCGGCACCCTGAGTACCTTTCCCGAAGTTTGCTTCCTAGCTGGTTAAACTCGGCTTTCAGAGGCGAGATGAGAACAAACTTGCTCCGCGTGCGGCGAAGTGCCCTGATGCCCTGCCCTAAATGTTTGAGCTTCTGGCCAGCGTCACGCAAGTACTTTGACACGTAGGAGTCTCCCTTTTACTCCAAGCTGTCCCTGTTGGCTGAAGCAGTCGGCGTGTCTGTATCGCAGCCTGGGAGGCCGGGCGTTGGGGGAGTCTGCCAAGTGACTGGCCTCCATTTATAGCTAACTGAGAAACTGCGTCGAAGCTTTCGGGAGCCTCTTACAGGGAATGGTCGCAGTTGGGAATTGGAGACTGTGCTGGCAAACGTCAGCAGCTCCTCTCCCTCGGAGGGCTCTTGGTGTGCCGACTCCTAACAGCCAGCACGGTCCCCAGCTCGTGAACGGTCCCATTGCGAGCCAGTCTCGTCCGTGAAAGAGCCACGTGAGGCTGAGCTCCAACAGTCGGGCTCCACACCTGGAGCCTTTGGGACAGGGCAGTCCTGAGCCGATGTGCCCACCAGGGGACGCGACCAAAGTTTACGTACCACAGGAAAGCGCAATCAAGGCCTCGTGTTCTCTCCATGAAAGGAACGTGAGCTTGAAGGGTGATGCGTCAGCGTGCACCGTGAACAGCTCGCTGGTACGCCTGTCTTTGCCCCCTCTCATGGTCTCACGCACCCGGGCTCAGTTCCGTGCAGGAACGCTGAGTGGGAGCGCCAGCCTCGCTGCTGGACTCTAAAGCCTTCCACCCCCTAATGGCAGGTTGTGTGTGTCTCTCACGTGGGGGGAGGAATGAGGTCGCCCACAGAGGTTCTGCCATGAAAGATCTAAAGACGCACGCTGCTGAGGAGCTTGTTCCTCATGGAGCGTCCCCGAAGGCCAGAAGAATGCCGACGGTCTCTTTCAAAGCTGCCGGACGCTCTGCCGTTCTAGGCCTGAGATACGGACCCTGTGACGGCACCGTAACCCCGCGAGATTCAGGAGACATCGCCAGTGCGAGTGGCAATCCGGAAGGAAGAGCCTCCAAGGCGGAGTGTCCTTTCCTGTACAAAACGGCGCCCAAGTGGCTGAGGCAGGGAGCATTTTCCTTCACAGAACCGGCATCCTCGTATGCCTGTGGGTTGCTCTAAAGAAACGACACTGTGAGCAACCTCTTCGAAAAGGCCTTCGCAAGCGACTTGGAGACAACAGCAGCGCAGTGGAGGCACAGACCGTTATCCTAGAGAGCAGCACAGTGTCTCTAGCAGCGATCGCTTCCCGGAGGATACTTAAGCCACACCGAGATTCCAGCAGGGAGTTTTGCCTTATAGCAGTACAACTCACTCAAGAAAGAGGGATGAGGTGTAGGGCTAATCTACGTGCGCTCACGCTCTGTGTCCCCGAGAAGGTTTCACGGAGCAGAAGGCATCACCGACCGCTACCACGTGTGTGCACCAAAGAAGCCCTGTGCCGTGGGTGTTCTCAGGCCGACAGCGAAGACCTAGGTGTGTGCTGCACCCGCGCTCGGTGGTTCACACGTTGCGTGACCCCTGTGCCTTTGGAAGATGTTCAGAGCGGGTGGCACCTGCGTGCTGCGAGCGCAAGAGGTGTAGAGTGTAGAGGCCTTTCACACTGGAGGAAGGGCTTGCGTCTCGTGGAGAGAACGTGTACGTCGCCCGGGAGATGGAGGCGCGCTCTTGACACCATTTCCTCTGCCCGTTTAAAACACAAGTGTTTGTACTCGATCTGGGCTGCCTGGTGAAACGCTTGGCAGTCCGCATCACCCTGAGCACCTCTCCTGAAGTTTGATTCGTAGCTGGGTGAACTTGGGCTTCAGAGGCTTAGATGAGACCAAACGTGTTCAGCTTGTGGCGAAAGCCTTTGACCAGAGGCATATACGCTTGTGCTTGGGGCGAGGGCTAGGCAAGAACGTTTACACCCCGGGTTTTTATCTTTACCCTAAGCTGTGTCCCTTTTGGCTGCAGCAGGCGGAGAGAACCCGCGGAGAGAGAACAGCTGCGAGGTGGATGCACAGAACAGTCACCTCGACACCAGCCCCGGGGTCCCAAGCAACGATCCTTCCCCGGAGGGTACTTAACCCACCCCGGGATTCAAGCAGGGAGTTCGCCTTGTCCAACTCGCACAGGAGACTGGCATGAGATGTAGGGCTCATCTACTTGCGTTCACACTACGTGGCCCGGAGAAGTTCTCACGGAGCCGAATGCAGCACCCTTCCTCCACCACGTGTGTACACAAAGGAGCGCTGGGCAGTGGGTGTTCTCAAGGCCAAGAGAGAAGCCCTTGTTCTGTGCTGCACCTGCTGGGTGGTTCAAAGGTTTTCTGACCTTCCTGCTCTGGAAGCTTTTCAGAGCTGAGGCTGCGCCTGGGCTGCGAAAGCGGAGAGGCGTAGAGGCCTTTCACACTGAAGGCGTGGGCCTGTTTCCCGTGGAGAAAGTGTACGTCGCCCAACCCCCACCCCCACCCCACCCCACCCCACCCCAACCCACCCCCAGCTGGAGGCGTGCGGGTTTGACACCATTTTGTCCTGCCCATGGAAAATACAAAGAGGCGTACACGATTTGGGCTGTCTGGTGAGAGAATTTTGAAGCGGCGGCACCCTGAGTACCTTTCCCGAAGTTTGCTTCCTAGCTGGTTAAACTCGGCTTTCAGAGGCGAGATGAGAACAAACTTGCTCCGCGTGCGGCGAAGTGCCCTGATGCCCTGCCCTAAATGTTTGAGCTTCTGGCCAGCGTCACGCAAGTACTTTGACACGTAGGAGTCTCCCTTTTACTCCAAGCTGTCCCTGTTGGCTGAAGCAGTCGGCGTGTCTGTATCGCAGCCTGGGAGGCCGGGCGTTGGGGGAGTCTGCCAAGTGACTGGCCTCCATTTATAGCTAACTGAGAAACTGCGTCGAAGCTTTCGGGAGCCTCTTACAGGGAATGGTTGCAGTTGGGAATTGGAGACTGTGCTGGCAAACGTCAGCAGCTCCTCTCCCTCGGAGGGCTCTTGGTGTGCCGACTCCTAACAGCCAGCACGGTCCCCAGCTCGTGAACGGTCCCATTGCGAGCCGGTCTCGTCCGTGAAAGAGCCACGTGAGGCTGAGCTCCAACAGTCGGGCTCCACACCTGGAGCCTTTGGGACAGGGCAGTCCTGAGCCGATGTGCCCACCAGGGGACGCGACCAAAGTTTACGTACCACAGGAAAGCGCAATCAAGGCCTCGTGTTCTCTCCATGAAAGGAACGTGAGCTTGAAGGGTGATGCGTCAGCGTGCACCGTGAACAGCTCGCTGGTACGCCTGTCTTTGCCCCCTCTCACGGTCTCACGCACCCGGGCTCAGTTCCGTGCAGGAACGCTGAGTGGGAGCGCCAGCCTCGCTGCTGGACTCTAAAGCCTTCCACCCCCTAATGGCAGGTTGTGTGTGTCTCTCACGTGGGGGGAGGAATGAGGTCGCCCACAGAGGTTCTGCCATGAAAGATCTAAAGACGCACGCTGCTGAGGAGCTTGTTCCTCATGGAGCGTCCCCGAAGGCCAGAAGAATGCCGACGGTCTCTTTCAAAGCTGCCGGACGCTCTGCCGTTCTAGGCCTGAGATACGGACCCTGTGACGGCACCGTAACCCCGCGAGATTCAGGAGACATCGCCAGTGCGAGTGGCAATCCGGAAGGAAGAGCCTCCAAGGCGGAGTGTCCTTTCCTGTACAAAACGGCGCCCAAGTGGCTGAGGCAGGGAGCATTTTCCTTCACAGAACCGGCATCCTCGTATGCCTGTGGGTTGCTCTAAAGAAACGACACTGTGAGCAACCTCTTCGAAAAGGCCTTCGCAAGCGACTTGGAGACAACAGCAGCGCAGTGGAGGCACAGACCGTTATCCTAGAGAGCAGCACAGTGTCTCTAGCAGCGATCGCTTCCCGGAGGATACTTAAGCCACACCGAGATTCCAGCAGGGAGTTTTGCCTTATAGCAGTACAACTCACTCAAGAAAGAGGGATGAGGTGTAGGGCTAATCTACGTGCGCTCACGCTCTGTGTCCCCGAGAAGGTTTCACGGAGCAGAAGGCATCACCGACCGCTACCACGTGTGTGCACCAAAGAAGCCCTGTGCCGTGGGTGTTCTCAGGCCGACAGCGAAGACCTAGGTGTGTGCTGCACCCGCGCTCAGTGGTTCACACGTTGCGTGACCCCTGTGCCTTTGGAAGATGTTCAGAGCGGGTGGCACCTGCGTGCTGCGAGCGCAAGAGGTGTAGAGTGTAGAGGCCTTTCACACTGGAGGAAGGGCTTGCGTCTCGTGGAGAGAACGTGTACGTCGCCCGGGAGATGGAGGCGCGCTCTTGACACCATTTCCTCTGCCCGTTTAAAACACAAGTGTTTGTACTCGATCTGGGCTGCCTGGTGAAACGCTTGGCAGTCCGCATCACCCTGAGCACCTCTCCTGAAGTTTGATTCGTAGCTGGGTGAACTCGGGCTTCAGAGGCTTAGATGAGACCAAACGTGTTCAGCTTGTGGCGAAAGCCTTTGACCAGAGGCATATACGCTTGTGCTTGGGGCGAGGGCTAGGCAAGAACGTTTACACCCCGGGTTTTTATCTTTACCCTAAGCTGTGTCCCTTTTGGCTGCAGCAGGCGGAGAGAACCCGCGGAGAGAGAACAGCTGCGAGGTGGATGCACAGAACAGTCACCTCGACACCAGCCCCGGGGTCCCAAGCAACGATCCTTCCCCGGAGGGTACTTAACCCACCCCGGGATTCAAGCAGGGAGTTCGCCTTGTCCAACTCGCACAGGAGACTGGCATGAGATGTAGGGCTCATCTACTTGCGTTCACACTACGTGGCCCGGAGAAGTTCTCACGGAGCCGAATGCAGCACCCTTCCTCCACCACGTGTGTACACAAAGGAGCGCTGGGCAGTGGGTGTTCTCAAGGCCAAGAGAGAAGCCCTTGTTCTGTGCTGCACCTGCTGGGTGGTTCAAAGGTTTTCTGACCTTCCTGCTCTGGAAGCTTTTCAGAGCTGAGGCTGCGCCTGGGCTGCAAAAGCGGAGAGGCGTAGAGGCCTTTCACACTGAAGGCGTGGGCCTGTTTCCCGTGGAGAAAGTGTACGTCGCCCAACCCCCACCCCCACCCCACCCCACCCCACCCCACCCCACCCCCAGCTGGAGGCGTGCGGGTTTGACACCATTTTGTCCTGCCCATGGAAAATACAAAGAGGCGTACACGATTTGGGCTGTCTGGTGAGAGAATTTTGAAGCGGCGGCACCCTGAGTACCTTTCCCGAAGTTTGCTTCCTAGCTGGTTAAACTCGGCTTTCAGAGGCGAGATGAGAACAAACTTGCTCCGCGTGCGGCGAAGTGCCCTGATGCCCTGCCCTAAATGTTTGAGCTTCTGGCCAGCGTCACGCAAGTACTTTGACACGTAGGAGTCTCCCTTTTACTCCAAGCTGTCCCTGTTGGCTGAAGCAGTCGGCGTGTCTGTATCGCAGCCTGGGAGGCCGGGCGTTGGGGGAGTCTGCCAAGTGACTGGCCTCCATTTATAGCTAACTGAGAAACTGCGTCGAAGCTTTCGGGAGCCTCTTACAGGGAATGGTTGCAGTTGGGAATTGGAGACTGTGCTGGCAAACGTCAGCAGCTCCTCTCCCTCGGAGGGCTCTTGGTGTGCCGACTCCTAACAGCCAGCACGGTCCCCAGCTCGTGAACGGTCCCATTGCGAGCCGGTCTCGTCCGTGAAAGAGCCACGTGAGGCTGAGCTCCAACAGTCGGGCTCCACACCTGGAGCCTTTCGGACAGGGCAGTCCTGAGCCGATGTGCCCACCAGGGGACGCGACCAAAGTTTACGTACCACAGGAAAGCGCAATCAAGGCCTTGTGTTCTCTCCATGAAAGGAACGTGAGCTTGAAGGGTGATGCGTCAGCGTGCACCGTGAACAGCTCGCTGGTACGCCTGTCTTTGCCCCCTCTCACGGTCTCACGCACCCGGGCTCAGTTCCGTGCAGGAACGCTGAGTGGGAGCGCCAGCCTCGCTGCTGGACTCTAAAGCCTTCCACCCCCTAATGGCAGGTTGTGTGTGTCTCTCACGTGGGGGGAGGAATGAGGTCGCCCACAGAGGTTCTGCCATGAAAGATCTAAAGACGCACGCTGCTGAGGAGCTTGTTCCTCATGGAGCGTCCCCGAAGGCCAGAAGAATGCCGACGGTCTCTTTCAAAGCTGCCGGACGCTCTGCCGTTCTAGGCCTGAGATACGGACCCTGTGACGGCACCGTAACCCCGCGAGATTCAGGAGACATCGCCAGTGCGAGTGGCAATCCGGAAGGAAGAGCCTCCAAGGCGGAGTGTCCTTTCCTGTACAAAACGGCGCCCAAGTGGCTGAGGCAGGGAGCATTTTCCTTCACAGAACCGGCATCCTCGTATGCCTGTGGGTTGCTCTAAAGAAACGACACTGTGAGCAACCTCTTCGAAAAGGCCTTCGCAAGCGACTTGGAGACAACAGCAGCGCAGTGGAGGCACAGACCGTTATCCTAGAGAGCAGCACAGTGTCTCTAGCAGCGATCGCTTCCCGGAGGATACTTAAGCCACACCGAGATTCCAGCAGGGAGTTTTGCCTTATAGCAGTACAACTCACTCAAGAAAGAGGGATGAGGTGTAGGGCTAATCTACGTGCGCTCACGCTCTGTGTCCCCGAGAAGGTTTCACGGAGCAGAAGGCATCACCGACCGCTACCACGTGTGTGCACCAAAGAAGCCCTGTGCCGTGGGTGTTCTCAGGCCGACAGCGAAGACCTAGGTGTGTGCTGCACCCGCGCTCGGTGGTTCACACGTTGCGTGACCCCTGTGCCTTTGGAAGATGTTCAGAGCGGGTGGCACCTGCGTGCTGCGAGCGCAAGAGGTGTAGAGTGTAGAGGCCTTTCACACTGGAGGAAGGGCTTGCGTCTCGTGGAGAGAACGTGTACGTCGCCCGGGAGATGGAGGCGCGCTCTTGACACCATTTCCTCTGCCCGTTTAAAACACAAGTGTTTGTACTCGATCTGGGCTGCCTGGTGAAACGCTTGGCAGTCCGCATCACCCTGAGCACCTCTCCTGAAGTTTGATTCGTAGCTGGGTGAACTCGGGCTTCAGAGGCTTAGATGAGACCAAACGTGTTCAGCTTGTGGCGAAAGCCTTTGACCAGAGGCATATACGCTTGTGCTTGGGGCGAGGGCTAGGCAAGAACGTTTACACCCCGGGTTTTTATCTTTACCCTAAGCTGTGTCCCTTTTGGCTGCAGCAGGCGGAGAGAACCCGCGGAGAGAGAACAGCTGCGAGGTGGATGCACAGAACAGTCACCTCGACACCAGCCCCGGGGTCCCAAGCAACGATCCTTCCCCGGAGGGTACTTAACCCACCCCGGGATTCAAGCAGGGAGTTCGCCTTGTCCAACTCGCACAGGAGACTGGCATGAGATGTAGGGCTCATCTACTTGCGTTCACACTACGTGGCCCGGAGAAGTTCTCACGGAGCCGAATGCAGCACCCTTCCTCCACCACGTGTGTACACAAAGGAGCGCTGGGCAGTGGGTGTTCTCAAGGCCAAGAGAGAAGCCCTTGTTCTGTGCTGCACCTGCTGGGTGGTTCAAAGGTTTTCTGACCTTCCTGCTCTGGAAGCTTTTCAGAGCTGAGGCTGCGCCTGGGCTGCGAAAGCGGAGAGGCGTAGAGGCCTTTCACACTGAAGGCGTGGGCCTGTTTCCCGTGGAGAAAGTGTACGTCGCCCAAACCCCACCCCCACCCCACCCCACCCCACCCCAACCCACCCCCAGCTAGAGGCGTGCGGGTTTGACACCATTTTGTCCTGCCCATGGAAAATACAAAGAGGCGTACACGATTTGGGCTGTCTGGTGAGAGAATTTTGAAGCGGCGGCACCCTGAGTACCTTTCCCGAAGTTTGCTTCCTAGCTGGTTAAACTCGGCTTTCAGAGGCGAGATGAGAACAAACTTGCTCCGCGTGCGGCGAAGTGCCCTGATGCCCTGCCCTAAATGTTTGAGCTTCTGGCCAGCGTCACGCAAGTACTTTGACACGTAGGAGTCTCCCTTTTACTCCAAGCTGTCCCTGTTGGCTGAAGCAGTCGGCGTGTCTGTATCGCAGCCTGGGAGGCCGGGCGTTGGGGGAGTCTGCCAAGTGACTGGCCTCCATTTATAGCTAACTGAGAAACTGCGTCGAAGCTTTCGGGAGCCTCTTACAGGGAATGGTTGCAGTTGGGAATTGGAGACTGTGCTGGCAAACGTCAGCAGCTCCTCTCCCTCGGAGGGCTCTTGGTGTGCCGACTCCTAACAGCCAGCACGGTCCCCAGCTCGTGAATGGTCCCATTGCGAGCCGGTCTCGTCCGTGAAAGAGCCACGTGAGGCTGAGCTCCAACAGTCGGGCTCCACACCTGGAGCCTTTGGGACAGGGCAGTCCTGAGCCGATGTGCCCACCAGGGGACGCGACCAAAGTTTACGTACCACAGGAAAGCGCAATCAAGGCCTCGTGTTCTCTCCATGAAAGGAACGTGAGCTTGAAGGGTGATGCGTCAGCGTGCACCGTGAACAGCTCGCTGGTACGCCTGTCTTTGCCCCCTCTCACGGTCTCACGCACCCGGGCTCAGTTCCGTGCAGGAACGCTGAGTGGGAGCGCCAGCCTCGCTGCTGGACTCTAAAGCCTTCCACCCCCTAATGGCAGGTTGTGTGTGTCTCTCACGTGGGGGGAGGAATGAGGTCGCCCACAGAGGTTCTGCCATGAAAGATCTAAAGACGCACGCTGCTGAGGAGCTTGTTCCTCATGGAGCGTCCCCGAAGGCCAGAAGAATGCCGACGGTCTCTTTCAAAGCTGCCGGACGCTCTGCCGTTCTAGGCCTGAGATACGGACCCTGTGACGGCACCGTAACCCCGCGAGATTCAGGAGACATCGCCAGTGCGAGTGGCAATCCGGAAGGAAGAGCCTCCAAGGCGGAGTGTCCTTTCCTGTACAAAACGGCGCCCAAGTGGCTGAGGCAGGGAGCATTTTCCTTCACAGAACCGGCATCCTCGTATGCCTGTGGGTTGCTCTAAAGAAACGACACTGTGAGCAACCTCTTCGAAAAGGCCTTCGCAAGCGACTTGGAGACAACAGCAGCGCAGTGGAGGCACAGACCGTTATCCTAGAGAGCAGCACAGTGTCTCTAGCAGCGATCGCTTCCCGGAGGATACTTAAGCCACACCGAGATTCCAGCAGGGAGTTTTGCCTTATAGCAGTACAACTCACTCAAGAAAGAGGGATGAGGTGTAGGGCTAATCTAGGTGCGCTCACGCTCTGTGTCCCCGAGAAGGTTTCACGGAGCAGAAGGCATCACCGACCGCTACCACGTGTGTGCACCAAAGAAGCCCTGTGCCGTGGGTGTTCTCAGGCCGACAGCGAAGACCTAGGTGTGTGCTGCACCCGCGCTCGGTGGTTCACACGTTGCGTGACCCCTGTGCCTTTGGAAGATGTTCAGAGCGGGTGGCACCTGCGTGCTGCGAGCGCAAGAGGTGTAGAGTGTAGAGGCCTTTCACACTGGAGGAAGGGCTTGCGTCTCGTGGAGAGAACGTGTACGTCGCCCGGGAGATGGAGGCGCGCTCTTGACACCATTTCCTCTGCCCGTTTAAAACACAAGTGTTTGTACTCGATCTGGGCTGCCTGGTGAAACGCTTGGCAGTCCGCATCACCCTGAGCACCTCTCCTGAAGTTTGATTCGTAGCTGGGTGAACTCGGGCTTCAGAGGCTTAGATGAGACCAAACGTGTTCAGCTTGTGGCGAAAGCCTTTGACCAGAGGCATATACGCTTGTGCTTGGGGCGAGGGCTAGGCAAGAACGTTTACACGCCGGGTTTTTATCTTTACCCTAAGCTGTGTCCCTTTTGGCTGCAGCAGGCGGAGAGAACCCGCGGAGAGAGAACAGCTGCGAGGTGGATGCACAGAACAGTCACCTCGACACCAGCCCCGGGGTCCCAAGCAACGATCCTTCCCCGGAGGGTACTTAACCCACCCCGGGATTCAAGCAGGGAGTTCGCCTTGTCCAACTCGCACAGGAGACTGGCATGAGATGTAGGGCTCATCTACTTGCGTTCACACTACGTGGCCCGGAGAAGTTCTCACGGAGCCGAATGCAGCACCCTTCCTCCACCACGTGTGTACACAAAGGAGCGCTGGGCAGTGGGTGTTCTCAAGGCCAAGAGAGAAGCCCTTGTTCTGTGCTGCACCTGCTGGGTGGTTCAAAGGTTTTCTGACCTTCCTGCTCTGGAAGCTTTTCAGAGCTGAGGCTGCGCCTGGGCTGCGAAAGCGGAGAGGCGTAGAGGCCTTTCACACTGAAGGCGTGGGCCTGTTTCCCGTGGAGAAAGTGTACGTCGCCCAACCCCCACCCCCACCCCACCCCACCCCACCCCAACCCACCCCCAGCTGGAGGCGTGCGGGTTTGACACCATTTTGTCCTGCCCATGGAAAATACAAAGAGGCGTACACGATTTGGGCTGTCTGGTGAGAGAATTTTGAAGCGGCGGCACCCTGAGTACCTTTCCCGAAGTTTGCTTCCTAGCTGGTTAAACTCGGCTTTCAGAGGCGAGATGAGAACAAACTTGCTCCGCGTGCGGCGAAGTGCCCTGATGCCCTGCCCTAAATGTTTGAGCTTCTGGCCAGCGTCACGCAAGTACTTTGACACGTAGGAGTCTCCCTTTTACTCCAAGCTGTCCCTGTTGGCTGAAGCAGTCGGCGTGTCTGTATCGCAGCCTGGGAGGCCGGGCGTTGGGGGAGTCTGCCAAGTGACTGGCCTCCATTTATAGCTAACTGAGAAACTGCGTCGAAGCTTTCGGGAGCCTCTTACAGGGAATGGTTGCAGTTGGGAATTGGAGACTGTGCTGGCAAACGTCAGCAGCTCCTCTCCCTCGGAGGGCTCTTGGTGTGCCGACTCCTAACAGCCAGCACGGTCCCCAGCTCGTGAACGGTCCCATTGCGAGCCGGTCTCGTCCGTGAAAGAGCCACGTGAGGCTGAGCTCCAACAGTCGGGCTCCACACCTGGAGCCTTTGGGACAGGGCAGTCCTGAGCCGATGTGCCCACCAGGGGACGCGACCAAAGTTTACGTACCACAGGAAAGCGCAATCAAGGCCTCATGTTCTCTCCATGAAAGGAACGTGAGCTTGAAGGGTGATGCGTCAGCGTGCACCGTGAACAGCTCGCTGGTACGCCTGTCTTTGCCCCCTCTCACGGTCTCACGCACCCGGGCTCAGTTCCGTGCAGGAACGCTGAGTGGGAGCGCCAGCCTCGCTGCTGGACTCTAAAGCCTTCCACCCCCTAATGGCAGGTTGTGTGTGTCTCTCACGTGGGGGGAGGAATGAGGTCACCCACAGAGGTTCTGCCATGAAAGATCTAAAGACGCACGCTGCTGAGGAGCTTGTTCCTCATGGAGCGTCCCCGAAGGCCAGAAGAATGCCGACGGTCTCTTTCAAAGCTGCCGGACGCTCTGCCGTTCTAGGCCTGAGATACGGACCCTGTGACGGCACCGTAACCCCGCGAGATTCAGGAGACATCGCCAGTGCGAGTGGCAATCCGGAAGGAAGAGCCTCCAAGGCGGAGTGTCCTTTCCTGTACAAAACGGCGCCCAAGTGGCTGAGGCAGGGAGCATTTTCCTTCACAGAACCGGCATCCTCGTATGCCTGTGGGTTGCTCTAAAGAAACGACACTGTGAGCAACCTCTTCGAAAAGGCCTTCGCAAGCGACTTGGAGACAACAGCAGCGCAGTGGAGGCACAGACCGTTATCCTAGAGAGCAGCACAGTGTCTCTAGCAGCGATCGCTTCCCGGAGGATACTTAAGCCACACCGAGATTCCAGCAGGGAGTTTTGCCTTATAGCAGTACAACTCACTCAAGAAAGAGGGATGAGGTGTAGGGCTAATCTACGTGCGCTCACGCTCTGTGTCCCCGAGAAGGTTTCACGGAGCAGAAGGCATCACCGACCGCTACCACGTGTGTGCACCAAAGAAGCCCTGTGCCGTGGGTGTTCTCAGGCTGACAGCGAAGACCTAGGTGTGTGCTGCACCCGCGCTCGGTGGTTCACACGTTGCGTGACCCCTGTGCCTTTGGAAGATGTTCAGAGCGGGTGGCACCTGCGTGCTGCGAGCGCAAGAGGTGTAGAGTGTAGAGGCCTTTCACACTGGAGGAAGGGCTTGCGCCTCGTGGAGAGAACGTGTACGTCGCCCGGGAGATGGAGGCGCGCTCTTGACACCATTTCCTCTGCCCGTTTAAAACACAAGTGTTTGTACTCGATCTGGGCTGCCTGGTGAAACGCTTGGCAGTCCGCATCACCCTGAGCACCTCTCCTGAAGTTTGATTCGTAGCTGGGTGAACTCGGGCTTCAGAGGCTTAGATGAGACCAAACGTGTTCAGCTTGTGGCGAAAGCCTTTGACCAGAGGCATATACGCTTGTGCTTGGGGCGAGGGCTAGGCAAGAACGTTTACACCCCGGGTTTTTATCTTTACCCTAAGCTGTGTCCCTTTTGGCTGCAGCAGGCGGAGAGAACCCGCGGAGAGAGAACAGCTGCGAGGTGGATGCACAGAACAGTCACCTCGACACCAGCCCCGGGGTCCCAAGCAACGATCCTTCCCCGGAGGGTACTTAACCCACCCCGGGATTCAAGCAGGGAGTTCGCCTTGTCCAACTCGCACAGGAGACTGGCATGAGATGTAGGGCTCATCTACTTGCGTTCACACTACGTGGCCCGGAGAAGTTCTCACGGAGCCGAATGCAGCACCCTTCCTCCACCACGTGTGTACACAAAGGAGCGCTGGGCAGTGGGTGTTCTCAAGGCCAAGAGAGAAGCCCTTGTTCTGTGCTGCACCTGCTGGGTGGTTCAAAGGTTTTCTGACCTTCCTGCTCTGGAAGCTTTTCAGAGCTGAGGCTGCGCCTGGGCTGCGAAAGCGGAGAGGCGTAGAGGCCTTTCACACTGAAGGCGTGGGCCTGTTTCCCGTGGAGAAAGTGTACGTCGCCCAACCCCCACCCCCACCCCACCCCACCCCACCCCAACCCACCCCCAGCTGGAGGCGTGCGGGTTTGACACCATTTTGTCCTGCCCATGGAAAATACAAAGAGGCGTACACGATTTGGGCTGTCTGGTGAGAGAATTTTGAAGCGGCGGCACCCTGAGTACCTTTCCCGAAGTTTGCTTCCTAGCTGGTTAAACTCGGCTTTCAGAGGCGAGATGAGAACAAACTTGCTCCGCGTGCGGCGAAGTGCCCTGATGCCCTGCCCTAAATGTTTGAGCTTCTGGCCAGCGTCACGCAAGTACTTTGACACGTAGGAGTCTCCCTTTTACTCCAAGCTGTCCCTGTTGGCTGAAGCAGTCGGCGTGTCTGTATCGCAGCCTGGGAGGCCGGGCGTTGGGGGAGTCTGCCAAGTGACTGGCCTCCATTTATAGCTAACTGAGAAACTGCGTCGAAGCTTTCGGGAGCCTCTTACAGGGAATGGTTGCAGTTGGGAATTGGAGACTGTGCTGGCAAACGTCAGCAGCTCCTCTCCCTCGGAGGGCTCTTGGTGTGCCGACTCCTAACAGCCAGCACGGTCCCCAGCTCGTGAACGGTCCCATTGCGAGCCGGTCTCGTCCGTGAAAGAGCCACGTGAGGCTGAGCTCCAACAGTCGGGCTCCACACCTGGAGCCTTTGGGACAGGGCAGTCCTGAGCCGATGTGCCCACCAGGGGACGCGACCAAAGTTTACGTACCACAGGAAAGCGCAATCAAGGCCTCGTGTTCTCTCCATGAAAGGAACGTGAGCTTGAAGGGTGATGCGTCAGCGTGCACCGTGAACAGCTCGCTGGTACGCCTGTCTTTGCCCCCTCTCACGGTCTCACGCACCCGGGCTCAGTTCCGTGCAGGAACGCTGAGTGGGAGCGCCAGCCTCGCTGCTGGACTCTAAAGCCTTCCACCCCCTAATGGCAGGTTGTGTGTGTCTCTCACGTGGGGGGAGGAATGAGGTCGCCCACAGAGGTTCTGCCATGAAAGATCTAAAGACGCACGCTGCTGAGGAGCTTGTTCCTCATGGAGCGTCCCCGAAGGCCAGAAGAATGCCGACGGTCTCTTTCAAAGCTGCCGGACGCTCTGCCGTTCTAGGCCTGAGATACGGACCCTGTGACGGCACCGTAACCCCGCGAGATTCAGGAGACATCGCCAGTGCGAGTGGCAATCCGGAAGGAAGAGCCTCCAAGGCGGAGTGTCCTTTCCTGTACAAAACGGCGCCCAAGTGGCTGAGGCAGGGAGCATTTTCCTTCACAGAACCGGCATCCTCGTATGCCTGTGGGTTGCTCTAAAGAAACGACACTGTGAGCAACCTCTTCGAAAAGGCCTTCGCAAGCGACTTGGAGACAACAGCAGCGCAGTGGAGGCACAGACCGTTATCCTAGAGAGCAGCACAGTGTCTCTAGCAGCGATCGCTTCCCGGAGGATACTTAAGCCACACCGAGATTCCAGCAGGGAGTTTTGCCTTATAGCAGTACAACTCACTCAAGAAAGAGGGATGAGGTGTAGGGCTAATCTACGTGCGCTCACGCTCTGTGTCCCCGAGAAGGTTTCACGGAGCAGAAGGCATCACCGACCGCTACCACGTGTGTGCACCAAAGAAGCCCTGTGCCGTGGGTGTTCTCAGGCCGACAGCGAAGACCTAGGTGTGTGCTGCACCCGCGCTCGGTGGTTCACACGTTGCGTGACCCCTGTGCCTTTGGAAGATGTTCAGAGCGGGTGGCACCTGCGTGCTGCGAGCGCAAGAGGTGTAGAGTGTAGAGGCCTTTCACACTGGAGGAAGGGCTTGTGTCTCGTGGAGAGAACGTGTACGTCGCCCGGGAGATGGAGGCGCGCTCTTGACACCATTTCCTCTGCCCGTTTAAAACACAAGTGTTTGTACTCGATCTGGGCTGCCTGGTGAAACGCTTGGCAGTCCGCATCACCCTGAGCACCTCTCCTGAAGTTTGATTCGTAGCTGGGTGAACTCGGGCTTCAGAGGCTTAGATGAGACCAAACGTGTTCAGCTTGTGGCGAAAGCCTTTGACCAGAGGCATATACGCTTGTGCTTGGGGCGAGGGCTAGGCAAGAACGTTTACACCCCGGGTTTTTATCTTTACCCTAAGCTGTGTCCCTTTTGGCTGCAGCAGGCGGAGAGAACCCGTGGAGAGAGAACAGCTGCGAGGTGGATGCACAGAACAGTCACCTCGACACCAGCCCCGGGGTCCCAAGCAACGATCCTTCCCCGGAGGGTACTTAACCCACCCCGGGATTCAAGCAGGGAGTTCGCCTTGTCCAACTCGCACAGGAGACTGGCATGAGATGTAGGGCTCATCTACTTGCGTTCACACTACGTGGCCCGGAGAAGTTCTCACGGAGCCGAATGCAGCACCCTTCCTCCACCACGTGTGTACACAAAGGAGCGCTGGGCAGTGGGTGTTCTCAAGGCCAAGAGAGAAGCCCTTGTTCTGTGCTGCACCTGCTGGGTGGTTCAAAGGTTTTCTGACCTTCCTGCTCTGGAAGCTTTTCAGAGCTGAGGCTGCGCCTGGGCTGCGAAAGCGGAGAGGCGTAGAGGCCTTTCACACTGAAGGCGTGGGCCTGTTTCCCGTGGAGAAAGTGTACGTCGCCCAACCCCCACCCCCACCCCACCCCACCCCACCCCAACCCACCCCCAGCTGGAGGCGTGCGGGTTTGACACCATTTTGTCCTGCCCATGGAAAATACAAAGAGGCGTACACGATTTGGGCTGTCTGGTGAGAGAATTTTGAAGCGGCGGCACCCTGAGTACCTTTCCCGAAGTTTGCTTCCTAGCTGGTTAAACTCGGCTTTCAGAGGCGAGATGAGAACAAACTTGCTCCGCGTGCGGCGAAGTGCCCTGATGCCCTGCCCTAAATGTTTGAGCTTCTGGCCAGCGTCACGCAAGTACTTTGACACGTAGGAGTCTCCCTTTTACTCCAAGCTGTCCCTGTTGGCTGAAGCAGTCGGCGTGTCTGTATCGCAGCCTGGGAGGCCGGGCGTTGGGGGAGTCTGCCAAGTGACTGGCCTCCATTTATAGCTAACTGAGAAACTGCGTCGAAGCTTTCGGGAGCCTCTTACAGGGAATGGTTGCAGTTGGGAATTGGAGACTGTGCTGGCAAACGTCAGCAGCTCCTCTCCCTCGGAGGGCTCTTGGTGTGCCGACTCCTAACAGCCAGCACGGTCCCCAGCTCGTGAACGGTCCCATTGCGAGCCGGTCTCGTCCGTGAAAGAGCCACGTGAGGCTGAGCTCCAACAGTCGGGCTCCACACCTGGAGCCTTTGGGACAGGGCAGTCCTGAGCCGATGTGCCCACCAGGGGACGCGACCAAAGTTTACGTACCACAGGAAAGCGCAATCAAGGCCTCGTGTTCTCTCCATGAAAGGAACGTGAGCTTGAAGGGTGATGCGTCAGCGTGCACCGTGAACAGCTCGCTGGTACGCCTGTCTTTGCCCCCTCTCACGGTCTCACGCACCCGGGCTCAGTTCCGTGCAGGAACGCTGAGTGGGAGCGCCAGCCTCGCTGCTGGACTCTAAAGCCTTCCACCCCCTAATGGCAGGTTGTGTGTGTCTCTCACGTGGGGGGAGGAATGAGGTCGCCCACAGAGGTTCTGCCATGAAAGATCTAAAGACGCACGCTGCTGAGGAGCTTGTTCCTCATGGAGCGTCCCCGAAGGCCAGAAGAATGCCGACGGTCTCTTTCAAAGCTGCCGGACGCTCTGCCGTTCTAGGCCTGAGATACGGACCCTGTGACGGCACCGTAACCCCGCGAGATTCAGGAGACATCGCCAGTGCGAGTGGCAATCCGGAAGGAAGAGCCTCCAAGGCGGAGTGTCCTTTCCTGTACAAAACGGCGCCCAAGTGGCTGAGGCAGGGAGCATTTTCCTTCACAGAACTGGCATCCTCGTATGCCTGTGGGTTGCTCTAAAGAAACGACACTGTGAGCAACCTCTTCGAAAAGGCCTTCGCAAGCGACTTGGAGACAACAGCAGCGCAGTGGAGGCACAGACCGTTATCCTAGAGAGCAGCACAGTGTCTCTAGCAGCGATCGCTTCCCGGAGGATACTTAAGCCACACCGAGATTCCAGCAGGGAGTTTTGCCTTATAGCAGTACAACTCACTCAAGAAAGAGGGATGAGGTGTAGGGCTAATCTACGTGCGCTCACGCTCTGTGTCCCCGAGAAGGTTTCACGGAGCAGAAGGCATCACCGACCGCTACCACGTGTGTGCACCAAAGAAGCCCTGTGCCGTGGGTGTTCTCAGGCCGACAGCGAAGACCTAGGTGTGTGCTGCACCCGCGCTCGGTGGTTCACACGTTGCGTGACCCCTGTGCCTTTGGAAGATGTTCAGAGCGGGTGGCACCTGCGTGCTGCGAGCGCAAGAGGTGTAGAGTGTAGAGGCCTTTCACACTGGAGGAAGGGCTTGTGTCTCGTGGAGAGAACGTGTACGTCGCCCGGGAGATGGAGGCGCGCTCTTGACACCATTTCCTCTGCCCGTTTAAAACACAAGTGTTTGTACTCGATCTGGGCTGCCTGGTGAAACGCTTGGCAGTCCGCATCACCCTGAGCACCTCTCCTGAAGTTTGATTCGTAGCTGGGTGAACTCGGGCTTCAGAGGCTTAGATGAGACCAAACGTGTTCAGCTTGTGGCGAAAGCCTTTGACCAGAGGCATATACGCTTGTGCTTGGGGCGAGGGCTAGGCAAGAACGTTTACACCCCGGGTTTTTATCTTTACCCTAAGCTGTGTCCCTTTTGGCTGCAGCAGGCGGAGAGAACCCGCGGAGAGAGAACAGCTGCTAGGTGGATGCACAGAACAGTCACCTCGACACCAGCCCCGGGGTCCCAAGCAACGATCCTTCCCCGGAGGGTACTTAACCCACCCCGGGATTCAAGCAGGGAGTTCGCCTTGTCCAACTCGCACAGGAGACTGGCATGAGATGTAGGGCTCATCTACTTGCGTTCACACTACGTGGCCCGGAGAAGTTCTCACGGAGCCGAATGCAGCACCCTTCCTCCACCACGTGTGTACACAAAGGAGCGCTGGGCAGTGGGTGTTCTCAAGGCCAAGAGAGAAGCCCTTGTTCTGTGCTGCACCTGCTGGGTGGTTCAAAGGTTTTCTGACCTTCCTGCTCTGGAAGCTTTTCAGAGCTGAGGCTGCGCCTGGGCTGCGAAAGCGGAGAGGCGTAGAGGCCTTTCACACTGAAGGCGTGGGCCTGTTTCCCGTGGAGAAAGTGTACGTCGCCCAACCCCCACCCCCACCCCACCCCACCCCACCCCAACCCACCCCCAGCTGGAGGCGTGCGGGTTTGACACCATTTTGTCCTGCCCATGGAAAATACAAAGAGGCGTACACGATTTGGGCTGTCTGGTGAGAGAATTTTGAAGCGGCGGCACCCTGAGTACCTTTCCCGAAGTTTGCTTCCTAGCTGGTTAAACTCGGCTTTCAGAGGCGAGATGAGAACAAACTTGCTCCGCGTGCGGCGAAGTGCCCTGATGCCCTGCCCTAAATGTTTGAGCTTCTGGCCAGCGTCACGCAAGTACTTTGACACGTAGGAGTCTCCCTTTTACTCCAAGCTGTCCCTGTTGGCTGAAGCAGTCGGCGTGTCTGTATCGCAGCCTGGGAGGCCGGGCGTTGGGGGAGTCTGCCAAGTGACTGGCCTCCATTTATAGCTAACTGAGAAACTGCGTCGAAGCTTTCGGGAGCCTCTTACAGGGAATGGTTGCAGTTGGGAATTGGAGACTGTGCTGGCAAACGTCAGCAGCTCCTCTCCCTCGGAGGGCTCTTGGTGTGCCGACTCCTAACAGCCAGCACGGTCCCCAGCTCGTGAACGGTCCCATTGCGAGCCGGTCTCGTCCGTGAAAGAGCCACGTGAGGCTGAGCTCCAACAGTCGGGCTCCACACCTGGAGCCTTTGGGACAGGGCAGTCCTGAGCCGATGTGCCCACCAGGGGACGCGACCAAAGTTTACGTACCACAGGAAAGCGCAATCAAGGCCTCGTGTTCTCTCCATGAAAGGAACGTGAGCTTGAAGGGTGATGCGTCAGCGTGCACCGTGAACAGCTCGCTGGTACGCCTGTCTTTGCCCCCTCTCACGGTCTCACGCACCCGGGCTCAGTTCCGTGCAGGAACGCTGAGTGGGAGCGCCAGCCTCGCTGCTGGACTCTAAAGCCTTCCACCCCCTAATGGCAGGTTGTGTGTGTCTCTCACGTGGGGGGAGGAATGAGGTCGCCCACAGAGGTTCTGCCATGAAAGATCTAAAGACGCACGCTGCTGAGGAGCTTGTTCCTCATGGAGCGTCCCCGAAGGCCAGAAGAATGCCGACGGTCTCTTTCAAAGCTGCCGGACGCTCTGCCGTTCTAGGCCTGAGATACGGACCCTGTGACGGCACCGTAACCCCGCGAGATTCAGGAGACATCGCCAGTGCGAGTGGCAATCCGGAAGGAAGAGCCTCCAAGGCGGAGTGTCCTTTCCTGTACAAAACGGCGCCCAAGTGGCTGAGGCAGGGAGCATTTTCCTTCACAGAACCGGCATCCTCGTATGCCTGTGGGTTGCTCTAAAGAAACGACACTGTGAGCAACCTCTTCGAAAAGGCCTTCGCAAGCGACTTGGAGACAACAGCAGCGCAGTGGAGGCACAGACCGTTATCCTAGAGAGCAGCACAGTGTCTCTAGCAGCGATCGCTTCCCGGAGGATACTTAAGCCACACCGAGATTCCAGCAGGGAGTTTTGCCTTATAGCAGTACAACTCACTCAAGAAAGAGGGATGAGGTGTAGGGCTAATCTACGTGTGCTCACGCTCTGTGTCCCCGAGAAGGTTTCACGGAGCAGAAGGCATCACCGACCGCTACCACGTGTGTGCACCAAAGAAGCCCTGTGCCGTGGGTGTTCTCAGGCCGACAGCGAAGACCTAGGTGTGTGCTGCACCCGCGCTCGGTGGTTCACACGTTGCGTGACCCCTGTGCCTTTGGAAGATGTTCAGAGCGGGTGGCACCTGCGTGCTGCGAGCGCAAGAGGTGTAGAGTGTAGAGGCCTTTCACACTGGAGGAAGGGCTTGCGTCTCGTGGAGAGAACGTGTACGTCGCCCGGGAGATGGAGGCGCGCTCTTGACACCATTTCCTCTGCCCGTTTAAAACACAAGTGTTTGTACTCGATCTGGGCTGCCTGGTGAAACGCTTGGCAGTCCGCATCACCCTGAGCACCTCTCCTGAAGTTTGATTCGTAGCTGGGTGAACTTGGGCTTCAGAGGCTTAGATGAGACCAAACGTGTTCAGCTTGTGGCGAAAGCCTTTGACCAGAGGCATATACGCTTGTGCTTGGGGCGAGGGCTAGGCAAGAACGTTTACACCCCGGGTTTTTATCTTTACCCTAAGCTGTGTCCCTTTTGGCTGCAGCAGGCGGAGAGAACCCGCGGAGAGAGAACAGCTGCGAGGTGGATGCACAGAACAGTCACCTCGACACCAGCCCCGGGGTCCCAAGCAACGATCCTTCCCCGGAGGGTACTTAACCCACCCCGGGATTCAAGCAGGGAGTTCGCCTTGTCCAACTCGCACAGGAGACTGGCATGAGATGTAGGGCTCATCTACTTGCGTTCACACTACGTGGCCCGGAGAAGTTCTCACGGAGCCGAATGCAGCACCCTTCCTCCACCACGTGTGTACACAAAGGAGCGCTGGGCAGTGGGTGTTCTCAAGGCCAAGAGAGAAGCCCTTGTTCTGTGCTGCACCTGCTGGGTGGTTCAAAGGTTTTCTGACCTTCCTGCTCTGGAAGCTTTTCAGAGCTGAGGCTGCGCCTGGGCTGCGAAAGCGGAGAGGCGTAGAGGCCTTTCACACTGAAGGCGTGGGCCTGTTTCCCGTGGAGAAAGTGTACGTCGCCCAACCCCCACCCCCACCCCACCCCACCCCACCCCAACCCACCCCCAGCTGGAGGCGTGCGGGTTTGACACCATTTTGTCCTGCCCATGGAAAATACAAAGAGGCGTACACGATTTGGGCTGTCTGGTGAGAGAATTTTGAAGCGGCGGCACCCTGAGTACCTTTCCCGAAGTTTGCTTCCTAGCTGGTTAAACTCGGCTTTCAGAGGCGAGATGAGAACAAACTTGCTCCGCGTGCGGCGAAGTGCCCTGATGCCCTGCCCTAAATGTTTGAGCTTCTGGCCAGCGTCACGCAAGTACTTTGACACGTAGGAGTCTCCCTTTTACTCCAAGCTGTCCCTGTTGGCTGAAGCAGTCGGCGTGTCTGTATCGCAGCCTGGGAGGCCGGGCGTTGGGGGAGTCTGCCAAGTGACTGGCCTCCATTTATAGCTAACTGAGAAACTGCGTCGAAGCTTTCGGGAGCCTCTTACAGGGAATGTTTGCAGTTGGGAATTGGAGACTGTGCTGGCAAACGTCAGCAGCTCCTCTCCCTCGGAGGGCTCTTGGTGTGCCGACTCCTAACAGCCAGCACGGTCCCCAGCTCGTGAACGGTCCCATTGCGAGCCGGTCTCGTCCGTGAAAGAGCCACGTGAGGCTGAGCTCCAACAGTCGGGCTCCACACCTGGAGCCTTTGGGACAGGGCAGTCCTGAGCCGATGTGCCCACCAGGGGACGCGACCAAAGTTTACGTACCACAGGAAAGCGCAATCAAGGCCTCGTGTTCTCTCCATGAAAGGAACGTGAGCTTGAAGGGTGATGCGTCAGCGTGCACCGTGAACAGCTCGCTGGTACGCCTGTCTTTGCCCCCTCTCACGGTCTCACGCACCCGGGCTCAGTTCCGTGCAGGAACGCTGAGTGGGAGCGCCAGCCTCGCTGCTGGACTCTAAAGCCTTCCACCCCCTAATGGCAGGTTGTGTGTGTCTCTCACGTGGGGGGAGGAATGAGGTCGCCCACAGAGGTTCTGCCATGAAAGATCTAAAGACGCACGCTGCTGAGGAGCTTGTTCCTCATGGAGCGTCCCCGAAGGCCAGAAGAATGCCGACGGTCTCTTTCAAAGCTGCCGGACGCTCTGCCGTTCTAGGCCTGAGATACGGACCCTGTGACGGCACCGTAACCCCGCGAGATTCAGGAGACATCGCCAGTGCGAGTGGCAATCCGGAAGGAAGAGCCTCCAAGGCGGAGTGTCCTTTCCTGTACAAAACGGCGCCCAAGTGGCTGAGGCAGGGAGCATTTTCCTTCACAGAACCGGCATCCTCGTATGCCTGTGGTTGCTCTAAAGAAACGACACTGTGAGCAACCTCTTCGAAAAGGCCTTCGCAAGCGACTTGGAGACAACAGCAGCGCAGTGGAGGCACAGACCGTTATCCTAGAGAGCAGCACAGTGTCTCTAGCAGCGATCGCTTCCCGGAGGATACTTAAGCCACACCGAGATTCCAGCAGGGAGTTTTGCCTTATAGCAGTACAACTCACTCAAGAAAGAGGGATGAGGTGTAGGGCTAATCTACGTGCGCTCACGCTCTGTGTCCCCGAGAAGGTTTCACGGAGCAGAAGGCATCACCGACCGCTACCACGTGTGTGCACCAAAGAAGCCCTGTGCCGTGGGTGTTCTCAGGCCGACAGCGAAGACCTAGGTGTGTGCTGCACCCGCGCTCGGTGGTTCACACGTTGCGTGACCCCTGTGCCTTTGGAAGATGTTCAGAGCGGGTGGCACCTGCGTGCTGCGAGCGCAAGAGGTGTAGAGTGTAGAGGCCTTTCACACTGGAGGAAGGGCTTGCGTCTCGTGGAGAGAACGTGTACGTCGCCCGGGAGATGGAGGCGCGCTCTTGACACCATTTCCTCTGCCCGTTTAAAACACAAGTGTTTGTACTCGATCTGGGCTGCCTGGTGAAACGCTTGGCAGTCCGCATCACCCTGAGCACCTCTCCTGAAGTTTGATTCGTAGCTGGGTGAACTCGGGCTTCAGAGGCTTAGATGAGACCAAACGTGTTCAGCTTGTGGCGAAAGCCTTTGACCAGAGGCATATACGCTTGTGCTTGGGGCGAGGGCTAGGCAAGAACGTTTACACCCCGGGTTTTTATCTTTACCCTAAGCTGTGTCCCTTTTGACTGCAGCAGGCGGAGAGAACCCGCGGAGAGAGAACAGCTGCGAGGTGGATGCACAGAACAGTCACCTCGACACCAGCCCCGGGGTCCCAAGCAACGATCCTTCCCCGGAGGGTACTTAACCCACCCCGGGATTCAAGCAGGGAGTTCGCCTTGTCCAACTCGCACAGGAGACTGGCATGAGATGTAGGGCTCATCTACTTGCGTTCACACTACGTGGCCCGGAGAAGTTCTCACGGAGCCGAATGCAGCACCCTTCCTCCACCACGTGTGTACGCAAAGGAGCGCTGGGCAGTGGGTGTTCTCAAGGCCAAGAGAGAAGCCCTTGTTCTGTGCTGCACCTGCTGGGTGGTTCAAAGGTTTTCTGACCTTCCTGCTCTGGAAGCTTTTCAGAGCTGAGGCTGCGCCTGGGCTGCGAAAGCGGAGAGGCGTAGAGGCCTTTCACACTGAAGGCGTGGGCCTGTTTCCCATGGAGAAAGTGTACGTCGCCCAACCCCCACCCCCACCCCACCCCACCCCACCCCAACCCACCCCCAGCTGGAGGCGTGCGGGTTTGACACCATTTTGTCCTGCCCATGGAAAATACAAAGAGGCGTACACGATTTGGGCTGTCTGGTGAGAGAATTTTGAAGCGGCGGCACCCTGAGTACCTTTCCCGAAGTTTGCTTCCTAGCTGGTTAAACTCGGCTTTCAGAGGCGAGATGAGAACAAACTTGCTCCGCGTGCGGCGAAGTGCCCTGATGCCCTGCCCTAAATGTTTGAGCTTCTGGCCAGCGTCACGCAAGTACTTTGACACGTAGGAGTCTCCCTTTTACTCCAAGCTGTCCCTGTTGGCTGAAGCAGTCGGCGTGTCTGTATCGCAGCCTGGGAGGCCGGGCGTTGGGGGAGTCTGCCAAGTGACTGGCCTCCATTTATAGCTAACTGAGAAACTGCGTCGAAGCTTTCGGGAGCCTCTTACAGGGAATGGTTGCAGTTGGGAATTGGAGACTGTGCTGGCAAACGTCAGCAGCTCCTCTCCCTCGGAGGGCTCTTGGTGTGCCGACTCCTAACAGCCAGCACGGTCCCCAGCTCGTGAACGGTCCCATTGCGAGCCGGTCTCGTCCGTGAAAGAGCCACGTGAGGCTGAGCTCCAACAGTCGGGCTCCACACCTGGAGCCTTTGGGACAGGGCAGTCCTGAGCCGATGTGCCCACCAGGGGACGCGACCAAAGTTTACGTACCACAGGAAAGCGCAATCAAGGCCTCGTGTTCTCTCCATGAAAGGAACGTGAGCTTGAAGGGTGATGCGTCAGCGTGCACCGTGAACAGCTCGCTGGTACGCCTGTCTTTGCCCCCTCTCACGGTCTCACGCACCCGGGCTCAGTTCCGTGCAGGAACGCTGAGTGGGAGCGCCAGCCTCGCTGCTGGACTCTAAAGCCTTCCACCCCCTAATGGCAGGTTGTGTGTGTCTCTCACGTGGGGGGAGGAATGAGGTCGCCCACAGAGGTTCTGCCATGAAAGATCTAAAGACGCACGCTGCTGAGGAGCTTGTTCCTCATGGAGCGTCCCCGAAGGCCAGAAGAATGCCGACGGTCTCTTTCAAAGCTGCCGGACGCTCTGCCGTTCTAGGCCTGAGATATGGACCCTGTGACGGCACCGTAACCCCGCGAGATTCAGGAGACATCGCCAGTGCGAGTGGCAATCCGGAAGGAAGAGCCTCCAAGGCGGAGTGTCCTTTCCTGTACAAAACGGCGCCCAAGTGGCTGAGGCAGGGAGCATTTTCCTTCACAGAACCGGCATCCTCGTATGCCTGTGGGTTGCTCTAAAGAAACGACACTGTGAGCAACCTCTTCGAAAAGGCCTTCGCAAGCGACTTGGAGACAACAGCAGCGCAGTGGAGGCACAGACCGTTATCCTAGAGAGCAGCACAGTGTCTCTAGCAGCGATCGCTTCCCGGAGGATACTTAAGCCACACCGAGATTCCAGCAGGGAGTTTTGCCTTATAGCAGTACAACTCACTCAAGAAAGAGGGATGAGGTGTAGGGCTAATCTACGTGCGCTCACGCTCTGTGTCCCCGAGAAGGTTTCACGGAGCAGAAGGCATCACCGACCGCTACCACGTGTGTGCACCAAAGAAGCCCTGTGCCGTGGGTGTTCTCAGGCCGACAGCGAAGACCTAGGTGTGTGCTGCACCCGTGCTCGGTGGTTCACACGTTGCGTGACCCCTGTGCCTTTGGAAGATGTTCAGAGCGGGTGGCACCTGCGTGCTGCGAGCGCAAGAGGTGTAGAGTGTAGAGGCCTTTCACACTGGAGGAAGGGCTTGCGTCTCGTGGAGAGAACGTGTACGTCGCCCGGGAGATGGAGGCGCGCTCTTGACACCATTTCCTCTGCCCGTTTAAAACACAAGTGTTTGTACTCGATCTGGGCTGCCTGGTGAAACGCTTGGCAGTCCGCATCACCCTGAGCACCTCTCCTGAAGTTTGATTCGTAGCTGGGTGAACTCGGGCTTCAGAGGCTTAGATGAGACCAAACGTGTTCAGCTTGTGGCGAAAGCCTTTGACCAGAGGCATATACGCTTGTGCTTGGGGCGAGGGCTAGGCAAGAACGTTTACACCCCGGGTTTTTATCTTTACCCTAAGCTGTGTCCCTTTTGACTGCAGCAGGCGGAGAGAACCCGCGGAGAGAGAACAGCTGCGAGGTGGATGCACAGAACAGTCACCTCGACACCAGCCCCGGGGTCCCAAGCAACGATCCTTCCCCGGAGGGTACTTAACCCACCCCGGGATTCAAGCAGGGAGTTCGCCTTGTCCAACTCGCACAGGAGACTGGCATGAGATGTAGGGCTCATCTACTTGCGTTCACACTACGTGGCCCGGAGAAGTTCTCACGGAGCCGAATGCAGCACCCTTCCTCCACCACGTGTGTACACAAAGGAGCGCTGGGCAGTGGGTGTTCTCAAGGCCAAGAGAGAAGCCCTTGTTCTGTGCTGCACCTGCTGGGTGGTTCAAAGGTTTTCTGACCTTCCTGCTCTGGAAGCTTTTCAGAGCTGAGGCTGCGCCTGGGCTGCGAAAGCGGAGAGGCGTAGAGGCCTTTCACACTGAAGGCGTGGGCCTGTTTCCCGTGGAGAAAGTGTACGTCGCCCAACCCCCACCCCCACCCCACCCCACCCCACCCCAACCCACCCCCAGCTGGAGGCGTGCGGGTTTGACACCATTTTGTCCTGCCCATGGAAAATACAAAGAGGCGTACACGATTTGGGCTGTCTGGTGAGAGAATTTTGAAGCGGCGGCACCCTGAGTACCTTTCCCGAAGTTTGCTTCCTAGCTGGTTAAACTCGGCTTTCAGAGGCGAGATGAGAACAAACTTGCTCCGCGTGCGGCGAAGTGCCCTGATGCCCTGCCCTAAATGTTTGAGCTTCTGGCCAGCGTCACGCAAGTACTTTGACACGTAGGAGTCTCCCTTTTACTCCAAGCTGTCCCTGTTGGCTGAAGCAGTCGGCGTGTCTGTATCGCAGCCTGGGAGGCCGGGCGTTGGGGGAGTCTGCCAAGTGACTGGCCTCCATTTATAGCTAACTGAGAAACTGCGTCGAAGCTTTCGGGAGCCTCTTACAGGGAATGGTTGCAGTTGGGAATTGGAGACTGTGCTGGCAAACGTCAGCAGCTCCTCTCCCTCGGAGGGCTCTTGGTGTGCTGACTCCTAACAGCCAGCACGGTCCCCAGCTCGTGAACGGTCCCATTGCGAGCCGGTCTCGTCCGTGAAAGAGCCACGTGAGGCTGAGCTCCAACAGTCGGGCTCCACACCTGGAGCCTTTGGGACAGGGCAGTCCTGAGCCGATGTGCCCACCAGGGGACGCGACCAAAGTTTACGTACCACAGGAAAGCGCAATCAAGGCCTCGTGTTCTCTCCATGAAAGGAACGTGAGCTTGAAGGGTGATGCGTCAGCGTGCACCGTGAACAGCTCGCTGGTACGCCTGTCTTTGCCCCCTCTCACGGTCTCACGCACCCGGGCTCAGTTCCGTGCAGGAACGCTGAGTGGGAGCGCCAGCCTCGCTGCTGGACTCTAAAGCCTTCCACCCCCTAATGGCAGGTTGTGTGTGTCTCTCACGTGGGGGGAGGAATGAGGTCGCCCACAGAGGTTCTGCCATGAAAGATCTAAAGACGCACGCTGCTGAGGAGCTTGTTCCTCATGGAGCGTCCCCGAAGGCCAGAAGAATGCCGACGGTCTCTTTCAAAGCTGCCGGACGCTCTGCCGTTCTAGGCCTGAGATACGGACCCTGTGACGGCACCGTAACCCCGCGAGATTCAGGAGACATCGCCAGTGCGAGTGGCAATCCGGAAGGAAGAGCCTCCAAGGCGGAGTGTCCTTTCCTGTACAAAACGGCGCCCAAGTGGCTGAGGCAGGGAGCATTTTCCTTCACAGAACCGGCATCCTCGTATGCCTGTGGCTTGCTCTAAAGAAACGACACTGTGAGCAACCTCTTCGAAAAGGCCTTCGCAAGCGACTTGGAGACAACAGCAGCGCAGTGGAGGCACAGACCGTTATCCTAGAGAGCAGCACAGTGTCTCTAGCAGCGATCGCTTCCCGGAGGATACTTAAGCCACACCGAGATTCCAGCAGGGAGTTTTGCCTTATAGCAGTACAACTCACTCAAGAAAGAGGGATGAGGTGTAGGGCTAATCTACGTGCGCTCACGCTCTGTGTCCCCGAGAAGGTTTCACGGAGCAGAAGGCATCACCGACCGCTACCACGTGTGTGCACCAAAGAAGCCCTGTGCCGTGGGTGTTCTCAGGCCGACAGCGAAGACCTAGGTGTGTGCTGCACCCGCGCTCGGTGGTTCACACGTTGCGTGACCCCTGTGCCTTTGGAAGATGTTCAGAGCGGGTGGCACCTGCGTGCTGCGAGCGCAAGAGGTGTAGAGTGTAGAGGCCTTTCACACTGGAGGAAGGGCTTGTGTCTCGTGGAGAGAACGTGTACGTCGCCCGGGAGATGGAGGCGCGCTCTTGACACCATTTCCTCTGCCCGTTTAAAACACAAGTGTTTGTACTCGATCTGGGCTGCCTGGTGAAACGCTTGGCAGTCCGCATCACCCTGAGCACCTCTCCTGAAGTTTGATTCGTAGCTGGGTGAACTCGGGCTTCAGAGGCTTAGATGAGACCAAACGTGTTCAGCTTGTGGCGAAAGCCTTTGACCAGAGGCATATACGCTTGTGCTTGGGGCGAGGGCTAGGCAAGAACGTTTACACCCTGGGTTTTTATCTTTACCCTAAGCTGTGTCCCTTTTGGCTGCAGCAGGCGGAGAGAACCCGCGGAGAGAGAACAGCTGCGAGGTGGATGCACAGAACAGTCACCTCGACACCAGCCCCGGGGTCCCAAGCAACGATCCTTCCCCGGAGGGTACTTAACCCACCCCGGGATTCAAGCAGGGAGTTCGCCTTGTCCAACTCGCACAGGAGACTGGCATGAGATGTAGGGCTCATCTACTTGCGTTCACACTACGTGGCCCGGAGAAGTTCTCACGGAGCCGAATGCAGCACCCTTCCTCCACCACGTGTGTACACAAAGGAGCGCTGGGCAGTGGGTGTTCTCAAGGCCAAGAGAGAAGCCCTTGTTCTGTGCTGCACCTGCTGGGTGGTTCAAAGGTTTTCTGACCTTCCTGCTCTGGAAGCTTTTCAGAGCTGAGGCTGCGCCTGGGCTGCGAAAGCGGAGAGGCGTAGAGGCCTTTCACACTGAAGGCGTGGGCCTGTTTCCCGTGGAGAAAGTGTACGTCGCCCAACCCCCACCCCCACCCCACCCCACCCCACCCCAACCCACCCCCAGCTGGAGGCGTGCGGGTTTGACACCATTTTGTCCTGCCCATGGAAAATACAAAGAGGCGTACACGATTTGGGCTGTCTGGTGAGAGAATTTTGAAGCGGCGGCACCCTGAGTACCTTTCCCGAAGTTTGCTTCCTAGCTGGTTAAACTCGGCTTTCAGAGGCGAGATGAGAACAAACTTGCTCCGCGTGCGGCGAAGTGCCCTGATGCCCTGCCCTAAATGTTTGAGCTTCTGGCCAGCGTCACGCAAGTACTTTGACACGTAGGAGTCTCCCTTTTACTCCAAGCTGTCCCTGTTGGCTGAAGCAGTCGGCGTGTCTGTATCGCAGCCTGGGAGGCCGGGCGTTGGGGGAGTCTGCCAAGTGACTGGCCTCCATTTATAGCTAACTGAGAAACTGCGTCGAAGCTTTCGGGAGCCTCTTACAGGGAATGGTTGCAGTTGGGAATTGGAGACTGTGCTGGCAAACGTCAGCAGCTCCTCTCCCTCGGAGGGCTCTTGGTGTGCCGACTCCTAACAGCCAGCACGGTCCCCAGCTCGTGAACGGTCCCATTGCGAGCCGGTCTCGTCCGTGAAAGAGCCACGTGAGGCTGAGCTCCAACAGTCGGGCTCCACACCTGGAGCCTTTGGGACAGGGCAGTCCTGAGCCGATGTGCCCACCAGGGGACGCGACCAAAGTTTACGTACCACAGGAAAGCGCAATCAAGGCCTCGTGTTCTCTCCATGAAAGGAACGTGAGCTTGAAGGGTGATGCGTCAGCGTGCACCGTGAACAGCTCGCTGGTACGCCTGTCTTTGCCCCCTCTCACGGTCTCACGCACCCGGGCTCAGTTCCGTGCAGGAACGCTGAGTGGGAGCGCCAGCCTCGCTGCTGGACTCTAAAGCCTTCCACCCCCTAATGGCAGGTTGTGTGTGTCTCTCACGTGGGGGGAGGAATGAGGTCGCCCACAGAGGTTCTGCCATGAAAGATCTAAAGACGCACGCTGCTGAGGAGCTTGTTCCTCATGGAGCGTCCCCGAAGGCCAGAAGAATGCCGACGGTCTCTTTCAAAGCTGCCGGACGCTCTGCCGTTCTAGGCCTGAGATACGGACCCTGTGATGGCACCGTAACCCCGCGAGATTCAGGAGACATCGCCAGTGCGAGTGGCAATCCGGAAGGAAGAGCCTCCAAGGCGGAGTGTCCTTTCCTGTACAAAACGGCGCCCAAGTGGCTGAGGCAGGGAGCATTTTCCTTCACAGAACTGGCATCCTCGTATGCCTGTGGGTTGCTCTAAAGAAACGACACTGTGAGCAACCTCTTCGAAAAGGCCTTCGCAAGCGACTTGGAGACAACAGCAGCGCAGTGGAGGCACAGACCGTTATCCTAGAGAGCAGCACAGTGTCTCTAGCAGCGATCGCTTCCCGGAGGATACTTAAGCCACACCGAGATTCCAGCAGGGAGTTTTGCCTTATAGCAGTACAACTCACTCAAGAAAGAGGGATGAGGTGTAGGGCTAATCTACGTGCGCTCACGCTCTGTGTCCCCGAGAAGGTTTCACGGAGCAGAAGGCATCACCGACCGCTACCACGTGTGTGCACCAAAGAAGCCCTGTGCCGTGGGTGTTCTCAGGCCGACAGCGAAGACCTAGGTGTGTGCTGCACCCGCGCTCGGTGGTTCACACGTTGCGTGACCCCTGTGCCTTTGGAAGATGTTCAGAGCGGGTGGCACCTGCGTGCTGCGAGCGCAAGAGGTGTAGAGTGTAGAGGCCTTTCACACTGGAGGAAGGGCTTGTGTCTCGTGGAGAGAACGTGTACGTCGCCCGGGAGATGGAGGCGCGCTCTTGACACCATTTCCTCTGCCCGTTTAAAACACAAGTGTTTGTACTCGATCTGGGCTGCCTGGTGAAACGCTTGGCAGTCCGCATCACCCTGAGCACCTCTCCTGAAGTTTGATTCGTAGCTGGGTGAACTCGGGCTTCAGAGGCTTAGATGAGACCAAACGTGTTCAGCTTGTGGCGAAAGCCTTTGACCAGAGGCATATACGCTTGTGCTTGGGGCGAGGGCTAGGCAAGAACGTTTACACCCCGGGTTTTTATCTTTACCCTAAGCTGTGTCCCTTTTGGCTGCAGCAGGCGGAGAGAACCCGCGGAGAGAGAACAGCTGCGAGGTGGATGCACAGAACAGTCACCTCGACACCAGCCCCGGGGTCCCAAGCAACGATCCTTCCCCGGAGGGTACTTAACCCACCCCGGGATTCAAGCAGGGAGTTCGCCTTGTCCAACTCGCACAGGAGACTGGCATGAGATGTAGGGCTCATCTACTTGCGTTCACACTACGTGGCCCGGAGAAGTTCTCACGGAGCCGAATGCAGCACCCTTCCTCCACCACGTGTGTACACAAAGGAGCGCTGGGCAGTGGGTGTTCTCAAGGCCAAGAGAGAAGCCCTTGTTCTGTGCTGCACCTGCTGGGTGGTTCAAAGGTTTTCTGACCTTCCTGCTCTGGAAGCTTTTCAGAGCTGAGGCTGCGCCTGGGCTGCGAAAGCGGAGAGGCGTAGAGGCCTTTCACACTGAAGGCGTGGGCCTGTTTCCCGTGGAGAAAGTGTACGTCGCCCAACCCCCACCCCCACCCCACCCCACCCCACCCCAACCCACCCCCAGCTGGAGGCGTGCGGGTTTGACACCATTTTGTCCTGCCCATGGAAAATACAAAGAGGCGTACACGATTTGGGCTGTCTGGTGAGAGAATTTTGAAGCGGCGGCACCCTGAGTACCTTTCCCGAAGTTTGCTTCCTAGCTGGTTAAACTCGGCTTTCAGAGGCGAGATGAGAACAAACTTGCTCCGCGTGCGGCGAAGTGCCCTGATGCCCTGCCCTAAATGTTTGAGCTTCTGGCCAGCGTCACGCAAGTACTTTGACACGTAGGAGTCTCCCTTTTACTCCAAGCTGTCCCTGTTGGCTGAAGCAGTCGGCGTGTCTGTATCGCAGCCTGGGAGGCCGGGCGTTGGGGGAGTCTGCCAAGTGACTGGCCTCCATTTATAGCTAACTGAGAAACTGCGTCGAAGCTTTCGGGAGCCTCTTACAGGGAATGGTTGCAGTTGGGAATTGGAGACTGTGCTGGCAAACGTCAGCAGCTCCTCTCCCTCGGAGGGCTCTTGGTGTGCCGACTCCTAACAGCCAGCACGGTCCCCAGCTCGTGAACGGTCCCATTGCGAGCCGGTCTCGTCCGTGAAAGAGCCACGTGAGGCTGAGCTCCAACAGTCGGGCTCCACACCTGGAGCCTTTGGGACAGGGCAGTCCTGAGCCGATGTGCCCACCAGGGGACGCGACCAAAGTTTACGTACCACAGGAAAGCGCAATCAAGGCCTCGTGTTCTCTCCATGAAAGGAACGTGAGCTTGAAGGGTGATGCGTCAGCGTGCACCGTGAACAGCTCGCTGGTACGCCTGTCTTTGCCCCCTCTCACGGTCTCACGCACCCGGGCTCAGTTCCGTGCAGGAACGCTGAGTGGGAGCGCCAGCCTCGCTGCTGGACTCTAAAGCCTTCCACCCCCTAATGGCAGGTTGTGTGTGTCTCTCACGTGGGGGGAGGAATGAGGTCGCCCACAGAGGTTCTGCCATGAAAGATCTAAAGACGCACGCTGCTGAGGAGCTTGTTCCTCATGGAGCGTCCCCGAAGGCCAGAAGAATGCCGACGGTCTCTTTCAAAGCTGCCGGACGCTCTGCCGTTCTAGGCCTGAGATACGGACCCTGTGACGGCACCGTAACCCCGCGAGATTCAGGAGACATCGCCAGTGCGAGTGGCAATCCGGAAGGAAGAGCCTCCAAGGCGGAGTGTCCTTTCCTGTACAAAACGGCGCCCAAGTGGCTGAGGCAGGGAGCATTTTCCTTCACAGAACCGGCATCCTCGTATGCCTGTGGGTTGCTCTAAAGAAACGACACTGTGAGCAACCTCTTCGAAAAGGCCTTCGCAAGCGACTTGGAGACAACAGCAGCGCAGTGGAGGCACAGACCGTTATCCTAGAGAGCAGCACAGTGTCTCTAGCAGCGATCGCTTCCCGGAGGATACTTAAGCCACACCGAGATTCCAGCAGGGAGTTTTGCCTTATAGCAGTACAACTCACTCAAGAAAGAGGGATGAGGTGTAGGGCTAATCTACGTGCGCTCACGCTCTGTGTCCCCGAGAAGGTTTCACGGAGCAGAAGGCATCACCGACCGCTACCACGTGTGTGCACCAAAGAAGCCCTGTGCCGTGGGTGTTCTCAGGCCGACAGCGAAGACCTAGGTGTGTGCTGCACCCGCGCTCGGTGGTTCACACGTTGCGTGACCCCTGTGCCTTTGGAAGATGTTCAGAGCGGGTGGCACCTGCGTGCTGCGAGCGCAAGAGGTGTAGAGTGTAGAGGCCTTTCACACTGGAGGAAGGGCTTGCGTCTCGTGGAGAGAACGTGTACGTCGCCCGGGAGATGGAGGCGCGCTCTTGACACCATTTCCTCTGCCCGTTTAAAACACAAGTGTTTGTACTCGATCTGGGCTGCCTGGTGAAACGCTTGGCAGTCCGCATCACCCTGAGCACCTCTCCTGAAGTTTGATTCGTAGCTGGGTGAACTCGGGCTTCAGAGGCTTAGATGAGACCAAACGTGTTCAGCTTGTGGCGAAAGCCTTTGACCAGAGGCATATACGCTTGTGCTTGGGGCGAGGGCTAGGCAAGAACGTTTACACCCCGGGTTTTTATCTTTACCCTAAGCTGTGTCCCTTTTGGCTGCAGCAGGCGGAGAGAACCCGCGGAGAGAGAACAGCTGCGAGGTGGATGCACAGAACAGTCACCTCGACACCAGCCCCGGGGTCCCAAGCAACGATCCTTCCCCGGAGGGTACTTAACCCACCCCGGGATTCAAGCAGGGAGTTCGCCTTGTCCAACTCGCACAGGAGACTGGCATGAGATGTAGGGCTCATCTACTTGCGTTCACACTACGTGGCCCGGAGAAGTTCTCACGGAGCCGAATGCAGCACCCTTCCTCCACCACGTGTGTACGCAAAGGAGCGCTGGGCAGTGGGTGTTCTCAAGGCCAAGAGAGAAGCCCTTGTTCTGTGCTGCACCTGCTGGGTGGTTCAAAGGTTTTCTGACCTTCCTGCTCTGGAAGCTTTTCAGAGCTGAGGCTGCGCCTGGGCTGCGAAAGCGGAGAGGCGTAGAGGCCTTTCACACTGAAGGCGTGGGCCTGTTTCCCATGGAGAAAGTGTACGTCGCCCAACCCCCACCCCCACCCCACCCCACCCCACCCCAACCCACCCCCAGCTGGAGGCGTGCGGGTTTGACACCATTTTGTCCTGCCCATGGAAAATACAAAGAGGCGTACACGATTTGGGCTGTCTGGTGAGAGAATTTTGAAGCGGCGGCACCCTGAGTACCTTTCCCGAAGTTTGCTTCCTAGCTGGTTAAACTCGGCTTTCAGAGGCGAGATGAGAACAAACTTGCTCCGCGTGCGGCGAAGTGCCCTGATGCCCTGCCCTAAATGTTTGAGCTTCTGGCCAGCGTCACGCAAGTACTTTGACACGTAGGAGTCTCCCTTTTACTCCAAGCTGTCCCTGTTGGCTGAAGCAGTCGGCGTGTCTGTATCGCAGCCTGGGAGGCCGGGCGTTGGGGGAGTCTGCCAAGTGACTGGCCTCCATTTATAGCTAACTGAGAAACTGCGTCGAAGCTTTCGGGAGCCTCTTACAGGGAATGGTTGCAGTTGGGAATTGGAGACTGTGCTGGCAAACGTCAGCAGCTCCTCTCCCTCGGAGGGCTCTTGGTGTGCCGACTCCTAACAGCCAGCACGGTCCCCAGCTCGTGAACGGTCCCATTGCGAGCCGGTCTCGTCCGTGAAAGAGCCACGTGAGGCTGAGCTCCAACAGTCGGGCTCCACACCTGGAGCCTTTGGGACAGGGCAGTCCTGAGCCGATGTGCCCACCAGGGGACGCGACCAAAGTTTACGTACCACAGGAAAGCGCAATCAAGGCCTCGTGTTCTCTCCATGAAAGGAACGTGAGCTTGAAGGGTGATGCGTCAGCGTGCACCGTGAACAGCTCGCTGGTACGCCTGTCTTTGCCCCCTCTCACGGTCTCACGCACCCGGGCTCAGTTCCGTGCAGGAACGCTGAGTGGGAGCGCCAGCCTCGCTGCTGGACTCTAAAGCCTTCCACCCCCTAATGGCAGGTTGTGTGTGTCTCTCACGTGGGGGGAGGAATGAGGTCGCCCACAGAGGTTCTGCCATGAAAGATCTAAAGACGCACGCTGCTGAGGAGCTTGTTCCTCATGGAGCGTCCCCGAAGGCCAGAAGAATGCCGACGGTCTCTTTCAAAGCTGCCGGACGCTCTGCCGTTCTAGGCCTGAGATATGGACCCTGTGACGGCACCGTAACCCCGCGAGATTCAGGAGACATCGCCAGTGCGAGTGGCAATCCGGAAGGAAGAGCCTCCAAGGCGGAGTGTCCTTTCCTGTACAAAACGGCGCCCAAGTGGCTGAGGCAGGGAGCATTTTCCTTCACAGAACCGGCATCCTCGTATGCCTGTGGGTTGCTCTAAAGAAACGACACTGTGAGCAACCTCTTCGAAAAGGCCTTCGCAAGCGACTTGGAGACAACAGCAGCGCAGTGGAGGCACAGACCGTTATCCTAGAGAGCAGCACAGTGTCTCTAGCAGCGATCGCTTCCCGGAGGATACTTAAGCCACACCGAGATTCCAGCAGGGAGTTTTGCCTTATAGCAGTACAACTCACTCAAGAAAGAGGGATGAGGTGTAGGGCTAATCTACGTGCGCTCACGCTCTGTGTCCCCGAGAAGGTTTCACGGAGCAGAAGGCATCACCGACCGCTACCACGTGTGTGCACCAAAGAAGCCCTGTGCCGTGGGTGTTCTCAGGCCGACAGCGAAGACCTAGGTGTGTGCTGCACCCGTGCTCGGTGGTTCACACGTTGCGTGACCCCTGTGCCTTTGGAAGATGTTCAGAGCGGGTGGCACCTGCGTGCTGCGAGCGCAAGAGGTGTAGAGTGTAGAGGCCTTTCACACTGGAGGAAGGGCTTGCGCCTCGTGGAGAGAACGTGTACGTCGCCCGGGAGATGGAGGCGCGCTCTTGACACCATTTCCTCTGCCCGTTTAAAACACAAGTGTTTGTACTCGATCTGGGCTGCCTGGTGAAACGCTTGGCAGTCCGCATCACCCTGAGCACCTCTCCTGAAGTTTGATTCGTAGCTGGGTGAACTCGGGCTTCAGAGGCTTAGATGAGACCAAACGTGTTCAGCTTGTGGCGAAAGCCTTTGACCAGAGGCATATACGCTTGTGCTTGGGGCGAGGGCTAGGCAAGAACGTTTACACCCCGGGTTTTTATCTTTACCCTAAGCTGTGTCCCTTTTGGCTGCAGCAGGCGGAGAGAACCCGCGGAGAGAGAACAGCTGCGAGGTGGATGCACAGAACAGTCACCTCGACACCAGCCCCGGGGTCCCAAGCAACGATCCTTCCCCGGAGGGTACTTAACCCACCCCGGGATTCAAGCAGGGAGTTCGCCTTGTCCAACTCGCACAGGAGACTGGCATGAGATGTAGGGCTCATCTACTTGCGTTCACACTACGTGGCCCGGAGAAGTTCTCACGGAGCCGAATGCAGCACCCTTCCTCCACCACGTGTGTACACAAAGGAGCGCTGGGCAGTGGGTGTTCTCAAGGCCAAGAGAGAAGCCCTTGTTCTGTGCTGCACCTGCTGGGTGGTTCAAAGGTTTTCTGACCTTCCTGCTCTGGAAGCTTTTCAGAGCTGAGGCTGCGCCTGGGCTGCGAAAGCGGAGAGGCGTAGAGGCCTTTCACACTGAAGGCGTGGGCCTGTTTCCCGTGGAGAAAGTGTACGTCGCCCAACCCCCACCCCCACCCCACCCCACCCCACCCCAACCCACCCCCAGCTGGAGGCGTGCGGGTTTGACACCATTTTGTCCTGCCCATGGAAAATACAAAGAGGCGTACACGATTTGGGCTGTCTGGTGAGAGAATTTTGAAGCGGCGGCACCCTGAGTACCTTTCCCGAAGTTTGCTTCCTAGCTGGTTAAACTCGGCTTTCAGAGGCGAGATGAGAACAAACTTGCTCCGCGTGCGGCGAAGTGCCCTGATGCCCTGCCCTAAATGTTTGAGCTTCTGGCCAGCGTCACGCAAGTACTTTGACACGTAGGAGTCTCCCTTTTACTCCAAGCTGTCCCTGTTGGCTGAAGCAGTCGGCGTGTCTGTATCGCAGCCTGGGAGGCCGGGCGTTGGGGGAGTCTGCCAAGTGACTGGCCTCCATTTATAGCTAACTGAGAAACTGCGTCGAAGCTTTCGGGAGCCTCTTACAGGGAATGGTTGCAGTTGGGAATTGGAGACTGTGCTGGCAAACGTCAGCAGCTCCTCTCCCTCGGAGGGCTCTTGGTGTGCTGACTCCTAACAGCCAGCACGGTCCCCAGCTCGTGAACGGTCCCATTGCGAGCCGGTCTCGTCCGTGAAAGAGCCACGTGAGGCTGAGCTCCAACAGTCGGGCTCCACACCTGGAGCCTTTGGGACAGGGCAGTCCTGAGCCGATGTGCCCACCAGGGGACGCGACCAAAGTTTACGTACCACAGGAAAGCGCAATCAAGGCCTCGTGTTCTCTCCATGAAAGGAACGTGAGCTTGAAGGGTGATGCGTCAGCGTGCACCGTGAACAGCTCGCTGGTACGCCTGTCTTTGCCCCCTCTCACGGTCTCACGCACCCGGGCTCAGTTCCGTG
The DNA here is from genome assembly GCF_937001465.1 of Orcinus orca. Taxonomy (NCBI): domain Eukaryota; kingdom Metazoa; phylum Chordata; class Mammalia; order Artiodactyla; family Delphinidae; genus Orcinus; species Orcinus orca. Next base: position 196,322 of record NW_026043741.1, on the reverse strand, counting down.
CAGGAACGCTGAGTGGGAGCGCCAGCCTCGCTGCTGGACTCTAAAGCCTTCCACCCCCTAATGGCAGGTTGTGTGTGTCTCTCACGTGGGGGGAGGAATGAGGTCGCCCACAGAGGTTCTGCCATGAAAGATCTAAAGACGCACGCTGCTGAGGAGCTTGTTCCTCATGGAGCGTCCCCGAAGGCCAGAAGAATGCCGACGGTCTCTTTCAAAGCTGCCGGACGCTCTGCCGTTCTAGGCCTGAGATACGGACCCTGTGACGGCACCGTAACCCCGCGAGATTCAGGAGACATCGCCAGTGCGAGTGGCAATCCGGAAGGAAGAGCCTCCAAGGCGGAGTGTCCTTTCCTGTACAAAACGGCGCCCAAGTGGCTGAGGCAGGGAGCATTTTCCTTCACAGAACCGGCATCCTCGTATGCCTGTGGGTTGCTCTAAAGAAACGACACTGTGAGCAACCTCTTCGAAAAGGCCTTCGCAAGCGACTTGGAGACAACAGCAGCGCAGTGGAGGCACAGACCGTTATCCTAGAGAGCAGCACAGTGTCTCTAGCAGCGATCGCTTCCCGGAGGATACTTAAGCCACACCGAGATTCCAGCAGGGAGTTTTGCCTTATAGCAGTACAACTCACTCAAGAAAGAGGGATGAGGTGTAGGGCTAATCTACGTGCGCTCACGCTCTGTGTCCCCGAGAAGGTTTCACGGAGCAGAAGGCATCACCGACCGCTACCACGTGTGTGCACCAAAGAAGCCCTGTGCCGTGGGTGTTCTCAGGCCGACAGCGAAGACCTAGGTGTGTGCTGCACCCGCGCTCGGTGGTTCACACGTTGCGTGACCCCTGTGCCTTTGGAAGATGTTCAGAGCGGGTGGCACCTGCGTGCTGCGAGCGCAAGAGGTGTAGAGTGTAGAGGCCTTTCACACTGGAGGAAGGGCTTGTGTCTCGTGGAGAGAACGTGTACGTCGCCCGGGAGATGGAGGCGCGCTCTTGACACCATTTCCTCTGCCCGTTTAAAACACAAGTGTTTGTACTCGATCTGGGCTGCCTGGTGAAACGCTTGGCAGTCCGCATCACCCTGAGCACCTCTCCTGAAGTTTGATTCGTAGCTGGGTGAACTCGGGCTTCAGAGGCTTAGATGAGACCAAACGTGTTCAGCTTGTGGCGAAAGCCTTTGACCAGAGGCATATACGCTTGTGCTTGGGGCGAGGGCTAGGCAAGAACGTTTACACCCTGGGTTTTTATCTTTACCCTAAGCTGTGTCCCTTTTGGCTGCAGCAGGCGGAGAGAACCCGCGGAGAGAGAACAGCTGCGAGGTGGATGCACAGAACAGTCACCTCGACACCAGCCCCGGGGTCCCAAGCAACGATCCTTCCCCGGAGGGTACTTAACCCACCCCGGGATTCAAGCAGGGAGTTCGCCTTGTCCAACTCGCACAGGAGACTGGCATGAGATGTAGGGCTCATCTACTTGCGTTCACACTACGTGGCCCGGAGAAGTTCTCACGGAGCCGAATGCAGCACCCTTCCTCCACCACGTGTGTACACAAAGGAGCGCTGGGCAGTGGGTGTTCTCAAGGCCAAGAGAGAAGCCCTTGTTCTGTGCTGCACCTGCTGGGTGGTTCAAAGGTTTTCTGACCTTCCTGCTCTGGAAGCTTTTCAGAGCTGAGGCTGCGCCTGGGCTGCGAAAGCGGAGAGGCGTAGAGGCCTTTCACACTGAAGGCGTGGGCCTGTTTCCCGTGGAGAAAGTGTACGTCGCCCAACCCCCACCCCCACCCCACCCCACCCCACCCCAACCCACCCCCAGCTGGAGGCGTGCGGGTTTGACACCATTTTGTCCTGCCCATGGAAAATACAAAGAGGCGTACACGATTTGGGCTGTCTGGTGAGAGAATTTTGAAGCGGCGGCACCCTGAGTACCTTTCCCGAAGTTTGCTTCCTAGCTGGTTAAACTCGGCTTTCAGAGGCGAGATGAGAACAAACTTGCTCCGCGTGCGGCGAAGTGCCCTGATGCCCTGCCCTAAATGTTTGAGCTTCTGGCCAGCGTCACGCAAGTACTTTGACACGTAGGAGTCTCCCTTTTACTCCAAGCTGTCCCTGTTGGCTGAAGCAGTCGGCGTGTCTGTATCGCAGCCTGGGAGGCCGGGCGTTGGGGGAGTCTGCCAAGTGACTGGCCTCCATTTATAGCTAACTGAGAAACTGCGTCGAAGCTTTCGGGAGCCTCTTACAGGGAATGGTTGCAGTTGGGAATTGGAGACTGTGCTGGCAAACGTCAGCAGCTCCTCTCCCTCGGAGGGCTCTTGGTGTGCCGACTCCTAACAGCCAGCACGGTCCCCAGCTCGTGAACGGTCCCATTGCGAGCCGGTCTCGTCCGTGAAAGAGCCACGTGAGGCTGAGCTCCAACAGTCGGGCTCCACACCTGGAGCCTTTGGGACAGGGCAGTCCTGAGCCGATGTGCCCACCAGGGGACGCGACCAAAGTTTACGTACCACAGGAAAGCGCAATCAAGGCCTCGTGTTCTCTCCATGAAAGGAACGTGAGCTTGAAGGGTGATGCGTCAGCGTGCACCGTGAACAGCTCGCTGGTACGCCTGTCTTTGCCCCCTCTCACGGTCTCACGCACCCGGGCTCAGTTCCGTGCAGGAACGCTGAGTGGGAGCGCCAGCCTCGCTGCTGGACTCTAAAGCCTTCCACCCCCTAATGGCAGGTTGTGTGTGTCTCTCACGTGGGGGGAGGAATGAGGTCGCCCACAGAGGTTCTGCCATGAAAGATCTAAAGACGCACGCTGCTGAGGAGCTTGTTCCTCATGGAGCGTCCCCGAAGGCCAGAAGAATGCCGACGGTCTCTTTCAAAGCTGCCGGACGCTCTGCCGTTCTAGGCCTGAGATACGGACCCTGTGATGGCACCGTAACCCCGCGAGATTCAGGAGACATCGCCAGTGCGAGTGGCAATCCGGAAGGAAGAGCCTCCAAGGCGGAGTGTCCTTTCCTGTACAAAACGGCGCCCAAGTGGCTGAGGCAGGGAGCATTTTCCTTCACAGAACTGGCATCCTCGTATGCCTGTGGGTTGCTCTAAAGAAACGACACTGTGAGCAACCTCTTCGAAAAGGCCTTCGCAAGCGACTTGGAGACAACAGCAGCGCAGTGGAGGCACAGACCGTTATCCTAGAGAGCAGCACAGTGTCTCTAGCAGCGATCGCTTCCCGGAGGATACTTAAGCCACACCGAGATTCCAGCAGGGAGTTTTGCCTTATAGCAGTACAACTCACTCAAGAAAGAGGGATGAGGTGTAGGGCTAATCTACGTGCGCTCACGCTCTGTGTCCCCGAGAAGGTTTCACGGAGCAGAAGGCATCACCGACCGCTACCACGTGTGTGCACCAAAGAAGCCCTGTGCCGTGGGTGTTCTCAGGCCGACAGCGAAGACCTAGGTGTGTGCTGCACCCGCGCTCGGTGGTTCACACGTTGCGTGACCCCTGTGCCTTTGGAAGATGTTCAGAGCGGGTGGCACCTGCGTGCTGCGAGCGCAAGAGGTGTAGAGTGTAGAGGCCTTTCACACTGGAGGAAGGGCTTGTGTCTCGTGGAGAGAACGTGTACGTCGCCCGGGAGATGGAGGCGCGCTCTTGACACCATTTCCTCTGCCCGTTTAAAACACAAGTGTTTGTACTCGATCTGGGCTGCCTGGTGAAACGCTTGGCAGTCCGCATCACCCTGAGCACCTCTCCTGAAGTTTGATTCGTAGCTGGGTGAACTCGGGCTTCAGAGGCTTAGATGAGACCAAACGTGTTCAGCTTGTGGCGAAAGCCTTTGACCAGAGGCATATACGCTTGTGCTTGGGGCGAGGGCTAGGCAAGAACGTTTACACCCCGGGTTTTTATCTTTACCCTAAGCTGTGTCCCTTTTGGCTGCAGCAGGCGGAGAGAACCCGCGGAGAGAGAACAGCTGCGAGGTGGATGCACAGAACAGTCACCTCGACACCAGCCCCGGGGTCCCAAGCAACGATCCTTCCCCGGAGGGTACTTAACCCACCCCGGGATTCAAGCAGGGAGTTCGCCTTGTCCAACTCGCACAGGAGACTGGCATGAGATGTAGGGCTCATCTACTTGCGTTCACACTACGTGGCCCGGAGAAGTTCTCACGGAGCCGAATGCAGCACCCTTCCTCCACCACGTGTGTACACAAAGGAGCGCTGGGCAGTGGGTGTTCTCAAGGCCAAGAGAGAAGCCCTTGTTCTGTGCTGCACCTGCTGGGTGGTTCAAAGGTTTTCTGACCTTCCTGCTCTGGAAGCTTTTCAGAGCTGAGGCTGCGCCTGGGCTGCGAAAGCGGAGAGGCGTAGAGGCCTTTCACACTGAAGGCGTGGGCCTGTTTCCCGTGGAGAAAGTGTACGTCGCCCAACCCCCACCCCCACCCCACCCCACCCCACCCCAACCCACCCCCAGCTGGAGGCGTGCGGGTTTGACACCATTTTGTCCTGCCCATGGAAAATACAAAGAGGCGTACACGATTTGGGCTGTCTGGTGAGAGAATTTTGAAGCGGCGGCACCCTGAGTACCTTTCCCGAAGTTTGCTTCCTAGCTGGTTAAACTCGGCTTTCAGAGGCGAGATGAGAACAAACTTGCTCCGCGTGCGGCGAAGTGCCCTGATGCCCTGCCCTAAATGTTTGAGCTTCTGGCCAGCGTCACGCAAGTACTTTGACACGTAGGAGTCTCCCTTTTACTCCAAGCTGTCCCTGTTGGCTGAAGCAGTCGGCGTGTCTGTATCGCAGCCTGGGAGGCCGGGCATTGGGGGAGTCTGCCAAGTGACTGGCCTCCATTTATAGCTAACTGAGAAACTGCGTCGAAGCTTTCGGGAGCCTCTTACAGGGAATGGTTGCAGTTGGGAATTGGAGACTGTGCTGGCAAACGTCAGCAGCTCCTCTCCCTCGGAGGGCTCTTGGTGTGCCGACTCCTAACAGCCAGCACGGTCCCCAGCTCGTGAACGGTCCCATTGCGAGCCGGTCTCGTCCGTGAAAGAGCCACGTGAGGCTGAGCTCCAACAGTCGGGCTCCACACCTGGAGCCTTTGGGACAGGGCAGTCCTGAGCCGATGTGCCCACCAGGGGACGCGACCAAAGTTTACGTACCACAGGAAAGCGCAATCAAGGCCTCGTGTTCTCTCCATGAAAGGAACGTGAGCTTGAAGGGTGATGCGTCAGCGTGCACCGTGAACAGCTCGCTGGTACGCCTGTCTTTGCCCCCTCTCACGGTCTCACGCACCCGGGCTCAGTTCCGTGCAGGAACGCTGAGTGGGAGCGCCAGCCTCGCTGCTGGACTCTAAAGCCTTCCACCCCCTAATGGCAGGTTGTGTGTGTCTCTCACGTGGGGGGAGGAATGAGGTCGCCCACAGAGGTTCTGCCATGAAAGATCTAAAGACGCACGCTGCTGAGGAGCTTGTTCCTCATGGAGCGTCCCCGAAGGCCAGAAGAATGCCGACGGTCTCTTTCAAAGCTGCCGGACGCTCTGCCGTTCTAGGCCTGAGATACGGACCCTGTGACGGCACCGTAACCCCGCGAGATTCAGGAGACATCGCCAGTGCGAGTGGCAATCCGGAAGGAAGAGCCTCCAAGGCGGAGTGTCCTTTCCTGTACAAAACGGCGCCCAAGTGGCTGAGGCAGGGAGCATTTTCCTTCACAGAACCGGCATCCTCGTATGCCTGTGGGTTGCTCTAAAGAAACGACACTGTGAGCAACCTCTTCGAAAAGGCCTTCGCAAGCGACTTGGAGACAACAGCAGCGCAGTGGAGGCACAGACCGTTATCCTAGAGAGCAGCACAGTGTCTCTAGCAGCGATCGCTTCCCGGAGGATACTTAAGCCACACCGAGATTCCAGCAGGGAGTTTTGCCTTATAGCAGTACAACTCACTCAAGAAAGAGGGATGAGGTGTAGGGCTAATCTACGTGCGCTCACGCTCTGTGTCCCCGAGAAGGTTTCACGGAGCAGAAGGCATCACCGACCGCTACCACGTGTGTGCACCAAAGAAGCCCTGTGCCGTGGGTGTTCTCAGGCCGACAGCGAAGACCTAGGTGTGTGCTGCACCCGCGCTCGGTGGTTCACACGTTGCGTGACCCCTGTGCCTTTGGAAGATGTTCAGAGCGGGTGGCACCTGCGTGCTGCGAGCGCAAGAGGTGTAGAGTGTAGAGGCCTTTCACACTGGAGGAAGGGCTTGCGTCTCGTGGAGAGAACGTGTACGTCGCCCGGGAGATGGAGGCGCGCTCTTGACACCATTTCCTCTGCCCGTTTAAAACACAAGTGTTTGTACTCGATCTGGGCTGCCTGGTGAAACGCTTGGCAGTCCGCATCACCCTGAGCACCTCTCCTGAAGTTTGATTCGTAGCTGGGTGAACTTGGGCTTCAGAGGCTTAGATGAGACCAAACGTGTTCAGCTTGTGGCGAAAGCCTTTGACCAGAGGCATATACGCTTGTGCTTGGGGCGAGGGCTAGGCAAGAACGTTTACACCCCGGGTTTTTATCTTTACCCTAAGCTGTGTCCCTTTTGGCTGCAGCAGGCGGAGAGAACCCGCGGAGAGAGAACAGCTGCGAGGTGGATGCACAGAACAGTCACCTCGACACCAGCCCCGGGGTCCCAAGCAACGATCCTTCCCCGGAGGGTACTTAACCCACCCCGGGATTCAAGCAGGGAGTTCACCTTGTCCAACTCGCACAGGAGACTGGCATGAGATGTAGGGCTCATCTACTTGCATTCACACTACGTGGCCCGGAGAAGTTCTCACGGAGCCGAATGCAGCACCCTTCCTCCACCACGTGTGTACACAAAGGAGCGCTGGGCAGTGGGTGTTCTCAAGGCCAAGAGAGAAGCCCTTGTTCTGTGCTGCACCTGCTGGGTGGTTCAAAGGTTTTCTGACCTTCCTGCTCTGGAAGCTTTTCAGAGCTGAGGCTGCGCCTGGGCTGCGAAAGCGGAGAGGCGTAGAGGCCTTTCACACTGAAGGCGTGGGCCTGTTTCCCGTGGAGAAAGTGTACGTCGCCCAACCCCCACCCCCACCCCACCCCACCCCACCCCAACCCACCCCCAGCTGGAGGCGTGCGGGTTTGACACCATTTTGTCCTGCCCATGGAAAATACAAAGAGGCGTACACGATTTGGGCTGTCTGGTGAGAGAATTTTGAAGCGGCGGCACCCTGAGTACCTTTCCCGAAGTTTGCTTCCTAGCTGGTTAAACTCGGCTTTCAGAGGCGAGATGAGAACAAACTTGCTCCGCGTGCGGCGAAGTGCCCTGATGCCCTGCCCTAAATGTTTGAGCTTCTGGCCAGCGTCACGCAAGTACTTTGACACGTAGGAGTCTCCCTTTTACTCCAAGCTGTCCCTGTTGGCTGAAGCAGTCGGCGTGTCTGTATCGCAGCCTGGGAGGCCGGGCGTTGGGGGAGTCTGCCAAGTGACTGGCCTCCATTTATAGCTAACTGAGAAACTGCGTCGAAGCTTTCGGGAGCCTCTTACAGGGAATGGTTGCAGTTGGGAATTGGAGACTGTGCTGGCAAACGTCAGCAGCTCCTCTCCCTCGGAGGGCTCTTGGTGTGCCGACTCCTAACAGCCAGCACGGTCCCCAGCTCGTGAACGGTCCCATTGCGAGCCGGTCTCGTCCGTGAAAGAGCCACGTGAGGCTGAGCTCCAACAGTCGGGCTCCACACCTGGAGCCTTTGGGGCAGGGCAGTCCTGAGCCGATGTGCCCACCAGGGGACGCGACCAAAGTTTACGTACCACAGGAAAGCGCAATCAAGGCCTCGTGTTCTCTCCATGAAAGGAACGTGAGCTTGAAGGGTGATGCGTCAGCGTGCACCGTGAACAGCTCGCTGGTACGCCTGTCTTTGCCCCCTCTCACGGTCTCACGCACCCGGGCTCAGTTCCGTGCAGGAACGCTGAGTGGGAGCGCCAGCCTCGCTGCTGGACTCTAAAGCCTTCCACCCCCTAATGGCAGGTTGTGTGTGTCTCTCACGTGGGGGGAGGAATGAGGTCGCCCACAGAGGTTCTGCCATGAAAGATCTAAAGACGCACGCTGCTGAGGAGCTTGTTCCTCATGGAGCGTCCCCGAAGGCCAGAAGAATGCCGACGGTCTCTTTCAAAGCTGCCGGACGCTCTGCCGTTCTAGGCCTGAGATACGGACCCTGTGACGGCACCGTAACCCCGCGAGATTCAGGAGACATCGCCAGTGCGAGTGGCAATCCGGAAGGAAGAGCCTCCAAGGCGGAGTGTCCTTTCCTGTACAAAACGGCGCCCAAGTGGCTGAGGCAGGGAGCATTTTCCTTCACAGAACCGGCATACTCGTATGCCTGTGGTTGCTCTAAAGAAACGACACTGTGAGCAACCTCTTCGAAAAGGCCTTCGCAAGCGACTTGGAGACAACAGCAGCGCAGTGGAGGCACAGACCGTTATCCTAGAGAGCAGCACAGTGTCTCTAGCAGCGATCGCTTCCCGGAGGATACTTAAGCCACACCGAGATTCCAGCAGGGAGTTTTGCCTTATAGCAGTACAACTCACTCAAGAAAGAGGGATGAGGTGTAGGGCTAATCTACGTGCGCTCATGCTCTGTGTCCCCGAGAAGGTTTCACGGAGCAGAAGGCATCACCGACCGCTACCACGTGTGTGCACCAAAGAAGCCCTTTGCCGTGGGTGTTCTCAGGCCGACAGCGAAGACCTAGGTGTGTGCTGCACCCGTGCTCGGTGGTTCACACGTTGCGTGACCCCTGTGCCTTTGGAAGATGTTCAGAGCGGGTGGCACCTGTGTGCTGCGAGCGCAAGAGGTGTAGAGTGTAGAGGCCTTTCACACTGGAGGAAGGGCTTGCGTCTCGTGGAGAGAACGTGTACGTCGCCCGGGAGATGGAGGCGCGCTCTTGACACCATTTCCTCTGCCCGTTTAAAACACAAGTGTTTGTACTCGATCTGGGCTGCCTGGTGAAACGCTTGGCAGTCCGCATCACCCTGAGCACCTCTCCTGAAGTTTGATTCGTAGCTGGGTGAACTCGGGCTTCAGAGGCTTAGATGAGACCAAACGTGTTCAGCTTGTGGCGAAAGCCTTTGACCAGAGGCATATACGCTTGTGCTTGGGGCGAGGGCTAGGCAAGAACGTTTACACCCCGGGTTTTTATCTTTACCCTAAGCTGTGTCCCTTTTGACTGCAGCAGGCGGAGAGAACCCGCGGAGAGAGAACAGCTGCGAGGTGGATGCACAGAACAGTCACCTCGACACCAGCCCCGGGGTCCCAAGCAACGATCCTTCCCCGGAGGGTACTTAACCCACCCCGGGATTCAAGCAGGGAGTTCGCCTTGTCCAACTCGCACAGGAGACTGGCATGAGATGTAGGGCTCATCTACTTGCGTTCACACTACGTGGCCCGGAGAAGTTCTCACGGAGCCGAATGCAGCACCCTTCCTCCACCACGTGTGTACACAAAGGAGCGCTGGGCAGTGGGTGTTCTCAAGGCCAAGAGAGAAGCCCTTGTTCTGTGCTGCACCTGCTGGGTGGTTCAAAGGTTTTCTGACCTTCCTGCTCTGGAAGCTTTTCAGAGCTGAGGCTGCGCCTGGGCTGCGAAAGCGGAGAGGCGTAGAGGCCTTTCACACTGAAGGCGTGGGCCTGTTTCCCATGGAGAAAGTGTACGTCACCCAACCCCCACCCCCACCCCACCCCACCCCACCCCAACCCACCCCCAGCTGGAGGCGTGCGGGTTTGACACCATTTTGTCCTGCCCATGGAAAATACAAAGAGGCGTACACGATTTGGGCTGTCTGGTGAGAGAATTTTGAAGCGGCGGCACCCTGAGTACCTTTCCCGAAGTTTGCTTCCTAGCTGGTTAAACTCGGCTTTCAGAGGCGAGATGAGAACAAACTTGCTCCGCGTGCGGCGAAGTGCCCTGATGCCCTGCCCTAAATGTTTGAGCTTCTGGCCAGCGTCACGCAAGTACTTTGACACGTAGGAGTCTCCCTTTTACTCCAAGCTGTCCCTGTTGGCTGAAGCAGTCGGCGTGTCTGTATCGCAGCCTGGGAGGCCGGGCGTTGGGGGAGTCTGCCAAGTGACTGGCCTCCATTTATAGCTAACTGAGAAACTGCGTCGAAGCTTTCGGGAGCCTCTTACAGGGAATGGTTGCAGTTGGGAATTGGAGACTGTGCTGGCAAACGTCAGCAGCTCCTCTCCCTCGGAGGGCTCTTGGTGTGCCGACTCCTAACAGCCAGCACGGTCCCCAGCTCGTGAACGGTCCCATTGCGAGCCGGTCTCGTCCGTGAAAGAGCCACGTGAGGCTGAGCTCCAAGAGTCGGGCTCCACACCTGGAGCCTTTGGGACAGGGCAGTCCTGAGCCGATGTGCCCACCAGGGGACGCGACCAAAGTTTACGTACCACAGGAAAGCGCAATCAAGGCCTCGTGTTCTCTCCATGAAAGGAACGTGAGCTTGAAGGGTGATGCGTCAGCGTGCACCGTGAACAGCTCGCTGGTACGCCTGTCTTTGCCCCCTCTCACGGTCTCACGCACCCGGGCTCAGTTCCGTGCAGGAACGCTGAGTGGGAGCGCCAGCCTCGCTGCTGGACTCTAAAGCCTTCCACCCCCTAATGGCAGGTTGTGTGTGTCTCTCACGTGGGGGGAGGAATGAGGTCGCCCACAGAGGTTCTGCCATGAAAGATCTAAAGACGCACGCTGCTGAGGAGCTTGTTCCTCATGGAGCGTCCCCGAAGGCCAGAAGAATGCCGACGGTCTCTTTCAAAGCTGCCGGACGCTCTGCCGTTCTAGGCCTGAGATATGGACCCTGTGACGGCACCGTAACCCCGCGAGATTCAGGAGACATCGCCAGTGCGAGTGGCAATCCGGAAGGAAGAGCCTCCAAGGCGGAGTGTCCTTTCCTGTACAAAACGGCGCCCAAGTGGCTGAGGCAGGGAGCATTTTCCTTCACAGAACCGGCATCCTCGTATGCCTGTGGGTTGCTCTAAAGAAACGACACTGTGAGCAACCTCTTCGAAAAGGCCTTCGCAAGCGACTTGGAGACAACAGCAGCGCAGTGGAGGCACAGACCGTTATCCTAGAGAGCAGCACAGTGTCTCTAGCAGCGATCGCTTCCCGGAGGATACTTAAGCCACACCAAGATTCCAGCAGGGAGTTTTGCCTTATAGCAGTACAACTCACTCAAGAAAGAGGGATGAGGTGTAGGGCTAATCTACGTGCGCTCACGCTCTGTGTCCCCGAGAAGGTTTCACGGAGCAGAAGGCATCACCGACCGCTACCACGTGTGTGCACCAAAGAAGCCCTGTGCCGTGGGTGTTCTCAGGCCGACAGCGAAGACCTAGGTGTGTGCTGCACCCGTGCTCGGTGGTTCACACGTTGCGTGACCCCTGTGCCTTTGGAAGATGTTCAGAGCGGGTGGCACCTGCGTGCTGCGAGCGCAAGAGGTGTAGAGTGTAGAGGCCTTTCACACTGGAGGAAGGGCTTGCGTCTCGTGGAGAGAACGTGTACGTCGCCCGGGAGATGGAGGCGCGCTCTTGACACCATTTCCTCTGCCCGTTTAAAACACAAGTGTTTGTACTCGATCTGGGCTGCCTGGTGAAACGCTTGGCAGTCCGCATCACCCTGAGCACCTCTCCTGAAGTTTGATTCGTAGCTGGGTGAACTCGGGCTTCAGAGGCTTAGATGAGACCAAACGTGTTCAGCTTGTGGCGAAAGCCTTTGACCAGAGGCATATACGCTTGTGCTTGGGGCGAGGGCTAGGCAAGAACGTTTACACCCCGGGTTTTTATCTTTACCCTAAGCTGTGTCCCTTTTGGCTGCAGCAGGCGGAGAGAACCCGCGGAGAGAGAACAGCTGCGAGGTGGATGCACAGAACAGTCACCTCGACACCAGCCCCGGGGTCCCAAGCAACGATCCTTCCCCGGAGGGTACTTAACCCACCCTGGGATTCAAGCAGGGAGTTCGCCTTGTCCAACTCGCACAGGAGACTGGCATGAGATGTAGGGCTCATCTACTTGCGTTCACACTACGTGGCCCGGAGAAGTTCTCACGGAGCCGAATGCAGCACCCTTCCTCCACCACGTGTGTACACCAAGGAGCGCTGGGCAGTGGGTGTTCTCAAGGCCAAGAGAGAAGCCCTTGTTCTGTGCTGCACCTGCTGGGTGGTTCAAAGGTTTTCTGACCTTCCTGCTCTGGAAGCTTTTCAGAGCTGAGGCTGCGCCTGGGCTGCGAAAGCGGAGAGGCGTAGAGGCCTTTCACACTGAAGGCGTGGGCCTGTTTCCCATGGAGAAAGTGTACGTCGCCCAACCCCCACCCCCACCCCACCCCACCCCACCCCCAGCTGGAGGCGTGCGGGTTTGACACCATTTTGTCCTGCCCATGGAAAATACAAAGAGGCGTACACGATTTGGGCTGTCTGGTGAGAGAATTTTGAAGCGGCAGCACCCTGAGTACCTTTCCCGAAGTTTGCTTCCTAGCTGGTTAAACTCGGCTTTCAGAGGCGAGATGAGAACAAACTTGCTCCGCGTGCGGCGAAGTGCCCTGATGCCCTGCCCTAAATGTTTGAGCTTCTGGCCAGCGTCACGCAAGTACTTTGACACGTAGGAGTCTCCCTTTTACTCCAAGCTGTCCCTGTTGGCTGAAGCAGTCGGCGTGTCTGTATCGCAGCCTGGGAGGCCGGGCGTTGGGGGAGTCTGCCAAGTGACTGGCCTCCATTTATAGCTAACTGAGAAACTGCGTCGAAGCTTTCGGGAGCCTCTTACAGGGAATGGTTGCAGTTGGGAATTGGAGACTGTGCTGGCAAACGTCAGCAGCTCCTCTCCCTCGGAGGGCTCTTGGTGTGCCGACTCCTAACAGCCAGCACGGTCCCCAGCTCGTGAACGGTCCCATTGCGAGCCGGTCTCGTCCGTGAAAGAGCCACGTGAGGCTGAGCTCCAACAGTCGGGCTCCACACCTGGAGCCTTTGGGACAGGGCAGTCCTGAGCCGATGTGCCCACCAGGGGACGCGACCAAAGTTTACGTACCACAGGAAAGCGCAATCAAGGCCTCGTGTTCTCTCCATGAAAGGAACGTGAGCTTGAAGGGTGATGCGTCAGCGTGCACCGTGAACAGCTCGCTGGTACGCCTGTCTTTGCCCCCTCTCACGGTCTCACGCACCCGGGCTCAGTTCCGTGCAGGAACGCTGAGTGGGAGCGCCAGCCTCGCTGCTGGACTCTAAAGCCTTCCACCCCCTAATGGCAGGTTGTGTGTGTCTCTCACGTGGGGGGAGGAATGAGGTCGCCCACAAAGGTTCTGCCATGAAAGATCTAAAGACGCACGCTGCTGAGGAGCTTGTTCCTCATGGAGCGTCCCCGAAGGCCAGAAGAATGCCGACGGTCTCTTTCAAAGCTGCCGGACGCTCTGCCGTTCTAGGCCTGAGATACGGACCCTGTGACGGCACCGTAACCCCGCGAGATTCAGGAGACATCGCCAGTGCGAGTGGCAATCCGGAAGGAAGAGCCTCCAAGGCGGAGTGTCCTTTCCTGTACAAAACGGCGCCCAAGTGGCTGAGGCAGGGAGCATTTTCCTTCACAGAACCGGCATCCTCGTATGCCTGTGGGTTGCTCTAAAGAAACGACACTGTGAGCAACCTCTTCGAAAAGGCCTTCGCAAGCGACTTGGAGACAACAGCAGCGCAGTGGAGGCACAGACCGTTATCCTAGAGAGCAGCACAGTGTCTCTAGCAGCGATCGCTTCCCGGAGGATACTTAAGCCACACCGAGATTCCAGCAGGGAGTTTTGCCTTATAGCAGTACAACTCACTCAAGAAAGAGGGATGAGGTGTAGGGCTAATCTACGTGCGCTCACGCTCTGTGTCCCCGAGAAGGTTTCACAGAGCAGAAGGCATCACCGACCGCTACCACGTGTGTGCACCAAAGAAGCCCTGTGCCGTGGGTGTTCTCAGGCCGACAGCGAAGACCTACGTGTGTGCTGCACCCGTGCTCGGTGGTTCACACGTTGCGTGACCCCTGTGCCTTTGGAAGATGTTCAGAGCGGGTGGCACCTGCGTGCTGCGAGCGCAAGAGGTGTAGAGTGTAGAGGCCTTTCACACTGGAGGAAGGGCTTGCGTCTCGTGGAGAGAACGTGTACGTCGCCCGGGAGATGGAGGCGCGCTCTTGACACCATTTCCTCTGCCCGTTTAAAACACAAGTGTTTGTACTCGATCTGGGCTGCCTGGTGAAACGCTTGGCAGTCCGCATCACCCTGAGCACCTCTCCTGAAGTTTGATTCGTAGCTGGGTGAACTCGGGCTTCAGAGGCTTAGATGAGACCAAACGTGTTCAGCTTGTGGCGAAAGCCTTTGACCAGAGGCATATACGCTTGTGCTTGGGGCGAGGGCTAGGCAAGAACGTTTACACCCCGGGTTTTTATCTTTACCCTAAGCTGTGTCCCTTTTGACTGCAGCAGGCGGAGAGAACCCGCGGAGAGAGAACAGCTGCGAGGTGGATGCACAGAACAGTCACCTCGACACCAGCCCCGGGGTCCCAAGCAACGATCCTTCCCCGGAGGGTACTTAACCCACCCCGGGATTCAAGCAGGGAGTTCGCCTTGTCCAACTCGCACAGGAGACTGGCATGAGATGTAGGGCTCATCTACTTGCGTTCACACTACGTGGCCCGGAGAAGTTCTCACGGAGCCGAATGCAGCACCCTTCCTCCACCACGTGTGTACACAAAGGAGCGCTGGGCAGTGGGTGTTCTCAAGGCCAAGAGAGAAGCCCTTGTTCTGTGCTGCACCTGCTGGGTGGTTCAAAGGTTTTCTGACCTTCCTGCTCTGGAAGCTTTTCAGAGCTGAGGCTGCGCCTGGGCTGCGAAAGCGGAGAGGCGTAGAGGCCTTTCACACTGAAGGCGTGGGCCTGTTTCCCGTGGAGAAAGTGTACGTCGCCCAACACCCACCCCCACCCCACCCCACCCCACCCCAACCCACCCCCAGCTGGAGGCGTGCGGGTTTGACACCATTTTGTCCTGCCCATGGAAAATACAAAGAGGCGTACACGATTTGGGCTGTCTGGTGAGAGAATTTTGAAGCGGCGGCACCCTGAGTATCTTTCCCGAAGTTTGCTTCCTAGCTGGTTAAACTCGGCATTCAGAGGCGAGATGAGAACAAACTTGCTCCGCGTGCGGCGAAGTGCCCTGATGCCCTGCCCTAAATGTTTGAGCTTCTGGCCAGCGTCACGCAAGTACTTTGACACGTAGGAGTCTCCCTTTTACTCCAAGCTGTCCCTGTTGGCTGAAGCAGTCGGCGTGTCTGTATCGCAGCCTGGGAGGCCGGGCGTTGGGGGAGTCTGCCAAGTGACTGGCCTCCATTTATAGCTAACTGAGAAACTGCGTCGAAGCTTTCGGGAGCCTCTTACAGGGAATGGTTGCAGTTGGGAATTGGAGACTGTGCTGGCAAACGTCAGCAGCTCCTCTCCCTCGGAGGGCTCTTGGTGTGCCGACTCCTAAAAGCCAGCACGGTCCCCAGCTCGTGAACGGTCCCATTGCGAGCCGGTCTCGTCCGTGAAAGAGCCACGTGAGGCTGAGCTCCAACAGTCGGGCTCCACACCTGGAGCCTTTGGGACAGGGCAGTCCTGAGCCGATGTGCCCACCAGGGGACGCGACCAAAGTTTACGTACCACAGGAAAGCGCAATCAAGGCCTCGTGTTCTCTCCATGAAAGGAACGTGAGCTTGAAGGGTGATGCGTCAGCGTGCACCGTGAACAGCTCGCTGGTACGCCTGTCTTTGCCCCCTCTCACGGTCTCACGCACCCGGGCTCAGTTCCGTGCAGGAACGCTGAGTGGGAGCGCCAGCCTCGCTGCTGGACTCTAAAGCCTTCCACCCCCTAATGGCAGGTTGTGTGTGTCTCTCACGTGGGGGGAGGAATGAGGTCGCCCACAGAGGTTCTGCCATGAAAGATCTAAAGACGCACGCTGCTGAGGAGCTTGTTCCTCATGGAGCGTCCCCGAAGGCCAGAAGAATGCCGACGGTCTCTTTCAAAGCTGCCGGACGCTCTGCCGTTCTAGGCCTGAGATACGGACCCTGTGACGGCACCGTAACCCCGCGAGATTCAGGAGACATCGCCAGTGCGAGTGGCAATCCGGAAGGAAGAGCCTCCAAGGCGGAGTGTCCTTTCCTGTACAAAACGGCGCCCAAGTGGCTGAGGCAGGGAGCATTTTCCTTCACAGAACCGGCATCCTCGTATGCCTGTGGGTTGCTCTAAAGAAACGACACTGTGAGCAACCTCTTCGAAAAGGCCTTCGCAAGCGACTTGGAGACAACAGCAGCGCAGTGGAGGCACAGACCGTTATCCTAGAGAGCAGCACAGTGTCTCTAGCAGCGATCGCTTCCCGGAGGATACTTAAGCCACACCGAGATTCCAGCAGGGAGTTTTGCCTTATAGCAGTACAACTCACTCAAGAAAGAGGGATGAGGTGTAGGGCTAATCTACGTGCGCTCACGCTCTGTGTCCCCGAGAAGGTTTCACGGAGCAGAAGGCATCACCGACCGCTACCACGTGTGTGCACCAAAGAAGCCCTGTGCCGTGGGTGTTCTCAGGCCGACAGCGAAGACCTAGGTGTGTGCTGCACCCGCGCTCGGTGGTTCACACGTTGCGTGACCCCTGTGCCTTTGGAAGATGTTCAGAGCGGGTGGCACCTGCGTGCTGCGAGCGCAAGAGGTGTAGAGTGTAGAGGCCTTTCACACTGGAGGAAGGGCTTGCGTCTCGTGGAGAGAACGTGTACGTCGCCCGGGAGATGGAGGCGCACTCTTGACACCATTTCCTCTGCCCGTTTAAAACACAAGTGTTTGTACTCGATCTGGGCTGCCTGGTGAAACGCTTGGCAGTCCGCATCACCCTGAGCACCTCTCCTGAAGTTTGATTCGTAGCTGGGTGAACTCGGGCTTCAGAGGCTTAGATGAGACCAAACGTGTTCAGCTTGTGGCGAAAGCCTTTGACCAGAGGCATATACGCTTGTGCTTGGGGCGAGGGCTAGGCAAGAACGTTTACACCCCGGGTTTTTATCTTTACCCTAAGCTGTGTCCCTTTTGGCTGCAGCAGGCGGAGAGAACCCGCGGAGAGAGAACAGCTGCGAGGTGGATGCACAGAACAGTCACCTCGACACCAGCCCCGGGGTCCCAAGCAACGATCCTTCCCCGGAGGGTACTTAACCCACCCCGGGATTCAAGCAGGGAGTTCGCCTTGTCCAACTCGCACAGGAGACTGGCATGAGATGTAGGGCTCATCTACTTGCGTTCACACTACGTGGCCCAGAGAAGTTCTCACGGAGCCGAATGCAGCACCTTTCCTCCACCACGTGTGTACACAAAGGAGCGCTGGGCAGTGGGTGTTCTCAAGGCCAAGAGAGAAGCCCTTGTTCTGTGCTGCACCTGCTGGGTGGTTCAAAGGTTTTCTGACCTTCCTGCTCTGGAAGCTTTTCAGAGCTGAGGCTGCGCCTGGGCTGCGAAAGCGGAGAGGCGTAGAGGCCTTTCACACTGAAGGCGTGGGCCTGTTTCCCATGGAGAAAGTGTACGTCGCCCAACCCCCACCCCCACCCCACCCCACCCCACCCCAACCCACCCCCAGCTGGAGGCGTGCGGGTTTGACACCATTTTGTCCTGCCCATGGAAAATACAAAGAGGCGTACACGATTTGGGCTGTCTGGTGAGAGAATTTTGAAGCGGCGGCAACCTGAGTACCTTTCCTGAAGTTTGCTTCCTAGCTGGTTAAACTCGGCTTTCAGAGGCGAGATGAGAACAAACTTGCTCCGCGTGCGGCGAAGTGCCCTGATGCCCTGCCCTAAATGTTTGAGCTTCTGGCCAGCGTCACGCAAGTACTTTGACACGTAGGAGTCTCCCTTTTACTCCAAGCTGTCCCTGTTGGCTGAAGCAGTCGGCGTGTCTGTATCGCAGCCTGGGAGGCCGGGCGTTGGGGGAGTCTGCCAAGTGACTGGCCTCCATTTATAGCTAACTGAGAAACTGCGTCGAAGCTTTCGGGAGCCTCTTACAGGGAATGGTTGCAGTTGGGAATTGGAGACTGTGCTGGCAAACGTCAGCAGCTCCTCTCCCTCGGAGGGCTCTTGGTGTGCCGACTCCTAACAGCCAACACGGTCCCCAGCTCGTGAACGGTCCCATTGCGAGCCGGTCTCGTCCGTGAAAGAGCCACGTGAGGCTGAGCTCCAACAGTCGGGCTCCACACCTGGAGCCTTTGGGACAGGGCAGTCCTGAGCCGATGTGCCCACCAGGGGACGCGACCAAAGTTTACGTACCACAGGAAAGCGCAATCAAGGCCTCGTGTTCTCTCCATGAAAGGAACGTGAGCTTGAAGGGTGATGCGTCAGCGTGCACCGTGAACAGCTCGCTGGTACGCCTGTCTTTGCCCCCTCTCACGGTCTCACGCACCCGGGCTCAGTTCCGTGCAGGAACGCTGAGTGGGAGCGCCAGCCTCGCTGCTGGACTCTAAAGCCTTCCACCCCCTAATGGCAGGTTGTGTGTGTCTCTCACGTGGGGGGAGGAATGAGGTCGCCCACAGAGGTTCTGCCATGAAAGATCTAAAGACGCACGCTGCTGAGGAGCTTGTTCCTCATGGAGCGTCCCCGAAGGCCAGAAGAATGCCGACGGTCTCTTTCAAAGCTGCCGGACGCTCTGCCGTTCTAGGCCTGAGATACGGACCCTGTGACGGCACCGTAACCCCGCGAGATTCAGGAGACATCGCCAGTGCGAGTGGCAATCCGGAAGGAAGAGCCTCCAAGGCGGAGTGTCCTTTCCTGTACAAAACGGCGCCCAAGTGGCTGAGGCAGGGAGCATTTTCCTTCACAGAACCGGCATCCTCGTATGCCTGTGGGTTGCTCTAAAGAAACGACACTGTGAGCAACCTCTTCGAAAAGGCCTTCGCAAGCGACTTGGAGACAACAGCAGCGCAGTGGAGGCACAGACCGTTATCCTAGAGAGCAGCACAGTGTCTCTAGCAGCGATCGCTTCCCGGAGGATACTTAAGCCACACCGAGATTCCAGCAGGGAGTTTTGCCTTATAGCAGTACAACTCACTCAAGAAAGAGGGATGAGGTGTAGGGCTAATCTACGTGCGCTCACGCTCTGTGTCCCCGAGAAGGTTTCACGGAGCAGAAGGCATCACCGACCGCTACCACGTGTGTGCACCAAAGAAGCCCTGTGCCGTGGGTGTTCTCAGGCCGACAGCGAAGACCTAGGTGTGTGCTGCACCCGCGCTCGGTGGTTCACACGTTGCGTGACCCCTGTGCCTTTGGAAGATGTTCAGAGCGGGTGGCACCTGCGTGCTGCGAGCGCAAGAGGTGTAGAGTGTAGAGGCCTTTCTCACTGGAGGAAGGGCTTGCGTCTCGTGGAGAGAACGTGTACGTCGCCCGGGAGATGGAGGCACGCTCTTGACACCATTTCCTCTGCCCGTTTAAAACACAAGTGTTTGTACTCGATCTGGGCTGCCTGGTGAAACGCTTGGCAGTCCGCATCACCCTGAGCACCTCTCCTGAAGTTTGATTCGTAGCTGGGTGAACTCGGGCTTCAGAGGCTTAGATGAGACCAAACGTGTTCAGCTTGTGGCGAAAGCCTTTGACCAGAGGCATATACGCTTGTGCTTGGGGCGAGGGCTAGGCAAGAACGTTTACACCCCGGGTTTTTATCTTTACCCTAAGCTGTGTCCCTTTTGACTGCAGCAGGCGGAGAGAACCCGCGGAGAGAGAACAGCTGCGAGGTGGATGCACAGAACAGTCACCTCGACACCAGCCCCGGGGTCCCAAGCAACGATCCTTCCCCGGAGGGTACTTAACCCACCCCGGGATTCAAGCAGGGAGTTCGCCTTGTCCAACTCGCACAGGAGACTGGCATGAGATGTAGGGCTCATCTACTTGCGTTCACACTACGTGGCCCGGAGAAGTTCTCACGGAGCCGAATGCAGCACCCTTCCTCCACCACGTGTGTACACAAAGGAGCGCTGGGCAGTGGGTGTTCTCAAGGCCAAGAGAGAAGCCCTTGTTCTGTGCTGCACCTGCTGGGTGGTTCAAAGGTTTTCTGACCTTCCTGCTCTGGAAGCTTTTCAGAGCTGAGGCTGCGCCTGGGCTGCGAAAGCGGAGAGGCGTAGAGGCCTTTCACACTGAAGGCGTGGGCCTGTTTCCCATGGAGAAAGTGTACGTCGCCCAACCCCCACCCCCACCCCACCCCACCCCACCCCAACCCACCCCCAGCTGGAGGCGTGCGGGTTTGACACCATTTTGTCCTGCCCATGGAAAATACAAAGAGGCGTACACGATTTGGGCTGTCTGGTGAGAGAATTTTGAAGCAGCGGCACCCTGAGTACCTTTCCCGAAGTTTGCTTCCTAGCTGGTTAAACTCGGCTTTCAGAGGCGAGATGAGAACAAACTTGCTCCGCGTGCGGCGAAGTGCCCTGATGCCCTGCCCTAAATGTTTGAGCTTCTGGCCAGCGTCACGCAAGTACTTTGACACGTAGGAGTCTCCCTTTTACTCCAAGCTGTCCCTGTTGGCTGAAGCAGTCGGCGTGTCTGTATCGCAGCCTGGGAGGCCGGGCGTTGGGGGAGTCTGCCAAGTGACTGGCCTCCATTTATAGCTAACTGAGAAACTGCGTCGAAGCTTTCGGGAGCCTCTTACAGGGAATGGTTGCAGTTGGGAATTGGAGACTGTGCTGGCAAACGTCAGCAGCTCCTCTCCCTCGGAGGGCTCTTGGTGTGCCGACTCCTAACAGCCAGCACGGTCCCCAGCTCATGAACGGTCCCATTGCGAGCCGGTCTCGTCCGTGAAAGAGCCACGTGAGGCTGAGCTCCAACAGTCGGGCTCCACACCTGGAGCCTTTGGGACAGGGCAGTCCTGAGCCAATGTGCCCACCAGGGGACGCGACCAAAGTTTACGTACCACAGGAAAGCGCAATCAAGGCCTCGTGTTCTCTCCATGAAAGGAACGTGAGCTTGAAGGGTGATGCGTCAGCGTACACCGTGAACAGCTCGCTGGTACGCCTGTCTTTGCCCCCTCTCACGGTCTCACGCACCCGGGCTCAGTTCCGTGCAGGAACGCTGAGTGGGAGCGCCAGCCTCGCTGCTGGACTCTAAAGCCTTCCACCCCCTAATGGCAGGTTGTGTGTGTCTCTCACGTGGGGGGAGGAATGAGGTCGCCCACAGAGGTTCTGCCATGAAAGATCTAAAGACGCACGCTGCTGAGGAGCTTGTTCCTCATGGAGCGTCCCCGAAGGCCAGAAGAATGCCGACGGTCTCTTTCAAAGCTGCCGGACGCTCTGCCGTTCTAGGCCTGAGATACGGACCCTGTGACGGCACCGTAACCCCGCGAGATTCAGGAGACATCGCCAGTGCGAGTGGCAATCCGGAAGGAAGAGCCTCCAAGGCGGAGTGTCCTTTCCTGTACAAAACGGCGCCCAAGTGGCTGAGGCAGGGAGCATTTTCCTTCACAGAACCGGCATCCTCGTATGCCTGTGGGTTGCTCTAAAGAAACGACACTGTGAGCAACCTCTTCGAAAAGGCCTTCGCAAGCGACTTGGAGACAACAGCAGCGCAGTGGAGGCACAGACCGTTATCCTAGAGAGCAGCACAGTGTCTCTAGCAGCGATCGCTTCCCGGAGGATACTTAAGCCACACCGAGATTCCAGCAGGGAGTTTTGCCTTATAGCAGTACAACTCACTCAAGAAAGAGGGATGAGGTGTAGGGCTAATCTACGTGCGCTCACGCTCTGTGTCCCCGAGAAGGTTTCACGGAGCAGAAGGCATCACCGACCGCTACCACGTGTGTGCACCAAAGAAGCCCTTTGCCGTGGGTGTTCTCAGGCCGACAGCGAAGACCTAGGTGTGTGCTGCACCCGCGCTCGGTGGTTCACACGTTGCGTGACCCCTGTGCCTTTGGAAGATGTTCAGAGCGGGTGGCACCTGCGTGCTGCGAGCGCAAGAGGTGTAGAGTGTAGAGGCCTTTCACACTGGAGGAAGGGCTTGCGTCTCGTGGAGAGAACGTGTACGTCGCCCGGGAGATGGAGGCACGCTCTTGACACCATTTCCTCTGCCCGTTTAAAACACAAGTGTTTGTACTCGATCTGGGCTGCCTGGTGAAACGCTTGGCAGTCCGCATCACCCTGAGCACCTCTCCTGAAGTTTGATTCGTAGCTGGGTGAACTCGGGCTTCAGAGGCTTAGATGAGACCAAACGTGTTCAGCTTGTGGCGAAAGCCTTTGACCAGAGGCATATACGCTTGTGCTTGGGGCGAGGGCTAGGCAAGAACGTTTACACCCCGGGTTTTTATCTTTACCCTAAGCTGTGTCCCTTTTGACTGCAGCAGGCGGAGAGAACCCGCGGAGAGAGAACAGCTGCGAGGTGGATGCACAGAACAGTCACCTCGACACCAGCCCCGGGGTCCCAAGCAACGATCCTTCCCCGGAGGGTACTTAACCCACCCCGGGATTCAAGCAGGGAGTTCGCCTTGTCCAACTCGCACAGGAGACTGGCATGAGATGTAGGGCTCATCTACTTGCGTTCACACTACGTGGCCCGGAGAAGTTCTCACGGAGCCGAATGCAGCACCCTTCCTCCACCACGTGTGTACACAAAGGAGCGCTGGGCAGTGGGTGTTCTCAAGGCCAAGAGAGAAGCCCTTGTTCTGTGCTGCACCTGCTGGGTGGTTCAAAGGTTTTCTGACCTTCCTGCTCTGGAAGCTTTTCAGAGCTGAGGCTGCGCCTGGGCTGCGAAAGCGGAGAGGCGTAGAGGCCTTTCACACTGAAGGCGTGGGCCTGTTTCCCATGGAGAAAGTGTACGTCGCCCAACCCCCACCCCCACCCCACCCCACCCCACCCCAACCCACCCCCAGCTGGAGGCGTGCGGGTTTGACACCATTTTGTCCTGCCCATGGAAAATACAAAGAGGCGTACACGATTTGGGCTGTCTGGTGAGAGAATTTTGAAGCGGCGGCACCCTGAGTACCTTTCCCGAAGTTTGCTTCCTAGCTGGTTAAACTCGGCTTTCAGAGGCGAGATGAGAACAAACTTGCTCCGCGTGCGGCGAAGTGCCCTGATGCCCTGCCCTAAATGTTTGAGCTTCTGGCCAGCGTCACGCAAGTACTTTGACACGTAGGAGTCTCACTTTTACTCCAAGCTGTCCCTGTTGGCTGAAGCAGTCGGCGTGTCTGTATCGCAGCCTGGGAGGCCGGGCGTTGGGGGAGTCTGCCAAGTGACTGGCCTCCATTTATAGCTAACTGAGAAACTGCGTCAAAGCTTTCGGGAGCCTCTTACAGGGAATGGTTGCAGTTGGGAATTGGAGACTGTGCTGGCAAACGTCAGCAGCTCCTCTCCCTCGGAGGGCTCTTGGTGTGCCGACTCCTAACAGCCAGCACGGTCCCCAGCTCGTGAACGGTCCCATTGCGAGCCGGTCTCGTCCGTGAAAGAGCCACGTGAGGCTGAGCTCCAACAGTCGGGCTCCACACCTGGAGCCTTTGGGACAGGGCAGTCCTGAGCCGATGTGCCCACCAGGGGACGTGACCAAAGTTTACGTACCACAGGAAAGCGCAATCAAGGCCTCGTGTTCTCTCCATGAAAGGAACGTGAGCTTGAAGGGTGATGCGTCAGCGTGCACCGTGAACAGCTCGCTGGTACGCCTGTCTTTGCCCCCTCTCACGGTCTCACGCACCCGGGCTCAGTTCCGTGCAGGAACGCTGAGTGGGAGCGCCAGCCTCGCTGCTGGACTCTAAAGCCTTCCACCCCCTAATGGCAGGTTGTGTGTGTCTCTCACGTGGGGGGAGGAATGAGGTCGCCCACAGAGGTTCTGCCATAAAAGATCTAAAGACAAACGCTGCTGAGGAGCTTGTTCCTCATGGAGCGTCCCCGAAGGCCAGAAGAATGCCGACGGTCTCTTTCAAAGCTGCCGGACGCTCTGCCGTTCTAGGTCTGAGATACGGACCCTGTGACGGCACCGTAACCCCGCGAGATTCAGGAGACATCGCCAGTGCGAGTGGCAATCCGGAAGGAAGAGCCTCCAAGGCGGAGTGTCCTTTCCTGTACAAAACGGCGCCCAAGTGGCTGAGGCAGGGAGCATTTTCCTTCACAGAACCGGCATCCTCGTATGCCTGTGGGTTGCTCTAAAGAAACGACACTGTGAGCAACCTCTTCGAAAAGGCCTTCGCAAGCGACTTGGAGACAAGAGCAGCGCAGTGGAGGCACAGACCGTTATCCTAGAGAGCAGCACAGTGTCTCTAGCAGCGATCGCTTCCCGGAGGATACTTAAGCCACACCGAGATTCCAGCAGGGAGTTTTGCCTTATAGCAGTACAACTCACTCAAGAAACAGGGATGAGGTGTAGGGCTAATCTACGTGCGCTCACGCTCTGTGTCCCCGAGAAGGTTTCACGGAGCAGAAGGCATCACCGACCGCTACCACGTGTGTGCACCAAAGAAGCCCTGTGCCGTGGGTGTTCTCAGGCCGACAGCGAAGACCTAGGTGTGTGCTGCACCCGCGCTCGGTGGTTCACACGTTGCGTGACCCCTGTGCCTTTGGAAGATGTTCAGAGCGGGTGGCACCTGCGTGCTGCGAGCGCAAGAGATGTAGAGTGTAGAGGCCTTTCACACTGGAGGAAGGGCTTGCGTCTCGTGGAGAGAACGTGTACGTCGCCCGGGAGATGGAGGCGCGCTCTTGACACCATTTCCTCTGCCCGTTTAAAACACAAGTGTTTGTACTCGATCTGGGCTGCCTGGTGAAACGCTTGGCAGTCCGCATCACCCTGAGCACCTCTCCTGAAGTTTGATTCGTAGCTGGGTGAACTCGGGCTTCAGAGGCTTAGATGAGGCCAAACGTGTTCAGCTTGTGGCGAAAGCCTTTGACCAGAGGCATATACGCTTGTGCTTGGGGCGAGGGCTAGGCAAGAACGTTTACACCCCGGGTTTTTATCTTTACCCTAAGCTGTGTCCCTTTTGGCTGCAGCAGGCGGAGAGAACCCGCGGAGAGAGAACAGCTGCGAGGTGGATGCACAGAACAGTCACCTCGACACCAGCCCCGGGGTCCCAAGCAACGATCCTTCCCCGGAGGGTACTTAACCCACCCTGGGAATCAAGCAGGGAGTTCGCCTTGTCCAACTCGCACAGGAGACTGGCATGAGATGTAGGGCTCATCTACTTGCGTTCACACTACGTGGCCCGGAGAAGTTCTCACGGAGCCGAATGCAGCACCCTTCCTCCACCACGTGTGTACACAAAGGAGCGCTGGGCAGTGGGTGTTCTCAAGGCCAAGAGAGAAGCCCTTGTTCTGTGCTGCACCTGCTGGGTGGTTCAAAGGTTTTCTGACCTTCCTGCTCTGGAAGCTTTTCAGAGCTGAGGCTGCGCCTGGGCTGCGAAAGCGGAGAGGCGTAGAGGCCTTTCACACTGAAGGCGTGGGCCTGTTTCCCATGGAGAAAGTGTACGTCGCCCAACCCCCACCCCCACCCCACCCCACCCCACCCCAACCCACCCCCAGCTGGAGGCGTGCGGGTTTGACACCATTTTGTCCTGCCCATGGAAAATACAAAGAGGCG
This sequence comes from Orcinus orca, assembly GCF_937001465.1. Lineage (NCBI taxonomy): Eukaryota > Metazoa > Chordata > Mammalia > Artiodactyla > Delphinidae > Orcinus > Orcinus orca. Next base: position 170,817 of record NW_026043741.1, on the reverse strand, counting down.
TACACGATTTGGGCTGTCTGGTGAGAGAATTTTGAAGCGGCGGCACCCTGAGTACCTTTCCCGAAGTTTGCTTCCTAGCTGGTTAAACTCGGCTTTCAGAGGCGAGATGAGAACAAACTTGCTCCGCGTGCGGCGAAGTGCCCTGATGCCCTGCCCTAAATGTTTGAGCTTCTGGCCAGCGTCACGCAAGTACTTTGACACGTAGGAGTCTCCCTTTTACTCCAAGCTGTCCCTGTTGGCTGAAGCAGTCGGCGTGTCTGTATCGCAGCCTGGGAGGCCGGGCGTTGGGGGAGTCTGCCAAGTGACTGGCCTCCATTTATAGCTAACTGAGAAACTGCGTCGAAGCTTTCGGGAGCCTCTTACAGGGAATGGTTGCAGTTGGGAATTGGAGACTGTGCTGGCAAACGTCAGCAGCTCCTCTCCCTCAGAGGGCTCTTGGTGTGCCGACTCCTAACAGCCAGCACGGTCCCCAGCTCGTGAACGGTCCCATTGCGAGCCGGTCTCGTCCGTGAAAGAGCCACGTGAGGCTGAGCTCCAACAGTCGGGCTCCACACCTGGAGCCTTTGGGACAGGGCAGTCCTGAGCCGATGTGCCCACCAGGGGACGCGACCAAAGTTTACGTACCACAGGAAAGCGCAATCAAGGCCTCGTGTTCTCTCCATGAAAGGAACGTGAGCTTGAAGGGTGATGCGTCAGCGTGCACCGTGAACAGCTCGCTGGTACGCCTGTCTTTGCCCCCTCTCACGGTCTCACGCACCCGGGCTCAGTTCCGTGCAGGAACGCTGAGTGGGAGCACCAGCCTCGCTGCTGGACTCTAAAGCCTTCCACCCCCTAATGGCAGGTTGTGTGTGTCTCTCACGTGGGGGGAGGAATGAGGTCGCCCACAGAGGTTCTGCCATGAAAGATCTAAAGACGCACGCTGCTGAGGAGCTTGTTCCTCATGGAGCGTCCCCGAAGGCCAGAAGAATGCCGACGGTCTCTTTCAAAGCTGCCGGACGCTCTGCCGTTCTAGGCCTGAGATACGGACGCTGTGATGGCACCGTAACCCCGCGAGATTCAGGAGACATCGCCAGTGCGAGTGGCAATCCGGAAGGAAGAGCCTCCAAGGCGGAGTGTCCTTTCCTGTACAAAACGGCGCCCAAGTGGCTGAGGCAGGGAGCATTTTCCTTCACAGAACCGGCATCCTCGTATGCCTGTGGGTTGCTCTAAAGAAACGACACTGTGAGCAACCTCTTCGAAAAGGCCTTCGTAAGCGACTTGGAGACAACAGCAGCGCAGTGGAGGCACAGACCGTTATCCTAGAGAGCAGCACAGTGTCTCTAGCAGCGATCGCTTCCCGGAGGATACTTAAGCCACACCGAGATTCCAGCAGGGAGTTTTGCCTTATAGCAGTACAACTCACTCAAGAAAGAGGGATGAGGTGTAGGGCTAATCTACGTGCGCTCACGCTCTGTGTCCCCGAGAAGGTTTCACGGAGCAGAAGGCATCACCGACCGCTACCACGTGTGTGCACCAAAGAAGCCCTGTGCCGTGGGTGTTCTCAGGCCGACAGCGAAGACCTAGGTGTGTGCTGCACCCGCGCTCGGTGGTTCACACGTTGCGTGACCCCTGTGCCTTTGGAAGATGTTCAGAGCGGGTGGCACCTGCGTGCTGCGAGCGCAAGAGGTGTAGAGTGTAGAGGCCTTTCACACTGGAGGAAGGGCTTGCGTCTCGTGGAGAGAACGTGTACGTCGCCCGGGAGATGGAGGCGCGCTCTTGACACCATTTCCTCTGCCCGTTTAAAACACAAGTGTTTGTACTCGATCTGGGCTGCCTGGTGAAACGCTTGGCAGTCCGCATCACCCTGAGCACCTCTCCTGAAGTTTGATTCGTAGCTGGGTGAACTCGGGCTTCAGAGGCTTAGATGAGACCAAACGTGTTCAGCTTGTGGCGAAAGCCTTTGACCAGAGGCATATACGCTTGTGCTTGGGGCGAGGGCTAGGCAAGAACGTTTACACCCCGGGTTTTTATCTTTACCCTAAGCTGTGTCCCTTTTGGCTGCAGCAGGCGGAGAGAACCCGCGGAGAGAGAACAGCTGCGAGGTGGATGCACAGAACAGTCACCTCGACACCAGCCCCGGGGTCCCAAGCAACGATCCTTCCCCGGAGGGTACTTAACCCACCCCGGGATTCAAGCAGGGAGTTCGCCTTGTCCAACTCGCACAGGAGACTGGCATGAGATGTAGGGCTCATCTACTTGCGTTCACACTACGTGGCCCGGAGAAGTTCTCACGGAGCCGAATGCAGCACCCTTCCTCCACCACGTGTGTACACAAAGGAGCGCTGGGCAGTGGGTGTTCTCAAGGCCAAGAGAGAAGCCCTTGTTCTGTGCTGCACCTGCTGGGTGGTTCAAAGGTTTTCTGACCTTCCTGCTCTGGAAGCTTTTCAGAGCTGAGGCTGCGCCTGGGCTGCGAAAGCGGAGAGGCGTAGAGGCCTTTCACACTGAAGGCGTGGGCCTGTTTCCCATGGAGAAAGTGTACGTCGCCCAACCCCCACACCCACCCCACCCCACCCCACCCCAACCCACCCCCAGCTGGAGGCGTGCGGGTTTGACACCATTTTGTCCTGCCCATGGAAAATACAAAGAGGCGTACACGATTTGGGCTGTCTGGTGAGAGAATTTTGAAGCGGCGGCACCCTGAGTACCTTTCCCGAAGTTTGCTTCCTAGCTGGTTAAACTCGGCTTTCAGAGGCGAGATGAGAACAAACTTGCTCCGCGTGCGGCGAAGTGCCCTGATGCCCTGCCCTAAATGTTTGAGCTTCTGGCCAGCGTCACGCAAGTACTTTGACACGTAGGAGTCTCCCTTTTACTCCAAGCTGTCCCTGTTGGCTGAAGCAGTCGGCGTGTCTGTATCGCAGCCTGGGAGGCCGGGCGTTGGGGGAGTCTGCCAAGTGACTGGCCTCCATTTATAGCTAACTGAGAAACTGCGTCGAAGCTTTCGGGAGCCTCTTACAGGGAATGGTTGCAGTTGGGAATTGGAGACTGTGCTGGCAAACGTCAGCAGCTCCTCTCCCTCGGAGGGCTCTTGGTGTGCCGACTCCTAACAGCCAGCACGGTCCCCAGCTCGTGAACGGTCCCATTGCGAGCCGGTCTCGTCCGTGAAAGAGCCACGTGAGGCTGAGCTCCAACAGTCGGGCTCCACACCTGGAGCCTTTGGGACAGGGCAGTCCTGAGCCGATGTGCCCACCAGGGGACGCGACCAAAGTTTACGTACCACAGGAAAGCGCAATCAAGGCCTCGTGTTCTCTCCATGAAAGGAACGTGAGCTTGAAGGGTGATGCGTCAGCGTGCACCGTGAACAGCTCGCTGGTACGCCTGTCTTTGCCCCCTCTCACGGTCTCACGCACCCGGGCTCAGTTCCGTGCAGGAACGCTGAGTGGGAGCGCCAGCCTCGCTGCTGGACTCTAAAGCCTTCCACCCCCTAATGGCAGGTTGTGTGTGTCTCTCACGTGGGGGGAGGAATGAGGTCGCCCACAGAGGTTCTGCCATGAAAGATCTAAAGACGCACGCTGCTGAGGAGCTTGTTCCTCATGGAGCGTCCCCGAAGGCCAGAAGAATGCCGACGGTCTCTTTCAAAGCTGCCGGACGCTCTGCCGTTCTAGGCCTGAGATAGGGACCCTGTGACGGCACCGTAACCCCGCGAGATTCAGGAGACATCGCCAGTGCGAGTGGCAATCCGGAAGGAAGAGCCTCCAAGGCGGAGTGTCCTTTCCTGTACAAAACGGTGCCCAAGTGGCTGAGGCAGGGAGCATTTTCCTTCACAGAACCGGCATCCTCGTATGCCTGTGGGTTGCTCTAAAGAAACGACACTGTGAGCAACCTCTTCGAAAAGGCCTTCGCAAGCGACTTGGAGACAACAGCAGCGCAGTGGAGGCACAGACCGTTATCCTAGAGAGCAGCACAGTGTCTCTAGCAGCGATCGCTTCCCGGAGGATACTTAAGCCACACCGAGATTCCAGCAGGGAGTTTTGCCTTATAGCAGTACAACTCACTCAAGAAAGAGGGATGAGGTGTAGGGCTAATCTACGTGCGCTCACGCTCTGTGTCCCCGAGAAGGTTTCACGGAGCAGAAGGCATCACCGACCGCTACCACGTGTGTGCACCAAAGAAGCCCTGTGCCGTGGGTGTTCTCAGGCCGACAGCGAAGACCTAGGTGTGTGCTGCACCCGCGCTCGGTGGTTCACACGTTGCGTGACCCCTGTGCCTTTGGAAGATGTTCAGAGCGGGTGGCACCTGCGTGCTGCGAGCGCAAGAGGTGTAGAGTGTAGAGGCCTTTCACACTGAAGGAAGGGCTTGCGTCTCGTGGAGAGAACGTGTACGTCGCCCGGGAGATGGAGGTGCGCTCTTGACACCATTTCCTCTGCCCGTTTAAAACACAAGTGTTTGTACTCGATCTGGGCTGCCTGGTGAAACGCTTGGCAGTCCGCATCACCCTGAGCACCTCTCCTGAAGTTTGATTCGTAGCTGGGTGAACTCGGGCTTCAGAGGCTTAGATGAGACCAAACGTGTTCAGCTTGTGGCGAAAGCCTTTGACCAGAGGCATATACGCTTGTGCTTGGGGCGAGGGCTAGGCAAGAACGTTTACACCCCGGGTTTTTATCTTTACCCTAAGCTGTGTCCCTTTTGGCTGCAGCAGGCGGAGAGAACCCGCGGAGAGAGAACAGCTGCGAGGTGGATGCACAGAACAGTCACCTCGACACCAGCCCCGGGGTCCCAAGCAACGATCCTTCCCCGGAGGGTACTTAACCCACCCCGGGATTCAAGCAGGGAGTTCGCCTTGTCCAACTCGCACAGGAGACTGGCATGAGATGTAGGGCTCATCTACTTGCGTTCACACTACGTGGCCCGGAGAAGTTCTCACGGAGCCGAATGCAGCACCCTTCCTCCACCACGTGTGTACACAAAGGAGCGCTGGGCAGTGGGTGTTCTCAAGGCCAAGAGAGAAGCCCTTGTTCTGTGCTGCACCTGCTGGGTGGTTCAAAGGTTTTCTGACCTTCCTGCTCTGGAAGCTTTTCAGAGCTGAGGCTGCGCCTGGGCTGCGAAAGCGGAGAGGCGTAGAGGCCTTTCACACTGAAGGCGTGGGCCTGTTTCCCATGGAGAAAGTGTACGTCGCCCAACCCCCACACCCACCCCACCCCACCCCACCCCAACCCACCCCCAGCTGGAGGCGTGCGGGTTTGACACCATTTTGTCCTGCCCATGGAAAATACAAAGAGGCGTACACGATTTGGGCTGTCTGGTGAGAGAATTTTGAAGCGGCGGCACCCTGAGTACCTTTCCCGAAGTTTGCTTCCTAGCTGGTTAAACTCGGCTTTCAGAGGCGAGATGAGAACAAACTTGCTCCGCGTGCGGCGAAGTGCCCTGATGCCCTGCCCTAAATGTTTGAGCTTCTGGCCAGCGTCACGCAAGTACTTTGACACGTAGGAGTCTCCCTTTTACTCCAAGCTGTCCCTGTTGGCTGAAGCAGTCGGCGTGTCTGTATCGCAGCCTGGGAGGCCGGGCATTGGGGGAGTCTGCCAAGTGACTGGCCTCCATTTATAGCTAACTGAGAAACTGCGTCGAAGCTTTCGGGAGCCTCTTACAGGGAATGGTTGCAGTTGGGAATTGGAGACTGTGCTGGCAAACGTCAGCAGCTCCTCTCCCTCGGAGGGCTCTTGGTGTGCCGACTCCTAACAGCCAGCACGGTCCCCAGCTCGTGAACGGTCCCATTGCGAGCCGGTCTCGTCCGTGAAAGAGCCACGTGAGGCTGAGCTCCAACAGTCGGGCTCCACACCTGGAGCCTTTGGGACAGGGCAGTCCTGAGCCGATGTGCCCACCAGGGGACGCGACCAAAGTTTACGTACCACAGGAAAGCGCAATCAAGGCCTCGTGTTCTCTCCATGAAAGGAACGTGAGCTTGAAGGGTGATGCGTCAGCGTGCACCGTGAACAGCTCGCTGGTACGCCTGTCTTTGCCCCCTCTCACGGTCTCACGCACCCGGGCTCAGTTCCGTGCAGGAACGCTGAGTGGGAGCGCCAGCCTCGCTGCTGGACTCTAAAGCCTTCCACCCCCTAATGGCAGGTTGTGTGTGTCTCTCACGTGGGGGGAGGAATGAGGTCGCCCACAGAGGTTCTGCCATGAAAGATCTAAAGACGCACGCTGCTGAGGAGCTTGTTCCTCATGGAGCGTCCCCGAAGGCCAGAAGAATGCCGACGGTCTCTTTCAAAGCTGCCGGACGCTCTGCCGTTCTAGGCCTGAGATACGGACCCTGTGACGGCACCGTAACCCCGCGAGATTCAGGAGACATCGCCAGTGCGAGTGGCAATCCGGAAGGAAGAGCCTCCAAGGCGGAGTGTCCTTTCCTGTACAAAACGGCGCCCAAGTGGCTGAGGCAGGGAGCATTTTCCTTCACAGAACCGGCATCCTCGTATGCCTGTGGGTTGCTCTAAAGAAACGACACTGTGAGCAACCTCTTCGAAAAGGCCTTCGCAAGCGACTTGGAGACAACAGCAGCGCAGTGGAGGCACAGACCGTTATCCTAGAGAGCAGCACAGTGTCTCTAGCAGCGATCGCTTCCCGGAGGATACTTAAGCCACACCGAGATTCCAGCAGGGAGTTTTGCCTTATAGCAGTACAACTCACTCAAGAAAGAGGGATGAGGTGTAGGGCTAATCTACGTGCGCTCACGCTCTGTGTCCCCGAGAAGGTTTCACGGAGCAGAAGGCATCACCGACCGCTACCACGTGTGTGCACCAAAGAAGCCCTGTGCCGTGGGTGTTCTCAGGCCGACAGCGAAGACCTAGGTGTGTGCTGCACCCGCGCTCGGTGGTTCACACGTTGCGTGACCCCTGTGCCTTTGGAAGATGTTCAGAGCGGGTGGCACCTGCGTGCTGCGAGCGCAAGAGGTGTAGAGTGTAGAGGCCTTTCACACTGGAGGAAGGGCTTGCGTCTCGTGGAGAGAACGTGTACGTCGCCCGGGAGATGGAGGCGCGCTCTTGACACCATTTCCTCTGCCCGTTTAAAACACAAGTGTTTGTACTCGATCTGGGCTGCCTGGTGAAACGCTTGGCAGTCCGCATCACCCTGAGCACCTCTCCTGAAGTTTGATTCGTAGCTGGGTGAACTTGGGCTTCAGAGGCTTAGATGAGACCAAACGTGTTCAGCTTGTGGCGAAAGCCTTTGACCAGAGGCATATACGCTTGTGCTTGGGGCGAGGGCTAGGCAAGAACGTTTACACCCCGGGTTTTTATCTTTACCCTAAGCTGTGTCCCTTTTGGCTGCAGCAGGCGGAGAGAACCCGCGGAGAGAGAACAGCTGCGAGGTGGATGCACAGAACAGTCACCTCGACACCAGCCCCGGGGTCCCAAGCAACGATCCTTCCCCGGAGGGTACTTAACCCACCCCGGGATTCAAGCAGGGAGTTCACCTTGTCCAACTCGCACAGGAGACTGGCATGAGATGTAGGGCTCATCTACTTGCATTCACACTACGTGGCCCGGAGAAGTTCTCACGGAGCCGAATGCAGCACCCTTCCTCCACCACGTGTGTACACAAAGGAGCGCTGGGCAGTGGGTGTTCTCAAGGCCAAGAGAGAAGCCCTTGTTCTGTGCTGCACCTGCTGGGTGGTTCAAAGGTTTTCTGACCTTCCTGCTCTGGAAGCTTTTCAGAGCTGAGGCTGCGCCTGGGCTGCGAAAGCGGAGAGGCGTAGAGGCCTTTCACACTGAAGGCGTGGGCCTGTTTCCCGTGGAGAAAGTGTACGTCGCCCAACCCCCACCCCCACCCCACCCCACCCCACCCCAACCCACCCCCAGCTGGAGGCGTGCGGGTTTGACACCATTTTGTCCTGCCCATGGAAAATACAAAGAGGCGTACACGATTTGGGCTGTCTGGTGAGAGAATTTTGAAGCGGCGGCACCCTGAGTACCTTTCCCGAAGTTTGCTTCCTAGCTGGTTAAACTCGGCTTTCAGAGGCGAGATGAGAACAAACTTGCTCCGCGTGCGGCGAAGTGCCCTGATGCCCTGCCCTAAATGTTTGAGCTTCTGGCCAGCGTCACGCAAGTACTTTGACACGTAGGAGTCTCCCTTTTACTCCAAGCTGTCCCTGTTGGCTGAAGCAGTCGGCGTGTCTGTATCGCAGCCTGGGAGGCCGGGCGTTGGGGGAGTCTGCCAAGTGACTGGCCTCCATTTATAGCTAACTGAGAAACTGCGTCGAAGCTTTCGGGAGCCTCTTACAGGGAATGGTTGCAGTTGGGAATTGGAGACTGTGCTGGCAAACGTCAGCAGCTCCTCTCCCTCGGAGGGCTCTTGGTGTGCCGACTCCTAACAGCCAGCACGGTCCCCAGCTCGTGAACGGTCCCATTGCGAGCCGGTCTCGTCCGTGAAAGAGCCACGTGAGGCTGAGCTCCAACAGTCGGGCTCCACACCTGGAGCCTTTGGGGCAGGGCAGTCCTGAGCCGATGTGCCCACCAGGGGACGCGACCAAAGTTTACGTACCACAGGAAAGCGCAATCAAGGCCTCGTGTTCTCTCCATGAAAGGAACGTGAGCTTGAAGGGTGATGCGTCAGCGTGCACCGTGAACAGCTCGCTGGTACGCCTGTCTTTGCCCCCTCTCACGGTCTCACGCACCCGGGCTCAGTTCCGTGCAGGAACGCTGAGTGGGAGCGCCAGCCTCGCTGCTGGACTCTAAAGCCTTCCACCCCCTAATGGCAGGTTGTGTGTGTCTCTCACGTGGGGGGAGGAATGAGGTCGCCCACAGAGGTTCTGCCATGAAAGATCTAAAGACGCACGCTGCTGAGGAGCTTGTTCCTCATGGAGCGTCCCCGAAGGCCAGAAGAATGCCGACGGTCTCTTTCAAAGCTGCCGGACGCTCTGCCGTTCTAGGCCTGAGATACGGACCCTGTGACGGCACCGTAACCCCGCGAGATTCAGGAGACATCGCCAGTGCGAGTGGCAATCCGGAAGGAAGAGCCTCCAAGGCGGAGTGTCCTTTCCTGTACAAAACGGCGCCCAAGTGGCTGAGGCAGGGAGCATTTTCCTTCACAGAACCGGCATACTCGTATGCCTGTGGTTGCTCTAAAGAAACGACACTGTGAGCAACCTCTTCGAAAAGGCCTTCGCAAGCGACTTGGAGACAACAGCAGCGCAGTGGAGGCACAGACCGTTATCCTAGAGAGCAGCACAGTGTCTCTAGCAGCGATCGCTTCCCGGAGGATACTTAAGCCACACCGAGATTCCAGCAGGGAGTTTTGCCTTATAGCAGTACAACTCACTCAAGAAAGAGGGATGAGGTGTAGGGCTAATCTACGTGCGCTCACGCTCTGTGTCCCCGAGAAGGTTTCACGGAGCAGAAGGCATCACCGACCGCTACCACGTGTGTGCACCAAAGAAGCCCTGTGCCGTGGGTGTTCTCAGGCCGACAGCGAAGACCTAGGTGTGTGCTGCACCCGTGCTCGGTGGTTCACACGTTGCGTGACCCCTGTGCCTTTGGAAGATGTTCAGAGCGGGTGGCACCTGCGTGCTGCGAGCGCAAGAGGTGTAGAGTGTAGAGGCCTTTCACACTGGAGGAAGGGCTTGCGTCTCGTGGAGAGAACGTGTACGTCGCCCGGGAGATGGAGGCGCGCTCTTGACACCATTTCCTCTGCCCGTTTAAAACACAAGTGTTTGTACTCGATCTGGGCTGCCTGGTGAAACGCTTGGCAGTCCGCATCACCCTGAGCACCTCTCCTGAAGTTTGATTCGTAGCTGGGTGAACTCGGGCTTCAGAGGCTTAGATGAGACCAAACGTGTTCAGCTTGTGGCGAAAGCCTTTGACCAGAGGCATATACGCTTGTGCTTGGGGCGAGGGCTAGGCAAGAACGTTTACACCCCGGGTTTTTATCTTTACCCTAAGCTGTGTCCCTTTTGACTGCAGCAGGCGGAGAGAACCCGCGGAGAGAGAACAGCTGCGAGGTGGATGCACAGAACAGTCACCTCGACACCAGCCCCGGGGTCCCAAGCAACGATCCTTCCCCGGAGGGTACTTAACCCACCCCGGGATTCAAGCAGGGAGTTCGCCTTGTCCAACTCGCACAGGAGACTGGCATGAGATGTAGGGCTCATCTACTTGCGTTCACACTACGTGGCCCGGAGAAGTTCTCACGGAGCCGAATGCAGCACCCTTCCTCCACCACGTGTGTACACAAAGGAGCGCTGGGCAGTGGGTGTTCTCAAGGCCAAGAGAGAAGCCCTTGTTCTGTGCTGCACCTGCTGGGTGGTTCAAAGGTTTTCTGACCTTCCTGCTCTGGAAGCTTTTCAGAGCTGAGGCTGCGCCTGGGCTGCGAAAGCGGAGAGGCGTAGAGGCCTTTCACACTGAAGGCGTGGGCCTGTTTCCCGTGGAGAAAGTGTACGTCGCCCAACCCCCACCCCCACCCCACCCCACCCCACCCCAACCCACCCCCAGCTGGAGGCGTGCGGGTTTGACACCATTTTGTCCTGCCCATGGAAAATACAAAGAGGCGTACACGATTTGGGCTGTCTGGTGAGAGAATTTTGAAGCGGCGGCACCCTGAGTACCTTTCCCGAAGTTTGCTTCCTAGCTGGTTAAACTCGGCTTTCAGAGGCGAGATGAGAACAAACTTGCTCCGCGTGCGGCGAAGTGCCCTGATGCCCTGCCCTAAATGTTTGAGCTTCTGGCCAGCGTCACGCAAGTACTTTGACACGTAGGAGTCTCCCTTTTACTCCAAGCTGTCCCTGTTGGCTGAAGCAGTCGGCGTGTCTGTATCGCAGCCTGGGAGGCCGGGCGTTGGGGGAGTCTGCCAAGTGACTGGCCTCCATTTATAGCTAACTGAGAAACTGCGTCGAAGCTTTCGGGAGCCTCTTACAGGGAATGGTTGCAGTTGGGAATTGGAGACTGTGCTGGCAAACGTCAGCAGCTCCTCTCCCTCGGAGGGCTCTTGGTGTGCCGACTCCTAACAGCCAGCACGGTCCCCAGCTCGTGAACGGTCCCATTGCGAGCCGGTCTCGTCCGTGAAAGAGCCACGTGAGGCTGAGCTCCAACAGTCGGGCTCCACACCTGGAGCCTTTGGGACAGGGCAGTCCTGAGCCGATGTGCCCACCAGGGGACGCGACCAAAGTTTACGTACCACAGGAAAGCGCAATCAAGGCCTCGTGTTCTCTCCATGAAAGGAACGTGAGCTTGAAGGGTGATGCGTCAGCGTGCACCGTGAACAGCTCGCTGGTACGCCTGTCTTTGCCCCCTCTCACGGTCTCACGCACCCGGGCTCAGTTCCGTGCAGGAACGCTGAGTGGGAGCGCCAGCCTCGCTGCTGGACTCTAAAGCCTTCCACCCCCTAATGGCAGGTTGTGTGTGTCTCTCACGTGGGGGGAGGAATGAGGTCGCCCACAGAGGTTCTGCCATGAAAGATCTAAAGATGCACGCTGCTGAGGAGCTTGTTCCTCATGGAGCGTCCCCGAAGGCCAGAAGAATGCCGACGGTCTCTTTCAAAGCTGCCGGACGCTCTGCCGTACTAGGCCTGAGATACGGACCCTGTGACGGCACCGTAACCCCGCGAGATTCAGGAGACATCGCCAGTGCGAGTGGCAATCCGGAAGGAAGAGCCTCCAAGGCGGAGTGTCCTTTCCTGTACAAAACGGCGCCCAAGTGGCTGAGGCAGGGAGCATTTTCCTTCACAGAACCGGCATCCTCGTATGCCTGTGGGTTGCTCTAAAGAAACGACACTGTGAGCAACCTCTTCGAAAAGGCCTTCGCAAGCGACTTGGAGACAACAGCAGCGCAGTGGAGGCACAGACCGTTATCCTAGAGAGCAGCACAGTGTCTCTAGCAGCGATCGCTTCCCGGAGGATACTTAAGCCACACCGAGATTCCAGCAGGGAGTTTTGCCTTATAGCAGTACAACTCACTCAAGAAAGAGGGATGAGGTGTAGGGCTAATCTACGTGCGCTCACGCTCTGTGTCCCCGAGAAGGTTTCACGGAGCAGAAGGCATCACCGACCGCTACCACGTGTGTGCACCAAAGAAGCCCTGTGCCGTGGGTGTTCTCAGGCCGACAGCGAAGACCTAGGTGTGTGCTGCACCCGTGCTCGGTGGTTCACACGTTGCGTGACCCCTGTGCCTTTGGAAGATGTTCAGAGCGGGTGGCACCTGCGTGCTGCGAGCGCAAGAGGTGTAGAGTGTAGAGGCCTTTCACACTGGAGGAAGGGCTTGCGCCTCGTGGAGAGAACGTGTACGTCGCCCGGGAGATGGAGGCGCGCTCTTGACACCATTTCCTCTGCCCGTTTAAAACACAAGTGTTTGTACTCGATCTGGGCTGCCTGGTGAAACGCTTGGCAGTCCGCATCACCCTGAGCACCTCTCCTGAAGTTTGATTCGTAGCTGGGTGAACTCGGGCTTCAGAGGCTTAGATGAGACCAAACGTGTTCAGCTTGTGGCGAAAGCCTTTGACCAGAGGCATATACGCTTGTGCTTGGGGCGAGGGCTAGGCAAGAACGTTTACACCCCGGGTTTTTATCTTTACCCTAAGCTGTGTCCCTTTTGGCTGCAGCAGGCGGAGAGAACCCGCGGAGAGAGAACAGCTGCGAGGTGGATGCACAGAACAGTCACCTCGACACCAGCCCCGGGGTCCCAAGCAACGATCCTTCCCCGGAGGGTACTTAACCCACCCCGGGATTCAAGCAGGGAGTTCGCCTTGTCCAACTCGCACAGGAGACTGGCATGAGATGTAGGGCTCATCTACTTGCGTTCACACTACGTGGCCCGGAGAAGTTCTCACGGAGCCGAATGCAGCACCCTTCCTCCACCACGTGTGTACACAAAGGAGCGCTGGGCAGTGGGTGTTCTCAAGGCCAAGAGAGAAGCCCTTGTTCTGTGCTGCACCTGCTGGGTGGTTCAAAGGTTTTCTGACCTTCCTGCTCTGGAAGCTTTTCAGAGCTGAGGCTGCGCCTGGGCTGCGAAAGCGGAGAGGCGTAGAGGCCTTTCACACTGAAGGCGTGGGCCTGTTTCCCGTGGAGAAAGTGTACGTCGCCCAACCCCCACCCCCACCCCACCCCACCCCACCCCAACCCACCCCCAGCTGGAGGCGTGCGGGTTTGACACCATTTTGTCCTGCCCATGGAAAATACAAAGAGGCGTACACGATTTGGGCTGTCTGGTGAGAGAATTTTGAAGCGGCGGCACCCTGAGTACCTTTCCCGAAGTTTGCTTCCTAGCTGGTTAAACTCGGCTTTCAGAGGCGAGATGAGAACAAACTTGCTCCGCGTGCGGCGAAGTGCCCTGATGCCCTGCCCTAAATGTTTGAGCTTCTGGCCAGCGTCACGCAAGTACTTTGACACGTAGGAGTCTCCCTTTTACTCCAAGCTGTCCCTGTTGGCTGAAGCAGTCGGCGTGTCTGTATCGCAGCCTGGGAGGCCGGGCGTTGGGGGAGTCTGCCAAGTGACTGGCCTCCATTTATAGCTAACTGAGAAACTGCGTCGAAGCTTTCGGGAGCCTCTTACAGGGAATGGTTGCAGTTGGGAATTGGAGACTGTGCTGGCAAACGTCAGCAGCTCCTCTCCCTCGGAGGGCTCTTGGTGTGCCGACTCCTAACAGCCAGCACGGTCCCCAGCTCGTGAACGGTCCCATTGCGAGCCGGTCTCGTCCGTGAAAGAGCCACGTGAGGCTGAGCTCCAACAGTCGGGCTCCACACCTGGAGCCTTTGGGACAGGGCAGTCCTGAGCCGATGTGCCCACCAGGGGACGCGACCAAAGTTTACGTACCACAGGAAAGCGCAATCAAGGCCTCGTGTTCTCTCCATGAAAGGAACGTGAGCTTGAAGGGTGATGCGTCAGCGTGCACCGTGAACAGCTCGCTGGTACGCCTGTCTTTGCCCCCTCTCACGGTCTCACGCACCCGGGCTCAGTTCCGTGCAGGAACGCTGAGTGGGAGCGCCAGCCTCGCTGCTGGACTCTAAAGCCTTCCACCCCCTAATGGCAGGTTGTGTGTGTCTCTCACGTGGGGGGAGGAATGAGGTCGCCCACAGAGGTTCTGCCATGAAAGATCTAAAGACGCACGCTGCTGAGGAGCTTGTTCCTCATGGAGCGTCCCCGAAGGCCAGAAGAATGCCGACGGTCTCTTTCAAAGCTGCCGGACGCTCTGCCGTTCTAGGCCTGAGATACGGACCCTGTGACGGCACCGTAACCCTGCGAGATTCAGGAGACATCGCCAGTGCGAGTGGCAATCCGGAAGGAAGAGCCTCCAAGGCGGAGTGTCCTTTCCTGTACAAAACGGCGCCCAAGTGGCTGAGGCAGGGAGCATTTTCCTTCACAGAACCGGCATCCTCGTATGCCTGTGGGTTGCTCTAAAGAAACGACACTGTGAGCAACCTCTTCGAAAAGGCCTTCGCAAGCGACTTGGAGACAACAGCAGCGCAGTGGAGGCACAGACCGTTATCCTAGAGAGCAGCACAGTGTCTCTAGCAGCGATCGCTTCCCGGAGGATACTTAAGCCACACCGAGATTCCAGCAGGGAGTTTTGCCTTATAGCAGTACAACTCACTCAAGAAAGAGGGATGAGGTGTAGGGCTAATCTACGTGCGCTCACGCTCTGTGTCCCCGAGAAGGTTTCACGGAGCAGAAGGCATCACCGACCGCTACCACGTGTGTGCACCAAAGAAGCCCTGTGCCGTGGGTGTTCTCAGGCCGACAGCGAAGACCTAGGTGTGTGCTGCACCCGCGCTCGGTGGTTCACACGTTGCGTGACCCCTGTGCCTTTGGAAGATGTTCAGAGCGGGTGGCACCTGCGTGCTGCGAGCGCAAGAGGTGTAGAGTGTAGAGGCCTTTCACACTGGAGGAAGGGCTTGTGTCTCGTGGAGAGAACGTGTACGTCGCCCGGGAGATGGAGGCGCGCTCTTGACACCATTTCCTCTGCCCGTTTAAAACACAAGTGTTTGTACTCGATCTGGGCTGCCTGGTGAAACGCTTGGCAGTCCGCATCACCCTGAGCACCTCTCCTGAAGTTTGATTCGTAGCTGGGTGAACTCGGGCTTCAGAGGCTTAGATGAGACCAAACGTGTTCAGCTTGTGGCGAAAGCCTTTGACCAGAGGCATATACGCTTGTGCTTGGGGCGAGGGCTAGGCAAGAACGTTTACACCCCGGGTTTTTATCTTTACCCTAAGCTGTGTCCCTTTTGGCTGCAGCAGGCGGAGAGAACCCGCGGAGAGAGAACAGCTGCGAGGTGGATGCACAGAACAGTCACCTCGACACCAGCCCCGGGGTCCCAAGCAACGATCCTTCCCCGGAGGGTACTTAACCCACCCCGGGATTCAAGCAGGGAGTTCGCCTTGTCCAACTCGCACAGGAGACTGGCATGAGATGTAGGGCTCATCTACTTGCGTTCACACTACGTGGCCCGGAGAAGTTCTCACGGAGCCGAATGCAGCACCCTTCCTCCACCACGTGTGTACACAAAGGAGCGCTGGGCAGTGGGTGTTCTCAAGGCCAAGAGAGAAGCCCTTGTTCTGTGCTGCACCTGCTGGGTGGTTCAAAGGTTTTCTGACCTTCCTGCTCTGGAAGCTTTTCAGAGCTGAGGCTGCGCCTGGGCTGCGAAAGCGGAGAGGCGTAGAGGCCTTTCACACTGAAGGCGTGGGCCTGTTTCCCGTGGAGAAAGTGTACGTCGCCCAACCCCCACCCCCACCCCACCCCACCCCACCCCAACCCACCCCCAGCTGGAGGCGTGCGGGTTTGACACCATTTTGTCCTGCCCATGGAAAATACAAAGAGGCGTACACGATTTGGGCTGTCTGGTGAGAGAATTTTGAAGCGGCGGCACCCTGAGTACCTTTCCCGAAGTTTGCTTCCTAGCTGGTTAAACTCGGCTTTCAGAGGCGAGATGAGAACAAACTTGCTCCGCGTGCGGCGAAGTGCCCTGATGCCCTGCCCTAAATGTTTGAGCTTCTGGCCAGCGTCACGCAAGTACTTTGACACGTAGGAGTCTCCCTTTTACTCCAAGCTGTCCCTGTTGGCTGAAGCAGTCGGCGTGTCTGTATCGCAGCCTGGGAGGCCGGGCGTTGGGGGAGTCTGCCAAGTGACTGGCCTCCATTTATAGCTAACTGAGAAACTGCGTCGAAGCTTTCGGGAGCCTCTTACAGGGAATGGTTGCAGTTGGGAATTGGAGACTGTGCTGGCAAACGTCAGCAGCTCCTCTCCCTCGGAGGGCTCTTGGTGTGCCGACTCCTAACAGCCAGCACGGTCCCCAGCTCGTGAACGGTCCCATTGCGAGCCGGTCTCGTCCGTGAAAGAGCCACGTGAGGCTGAGCTCCAACAGTCGGGCTCCACACCTGGAGCCTTTGGGACAGGGCAGTCCTGAGCCGATGTGCCCACCAGGGGACGCGACCAAAGTTTACGTACCACAGGAAAGCGCAATCAAGGCCTCGTGTTCTCTCCATGAAAGGAACGTGAGCTTGAAGGGTGATGCGTCAGCGTGCACCGTGAACAGCTCGCTGGTACGCCTGTCTTTGCCCCCTCTCACGGTCTCACGCACCCGGGCTCAGTTCCGTGCAGGAACGCTGAGTGGGAGCGCCAGCCTCGCTGCTGGACTCTAAAGCCTTCCACCCCCTAATGGCAGGTTGTGTGTGTCTCTCACGTGGGGGGAGGAATGAGGTCGCCCACAGAGGTTCTGCCATGAAAGATCTAAAGACGCACGCTGCTGAGGAGCTTGTTCCTCATGGAGCGTCCCCGAAGGCCAGAAGAATGCCGACGGTCTCTTTCAAAGCTGCCGGACGCTCTGCCGTTCTAGGCCTGAGATACGGACCCTGTGATGGCACCGTAACCCCGCGAGATTCAGGAGACATCGCCAGTGCGAGTGGCAATCCGGAAGGAAGAGCCTCCAAGGCGGAGTGTCCTTTCCTGTACAAAACGGCGCCCAAGTGGCTGAGGCAGGGAGCATTTTCCTTCACAGAACTGGCATCCTCGTATGCCTGTGGGTTGCTCTAAAGAAACGACACTGTGAGCAACCTCTTCGAAAAGGCCTTCGCAAGCGACTTGGAGACAACAGCAGCGCAGTGGAGGCACAGACCGTTATCCTAGAGAGCAGCACAGTGTCTCTAGCAGCGATCGCTTCCCGGAGGATACTTAAGCCACACCGAGATTCCAGCAGGGAGTTTTGCCTTATAGCAGTACAACTCACTCAAGAAAGAGGGATGAGGTGTAGGGCTAATCTACGTGCGCTCACGCTCTGTGTCCCCGAGAAGGTTTCACGGAGCAGAAGGCATCACCGACCGCTACCACGTGTGTGCACCAAAGAAGCCCTGTGCCGTGGGTGTTCTCAGGCCGACAGCGAAGACCTAGGTGTGTGCTGCACCCGCGCTCGGTGGTTCACACGTTGCGTGACCCCTGTGCCTTTGGAAGATGTTCAGAGCGGGTGGCACCTGCGTGCTGCGAGCGCAAGAGGTGTAGAGTGTAGAGGCCTTTCACACTGGAGGAAGGGCTTTTGTCTCGTGGAGAGAACGTGTACGTCGCCCGGGAGATGGAGGCGCGCTCTTGACACCATTTCCTCTGCCCGTTTAAAACACAAGTGTTTGTACTCGATCTGGGCTGCCTGGTGAAACGCTTGGCAGTC
The DNA here is from genome assembly GCF_937001465.1 of Orcinus orca. NCBI lineage: Eukaryota > Metazoa > Chordata > Mammalia > Artiodactyla > Delphinidae > Orcinus > Orcinus orca. The sequence continues at coordinate 153,210 of NW_026043741.1, read as the reverse complement.
CGCATCACCCTGAGCACCTCTCCTGAAGTTTGATTCGTAGCTGGGTGAACTCGGGCTTCAGAGGCTTAGATGAGACCAAACGTGTTCAGCTTGTGGCGAAAGCCTTTGACCAGAGGCATATACGCTTGTGCTTGGGGCGAGGGCTAGGCAAGAACGTTTACACCCCGGGTTTTTATCTTTACCCTAAGCTGTGTCCCTTTTGGCTGCAGCAGGCGGAGAGAACCCGCGGAGAGAGAACAGCTGCGAGGTGGATGCACAGAACAGTCACCTCGACACCAGCCCCGGGGTCCCAAGCAACGATCCTTCCCCGGAGGGTACTTAACCCACCCCGGGATTCAAGCAGGGAGTTCGCCTTGTCCAACTCGCACAGGAGACTGGCATGAGATGTAGGGCTCATCTACTTGCGTTCACACTACGTGGCCCGGAGAAGTTCTCACGGAGCCGAATGCAGCACCCTTCCTCCACCACGTGTGTACACAAAGGAGCGCTGGGCAGTGGGTGTTCTCAAGGCCAAGAGAGAAGCCCTTGTTCTGTGCTGCACCTGCTGGGTGGTTCAAAGGTTTTCTGACCTTCCTGCTCTGGAAGCTTTTCAGAGCTGAGGCTGCGCCTGGGCTGCGAAAGCGGAGAGGCGTAGAGGCCTTTCACACTGAAGGCGTGGGCCTGTTTCCCGTGGAGAAAGTGTACGTCGCCCAACCCCCACCCCCACCCCACCCCACCCCACCCCAACCCACCCCCAGCTGGAGGCGTGCGGGTTTGACACCATTTTGTCCTGCCCATGGAAAATACAAAGAGGCGTACACGATTTGGGCTGTCTGGTGAGAGAATTTTGAAGCGGCGGCACCCTGAGTACCTTTCCCGAAGTTTGCTTCCTAGCTGGTTAAACTCGGCTTTCAGAGGCGAGATGAGAACAAACTTGCTCCGCGTGCGGCGAAGTGCCCTGATGCCCTGCCCTAAATGTTTGAGCTTCTGGCCAGCGTCACGCAAGTACTTTGACACGTAGGAGTCTCCCTTTTACTCCAAGCTGTCCCTGTTGGCTGAAGCAGTCGGCGTGTCTGTATCGCAGCCTGGGAGGCCGGGCATTGGGGGAGTCTGCCAAGTGACTGGCCTCCATTTATAGCTAACTGAGAAACTGCGTCGAAGCTTTCGGGAGCCTCTTACAGGGAATGGTTGCAGTTGGGAATTGGAGACTGTGCTGGCAAACGTCAGCAGCTCCTCTCCCTCGGAGGGCTCTTGGTGTGCCGACTCCTAACAGCCAGCACGGTCCCCAGCTCGTGAACGGTCCCATTGCGAGCCGGTCTCGTCCGTGAAAGAGCCACGTGAGGCTGAGCTCCAACAGTCGGGCTCCACACCTGGAGCCTTTGGGACAGGGCAGTCCTGAGCCGATGTGCCCACCAGGGGACGCGACCAAAGTTTACGTACCACAGGAAAGCGCAATCAAGGCCTCGTGTTCTCTCCATGAAAGGAACGTGAGCTTGAAGGGTGATGCGTCAGCGTGCACCGTGAACAGCTCGCTGGTACGCCTGTCTTTGCCCCCTCTCACGGTCTCACGCACCCGGGCTCAGTTCCGTGCAGGAACGCTGAGTGGGAGCGCCAGCCTCGCTGCTGGACTCTAAAGCCTTCCACCCCCTAATGGCAGGTTGTGTGTGTCTCTCACGTGGGGGGAGGAATGAGGTCGCCCACAGAGGTTCTGCCATGAAAGATCTAAAGACGCACGCTGCTGAGGAGCTTGTTCCTCATGGAGCGTCCCCGAAGGCCAGAAGAATGCCGACGGTCTCTTTCAAAGCTGCCGGACGCTCTGCCATTCTAGGCCTGAGATACGGACCCTGTGACGGCACCGTAACCCCGCGAGATTCAGGAGACATCGCCAGTGCGAGTGGCAATCCGGAAGGAAGAGCCTCCAAGGCGGAGTGTCCTTTCCTGTACAAAACGGCGCCCAAGTGGCTGAGGCAGGGAGCATTTTCCTTCACAGAACCGGCATCCTCGTATGCCTGTGGGTTGCTCTAAAGAAACGACACTGTGAGCAACCTCTTCGAAAAGGCCTTCGCAAGCGACTTGGAGACAACAGCAGCGCAGTGGAGGCACAGACCGTTATCCTAGAGAGCAGCACAGTGTCTCTAGCAGCGATCGCTTCCCGGAGGATACTTAAGCCACACCGAGATTCCAGCAGGGAGTTTTGCCTTATAGCAGTACAACTCACTCAAGAAAGAGGGATGAGGTGTAGGGCTAATCTACGTGCGCTCACGCTCTGTGTCCCCGAGAAGGTTTCACGGAGCAGAAGGCATCACCGACCGCTACCACGTGTGTGCACCAAAGAAGCCCTGTGCCGTGGGTGTTCTCAGGCCGACAGCGAAGACCTAGGTGTGTGCTGCACCCGCGCTCGGTGGTTCACACGTTGCGTGACCCCTGTGCCTTTGGAAGATGTTCAGAGCGGGTGGCACCTGCGTGCTGCGAGCGCAAGAGGTGTAGAGTGTAGAGGCCTTTCACACTGGAGGAAGGGCTTGCGTCTCGTGGAGAGAACGTGTACGTCGCCCGGGAGATGGAGGCGCGCTCTTGACACCATTTCCTCTGCCCGTTTAAAACACAAGTGTTTGTACTCGATCTGGGCTGCCTGGTGAAACGCTTGGCAGTCCGCATCACCCTGAGCACCTCTCCTGAAGTTTGATTCGTAGCTGGGTGAACTTGGGCTTCAGAGGCTTAGATGAGACCAAACGTGTTCAGCTTGTGGCGAAAGCCTTTGACCAGAGGCATATACGCTTGTGCTTGGGGCGAGGGCTAGGCAAGAACGTTTACACCCCGGGTTTTTATCTTTACCCTAAGCTGTGTCCCTTTTGGCTGCAGCAGGCGGAGAGAACCCGCGGAGAGAGAACAGCTGCGAGGTGGATGCACAGAACAGTCACCTCGACACCAGCCCCGGGGTCCCAAGCAACGATCCTTCCCCGGAGGGTACTTAACCCACCCCGGGATTCAAGCAGGGAGTTCACCTTGTCCAACTCGCACAGGAGACTGGCATGAGATGTAGGGCTCATCTACTTGCATTCACACTACGTGGCCCGGAGAAGTTCTCACGGAGCCGAATGCAGCACCCTTCCTCCACCACGTGTGTACACAAAGGAGCGCTGGGCAGTGGGTGTTCTCAAGGCCAAGAGAGAAGCCCTTGTTCTGTGCTGCACCTGCTGGGTGGTTCAAAGGTTTTCTGACCTTCCTGCTCTGGAAGCTTTTCAGAGCTGAGGCTGCGCCTGGGCTGCGAAAGCGGAGAGGCGTAGAGGCCTTTCACACTGAAGGCGTGGGCCTGTTTCCCGTGGAGAAAGTGTACGTCGCCCAACCCCCACCCCCACCCCACCCCAACCCACCCCAACCCACCCCCAGCTGGAGGCGTACGGGTTTGACACCATTTTGTCCTGCCCATGGAAAATACAAAGAGGCGTACACGATTTGGGCTGTCTGGTGAGAGAATTTTGAAGCGGCGGCACCCTGAGTACCTTTCCCGAAGTTTGCTTCCTAGCTGGTTAAACTCGGCTTTCAGAGGCGAGATGAGAACAAACTTGCTCCGCGTGCGGCGAAGTGCCCTGATGCCCTGCCCTAAATGTTTGAGCTTCTGGCCAGCGTCACGCAAGTACTTTGACACGTAGGAGTCTCCCTTTTACTCCAAGCTGTCCCTGTTGGCTGAAGCAGTCGGCGTGTCTGTATCGCAGCCTGGGAGGCCGGGCGTTGGGGGAGTCTGCCAAGTGACTGGCCTCCATTTATAGCTAACTGAGAAACTGCGTCGAAGCTTTCGGGAGCCTCTTACAGGGAATGGTTGCAGTTGGGAATTGGAGACTGTGCTGGCAAACGTCAGCAGCTCCTCTCCCTCGGAGGGCTCTTGGTGTGCCGACTCCTAACAGCCAGCACGGTCCCCAGCTCGTGAACGGTCCCATTGCGAGCCGGTCTCGTCCGTGAAAGAGCCACGTGAGGCTGAGCTCCAACAGTCGGGCTCCACACCTGGAGCCTTTGGGGCAGGGCAGTCCTGAGCCGATGTGCCCACCAGGGGACGCGACCAAAGTTTACGTACCACAGGAAAGCGCAATCAAGGCCTCGTGTTCTCTCCATGAAAGGAACGTGAGCTTGAAGGGTGATGCGTCAGCGTGCACCGTGAACAGCTCGCTGGTACGCCTGTCTTTGCCCCCTCTCACGGTCTCACGCACCCGGGCTCAGTTCCGTGCAGGAACGCTGAGTGGGAGCGCCAGCCTCGCTGCTGGACTCTAAAGCCTTCCACCCCCTAATGGCAGGTTGTGTGTGTCTCTCACGTGGGGGGAGGAATGAGGTCGCCCACAGAGGTTCTGCCATGAAAGATCTAAAGACGCACGCTGCTGAGGAGCTTGTTCCTCATGGAGCGTCCCCGAAGGCCAGAAGAATGCCGACGGTCTCTTTCAAAGCTGCCGGACGCTCTGCCGTTCTAGGCCTGAGATACGGACCCTGTGACGGCACCGTAACCCCGCGAGATTCAGGAGACATCGCCAGTGCGAGTGGCAATCCGGAAGGAAGAGCCTCCAAGGCGGAGTGTCCTTTCCTGTACAAAACGGCGCCCAAGTGGCTGAGGCAGGGAGCATTTTCCTTCACAGAACCGGCATACTCGTATGCCTGTGGTTGCTCTAAAGAAACGACACTGTGAGCAACCTCTTCGAAAAGGCCTTCGCAAGCGACTTGGAGACAACAGCAGCGCAGTGGAGGCACAGACCGTTATCCTAGAGAGCAGCACAGTGTCTCTAGCAGCGATCGCTTCCCGGAGGATACTTAAGCCACACCGAGATTCCAGCAGGGAGTTTTGCCTTATAGCAGTACAACTCACTCAAGAAAGAGGGATGAGGTGTAGGGCTAATCTACGTGCGCTCACGCTCTGTGTCCCCGAGAAGGTTTCACGGAGCAGAAGGCATCACCGACCGCTACCACGTGTGTGCACCAAAGAAGCCCTTTGCCGTGGGTGTTCTCAGGCCGACAGCGAAGACCTAGGTGTGTGCTGCACCCGCGCTCGGTGGTTCACACGTTGCGTGACCCCTGTGCCTTTGGAAGATGTTCAGAGCGGGTGGCACCTGTGTGCTGCGAGCGCAAGAGGTGTAGAGTGTAGAGGCCTTTCACACTGGAGGAAGGGCTTGCGTCTCGTGGAGAGAACGTGTACGTCGCCCGGGAGATGGAGGCGCGCTCTTGACACCATTTCCTCTGCCCGTTTAAAACACAAGTGTTTGTACTCGATCTGGGCTGCCTGGTGAAACGCTTGGCAGTCCGCATCACCCTGAGCACCTCTCCTGAAGTTTGATTCGTAGCTGGGTGAACTCGGGCTTCAGAGGCTTAGATGAGACCAAACGTGTTCAGCTTGTGGCGAAAGCCTTTGACCAGAGGCATATACGCTTGTGCTTGGGGCGAGGGCTAGGCAAGAACGTTTACACCCCGGGTTTTTATCTTTACCCTAAGCTGTGTCCCTTTTGACTGCAGCAGGCGGAGAGAACCCGCGGAGAGAGAACAGCTGCGAGGTGGATGCACAGAACAGTCACCTCGACACCAGCCCCGGGGTCCCAAGCAACGATCCTTCCCCGGAGGGTACTTAACCCACCCCGGGATTCAAGCAGGGAGTTCGCCTTGTCCAACTCGCACAGGAGACTGGCATGAGATGTAGGGCTCATCTACTTGCGTTCACACTACGTGGCCCGGAGAAGTTCTCACGGAGCCGAATGCAGCACCCTTCCTCCACCACGTGTGTACACAAAGGAGCGCTGGGCAGTGGGTGTTCTCAAGGCCAAGAGAGAAGCCCTTGTTCTGTGCTGCACCTGCTGGGTGGTTCAAAGGTTTTCTGACCTTCCTGCTCTGGAAGCTTTTCAGAGCTGAGGCTGCGCCTGGGCTGCGAAAGCGGAGAGGCGTAGAGGCCTTTCACACTGAAGGCGTGGGCCTGTTTCCCATGGAGAAAGTGTACGTCGCCCAACCCCCACCCCCACCCCACCCCACCCCACCCCAACCCACCCCCAGCTGGAGGCGTGCGGGTTTGACACCATTTTGTCCTGCCCATGGAAAATACAAAGAGGCGTACACGATTTGGGCTGTCTGGTGAGAGAATTTTGAAGCGGCGGCACCCTGAGTACCTTTCCCGAAGTTTGCTTCCTAGCTGGTTAAACTCGGCTTTCAGAGGCGAGATGAGAACAAACTTGCTCCGCGTGCGGCGAAGTGCCCTGATGCCCTGCCCTAAATGTTTGAGCTTCTGGCCAGCGTCACGCAAGTACTTTGACACGTAGGAGTCTCCCTTTTACTCCAAGCTGTCCCTGTTGGCTGAAGCAGTCGGCGTGTCTGTATCGCAGCCTGGGAGGCCGGGCGTTGGGGGAGTCTGCCAAGTGACTGGCCTCCATTTATAGCTAACTGAGAAACTGCGTCGAAGCTTTCGGGAGCCTCTTACAGGGAATGGTTGCAGTTGGGAATTGGAGACTGTGCTGGCAAACGTCAGCAGCTCCTCTCCCTCGGAGGGCTCTTGGTGTGCCGACTCCTAACAGCCAGCACGGTCCCCAGCTCGTGAACGGTCCCATTGCGAGCCGGTCTCGTCCGTGAAAGAGCCACGTGAGGCTGAGCTCCAACAGTCGGGCTCCACACCTGGAGCCTTTGGGACAGGGCAGTCCTGAGCCGATGTGCCCACCAGGGGACGCGACCAAAGTTTACGTACCACAGGAAAGCGCAATCAAGGCCTCGTGTTCTCTCCATGAAAGGAACGTGAGCTTGAAGGGTGATGCGTCAGCGTGCACCGTGAACAGCTCGCTGGTACGCCTGTCTTTGCCCCCTCTCACGGTCTCACGCACCCGGGCTCAGTTCCGTGCAGGAACGCTGAGTGGGAGCGCCAGCCTCGCTGCTGGACTCTAAAGCCTTCCACCCCCTAATGGCAGGTTGTGTGTGTCTCTCACGTGGGGGGAGGAATGAGGTCGCCCACAGAGGTTCTGCCATGAAAGATCTAAAGACGCACGCTGCTGAGGAGCTTGTTCCTCATGGAGCGTCCCCGAAGGCCAGAAGAATGCCGACGGTCTCTTTCAAAGCTGCCGGACGCTCTGCCGTTCTAGGCCTGAGATATGGACCCTGTGACGGCACCGTAACCCCGCGAGATTCAGGAGACATCGCCAGTGCGAGTGGCAATCCGGAAGGAAGAGCCTCCAAGGCGGAGTGTCCTTTCCTGTACAAAACGGCGCCCAAGTGGCTGAGGCAGGGAGCATTTTCCTTCACAGAACCGGCATCCTCGTATGCCTGTGGGTTGCTCTAAAGAAACGACACTGTGAGCAACCTCTTCGAAAAGGCCTTCGCAAGCGACTTGGAGACAACAGCAGCGCAGTGGAGGCACAGACCGTTATCCTAGAGAGCAGCACAGTGTCTCTAGCAGCGATCGCTTCCCGGAGGATACTTAAGCCACACCGAGATTCCAGCAGGGAGTTTTGCCTTATAGCAGTACAACTCACTCAAGAAAGAGGGATGAGGTGTAGGGCTAATCTACGTGCGCTCACGCTCTGTGTCCCCGAGAAGGTTTCACGGAGCAGAAGGCATCACCGACCGCTACCACGTGTGTGCACCAAAGAAGCCCTGTGCCGTGGGTGTTCTCAGGCCGACAGCGAAGACCTAGGTGTGTGCTGCACCCGTGCTCGGTGGTTCACACGTTGCGTGACCCCTGTGCCTTTGGAAGATGTTCAGAGCGGGTGGCACCTGCGTGCTGCGAGCGCAAGAGGTGTAGAGTGTAGAGGCCTTTCACACTGGAGGAAGGGCTTGCGTCTCGTGGAGAGAACGTGTACGTCGCCCGGGAGATGGAGGCGCGCTCTTGACACCATTTCCTCTGCCCGTTTAAAACACAAGTGTTTGTACTCGATCTGGGCTGCCTGGTGAAACGCTTGGCAGTCCGCATCACCCTGAGCACCTCTCCTGAAGTTTGATTCGTAGCTGGGTGAACTCGGGCTTCAGAGGCTTAGATGAGACCAAACGTGTTCAGCTTGTGGCGAAAGCCTTTGACCAGAGGCATATACGCTTGTGCTTGGGGCGAGGGCTAGGCAAGAACGTTTACACCCCGGGTTTTTATCTTTACCCTAAGCTGTGTCCCTTTTGGCTGCAGCAGGCGGAGAGAACCCGCGGAGAGAGAACAGCTGCGAGGTGGATGCACAGAACAGTCACCTCGACACCAGCCCCGGGGTCCCAAGCAACGATCCTTCCCCGGAGGGTACTTAACCCACCCTGGGATTCAAGCAGGGAGTTCGCCTTGTCCAACTCGCACAGGAGACTGGCATGAGATGTAGGGCTCATCTACTTGCGTTCACACTACGTGGCCCGGAGAAGTTCTCACGGAGCCGAATGCAGCACCCTTCCTCCACCACGTGTGTACACCAAGGAGCGCTGGGCAGTGGGTGTTCTCAAGGCCAAGAGAGAAGCCCTTGTTCTGTGCTGCACCTGCTGGGTGGTTCAAAGGTTTTCTGACCTTCCTGCTCTGGAAGCTTTTCAGAGCTGAGGCTGCGCCTGGGCTGCGAAAGCGGAGAGGCGTAGAGGCCTTTCACACTGAAGGCGTGGGCCTGTTTCCCATGGAGAAAGTGTACGTCGCCCAACCCCCACCCCCACCCCACCCCACCCCACCCCCAGCTGGAGGCGTGCGGGTTTGACACCATTTTGTCCTGCCCATGGAAAATACAAAGAGGCGTACACGATTTGGGCTGTCTGGTGAGAGAATTTTGAAGCGGCAGCACCCTGAGTACCTTTCCCGAAGTTTGCTTCCTAGCTGGTTAAACTCGGCTTTCAGAGGCGAGATGAGAACAAACTTGCTCCGCGTGCGGCGAAGTGCCCTGATGCCCTGCCCTAAATGTTTGAGCTTCTGGCCAGCGTCACGCAAGTACTTTGACACGTAGGAGTCTCCCTTTTACTCCAAGCTGTCCCTGTTGGCTGAAGCAGTCGGCGTGTCTGTATCGCAGCCTGGGAGGCCGGGCGTTGGGGGAGTCTGCCAAGTGACTGGCCTCCATTTATAGCTAACTGAGAAACTGCGTCGAAGCTTTCGGGAGCCTCTTACAGGGAATGGTTGCAGTTGGGAATTGGAGACTGTGCTGGCAAACGTCAGCAGCTCCTCTCCCTCGGAGGGCTCTTGGTGTGCCGACTCCTAACAGCCAGCACGGTCCCCAGCTCGTGAACGGTCCCATTGCGAGCCGGTCTCGTCCGTGAAAGAGCCACGTGAGGCTGAGCTCCAACAGTCGGGCTCCACACCTGGAGCCTTTGGGACAGGGCAGTCCTGAGCCGATGTGCCCACCAGGGGACGCGACCAAAGTTTACGTACCACAGGAAAGCGCAATCAAGGCCTCGTGTTCTCTCCATGAAAGGAACGTGAGCTTGAAGGGTGATGCGTCAGCGTGCACCGTGAACAGCTCGCTGGTACGCCTGTCTTTGCCCCCTCTCACGGTCTCACGCACCCGGGCTCAGTTCCGTGCAGGAACGCTGAGTGGGAGCGCCAGCCTCGCTGCTGGACTCTAAAGCCTTCCACCCCCTAATGGCAGGTTGTGTGTGTCTCTCACGTGGGGGGAGGAATGAGGTCGCCCACAAAGGTTCTGCCATGAAAGATCTAAAGACGCACGCTGCTGAGGAGCTTGTTCCTCATGGAGCGTCCCCGAAGGCCAGAAGAATGCCGACGGTCTCTTTCAAAGCTGCCGGACGCTCTGCCGTTCTAGGCCTGAGATACGGACCCTGTGACGGCACCGTAACCCCGCGAGATTCAGGAGACATCGCCAGTGCGAGTGGCAATCCGGAAGGAAGAGCCTCCAAGGCGGAGTGTCCTTTCCTGTACAAAACGGCGCCCAAGTGGCTGAGGCAGGGAGCATTTTCCTTCACAGAACCGGCATCCTCGTATGCCTGTGGGTTGCTCTAAAGAAACGACACTGTGAGCAACCTCTTCGAAAAGGCCTTCGCAAGCGACTTGGAGACAACAGCAGCGCAGTGGAGGCACAGACCGTTATCCTAGAGAGCAGCACAGTGTCTCTAGCAGCGATCGCTTCCCGGAGGATACTTAAGCCACACCGAGATTCCAGCAGGGAGTTTTGCCTTATAGCAGTACAACTCACTCAAGAAAGAGGGATGAGGTGTAGGGCTAATCTACGTGCGCTCACGCTCTGTGTCCCCGAGAAGGTTTCACAGAGCAGAAGGCATCACCGACCGCTACCACGTGTGTGCACCAAAGAAGCCCTGTGCCGTGGGTGTTCTCAGGCCGACAGCGAAGACCTAGGTGTGTGCTGCACCCGTGCTCGGTGGTTCACACGTTGCGTGACCCCTGTGCCTTTGGAAGATGTTCAGAGCGGGTGGCACCTGCGTGCTGCGAGCGCAAGAGGTGTAGAGTGTAGAGGCCTTTCACACTGGAGGAAGGGCTTGCGTCTCGTGGAGAGAACGTGTACGTCGCCCGGGAGATGGAGGCGCGCTCTTGACACCATTTCCTCTGCCCGTTTAAAACACAAGTGTTTGTACTCGATCTGGGCTGCCTGGTGAAACGCTTGGCAGTCCGCATCACCCTGAGCACCTCTCCTGAAGTTTGATTCGTAGCTGGGTGAACTCGGGCTTCAGAGGCTTAGATGAGACCAAACGTGTTCAGCTTGTGGCGAAAGCCTTTGACCAGAGGCATATACGCTTGTGCTTGGGGCGAGGGCTAGGCAAGAACGTTTACACCCCGGGTTTTTATCTTTACCCTAAGCTGTGTCCCTTTTGACTGCAGCAGGCGGAGAGAACCCGCGGAGAGAGAACAGCTGCGAGGTGGATGCACAGAACAGTCACCTCGACACCAGCCCCGGGGTCCCAAGCAACGATCCTTCCCCGGAGGGTACTTAACCCACCCCGGGATTCAAGCAGGGAGTTCGCCTTGTCCAACTCGCACAGGAGACTGGCATGAGATGTAGGGCTCATCTACTTGCGTTCACACTACGTGGCCCGGAGAAGTTCTCACGGAGCCGAATGCAGCACCCTTCCTCCACCACGTGTGTACACAAAGGAGCGCTGGGCAGTGGGTGTTCTCAAGGCCAAGAGAGAAGCCCTTGTTCTGTGCTGCACCTGCTGGGTGGTTCAAAGGTTTTCTGACCTTCCTGCTCTGGAAGCTTTTCAGAGCTGAGGCTGCGCCTGGGCTGCGAAAGCGGAGAGGCGTAGAGGCCTTTCACACTGAAGGCGTGGGCCTGTTTCCCGTGGAGAAAGTGTACGTCGCCCAACCCCCACCCCCACCCCACCCCACCCCACCCCAACCCACCCCCAGCTGGAGGCGTGCGGGTTTGACACCATTTTGTCCTGCCCATGGAAAATACAAAGAGGCGTACACGATTTGGGCTGTCTGGTGAGAGAATTTTGAAGCAGCGGCACCCTGAGTATCTTTCCCGAAGTTTGCTTCCTAGCTGGTTAAACTCGGCATTCAGAGGCGAGATGAGAACAAACTTGCTCCGCGTGCGGCGAAGTGCCCTGATGCCCTGCCCTAAATGTTTGAGCTTCTGGCCAGCGTCACGCAAGTACTTTGACACGTAGGAGTCTCCCTTTTACTCCAAGCTGTCCCTGTTGGCTGAAGCAGTCGGCGTGTCTGTATCGCAGCCTGGGAGGCCGGGCGTTGGGGGAGTCTGCCAAGTGACTGGCCTCCATTTATAGCTAACTGAGAAACTGCGTCGAAGCTTTCGGGAGCCTCTTACAGGGAATGGTTGCAGTTGGGAATTGGAGACTGTGCTGGCAAACGTCAGCAGCTCCTCTCCCTCGGAGGGCTCTTGGTGTGCCGACTCCTAAAAGCCAGCACGGTCCCCAGCTCGTGAACGGTCCCATTGCGAGCCGGTCTCGTCCGTGAAAGAGCCACGTGAGGCTGAGCTCCAACAGTCGGGCTCCACACCTGGAGCCTTTGGGACAGGGCAGTCCTGAGCCGATGTGCCCACCAGGGGACGCGACCAAAGTTTACGTACCACAGGAAAGCGCAATCAAGGCCTCGTGTTCTCTCCATGAAAGGAACGTGAGCTTGAAGGGTGATGCGTCAGCGTGCACCGTGAACAGCTCGCTGGTACGCCTGTCTTTGCCCCCTCTCACGGTCTCACGCACCCGGGCTCAGTTCCGTGCAGGAACGCTGAGTGGGAGCGCCAGCCTCGCTGCTGGACTCTAAAGCCTTCCACCCCCTAATGGCAGGTTGTGTGTGTCTCTCACGTGGGGGGAGGAATGAGGTCGCCCACAGAGGTTCTGCCATGAAAGATCTAAAGACGCACGCTGCTGAGGAGCTTGTTCCTCATGGAGCGTCCCCGAAGGCCAGAAGAATGCCGACGGTCTCTTTCAAAGCTGCCGGACGCTCTGCCGTTCTAGGCCTGAGATACGGACCCTGTGACGGCACCGTAACCCCGCGAGATTCAGGAGACATCGCCAGTGCGAGTGGCAATCCGGAAGGAAGAGCCTCCAAGGCGGAGTGTCCTTTCCTGTACAAAACGGCGCCCAAGTGGCTGAGGCAGGGAGCATTTTCCTTCACAGAACCGGCATCCTCGTATGCCTGTGGGTTGCTCTAAAGAAACGACACTGTGAGCAACCTCTTCGAAAAGGCCTTCGCAAGCGACTTGGAGACAACAGCAGCGCAGTGGAGGCACAGACCGTTATCCTAGAGAGCAGCACAGTGTCTCTAGCAGCGATCGCTTCCCGGAGGATACTTAAGCCACACCGAGATTCCAGCAGGGAGTTTTGCCTTATAGCAGTACAACTCACTCAAGAAAGAGGGATGAGGTGTAGGGCTAATCTACGTGCGCTCACGCTCTGTGTCCCCGAGAAGGTTTCACGGAGCAGAAGGCATCACCGACCGCTACCACGTGTGTGCACCAAAGAAGCCCTGTGCCGTGGGTGTTCTCAGGCCGACAGCGAAGACCTAGGTGTGTGCTGCACCCGCGCTCGGTGGTTCACACGTTGCGTGACCCCTGTGCCTTTGGAAGATGTTCAGAGCGGGTGGCACCTGCGTGCTGCGAGCGCAAGAGGTGTAGAGTGTAGAGGCCTTTCACACTGGAGGAAGGGCTTGCGTCTCGTGGAGAGAACGTGTACGTCGCCCGGGAGATGGAGGCGCACTCTTGACACCATTTCCTCTGCCCGTTTAAAACACAAGTGTTTGTACTCGATCTGGGCTGCCTGGTGAAACGCTTGGCAGTCCGCATCACCCTGAGCACCTCTCCTGAAGTTTGATTCGTAGCTGGGTGAACTCGGGCTTCAGAGGCTTAGATGAGACCAAACGTGTTCAGCTTGTGGCGAAAGCCTTTGACCAGAGGCATATACGCTTGTGCTTGGGGCGAGGGCTAGGCAAGAACGTTTACACCCCGGGTTTTTATCTTTACCCTAAGCTGTGTCCCTTTTGGCTGCAGCAGGCGGAGAGAACCCGCGGAGAGAGAACAGCTGCGAGGTGGATGCACAGAACAGTCACCTCGACACCAGCCCCGGGGTCCCAAGCAACGATCCTTCCCCGGAGGGTACTTAACCCACCCCGGGATTCAAGCAGGGAGTTCGCCTTGTCCAACTCGCACAGGAGACTGGCATGAGATGTAGGGCTCATCTACTTGCGTTCACACTACGTGGCCCGGAGAAGTTCTCACGGAGCCGAATGCAGCACCTTTCCTCCACCACGTGTGTACACAAAGGAGCGCTGGGCAGTGGGTGTTCTCAAGGCCAAGAGAGAAGCCCTTGTTCTGTGCTGCACCTGCTGGGTGGTTCAAAGGTTTTCTGACCTTCCTGCTCTGGAAGCTTTTCAGAGCTGAGGCTGCGCCTGGGCTGCGAAAGCGGAGAGGCGTAGAGGCCTTTCACACTGAAGGCGTGGGCCTGTTTCCCATGGAGAAAGTGTACGTCGCCCAACCCCCACCCCCACCCCACCCCACCCCACCCCAACCCACCCCCAGCTGGAGGCGTGCGGGTTTGACACCATTTTGTCCTGCCCATGGAAAATACAAAGAGGCGTACACGATTTGGGCTGTCTGGTGAGAGAATTTTGAAGCGGCGGCAACCTGAGTACCTTTCCTGAAGTTTGCTTCCTAGCTGGTTAAACTCGGCTTTCAGAGGCGAGATGAGAACAAACTTGCTCCGCGTGCGGCGAAGTGCCCTGATGCCCTGCCCTAAATGTTTGAGCTTCTGGCCAGCGTCACGCAAGTACTTTGACACGTAGGAGTCTCCCTTTTACTCCAAGCTGTCCCTGTTGGCTGAAGCAGTCGGCGTGTCTGTATCGCAGCCTGGGAGGCCGGGCGTTGGGGGAGTCTGCCAAGTGACTGGCCTCCATTTATAGCTAACTGAGAAACTGCGTCGAAGCTTTCGGGAGCCTCTTACAGGGAATGGTTGCAGTTGGGAATTGGAGACTGTGCTGGCAAACGTCAGCAGCTCCTCTCCCTCGGAGGGCTCTTGGTGTGCCGACTCCTAACAGCCAACACGGTCCCCAGCTCGTGAACGGTCCCATTGCGAGCCGGTCTCGTCCGTGAAAGAGCCACGTGAGGCTGAGCTCCAACAGTCGGGCTCCACACCTGGAGCCTTTGGGACAGGGCAGTCCTGAGCCGATGTGCCCACCAGGGGACGCGACCAAAGTTTACGTACCACAGGAAAGCGCAATCAAGGCCTCGTGTTCTCTCCATGAAAGGAACGTGAGCTTGAAGGGTGATGCGTCAGCGTGCACCGTGAACAGCTCGCTGGTACGCCTGTCTTTGCCCCCTCTCACGGTCTCACGCACCCGGGCTCAGTTCCGTGCAGGAACGCTGAGTGGGAGCGCCAGCCTCGCTGCTGGACTCTAAAGCCTTCCACCCCCTAATGGCAGGTTGTGTGTGTCTCTCACGTGGGGGGAGGAATGAGGTCGCCCACAGAGGTTCTGCCATGAAAGATCTAAAGACGCACGCTGCTGAGGAGCTTGTTCCTCATGGAGCGTCCCCGAAGGCCAGAAGAATGCCGACGGTCTCTTTCAAAGCTGCCGGACGCTCTGCCGTTCTAGGCCTGAGATACGGACCCTGTGACGGCACCGTAACCCCGCGAGATTCAGGAGACATCGCCAGTGCGAGTGGCAATCCGGAAGGAAGAGCCTCCAAGGCGGAGTGTCCTTTCCTGTACAAAACGGCGCCCAAGTGGCTGAGGCAGGGAGCATTTTCCTTCACAGAACCGGCATCCTCGTATGCCTGTGGGTTGCTCTAAAGAAACGACACTGTGAGCAACCTCTTCGAAAAGGCCTTCGCAAGCGACTTGGAGACAACAGCAGCGCAGTGGAGGCACAGACCGTTATCCTAGAGAGCAGCACAGTGTCTCTAGCAGCGATCGCTTCCCGGAGGATACTTAAGCCACACCGAGATTCCAGCAGGGAGTTTTGCCTTATAGCAGTACAACTCACTCAAGAAAGAGGGATGAGGTGTAGGGCTAATCTACGTGCGCTCACGCTCTGTGTCCCCGAGAAGGTTTCACGGAGCAGAAGGCATCACCGACCGCTACCACGTGTGTGCACCAAAGAAGCCCTGTGCCGTGGGTGTTCTCAGGCCGACAGCGAAGACCTAGGTGTGTGCTGCACCCGCGCTCGGTGGTTCACACGTTGCGTGACCCCTGTGCCTTTGGAAGATGTTCAGAGCGGGTGGCACCTGCGTGCTGCGAGCGCAAGAGGTGTAGAGTGTAGAGGCCTTTCTCACTGGAGGAAGGGCTTGCGTCTCGTGGAGAGAACGTGTACGTCGCCCGGGAGATGGAGGCACGCTCTTGACACCATTTCCTCTGCCCGTTTAAAACACAAGTGTTTGTACTCGATCTGGGCTGCCTGGTGAAACGCTTGGCAGTCCGCATCACCCTGAGCACCTCTCCTGAAGTTTGATTCGTAGCTGGGTGAACTCGGGCTTCAGAGGCTTAGATGAGACCAAACGTGTTCAGCTTGTGGCGAAAGCCTTTGACCAGAGGCATATACGCTTGTGCTTGGGGCGAGGGCTAGGCAAGAACGTTTACACCCCGGGTTTTTATCTTTACCCTAAGCTGTGTCCCTTTTGACTGCAGCAGGCGGAGAGAACCCGCGGAGAGAGAACAGCTGCGAGGTGGATGCACAGAACAGTCACCTCGACACCAGCCCCGGGGTCCCAAGCAACGATCCTTCCCCGGAGGGTACTTAACCCACCCCGGGATTCAAGCAGGGAGTTCGCCTTGTCCAACTCGCACAGGAGACTGGCATGAGATGTAGGGCTCATCTACTTGCGTTCACACTACGTGGCCCGGAGAAGTTCTCACGGAGCCGAATGCAGCACCCTTCCTCCACCACGTGTGTACACAAAGGAGCGCTGGGCAGTGGGTGTTCTCAAGGCCAAGAGAGAAGCCCTTGTTCTGTGCTGCACCTGCTGGGTGGTTCAAAGGTTTTCTGACCTTCCTGCTCTGGAAGCTTTTCAGAGCTGAGGCTGCGCCTGGGCTGCGAAAGCGGAGAGGCGTAGAGGCCTTTCACACTGAAGGCGTGGGCCTGTTTCCCATGGAGAAAGTGTACGTCGCCCAACCCCCACCCCCACCCCACCCCACCCCACCCCAACCCACCCCCAGCTGGAGGCGTGCGGGTTTGACACCATTTTGTCCTGCCCATGGAAAATACAAAGAGGCGTACACGATTTGGGCTGTCTGGTGAGAGAATTTTGAAGCGGCGGCACCCTGAGTACCTTTCCCGAAGTTTGCTTCCTAGCTGGTTAAACTCGGCTTTCAGAGGCGAGATGAGAACAAACTTGCTCCGCGTGCGGCGAAGTGCCCTGATGCCCTGCCCTAAATGTTTGAGCTTCTGGCCAGCGTCACGCAAGTACTTTGACACGTAGGAGTCTCCCTTTTACTCCAAGCTGTCCCTGTTGGCTGAAGCAGTCGGCGTGTCTGTATCGCAGCCTGGGAGGCCGGGCGTTGGGGGAGTCTGCCAAGTGACTGGCCTCCATTTATAGCTAACTGAGAAACTGCGTCGAAGCTTTCGGGAGCCTCTTACAGGGAATGGTTGCAGTTGGGAATTGGAGACTGTGCTGGCAAACGTCAGCAGCTCCTCTCCCTCGGAGGGCTCTTGGTGTGCCGACTCCTAACAGCCAGCACGGTCCCCAGCTCGTGAACGGTCCCATTGCGAGCCGGTCTCGTCCGTGAAAGAGCCACGTGAGGCTGAGCTCCAACAGTCGGGCTCCACACCTGGAGCCTTTGGGACAGGGCAGTCCTGAGCCGATATGCCCACCAGGGGACGCGACCAAAGTTTACGTACCACAGGAAAGCGCAATCAAGGCCTCGTGTTCTCTCCATGAAAGGAACGTGAGCTTGAAGGGTGATGCGTCAGCGTACACCGTGAACAGCTCGCTGGTACGCCTGTCTTTGCCCCCTCTCACGGTCTCACGCACCCGGGCTCAGTTCCGTGCAGGAACGCTGAGTGGGAGCGCCAGCCTCGCTGCTGGACTCTAAAGCCTTCCACCCCCTAATGGCAGGTTGTGTGTGTCTCTCACGTGGGGGGAGGAATGAGGTCGCCCACAGAGGTTCTGCCATGAAAGATCTAAAGACGCACGCTGCTGAGGAGCTTGTTCCTCATGGAGCGTCCCCGAAGGCCAGAAGAATGCCGACGGTCTCTTTCAAAGCTGCCGGACGCTCTGCCGTTCTAGGCCTGAGATACGGACCCTGTGACGGCACCGTAACCCCGCGAGATTCAGGAGACATCGCCAGTGCGAGTGGCAATCCGGAAGGAAGAGCCTCCAAGGCGGAGTGTCCTTTCCTGTACAAAACGGCGCCCAAGTGGCTGAGGCAGGGAGCATTTTCCTTCACAGAACCGGCATCCTCGTATGCCTGTGGGTTGCTCTAAAGAAACGACACTGTGAGCAACCTCTTCGAAAAGGCCTTCGCAAGCGACTTGGAGACAACAGCAGCGCAGTGGAGGCACAGACCGTTATCCTAGAGAGCAGCACAGTGTCTCTAGCAGCGATCGCTTCCCGGAGGATACTTAAGCCACACCGAGATTCCAGCAGGGAGTTTTGCCTTATAGCAGTACAACTCACTCAAGAAAGAGGGATGAGGTGTAGGGCTAATCTACGTGCGCTCACGCTCTGTGTCCCCGAGAAGGTTTCACGGAGCAGAAGGCATCACCGACCGCTACCACGTGTGTGCACCAAAGAAGCCCTTTGCCGTGGGTGTTCTCAGGCCGACAGCGAAGACCTAGGTGTGTGCTGCACCCGCGCTCGGTGGTTCACACGTTGCGTGACCCCTGTGCCTTTGGAAGATGTTCAGAGCGGGTGGCACCTGCGTGCTGCGAGCGCAAGAGGTGTAGAGTGTAGAGGCCTTTCACACTGGAGGAAGGGCTTGCGTCTCGTGGAGAGAACGTGTACGTCGCCCGGGAGATGGAGGCACGCTCTTGACACCATTTCCTCTGCCCGTTTAAAACACAAGTGTTTGTACTCGATCTGGGCTGCCTGGTGAAACGCTTGGCAGTCCGCATCACCCTGAGCACCTCTCCTGAAGTTTGATTCGTAGCTGGGTGAACTCGGGCTTCAGAGGCTTAGATGAGACCAAACGTGTTCAGCTTGTGGCGAAAGCCTTTGACCAGAGGCATATACGCTTGTGCTTGGGGCGAGGGCTAGGCAAGAACGTTTACACCCCGGGTTTTTATCTTTACCCTAAGCTGTGTCCCTTTTGACTGCAGCAGGCGGAGAGAACCCGCGGAGAGAGAACAGCTGCGAGGTGGATGCACAGAACAGTCACCTCGACACCAGCCCCGGGGTCCCAAGCAACGATCCTTCCCCGGAGGGTACTTAACCCACCCCGGGATTCAAGCAGGGAGTTCGCCTTGTCCAACTCGCACAGGAGACTGGCATGAGATGTAGGGCTCATCTACTTGCGTTCACACTACGTGGCCCGGAGAAGTTCTCACGGAGCCGAATGCAGCACCCTTCCTCCACCACGTGTGTACACAAAGGAGCGCTGGGCAGTGGGTGTTCTCAAGGCCAAGAGAGAAGCCCTTGTTCTGTGCTGCACCTGCTGGGTGGTTCAAAGGTTTTCTGACCTTCCTGCTCTGGAAGCTTTTCAGAGCTGAGGCTGCGCCTGGGCTGCGAAAGCGGAGAGGCGTAGAGGCCTTTCACACTGAAGGCGTGGGCCTGTTTCCCATGGAGAAAGTGTACGTCGCCCAACCCCCACCCCCACCCCACCCCACCCCACCCCAACCCACCCCCAGCTGGAGGCGTGCGGGTTTGACACCATTTTGTCCTGCCCATGGAAAATACAAAGAGGCGTACACGATTTGGGCTGTCTGGTGAGAGAATTTTGAAGCGGCGGCACCCTGAGTACCTTTCCCGAAGTTTGCTTCCTAGCTGGTTAAACTCGGCTTTCAGAGGCGAGATGAGAACAAACTTGCTCCGCGTGCGGCGAAGTGCCCTGATGCCCTGCCCTAAATGTTTGAGCTTCTGGCCAGCGTCACGCAAGTACTTTGACACGTAGGAGTCTCCCTTTTACTCCAAGCTGTCCCTGTTGGCTGAAGCAGTCGGCGTGTCTGTATCGCAGCCTGGGAGGCCGGGCGTTGGGGGAGTCTGCCAAGTGACTGGCCTCCATTTATAGCTAACTGAGAAACTGCGTCAAAGCTTTCGGGAGCCTCTTACAGGGAATGGTTGCAGTTGGGAATTGGAGACTGTGCTGGCAAACGTCAGCAGCTCCTCTCCCTCGGAGGGCTCTTGGTGTGCCGACTCCTAACAGCCAGCACGGTCCCCAGCTCGTGAACGGTCCCATTGCGAGCCGGTCTCGTCCGTGAAAGAGCCACGTGAGGCTGAGCTCCAACAGTCGGGCTCCACACCTGGAGCCTTTGGGACAGGGCAGTCCTGAGCCGATGTGCCCACCAGGGGACGCGACCAAAGTTTACGTACCACAGGAAAGCGCAATCAAGGCCTCGTGTTCTCTCCATGAAAGGAACGTGAGCTTGAAGGGTGATGCGTCAGCGTGCACCGTGAACAGCTCGCTGGTACGCCTGTCTTTGCCCCCTCTCACGGTCTCACGCACCCGGGCTCAGTTCCGTGCAGGAACGCTGAGTGGGAGCGCCAGCCTCGCTGCTGGACTCTAAAGCCTTCCACCCCCTAATGGCAGGTTGTGTGTGTCTCTCACGTGGGGGGAGGAATGAGGTCGCCCACAGAGGTTCTGCCATAAAAGATCTAAAGACGAACGCTGCTGAGGAGCTTGTTCCTCATGGAGCGTCCCCGAAGGCCAGAAGAATGCCGACGGTCTCTTTCAAAGCTGCCGGACGCTCTGCCGTTCTAGGTCTGAGATACGGACCCTGTGACGGCACCGTAACCCCGCGAGATTCAGGAGACATCGCCAGTGCGAGTGGCAATCCGGAAGGAAGAGCCTCCAAGGCGGAGTGTCCTTTCCTGTACAAAACGGCGCCCAAGTGGCTGAGGCAGGGAGCATTTTCCTTCACAGAACCGGCATCCTCGTATGCCTGTGGGTTGCTCTAAAGAAACGACACTGTGAGCAACCTCTTCGAAAAGGCCTTCGCAAGCGACTTGGAGACAACAGCAGCGCAGTGGAGGCACAGACCGTTATCCTAGAGAGCAGCACAGTGTCTCTAGCAGCGATCGCTTCCCGGAGGATACTTAAGCCACACCGAGATTCCAGCAGGGAGTTTTGCCTTATAGCAGTACAACTCACTCAAGAAACAGGGATGAGGTGTAGGGCTAATCTACGTGCGCTCACGCTCTGTGTCCCCGAGAAGGTTTCACGGAGCAGAAGGCATCACCGACCGCTACCACGTGTGTGCACCAAAGAAGCCCTGTGCCGTGGGTGTTCTCAGGCCGACAGCGAAGACCTAGGTGTGTGCTGCACCCGCGCTCGGTGGTTCACACGTTGCGTGACCCCTGTGCCTTTGGAAGATGTTCAGAGCGGGTGGCACCTGCGTGCTGCGAGCGCAAGAGATGTAGAGTGTAGAGGCCTTTCACACTGGAGGAAGGGCTTGCGTCTCGTGGAGAGAACGTGTACGTCGCCCGGGAGATGGAGGCGCGCTCTTGACACCATTTCCTCTGCCCGTTTAAAACACAAGTGTTTGTACTCGATCTGGGCTGCCTGGTGAAACGCTTGGCAGTCCGCATCACCCTGAGCACCTCTCCTGAAGTTTGATTCGTAGCTGGGTGAACTCGGGCTTCAGAGGCTTAGATGAGGCCAAACGTGTTCAGCTTGTGGCGAAAGCCTTTGACCAGAGGCATATACGCTTGTGCTTGGGGCGAGGGCTAGGCAAGAACGTTTACACCCCGGGTTTTTATCTTTACCCTAAGCTGTGTCCCTTTTGGCTGCAGCAGGCGGAGAGAACCCGCGGAGAGAGAACAGCTGCGAGGTGGATGCACAGAACAGTCACCTCGACACCAGCCCCGGGGTCCCAAGCAACGATCCTTCCCCGGAGGGTACTTAACCCACCCTGGGAATCAAGCAGGGAGTTCGCCTTGTCCAACTCGCACAGGAGACTGGCATGAGATGTAGGGCTCATCTACTTGCGTTCACACTACGTGGCCCGGAGAAGTTCTCACGGAGCCGAATGCAGCACCCTTCCTCCACCACGTGTGTACACAAAGGAGTGCTGGGCAGTGGGTGTTCTCAAGGCCAAGAGAGAAGCCCTTGTTCTGTGCTGCACCTGCTGGGTGGTTCAAAGGTTTTCTGACCTTCCTGCTCTGGAAGCTTTTCAGAGCTGAGGCTGCGCCTGGGCTGCGAAAGCGGAGAGGCGTAGAGGCCTTTCACACTGAAGGCGTGGGCCTGTTTCCCATGGAGAAAGTGTACGTCGCCCAACCCCCACCCCCACCCCACCCCACCCCACCCCAACCCACCCCCAGCTGGAGGCGTGCGGGTTTGACACCATTTTGTCCTGCCCATGGAAAATACAAAGAGGCGTACACGATTTGGGCTGTCTGGTGAGAGAATTTTGAAGCGGCGGCACCCTGAGTACCTTTCCCGAAGTTTGCTTCCTAGCTGGTTAAACTCGGCTTTCAGAGGCGAGATGAGAACAAACTTGCTCCGCGTGCGGCGAAGTGCCCTGATGCCCTGCCCTAAATGTTTGAGCTTCTGGCCAGCGTCACGCAAGTACTTTGACACGTAGGAGTCTCCCTTTTACTCCAAGCTGTCCCTGTTGGCTGAAGCAGTCGGCGTGTCTGTATCGCAGCCTGGGAGGCCGGGCGTTGGGGGAGTCTGCCAAGTGACTGGCCTCCATTTATAGCTAACTGAGAAACTGCGTCGAAGCTTTCGGGAGCCTCTTACAGGGAATGGTTGCAGTTGGGAATTGGAGACTGTGCTGGCAAACGTCAGCAGCTCCTCTCCCTCAGAGGGCTCTTGGTGTGCCGACTCCTAACAGCCAGCACGGTCCCCAGCTCGTGAACGGTCCCATTGCGAGCCGGTCTCGTCCGTGAAAGAGCCACGTGAGGCTGAGCTCCAACAGTCGGGCTCCACACCTGGAGCCTTTGGGACAGGGCAGTCCTGAGCCGATGTGCCCACCAGGGGACGCGACCAAAGTTTACGTACCACAGGAAAGCGCAATCAAGGCCTCGTGTTCTCTCCATGAAAGGAACGTGAGCTTGAAGGGTGATGCGTCAGCGTGCACCGTGAACAGCTCGCTGGTACGCCTGTCTTTGCCCCCTCTCACGGTCTCACGCACCCGGGCTCAGTTCCGTGCAGGAACGCTGAGTGGGAGCGCCAGCCTCGCTGCTGGACTCTAAAGCCTTCCACCCCCTAATGGCAGGTTGTGTGTGTCTCTCACGTGGGGGGAGGAATGAGGTCGCCCACAGAGGTTCTGCCATGAAAGATCTAAAGACGCACGCTGCTGAGGAGCTTGTTCCTCATGGAGCGTCCCCGAAGGCCAGAAGAATGCCGACGGTCTCTTTCAAAGCTGCCGGACGCTCTGCCGTTCTAGGCCTGAGATACGGACGCTGTGATGGCACCGTAACCCCGCGAGATTCAGGATACATCGCCAGTGCGAGTGGCAATCCGGAAGGAAGAGCCTCCAAGGCGGAGTGTCCTTTCCTGTACAAAACGGCGCCCAAGTGGCTGAGGCAGGGAGCATTTTCCTTCACAGAACCGGCATCCTCGTATGCCTGTGGGTTGCTCTAAAGAAACGACACTGTGAGCAACCTCTTCGAAAAGGCCTTCGTAAGCGACTTGGAGACAACAGCAGCGCAGTGGAGGCACAGACCGTTATCCTAGAGAGCAGCACAGTGTCTCTAGCAGCGATCGCTTCCCGGAGGATACTTAAGCCACACCGAGATTCCAGCAGGGAGTTTTGCCTTATAGCAGTACAACTCACTCAAGAAAGAGGGATGAGGTGTAGGGCTAATCTACGTGCGCTCACGCTCTGTGTCCCCGAGAAGGTTTCACGGAGCAGAAGGCATCACCGACCGCTACCACGTGTGTGCACCAAAGAAGCCCTGTGCCGTGGGTGTTCTCAGGCCGACAGCGAAGACCTAGGTGTGTGCTGCACCCGCGCTCGGTGGTTCACACGTTGCGTGACCCCTGTGCCTTTGGAAGATGTTCAGAGCGGGTGGCACCTGCGTGCTGCGAGCGCAAGAGGTGTAGAGTGTAGAGGCCTTTCACACTGGAGGAAGGGCTTGCGTCTCGTGGAGAGAACGTGTACGTCGCCCGGGAGATGGAGGCGCGCTCTTGACACCATTTCCTCTGCCCGTTTAAAACACAAGTGTTTGTACTCAATCTGGGCTGCCTGGTGAAACGCTTGGCAGTCCGCATCACCCTGAGCACCTCTCCTGAAGTTTGATTCGTAGCTGGGTGAACTCGGGCTTCAGAGGCTTAGATGAGACCAAACGTGTTCAGCTTGTGGCGAAAGCCTTTGACCAGAGGCATATACGCTTGTGCTTGGGGCGAGGGCTAGGCAAGAACGTTTACACCCCGGGTTTTTATCTTTACCCTAAGCTGTGTCCCTTTTGGCTGCAGCAGGCGGAGAGAACCCGCGGAGAGAGAACAGCTGCGAGGTGGATGCACAGAACAGTCACCTCGACACCAGCCCCGGGGTCCCAAGCAACGATCCTTCCCCGGAGGGTACTTAACCCACCCCGGGATTCAAGCAGGGAGTTCGCCTTGTCCAACTCGCACAGGAGACTGGCATGAGATGTAGGGCTCATCTACTTGCGTTCACACTACGTGGCCCGGAGAAGTTCTCACGGAGCCGAATGCAGCACCCTTCCTCCACCACGTGTGTACACAAAGGAGCGCTGGGCAGTGGGTGTTCTCAAGGCCAAGAGAGAAGCCCTTGTTCTGTGCTGCACCTGCTGGGTGGTTCAAAGGTTTTCTGACCTTCCTGCTCTGGAAGCTTTTCAGAGCTGAGGCTGCGCCTGGGCTGCGAAAGCGGAGAGGCGTAGAGGCCTTTCACACTGAAGGCGTGGACCTGTTTCCCATGGAGAAAGTGTACGTCGCCCAACCCCCACACCCACCCCACCCCACCCCACCCCAACCCACCCCCAGCTGGAGGCGTGCGGGTTTGACACCATTTTGTCCTGCCCATGGAAAATACAAAGAGGCGTACACGATTTGGGCTGTCTGGTGAGAGAATTTTGAAGCGGCGGCACCCTGAGTACCTTTCCCGAAGTTTGCTTCCTAGCTGGTTAAACTCGGCTTTCAGAGGCGAGATGAGAACAAACTTGCTCCGCGTGCGGCGAAGTGCCCTGATGCCCTGCCCTAAATGTTTGAGCTTCTGGCCAGCGTCACGCAAGTACTTTGACACGTAGGAGTCTCCCTTTTACTCCAAGCTGTCCCTGTTGGCTGAAGCAGTCGGCGTGTCTGTATCGCAGCCTGGGAGGCCGGGCGTTGGGGGAGTCTGCCAAGTGACTGGCCTCCATTTATAGCTAACTGAGAAACTGCGTCGAAGCTTTCGGGAGCCTCTTACAGGGAATGGTTGCAGTTGGGAATTGGAGACTGTGCTGGCAAACGTCAGCAGCTCCTCTCCCTCGGAGGGCTCTTGGTGTGCCGACTCCTAACAGCCAGCACGGTCCCCAGCTCGTGAACGGTCCCATTGCGAGCCGGTCTCGTCCGTGAAAGAGCCACGTGAGGCTGAGCTCCAACAGTCGGGCTCCACACCTGGAGCCTTTGGGACAGGGCAGTCCTGAGCCGATGTGCCCACCAGGGGACGCGACCAAAGTTTACGTACCACAGGAAAGCGCAATCAAGGCCTCGTGTTCTCTCCATGAAAGGAACGTGAGCTTGAAGGGTGATGCGTCAGCGTGCACCGTGAACAGCTCGCTGGTACGCCTGTCTTTGCCCCCTCTCACGGTCTCACGCACCCGGGCTCAGTTCCGTGCAGGAACGCTGAGTGGGAGCGCCAGCCTCGCTGCTGGACTCTAAAGCCTTCCACCCCCTAATGGCAGGTTGTGTGTGTCTCTCACGTGGGGGGAGGAATGAGGTCGCCCACAGAGGTTCTGCCATGAAAGATCTAAAGACGCACGCTGCTGAGGAGCTTGTTCCTCATGGAGCGTCCCCGAAGGCCAGAAGAATGCCGACGGTCTCTTTCAAAGCTGCCGGACGCTCTGCCGTTCTAGGCCTGAGATACGGACCCTGTGACGGCACCGTAACCCCGCGAGATTCAGGAGACATCGCCAGTGCGAGTGGCAATCCGGAAGGAAGAGCCTCCAAGGCGGAGTGTCCTTTCCTGTACAAAACGGTGCCCAAGTGGCTGAGGCAGGGAGCATTTTCCTTCACAGAACCGGCATCCTCGTATGCCTGTGGGTTGCTCTAAAGAAACGACACTGTGAGCAACCTCTTCGAAAAGGCCTTCGCAAGCGACTTGGAGACAACAGCAGCGCAGTGGAGGCACAGACCGTTATCCTAGAGAGCAGCACAGTGTCTCTAGCAGCGATCGCTTCCCGGAGGATACTTAAGCCACACCGAGATTCCAGCAGGGAGTTTTGCCTTATAGCAGTACAACTCACTCAAGAAAGAGGGATGAGGTGCAGGGCTAATCTACGTGCGCTCACGCTCTGTGTCCCCGAGAAGGTTTCACGGAGCAGAAGGCATCACCGACCGCTACCACGTGTGTGCACCAAAGAAGCCCTGTGCCGTGGGTGTTCTCAGGCCGACAGCGAAGACCTAGGTGTGTGCTGCACCCGCGCTCAGTGGTTCACACGTTGCGTGACCCCTGTGCCTTTGGAAGATGTTCAGAGCGGGTGGCACCTGCGTGCTGCGAGCGCAAGAGGTGTAGAGTGTAGAGGCCTTTCACACTGAAGGAAGGGCTTGCGTCTCGTGGAGAGAACGTGTACGTCGCCCGGGAGATGGAGGTGCGCTCTTGACACCATTTCCTCTGCCCGTTTAAAACACAAGTGTTTGTACTCGATCTGGGCTGCCTGGTGAAACGCTTGGCAGTCCGCATCACCCTGAGCACCTCTCCTGAAGTTTGATTCGTAGCTGGGTGAACTCGGGCTTCAGAGGCTTAGATGAGACCAAACGTGTTCAGCTTGTGGCGAAAGCCTTTGACCAGAGGCATATACGCTTGTGCTTGGGGCGAGGGCTAGGCAAGAACGTTTACACCCCGGGTTTTTATCTTTACCCTAAGCTGTGTCCCTTTTGGCTGCAGCAGGCGGAGAGAACCCGCGGAGAGAGAACAGCTGCGAGGTGGATGCACAGAACAGTCACCTCGACACCAGCCCCGGGGTCCCAAGCAACGATCCTTCCCCGGAGGGTACTTAACCCACCCCGGGATTCAAGCAGGGAGTTCGCCTTGTCCAACTCGCACAGGAGACTGGCATGAGATGTAGGGCTCATCTACTTGCGTTCACACTACGTGGCCCGGAGAAGTTCTCACGGAGCCGAATGCAGCACCCTTCCTCCACCACGTGTGTACACAAAGGAGCGCTGGGCAGTGGGTGTTCTCAAGGCCAAGAGAGAAGCCCTTGTTCTGTGCTGCACCTGCTGGGTGGTTCAAAGGTTTTCTGACCTTCCTGCTCTGGAAGCTTTTCAGAGCTGAGGCTGCGCCTGGGCTGCGAAAGCGGAGAGGCGTAGAGGCCTTTCACACTGAAGGCGTGGGCCTGTTTCCCATGGAGAAAGTGTACGTCGCCCAACCCCCACACCCACCCCACCCCACCCCACCCCAACCCACCCCCAGCTGGAGGCGTGCGGGTTTGACACCATTTTGTCCTGCCCATGGAAAATACAAAGAGGCGTACACGATTTGGGCTGTCTGGTGAGAGAATTTTGAAGCGGCGGCACCCTGAGTACCTTTCCCGAAGTTTGCTTCCTAGCTGGTTAAACTCGGCTTTCAGAGGCGAGATGAGAACAAACTTGCTCCGCGTGCGGCGAAGTGCCCTGATGCCCTGCCCTAAATGTTTGAGCTTCTGGCCAGCGTCACGCAAGTACTTTGACACGTAGGAGTCTCCCTTTTACTCCAAGCTGTCCCTGTTGGCTGAAGCAGTCGGCGTGTCTGTATCGCAGCCTGGGAGGCCGGGCATTGGGGGAGTCTGCCAAGTGACTGGCCTCCATTTATAGCTAACTGAGAAACTGCGTCGAAGCTTTCGGGAGCCTCTTACAGGGAATGGTTGCAGTTGGGAATTGGAGACTGTGCTGGCAAACGTCAGCAGCTCCTCTCCCTCGGAGGGCTCTTGGTGTGCCGACTCCTAACAGCCAGCACGGTCCCCAGCTCGTGAACGGTCCCATTGCGAGCCGGTCTCGTCCGTGAAAGAGCCACGTGAGGCTGAGCTCCAACAGTCGGGCTCCACACCTGGAGCCTTTGGGACAGGGCAGTCCTGAGCCGATGTGCCCACCAGGGGACGCGACCAAAGTTTACGTACCACAGGAAAGCGCAATCAAGGCCTCGTGTTCTCTCCATGAAAGGAACGTGAGCTTGAAGGGTGATGCGTCAGCGTGCACCGTGAACAGCTCGCTGGTACGCCTGTCTTTGCCCCCTCTCACGGTCTCACGCACCCGGGCTCAGTTCCGTGCAGGAACGCTGAGTGGGAGCGCCAGCCTCGCTGCTGGACTCTAAAGCCTTCCACCCCCTAATGGCAGGTTGTGTGTGTCTCTCACGTGGGGGGAGGAATGAGGTCGCCCACAGAGGTTCTGCCATGAAAGATCTAAAGACGCACGCTGCTGAGGAGCTTGTTCCTCATGGAGCGTCCCCGAAGGCCAGAAGAATGCCGACGGTCTCTTTCAAAGCTGCCGGACGCTCTGCCGTTCTAGGCCTGAGATACGGACCCTGTGACGGCACCGTAACCCCGCGAGATTCAGGAGACATCGCCAGTGCGAGTGGCAATCCGGAAGGAAGAGCCTCCAAGGCGGAGTGTCCTTTCCTGTACAAAACGGCGCCCAAGTGGCTGAGGCAGGGAGCATTTTCCTTCACAGAACCGGCATCCTCGTATGCCTGTGGGTTGCTCTAAAGAAACGACACTGTGAGCAACCTCTTCGAAAAGGCCTTCGCAAGCGACTTGGAGACAACAGCAGCGCAGTGGAGGCACAGACCGTTATCCTAGAGAGCAGCACAGTGTCTCTAGCAGCGATCGCTTCCCGGAGGATACTTAAGCCACACCGAGATTCCAGCAGGGAGTTTTGCCTTATAGCAGTACAACTCACTCAAGAAAGAGGGATGAGGTGTAGGGCTAATCTACGTGCGCTCACGCTCTGTGTCCCCGAGAAGGTTTCACGGAGCAGAAGGCATCACCGACCGCTACCACGTGTGTGCACCAAAGAAGCCCTGTGCCGTGGGTGTTCTCAGGCCGACAGCGAAGACCTAGGTGTGTGCTGCACCCGCGCTCGGTGGTTCACACGTTGCGTGACCCCTGTGCCTTTGGAAGATGTTCAGAGCGGGTGGCACCTGCGTGCTGCGAGCGCAAGAGGTGTAGAGTGTAGAGGCCTTTCACACTGGAGGAAGGGCTTGCGTCTCGTGGAGAGAACGTGTACGTCGCCCGGGAGATGGAGGCGCGCTCTTGACACCATTTCCTCTGCCCGTTTAAAACACAAGTGTTTGTACTCGATCTGGGCTGCCTGGTGAAACGCTTGGCAGTCCGCATCACCCTGAGCACCTCTCCTGAAGTTTGATTCGTAGCTGGGTGAACTTGGGCTTCAGAGGCTTAGATGAGACCAAACGTGTTCAGCTTGTGGTGAAAGCCTTTGACCAGAGGCATATACGCTTGTGCTTGGGGCGAGGGCTAGGCAAGAACGTTTACACCCCGGGTTTTTATCTTTACCCTAAGCTGTGTCCCTTTTGGCTGCAGCAGGCGGAGAGAACCCGCGGAGAGAGAACAGCTGCGAGGTGGATGCACAGAACAGTCACCTCGACACCAGCCCCGGGGTCCCAAGCAACGATCCTTCCCCGGAGGGTACTTAACCCACCCCGGGATTCAAGCAGGGAGTTCACCTTGTCCAACTCGCACAGGAGACTGGCATGAGATGTAGGGCTCATCTACTTGCATTCACACTACGTGGCCCGGAGAAGTTCTCACGGAGCCGAATGCAGCACCCTTCCTCCACCACGTGTGTACACAAAGGAGCGCTGGGCAGTGGGTGTTCTCAAGGCCAAGAGAGAAGCCCTTGTTCTGTGCTGCACCTGCTGGGTGGTTCAAAGGTTTTCTGACCTTCCTGCTCTGGAAGCTTTTCAGAGCTGAGGCTGCGCCTGGGCTGCGAAAGCGGAGAGGCGTAGAGGCCTTTCACACTGAAGGCGTGGGCCTGTTTCCCGTGGAGAAAGTGTACGTCGCCCAACCCCCACCCCCACCCCACCCCACCCCACCCCAACCCACCCCCAGCTGGAGGCGTGCGGGTTTGACACCATTTTGTCCTGCCCATGGAAAATACAAAGAGGCGTACACGATTTGGGCTGTCTGGTGAGAGAATTTTGAAGCGGCGGCACCCTGAGTACCTTTCCCGAAGTTTGCTTCCTAGCTGGTTAAACTCGGCTTTCAGAGGCGAGATGAGAACAAACTTGCTCCGCGTGCGGCGAAGTGCCCTGATGCCCTGCCCTAAATGTTTGAGCTTCTGGCCAGCGTCACGCAAGTACTTTGACACGTAGGAGTCTCCCTTTTACTCCAAGCTGTCCCTGTTGGCTGAAGCAGTCGGCGTGTCTGTATCGCAGCCTGGGAGGCCGGGCGTTGGGGGAGTCTGCCAAGTGACTGGCCTCCATTTATAGCTAACTGAGAAACTGCGTCGAAGCTTTCGGGAGCCTCTTACAGGGAATGGTTGCAGTTGGGAATTGGAGACTGTGCTGGCAAACGTCAGCAGCTCCTCTCCCTCGGAGGGCTCTTGGTGTGCCGACTCCTAACAGCCAGCACGGTCCCCAGCTCGTGAACGGTCCCATTGCGAGCCGGTCTCGTCCGTGAAAGAGCCACGTGAGGCTGAGCTCCAACAGTCGGGCTCCACACCTGGAGCCTTTGGGGCAGGGCAGTCCTGAGCCGATGTGCCCACCAGGGGACGCGACCAAAGTTTACGTACCACAGGAAAGCGCAATCAAGGCCTCGTGTTCTCTCCATGAAAGGAACGTGAGCTTGAAGGGTGATGCGTCAGCGTGCACCGTGAACAGCTCGCTGGTACGCCTGTCTTTGCCCCCTCTCACGGTCTCTCGCACCCGGGCTCAGTTCCGTGCAGGAACGCTGAGTGGGAGCGCCAGCCTCGCTGCTGGACTCTAAAGCCTTCCACCCCCTAATGGCAGGTTGTGTGTGTCTCTCACGTGGGGGGAGGAATGAGGGCGCCCACAGAGGTTCTGCCATGAAAGATCTAAAGACGCACGCTGCTGAGGAGCTTGTTCCTCATGGAGCGTCCCCGAAGGCCAGAAGAATGCCGACGGTCTCTTTCAAAGCTGCCGGACGCTCTGCCGTTCTAGGCCTGAGATACGGACCCTGTGACGGCACCGTAACCCCGCGAGATTCAGGAGACATCGCCAGTGCGAGTGGCAATCCGGAAGGAAGAGCCTCCAAGGCGGAGTGTCCTTTCCTGTACAAAACGGCGCCCAAGTGGCTGAGGCAGGGAGCATTTTCCTTCACAGAACCGGCATACTCGTATGCCTGTGGTTGCTCTAAAGAAACGACACTGTGAGCAACCTCTTCGAAAAGGCCTTCGCAAGCGACTTGGAGACAACAGCAGCGCAGTGGAGGCACAGACCGTTATCCTAGAGAGCAGCACAGTGTCTCTAGCAGCGATCGCTTCCCGGAGGATACTTAAGCCACACCGAGATTCCAGCAGGGAGTTTTGCCTTATAGCAGTACAACTCACTCAAGAAAGAGGGATGAGGTGTAGGGCTAATCTACGTGCGCTCACGCTCTGTGTCCCCGAGAAGGTTTCACGGAGCAGAAGGCATCACCGACCGCTACCACGTGTGTGCACCAAAGAAGCCCTTTGCCGTGGGTGTTCTCAGGCCGACAGCGAAGACCTAGGTGTGTGCTGCACCCGCGCTCGGTGGTTCACACGTTGCGTGACCCCTGTGCCTTTGGAAGATGTTCAGAGCGGGTGGCACCTGTGTGCTGCGAGCGCAAGAGGTGTAGAGTGTAGAGGCCTTTCACACTGGAGGAAGGGCTTGCGTCTCGTGGAGAGAACGTGTACGTCGCCCGGGAGATGGAGGCGCGCTCTTGACACCATTTCCTCTGCCCGTTTAAAACACAAGTGTTTGTACTCGATCTGGGCTGCCTGGTGAAACGCTTGGCAGTCCGCATCACCCTGAGCACCTCTCCTGAAGTTTGATTCGTAGCTGGGTGAACTCGGGCTTCAGAGGCTTAGATGAGACCAAACGTGTTCAGCTTGTGGCGAAAGCCTTTGACCAGAGGCATATACGCTTGTGCTTGGGGCGAGGGCTAGGCAAGAACGTTTACACCCCGGGTTTTTATCTTTACCCTAAGCTGTGTCCCTTTTGACTGCAGCAGGCGGAGAGAACCCGCGGAGAGAGAACAGCTGCGAGGTGGATGCACAGAACAGTCACCTCGACACCAGCCCCGGGGTCCCAAGCAACGATCCTTCCCCGGAGGGTACTTAACCCACCCCGGGATTCAAGCAGGGAGTTCGCCTTGTCCAACTCGCACAGGAGACTGGCATGAGATGTAGGGCTCATCTACTTGCGTTCACACTACGTGGCCCGGAGAAGTTCTCACGGAGCCGAATGCAGCACCCTTCCTCCACCACGTGTGTACACAAAGGAGCGCTGGGCAGTGGGTGTTCTCAAGGCCAAGAGAGAAGCCCTTGTTCTGTGCTGCACCTGCTGGGTGGTTCAAAGGTTTTCTGACCTTCCTGCTCTGGAAGCTTTTCAGAGCTGAGGCTGCGCCTGGGCTGCGAAAGCGGAGAGGCGTAGAGGCCTTTCACACTGAAGGCGTGGGCCTGTTTCCCATGGAGAAAGTGTACGTCGCCCAACCCCCACCCCCACCCCACCCCACCCCACCCCAACCCACCCCCAGCTGGAGGCGTGCGGGTTTGACACCATTTTGTCCTGCCCATGGAAAATACAAAGAGGCGTACACGATTTGGGCTGTCTGGTGAGAGAATTTTGAAGCGGCGGCACCCTGAGTACCTTTCCCGAAGTTTGCTTCCTAGCTGGTTAAACTCGGCTTTCAGAGGCGAGATGAGAACAAACTTGCTCCGCGTGCGGCGAAGTGCCCTGATGCCCTGCCCTAAATGTTTGAGCTTCTGGCCAGCGTCACGCAAGTACTTTGACACGTAGGAGTCTCCCTTTTACTCCAAGCTGTCCCTGTTGGCTGAAGCAGTCGGCGTGTCTGTATCGCAGCCTGGGAGGCCGGGCGTTGGGGGAGTCTGCCAAGTGACTGGCCTCCATTTATAGCTAACTGAGAAACTGCGTCGAAGCTTTCGGGAGCCTCTTACAGGGAATGGTTGCAGTTGGGAATTGGAGACTGTGCTGGCAAACGTCAGCAGCTCCTCTCCCTCGGAGGGCTCTTGGTGTGCCGACTC
This sequence comes from Orcinus orca, assembly GCF_937001465.1. Taxonomy (NCBI): domain Eukaryota; kingdom Metazoa; phylum Chordata; class Mammalia; order Artiodactyla; family Delphinidae; genus Orcinus; species Orcinus orca. The sequence goes on along the minus strand of NW_026043741.1, from coordinate 120,429 downwards.
CTAACAGCCAGCACGGTCCCCAGCTCGTGAACGGTCCCATTGCGAGCCGGTCTCGTCCGTGAAAGAGCCACGTGAGGCTGAGCTCCAACAGTCGGGCTCCACACCTGGAGCCTTTGGGACAGGGCAGTCCTGAGCCGATGTGCCCACCAGGGGACGCGACCAAAGTTTACGTACCACAGGAAAGCGCAATCAAGGCCTCGTGTTCTCTCCATGAAAGGAACGTGAGCTTGAAGGGTGATGCGTCAGCGTGCACCGTGAACAGCTCGCTGGTACGCCTGTCTTTGCCCCCTCTCACGGTCTCACGCACCCGGGCTCAGTTCCGTGCAGGAACGCTGAGTGGGAGCGCCAGCCTCGCTGCTGGACTCTAAAGCCTTCCACCCCCTAATGGCAGGTTGTGTGTGTCTCTCACGTGGGGGGAGGAATGAGGTCGCCCACAGAGGTTCTGCCATGAAAGATCTAAAGACGCACGCTGCTGAGGAGCTTGTTCCTCATGGAGCGTCCCCGAAGGCCAGAAGAATGCCGACGGTCTCTTTCAAAGCTGCCGGACGCTCTGCCGTTCTAGGCCTGAGATATGGACCCTGTGACGGCACCGTAACCCCGCGAGATTCAGGAGACATCGCCAGTGCGAGTGGCAATCCGGAAGGAAGAGCCTCCAAGGCGGAGTGTCCTTTCCTGTACAAAACGGCGCCCAAGTGGCTGAGGCAGGGAGCATTTTCCTTCACAGAACCGGCATCCTCGTATGCCTGTGGGTTGCTCTAAAGAAACGACACTGTGAGCAACCTCTTCGAAAAGGCCTTCGCAAGCGACTTGGAGACAACAGCAGCGCAGTGGAGGCACAGACCGTTATCCTAGAGAGCAGCACAGTGTCTCTAGCAGCGATCGCTTCCCGGAGGATACTTAAGCCACACCGAGATTCCAGCAGGGAGTTTTGCCTTATAGCAGTACAACTCACTCAAGAAAGAGGGATGAGGTGTAGGGCTAATCTACGTGCGCTCACGCTCTGTGTCCCCGAGAAGGTTTCACGGAGCAGAAGGCATCACCGACCGCTACCACGTGTGTGCACCAAAGAAGCCCTGTGCCGTGGGTGTTCTCAGGCCGACAGCGAAGACCTAGGTGTGTGCTGCACCCGTGCTCGGTGGTTCACACGTTGCGTGACCCCTGTGCCTTTGGAAGATGTTCAGAGCGGGTGGCACCTGCGTGCTGCGAGCGCAAGAGGTGTAGAGTGTAGAGGCCTTTCACACTGGAGGAAGGGCTTGCGTCTCGTGGAGAGAACGTGTACGTCGCCCGGGAGATGGAGGCGCACTCTTGACAACATTTCCTCTGCCCGTTTAAAACACAAGTGTTTGTACTCGATCTGGGCTGCCTGGTGAAACGCTTGGCAGTCCGCATCACCCTGAGCACCTCTCCTGAAGTTTGATTCGTAGCTGGGTGAACTCGGGCTTCAGAGGCTTAGATGAGACCAAACGTGTTCAGCTTGTGGCGAAAGCCTTTGACCAGAGGCATATACGCTTGTGCTTGGGGCGAGGGCTAGGCAAGAACGTTTACACCCCGGGTTTTTATCTTTACCCTAAGCTGTGTCCCTTTTGGCTGCAGCAGGCGGAGAGAACCCGCGGAGAGAGAACAGCTGCGAGGTGGATGCACAGAACAGTCACCTCGACACCAGCCCCGGGGTCCCAAGCAACGATCCTTCCCCGGAGGGTACTTAACCCACCCTGGGATTCAAGCAGGGAGTTCGCCTTGTCCAACTCGCACAGGAGACTGGCATGAGATGTAGGGCTCATCTACTTGCGTTCACACTACGTGGCCCGGAGAAGTTCTCACGGAGCCGAATGCAGCACCCTTCCTCCACCACGTGTGTACACCAAGGAGCGCTGGGCAGTGGGTGTTCTCAAGGCCAAGAGAGAAGCCCTTGTTCTGTGCTGCACCTGCTGGGTGGTTCAAAGGTTTTCTGACCTTCCTGCTCTGGAAGCTTTTCAGAGCTGAGGCTGCGCCTGGGCTGCGAAAGCGGAGAGGCGTAGAGGCCTTTCACACTGAAGGCGTGGGCCTGTTTCCCATGGAGAAAGTGTACGTCGCCCAACCCCCACCCCCACCCCACCCCACCCCACCCCCAGCTGGAGGCGTGCGGGTTTGACACCATTTTGTCCTGCCCATGGAAAATACAAAGAGGCGTACACGATTTGGGCTGTCTGGTGAGAGAATTTTGAAGCGGCAGCACCCTGAGTACCTTTCCCGAAGTTTGCTTCCTAGCTGGTTAAACTCGGCTTTCAGAGGCGAGATGAGAACAAACTCGCTCCGCGTGCGGCGAAGTGCCCTGATGCCCTGCCCTAAATGTTTGAGCTTCTGGCCAGCGTCACGCAAGTACTTTGACACGTAGGAGTCTCCCTTTTACTCCAAGCTGTCCCTGTTGGCTGAAGCAGTCGGCGTGTCTGTATCGCAGCCTGGGAGGCCGGGCGTTGGGGGAGTCTGCCAAGTGACTGGCCTCCATTTATAGCTAACTGAGAAACTGCGTCGAAGCTTTCGGGAGCCTCTTACAGGGAATGGTTGCAGTTGGGAATTGGAGACTGTGCTGGCAAACGTCAGCAGCTCCTCTCCCTCGGAGGGCTCTTGGTGTGCCGACTCCTAACAGCCAGCACGGTCCCCAGCTCGTGAACGGTCCCATTGCGAGCCGGTCTCGTCCGTGAAAGAGCCACGTGAGGCTGAGCTCCAACAGTCGGGCTCCACACCTGGAGCCTTTGGGACAGGGCAGTCCTGAGCCGATGTGCCCACCAGGGGACGCGACCAAAGTTTACGTACCACAGGAAAGCGCAATCAAGGCCTCGTGTTCTCTCCATGAAAGGAACGTGAGCTTGAAGGGTGATGCGTCAGCGTGCACCGTGAACAGCTCGCTGGTACGCCTGTCTTTGCCCCCTCTCACGGTCTCACGCACCCGGGCTCAGTTCCGTGCAGGAACGCTGAGTGGGAGCGCCAGCCTCGCTGCTGGACTCTAAAGCCTTCCACCCCCTAATGGCAGGTTGTGTGTGTCTCTCACGTGGGGGGAGGAATGAGGTCGCCCACAAAGGTTCTGCCATGAAAGATCTAAAGACGCACGCTGCTGAGGAGCTTGTTCCTCATGGAGCGTCCCCGAAGGCCAGAAGAATGCCGACGGTCTCTTTCAAAGCTGCCGGACGCTCTGCCGTTCTAGGCCTGAGATACGGACCCTGTGACGGCACCGTAACCCCGCGAGATTCAGGAGACATCGCCAGTGCGAGTGGCAATCCGGAAGGAAGAGCCTCCAAGGCGGAGTGTCCTTTCCTGTACAAAACGGCGCCCAAGTGGCTGAGGCAGGGAGCATTTTCCTTCACAGAACCGGCATCCTCGTATGCCTGTGGGTTGCTCTAAAGAAACGACACTGTGAGCAACCTCTTCGAAAAGGCCTTCGCAAGCGACTTGGAGACAACAGCAGCGCAGTGGAGGCACAGACCGTTATCCTAGAGAGCAGCACAGTGTCTCTAGCAGCGATCGCTTCCCGGAGGATACTTAAGCCACACCGAGATTCCAGCAGGGAGTTTTGCCTTATAGCAGTACAACTCACTCAAGAAAGAGGGATGAGGTGTAGGGCTAATCTACGTGCGCTCACGCTCTGTGTCCCCGAGAAGGTTTCACAGAGCAGAAGGCATCACCGACCGCTACCACGTGTGTGCACCAAAGAAGCCCTGTGCCGTGGGTGTTCTCAGGCCGACAGCGAAGACCTAGGTGTGTGCTGCACCCGTGCTCGGTGGTTCACACGTTGCGTGACCCCTGTGCCTTTGGAAGATGTTCAGAGCGGGTGGCACCTGCGTGCTGCGAGCGCAAGAGGTGTAGAGTGTAGAGGCCTTTCACACTGGAGGAAGGGCTTGCGTCTCGTGGAGAGAACGTGTACGTCGCCCGGGAGATGGAGGCGCGCTCTTGACACCATTTCCTCTGCCCGTTTAAAACACAAGTGTTTGTACTCGATCTGGGCTGCCTGGTGAAACGCTTGGCAGTCCGCATCACCCTGAGCACCTCTCCTGAAGTTTGATTCGTAGCTGGGTGAACTCGGGCTTCAGAGGCTTAGATGAGACCAAACGTGTTCAGCTTGTGGCGAAAGCCTTTGACCAGAGGCATATACGCTTGTGCTTGGGGCGAGGGCTAGGCAAGAACGTTTACACCCCGGGTTTTTATCTTTACCCTAAGCTGTGTCCCTTTTGACTGCAGCAGGCGGAGAGAACCCGCGGAGAGAGAACAGCTGCGAGGTGGATGCACAGAACAGTCACCTCGACACCAGCCCCGGGGTCCCAAGCAACGATCCTTCCCCGGAGGGTACTTAACCCACCCTGGGATTCAAGCAGGGAGTTCGCCTTGTCCAACTCGCACAGGAGACTGGCATGAGATGTAGGGCTCATCTACTTGCGTTCACACTACGTGGCCCGGAGAAGTTCTCACGGAGCCGAATGCAGCACCCTTCCTCCACCACGTGTGTACACAAAGGAGCGCTGGGCAGTGGGTGTTCTCAAGGCCAAGAGAGAAGCCCTTGTTCTGTGCTGCACCTGCTGGGTGGTTCAAAGGTTTTCTGACCTTCCTGCTCTGGAAGCTTTTCAGAGCTGAGGCTGCGCCTGGGCTGCGAAAGCGGAGAGGCGTAGAGGCCTTTCACACTGAAGGCGTGGGCCTGTTTCCCGTGGAGAAAGTGTACGTCGCCCAACCCCCACCCCCACCCCACCCCACCCCACCCCAACCCACCCCCAGCTGGAGGCGTGCGGGTTTGACACCATTTTGTCCTGCCCATGGAAAATACAAAGAGGCGTACACGATTTGGGCTGTCTGGTGAGAGAATTTTGAAGCGGCGGCACCCTGAGTATCTTTCCCGAAGTTTGCTTCCTAGCTGGTTAAACTCGGCATTCAGAGGCGAGATGAGAACAAACTTGCTCCGCGTGCGGCGAAGTGCCCTGATGCCCTGCCCTAAATGTTTGAGCTTCTGGCCAGCGTCACGCAAGTACTTTGACACGTAGGAGTCTCCCTTTTACTCCAAGCTGTCCCTGTTGGCTGAAGCAGTCGGCGTGTCTGTATCGCAGCCTGGGAGGCCGGGCGTTGGGGGAGTCTGCCAAGTGACTGGCCTCCATTTATAGCTAACTGAGAAACTGCGTCGAAGCTTTCGGGAGCCTCTTACAGGGAATGGTTGCAGTTGGGAATTGGAGACTGTGCTGGCAAACGTCAGCAGCTCCTCTCCCTCGGAGGGCTCTTGGTGTGCCGACTCCTAAAAGCCAGCACGGTCCCCAGCTCGTGAACGGTCCCATTGCGAGCCGGTCTCGTCCGTGAAAGAGCCACGTGAGGCTGAGCTCCAACAGTCGGGCTCCACACCTGGAGCCTTTGGGACAGGGCAGTCCTGAGCCGATGTGCCCACCAGGGGACGCGACCAAAGTTTACGTACCACAGGAAAGCGCAATCAAGGCCTCGTGTTCTCTCCATGAAAGGAACGTGAGCTTGAAGGGTGATGCGTCAGCGTGCACCGTGAACAGCTCGCTGGTACGCCTGTCTTTGCCCCCTCTCACGGTCTCACGCACCCGGGCTCAGTTCCGTGCAGGAACGCTGAGTGGGAGCGCCAGCCTCGCTGCTGGACTCTAAAGCCTTCCACCCCCTAATGGCAGGTTGTGTGTGTCTCTCACGTGGGGGGAGGAATGAGGTCGCCCACAGAGGTTCTGCCATGAAAGATCTAAAGACGCACGCTGCTGAGGAGCTTGTTCCTCATGGAGCGTCCCCGAAGGCCAGAAGAATGCCGACGGTCTCTTTCAAAGCTGCCGGACGCTCTGCCGTTCTAGGCCTGAGATACGGACCCTGTGACGGCACCGTAACCCCGCGAGATTCAGGAGACATCGCCAGTGCGAGTGGCAATCCGGAAGGAAGAGCCTCCAAGGCGGAGTGTCCTTTCCTGTACAAAACGGCGCCCAAGTGGCTGAGGCAGGGAGCATTTTCCTTCACAGAACCGGCATCCTCGTATGCCTGTGGGTTGCTCTAAAGAAACGACACTGTGAGCAACCTCTTCGAAAAGGCCTTCGCAAGCGACTTGGAGACAACAGCAGCGCAGTGGAGGCACAGACCGTTATCCTAGAGAGCAGCACAGTGTCTCTAGCAGCGATCGCTTCCCGGAGGATACTTAAGCCACACCGAGATTCCAGCAGGGAGTTTTGCCTTATAGCAGTACAACTCACTCAAGAAAGAGGGATGAGGTGTAGGGCTAATCTACGTGCGCTCACGCTCTGTGTCCCCGAGAAGGTTTCACGGAGCAGAAGGCATCACCGACCGCTACCACGTGTGTGCACCAAAGAAGCCCTGTGCCGTGGGTGTTCTCAGGCCGACAGCGAAGACCTAGGTGTGTGCTGCACCCGCGCTCGGTGGTTCACACGTTGCGTGACCCCTGTGCCTTTGGAAGATGTTCAGAGCGGGTGGCACCTGCGTGCTGCGAGCGCAAGAGGTGTAGAGTGTAGAGGCCTTTCACACTGGAGGAAGGGCTTGCGTCTCGTGGAGAGAACGTGTACGTCGCCCGGGAGATGGAGGCGCACTCTTGACACCATTTCCTCTGCCCGTTTAAAACACAAGTGTTTGTACTCGATCTGGGCTGCCTGGTGAAACGCTTGGCAGTCCGCATCACCCTGAGCACCTCTCCTGAAGTTTGATTCGTAGCTGGGTGAACTCGGGCTTCAGAGGCTTAGATGAGACCAAACGTGTTCAGCTTGTGGCGAAAGCCTTTGACCAGAGGCATATACGCTTGTGCTTGGGGCGAGGGCTAGGCAAGAACGTTTACACCCCGGGTTTTTATCTTTACCCTAAGCTGTGTCCCTTTTGGCTGCAGCAGGCGGAGAGAACCCGCGGAGAGAGAACAGCTGCGAGGTGGATGCACAGAACAGTCACCTCGACACCAGCCCCGGGGTCCCAAGCAACGATCCTTCCCCGGAGGGTACTTAACCCACCCCGGGATTCAAGCAGGGAGTTCGCCTTGTCCAACTCGCACAGGAGACTGGCATGAGATGTAGGGCTCATCTACTTGCGTTCACACTACGTGGCCCGGAGAAGTTCTCACGGAGCCGAATGCAGCACCCTTCCTCCACCACGTGTGTACACCAAGGAGCGCTGGGCAGTGGGTGTTCTCAAGGCCAAGAGAGAAGCCCTTGTTCTGTGCTGCACCTGCTGGGTGGTTCAAAGGTTTTCTGACCTTCCTGCTCTGGAAGCTTTTCAGAGCTGAGGCTGCGCCTGGGCTGCGAAAGCGGAGAGGCGTAGAGGCCTTTCACACTGAAGGCGTGGGCCTGTTTCCCATGGAGAAAGTGTACGTCGCCCAACCCCCACCCCCACCCCACCCCACCCCACCCCCAGCTGGAGGCGTGCGGGTTTGACACCATTTTGTCCTGCCCATGGAAAATACAAAGAGGCGTACACGATTTGGGCTGTCTGGTGAGAGAATTTTGAAGCGGCAGCACCCTGAGTACCTTTCCCGAAGTTTGCTTCCTAGCTGGTTAAACTCGGCTTTCAGAGGCGAGATGAGAACAAACTCGCTCCGCGTGCGGCGAAGTGCCCTGATGCCCTGCCCTAAATGTTTGAGCTTCTGGCCAGCGTCACGCAAGTACTTTGACACGTAGGAGTCTCCCTTTTACTCCAAGCTGTCCCTGTTGGCTGAAGCAGTCGGCGTGTCTGTATCGCAGCCTGGGAGGCCGGGCGTTGGGGGAGTCTGCCAAGTGACTGGCCTCCATTTATAGCTAACTGAGAAACTGCGTCGAAGCTTTCGGGAGCCTCTTACAGGGAATGGTTGCAGTTGGGAATTGGAGACTGTGCTGGCAAACGTCAGCAGCTCCTCTCCCTCGGAGGGCTCTTGGTGTGCCGACTCCTAACAGCCAGCACGGTCCCCAGCTCGTGAACGGTCCCATTGCGAGCCGGTCTCGTCCGTGAAAGAGCCACGTGAGGCTGAGCTCCAACAGTCGGGCTCCACACCTGGAGCCTTTGGGACAGGGCAGTCCTGAGCCGATGTGCCCACCAGGGGACGCGACCAAAGTTTACGTACCACAGGAAAGCGCAATCAAGGCCTCGTGTTCTCTCCATGAAAGGAACGTGAGCTTGAAGGGTGATGCGTCAGCGTGCACCGTGAACAGCTCGCTGGTACGCCTGTCTTTGCCCCCTCTCACGGTCTCACGCACCCGGGCTCAGTTCCGTGCAGGAACGCTGAGTGGGAGCGCCAGCCTCGCTGCTGGACTCTAAAGCCTTCCACCCCCTAATGGCAGGTTGTGTGTGTCTCTCACGTGGGGGGAGGAATGAGGTCGCCCACAAAGGTTCTGCCATGAAAGATCTAAAGACGCACGCTGCTGAGGAGCTTGTTCCTCATGGAGCGTCCCCGAAGGCCAGAAGAATGCCGACGGTCTCTTTCAAAGCTGCCGGACGCTCTGCCGTTCTAGGCCTGAGATACGGACCCTGTGACGGCACCGTAACCCCGCGAGATTCAGGAGACATCGCCAGTGCGAGTGGCAATCCGGAAGGAAGAGCCTCCAAGGCGGAGTGTCCTTTCCTGTACAAAACGGCGCCCAAGTGGCTGAGGCAGGGAGCATTTTCCTTCACAGAACCGGCATCCTCGTATGCCTGTGGGTTGCTCTAAAGAAACGACACTGTGAGCAACCTCTTCGAAAAGGCCTTCGCAAGCGACTTGGAGACAACAGCAGCGCAGTGGAGGCACAGACCGTTATCCTAGAGAGCAGCACAGTGTCTCTAGCAGCGATCGCTTCCCGGAGGATACTTAAGCCACACCGAGATTCCAGCAGGGAGTTTTGCCTTATAGCAGTACAACTCACTCAAGAAAGAGGGATGAGGTGTAGGGCTAATCTACGTGCGCTCACGCTCTGTGTCCCCGAGAAGGTTTCACAGAGCAGAAGGCATCACCGACCGCTACCACGTGTGTGCACCAAAGAAGCCCTGTGCCGTGGGTGTTCTCAGGCCGACAGCGAAGACCTAGGTGTGTGCTGCACCCGTGCTCGGTGGTTCACACGTTGCGTGACCCCTGTGCCTTTGGAAGATGTTCAGAGCGGGTGGCACCTGCGTGCTGCGAGCGCAAGAGGTGTAGAGTGTAGAGGCCTTTCACACTGGAGGAAGGGCTTGCGTCTCGTGGAGAGAACGTGTACGTCGCCCGGGAGATGGAGGCGCGCTCTTGACACCATTTCCTCTGCCCGTTTAAAACACAAGTGTTTGTACTCGATCTGGGCTGCCTGGTGAAACGCTTGGCAGTCCGCATCACCCTGAGCACCTCTCCTGAAGTTTGATTCGTAGCTGGGTGAACTCGGGCTTCAGAGGCTTAGATGAGACCAAACGTGTTCAGCTTGTGGCGAAAGCCTTTGACCAGAGGCATATACGCTTGTGCTTGGGGCGAGGGCTAGGCAAGAACGTTTACACCCCGGGTTTTTATCTTTACCCTAAGCTGTGTCCCTTTTGGCTGCAGCAGGCGGAGAGAACCCGCGGAGAGAGAACAGCTGCGAGGTGGATGCACAGAACAGTCACCTCGACACCAGCCCCGGGGTCCCAAGCAACGATCCTTCCCCGGAGGGTACTTAACCCACCCTGGGATTCAAGCAGGGAGTTCGCCTTGTCCAACTCGCACAGGAGACTGGCATGAGATGTAGGGCTCATCTACTTGCGTTCACACTACGTGGCCCGGAGAAGTTCTCACGGAGCCGAATGCAGCACCCTTCCTCCACCACGTGTGTACACAAAGGAGCGCTGGGCAGTGGGTGTTCTCAAGGCCAAGAGAGAAGCCCTTGTTCTGTGCTGCACCTGCTGGGTGGTTCAAAGGTTTTCTGACCTTCCTGCTCTGGAAGCTTTTCAGAGCTGAGGCTGCGCCTGGGCTGCGAAAGCGGAGAGGCGTAGAGGCCTTTCACACTGAAGGCGTGGGCCTGTTTCCCGTGGAGAAAGTGTACGTCGCCCAACCCCCACCCCCACCCCACCCCACCCCACCCCAACCCACCCCCAGCTGGAGGCGTGCGGGTTTGACACCATTTTGTCCTGCCCATGGAAAATACAAAGAGGCGTACACGATTTGGGCTGTCTGGTGAGAGAATTTTGAAGCGGCGGCACCCTGAGTATCTTTCCCGAAGTTTGCTTCCTAGCTGGTTAAACTCGGCATTCAGAGGCGAGATGAGAACAAACTTGCTCCGCGTGCGGCGAAGTGCCCTGATGCCCTGCCCTAAATGTTTGAGCTTCTGGCCAGCGTCACGCAAGTACTTTGACACGTAGGAGTCTCCCTTTTACTCCAAGCTGTCCCTGTTGGCTGAAGCAGTCGGCGTGTCTGTATCGCAGCCTGGGAGGCCGGGCGTTGGGGGAGTCTGCCAAGTGACTGGCCTCCATTTATAGCTAACTGAGAAACTGCGTCGAAGCTTTCGGGAGCCTCTTACAGGGAATGGTTGCAGTTGGGAATTGGAGACTGTGCTGGCAAACGTCAGCAGCTCCTCTCCCTCGGAGGGCTCTTGGTGTGCCGACTCCTAAAAGCCAGCACGGTCCCCAGCTCGTGAACGGTCCCATTGCGAGCCGGTCTCGTCCGTGAAAGAGCCACGTGAGGCTGAGCTCCAACAGTCGGGCTCCACACCTGGAGCCTTTGGGACAGGGCAGTCCTGAGCCGATGTGCCCACCAGGGGACGCGACCAAAGTTTACGTACCACAGGAAAGCGCAATCAAGGCCTCGTGTTCTCTCCATGAAAGGAACGTGAGCTTGAAGGGTGATGCGTCAGCGTGCACCGTGAACAGCTCGCTGGTACGCCTGTCTTTGCCCCCTCTCACGGTCTCACGCACCCGGGCTCAGTTCCGTGCAGGAACGCTGAGTGGGAGCGCCAGCCTCGCTGCTGGACTCTAAAGCCTTCCACCCCCTAATGGCAGGTTGTGTGTGTCTCTCACGTGGGGGGAGGAATGAGGTCGCCCACAGAGGTTCTGCCATGAAAGATCTAAAGACGCACGCTGCTGAGGAGCTTGTTCCTCATGGAGCGTCCCCGAAGGCCAGAAGAATGCCGACGGTCTCTTTCAAAGCTGCCGGACGCTCTGCCGTTCTAGGCCTGAGATACGGACCCTGTGACGGCACCGTAACCCCGCGAGATTCAGGAGACATCGCCAGTGCGAGTGGCAATCCGGAAGGAAGAGCCTCCAAGGCGGAGTGTCCTTTCCTGTACAAAACGGCGCCCAAGTGGCTGAGGCAGGGAGCATTTTCCTTCACAGAACCGGCATCCTCGTATGCCTGTGGGTTGCTCTAAAGAAACGACACTGTGAGCAACCTCTTCGAAAAGGCCTTCACAAGCGACTTGGAGACAACAGCAGCGCAGTGGAGGCACAGACCGTTATCCTAGAGAGCAGCACAGTGTCTCTAGCAGCGATCGCTTCCCGGAGGATACTTAAGCCACACCGAGATTCCAGCAGGGAGTTTTGCCTTATAGCAGTACAACTCACTCAAGAAAGAGGGATGAGGTGTAGGGCTAATCTACGTGCGCTCACGCTCTGTGTCCCCGAGAAGGTTTCACGGAGCAGAAGGCATCACCGACCGCTACCACGTGTGTGCACCAAAGAAGCCCTGTGCCGTGGGTGTTCTCAGGCCGACAGCGAAGACCTAGGTGTGTGCTGCACCCGCGCTCGGTGGTTCACACGTTGCGTGACCCCTGTGCCTTTGGAAGATGTTCAGAGCGGGTGGCACCTGCGTGCTGCGAGCGCAAGAGGTGTAGAGTGTAGAGGCCTTTCACACTGGAGGAAGGGCTTGCGTCTCGTGGAGAGAACGTGTACGTCGCCCGGGAGATGGAGGCGCACTCTTGACACCATTTCCTCTGCCCGTTTAAAACACAAGTGTTTGTACTCGATCTGGGCTGCCTGGTGAAACGCTTGGCAGTCCGCATCACCCTGAGCACCTCTCCTGAAGTTTGATTCGTAGCTGGGTGAACTCGGGCTTCAGAGGCTTAGATGAGACCAAACGTGTTCAGCTTGTGGCGAAAGCCTTTGACCAGAGGCATATACGCTTGTGCTTGGGGCGAGGGCTAGGCAAGAACGTTTACACCCCGGGTTTTTATCTTTACCCTAAGCTGTGTCCCTTTTGGCTGCAGCAGGCGGAGAGAACCCGCGGAGAGAGAACAGCTGCGAGGTGGATGCACAGAACAGTCACCTCGACACCAGCCCCGGGGTCCCAAGCAACGATCCTTCCCCGGAGGGTACTTAACCCACCCCGGGATTCAAGCAGGGAGTTCGCCTTGTCCAACTCGCACAGGAGACTGGCATGAGATGTAGGGCTCATCTACTTGCGTTCACACTACGTGGCCCGGAGAAGTTCTCACGGAGCCGAATGCAGCACCTTTCCTCCACCACGTGTGTACACAAAGGAGCGCTGGGCAGTGGGTGTTCTCAAGGCCAAGAGAGAAGCCCTTGTTCTGTGCTGCACCTGCTGGGTGGTTCAAAGGTTTTCTGACCTTCCTGCTCTGGAAGCTTTTCAGAGCTGAGGCTGCGCCTGGGCTGCGAAAGCGGAGAGGCGTAGAGGCCTTTCACACTGAAGGCGTGGGCCTGTTTCCCATGGAGAAAGTGTACGTCGCCCAACCCCCACCCCCACCCCACCCCACCCCACCCCAACCCACCCCCAGCTGGAGGCGTGCGGGTTTGACACCATTTTGTCCTGCCCATGGAAAATACAAAGAGGCGTACACGATTTGGGCTGTCTGGTGAGAGAATTTTGAAGCGGCGGCAACCTGAGTACCTTTCCCGAAGTTTGCTTCCTAGCTGGTTAAACTCGGCTTTCAGAGGCGAGATGAGAACAAACTTGCTCCGCGTGCGGCGAAGTGCCCTGATGCCCTGCCCTAAATGTTTGAGCTTCTGGCCAGCGTCACGCAAGTACTTTGACACGTAGGAGTCTCCCTTTTACTCCAAGCTGTCCCTGTTGGCTGAAGCAGTCGGCGTGTCTGTATCGCAGCCTGGGAGGCCGGGCGTTGGGGGAGTCTGCCAAGTGACTGGCCTCCATTTATAGCTAACTGAGAAACTGCGTCGAAGCTTTCGGGAGCCTCTTACAGGGAATGGTTGCAGTTGGGAATTGGAGACTGTGCTGGCAAACGTCAGCAGCTCCTCTCCCTCGGAGGGCTCTTGGTGTGCCGACTCCTAACAGCCAACACGGTCCCCAGCTCGTGAACGGTCCCATTGCGAGCCGGTCTCGTCCGTGAAAGAGCCACGTGAGGCTGAGCTCCAACAGTCGGGCTCCACACCTGGAGCCTTTGGGACAGGGCAGTCCTGAGCCGATGTGCCCACCAGGGGACGCGACCAAAGTTTACGTACCACAGGAAAGCGCAATCAAGGCCTCGTGTTCTCTCCATGAAAGGAACGTGAGCTTGAAGGGTGATGCGTCAGCGTGCACCGTGAACAGCTCGCTGGTACGCCTGTCTTTGCCCCCTCTCACGGTCTCACGCACCCGGGCTCAGTTCCGTGCAGGAACGCTGAGTGGGAGCGCCAGCCTCGCTGCTGGACTCTAAAGCCTTCCACCCCCTAATGGCAGGTTGTGTGTGTCTCTCACGTGGGGGGAGGAATGAGGTCGCCCACAGAGGTTCTGCCATAAAAGATCTAAAGACGAACGCTGCTGAGGAGCTTGTTCCTCATGGAGCGTCCCCGAAGGCCAGAAGAATGCCGACGGTCTCTTTCAAAGCTGCCGGACGCTCTGCCGTTCTAGGTCTGAGATACGGACCCTGTGACGGCACCGTAACCCCGCGAGATTCAGGAGACATCGCCAGTGCGAGTGGCAATCCGGAAGGAAGAGCCTCCAAGGCGGAGTGTCCTTTCCTGTACAAAACGGCGCCCAAGTGGCTGAGGCAGGGAGCATTTTCCTTCACAGAACCGGCATCCTCGTATGCCTGTGGGTTGCTCTAAAGAAACGACACTGTGAGCAACCTCTTCGAAAAGGCCTTCGCAAGCGACTTGGAGACAACAGCAGCGCAGTGGAGGCACAGACCGTTATCCTAGAGAGCAGCACAGTGTCTCTAGCAGCGATCGCTTCCCGGAGGATACTTAAGCCACACCGAGATTCCAGCAGGGAGTTTTGCCTTATAGCAGTACAACTCACTCAAGAAAGAGGGATGAGGTGTAGGGCTAATCTACGTGCGCTCACGCTCTGTGTCCCCGAGAAGGTTTCACGGAGCAGAAGGCATCACCGACCGCTACCACGTGTGTGCACCAAAGAAGCCCTGTGCCGTGGGTGTTCTCAGGCCGACAGCGAAGACCTAGGTGTGTGCTGCACCCGCGCTCGGTGGTTCACACGTTGCGTGACCCCTGTGCCTTTGGAAGATGTTCAGAGCGGGTGGCACCTGCGTGCTGCGAGCGCAAGAGGTGTAGAGTGTAGAGGCCTTTCTCACTGGAGGAAGGGCTTGCGTCTCGTGGAGAGAACGTGTACGTCGCCCGGGAGATGGAGGCACGCTCTTGACACCATTTCCTCTGCCCGTTTAAAACACAAGTGTTTGTACTCGATCTGGGCTGCCTGGTGAAACGCTTGGCAGTCCGCATCACCCTGAGCACCTCTCCTGAAGTTTGATTCGTAGCTGGGTGAACTCGGGCTTCAGAGGCTTAGATGAGACCAAACGTGTTCAGCTTGTGGCGAAAGCCTTTGACCAGAGGCATATACGCTTGTGCTTGGGGCGAGGGCTAGGCAAGAACGTTTACACCCCGGGTTTTTATCTTTACCCTAAGCTGTGTCCCTTTTGACTGCAGCAGGCGGAGAGAACCCGCGGAGAGAGAACAGCTGCGAGGTGGATGCACAGAACAGTCACCTCGACACCAGCCCCGGGGTCCCAAGCAACGATCCTTCCCCGGAGGGTACTTAACCCACCCCGGGATTCAAGCAGGGAGTTCGCCTTGTCCAACTCGCACAGGAGACTGGCATGAGATGTAGGGCTCATCTACTTGCGTTCACACTACGTGGCCCGGAGAAGTTCTCACGGAGCCGAATGCAGCACCCTTCCTCCACCACGTGTGTACACAAAGGAGCGCTGGGCAGTGGGTGTTCTCAAGGCCAAGAGAGAAGCCCTTGTTCTGTGCTGCACCTGCTGGGTGGTTCAAAGGTTTTCTGACCTTCCTGCTCTGGAAGCTTTTCAGAGCTGAGGCTGCGCCTGGGCTGCGAAAGCGGAGAGGCGTAGAGGCCTTTCACACTGAAGGCGTGGGCCTGTTTCCCATGGAGAAAGTGTACGTCGCCCAACCCCCACCCCCACCCCACCCCACCCCACCCCAACCCACCCCCAGCTGGAGGCGTGCGGGTTTGACACCATTTTGTCCTGCCCATGGAAAATACAAAGAGGCGTACACGATTTGGGCTGTCTGGTGAGAGAATTTTGAAGCGGCGGCACCCTGAGTACCTTTCCCGAAGTTTGCTTCCTAGCTGGTTAAACTCGGCTTTCAGAGGCGAGATGAGAACAAACTTGCTCCGCGTGCGGCGAAGTGCCCTGATGCCCTGCCCTAAATGTTTGAGCTTCTGGCCAGCGTCACGCAAGTACTTTGACACGTAGGAGTCTCCCTTTTACTCCAAGCTGTCCCTGTTGGCTGAAGCAGTCGGCGTGTCTGTATCGCAGCCTGGGAGGCCGGGCGTTGGGGGAGTCTGCCAAGTGACTGGCCTCCATTTATAGCTAACTGAGAAACTGCGTCGAAGCTTTCGGGAGCCTCTTACAGGGAATGGTTGCAGTTGGGAATTGGAGACTGTGCTGGCAAACGTCAGCAGCTCCTCTCCCTCGGAGGGCTCTTGGTGTGCCGACTCCTAACAGCCAGCACGGTCCCCAGCTCGTGAACGGTCCCATTGCGAGCCGGTCTCGTCCGTGAAAGAGCCACGTGAGGCTGAGCTCCAACAGTCGGGCTCCACACCTGGAGCCTTTGGGACAGGGCAGTCCTGAGCCGATGTGCCCACCAGGGGACGCGACCAAAGTTTACGTACCACAGGAAAGCGCAATCAAGGCCTCGTGTTCTCTCCATGAAAGGAACGTGAGCTTGAAGGGTGATGCGTCAGCGTACACCGTGAACAGCTCGCTGGTACGCCTGTCTTTGCCCCCTCTCACGGTCTCACGCACCCGGGCTCAGTTCCGTGCAGGAACGCTGAGTGGGAGCGCCAACCTCGCTGCTGGACTCTAAAGCCTTCCACCCCCTAATGGCAGGTTGTGTGTGTCTCTCACGTGGGGGGAGGAATGAGGTCGCCCACAGAGGTTCTGCCATGAAAGATCTAAAGACGCACGCTGCTGAGGAGCTTGTTCCTCATGGAGCGTCCCCGAAGGCCAGAAGAATGCCGACGGTCTCTTTCAAAGCTGCCGGACGCTCTGCCGTTCTAGGCCTGAGATACGGACCCTGTGACGGCACCGTAACCCCGCGAGATTCAGGAGACATCGCCAGTGCGAGTGGCAATCCGGAAGGAAGAGCCTCCAAGGCGGAGTGTCCTTTCCTGTACAAAACGGCGCCCAAGTGGCTGAGGCAGGGAGCATTTTCCTTCACAGAACCGGCATCCTCGTATGCCTGTGGGTTGCTCTAAAGAAACGACACTGTGAGCAACCTCTTCGAAAAGGCCTTCGCAAGCGACTTGGAGACAACAGCAGCGCAGTGGAGGCACAGACCGTTATCCTAGAGAGCAGCACAGTGTCTCTAGCAGCGATCGCTTCCCGGAGGATACTTAAGCCACACCGAGATTCCAGCAGGGAGTTTTGCCTTATAGCAGTACAACTCACTCAAGAAAGAGGGATGAGGTGTAGGGCTAATCTACGTGCGCTCACGCTCTGTGTCCCCGAGAAGGTTTCACGGAGCAGAAGGCATCACCGACCGCTACCACGTGTGTGCACCAAAGAAGCCCTTTGCCGTGGGTGTTCTCAGGCCGACAGCGAAGACCTAGGTGTGTGCTGCACCCGCGCTCGGTGGTTCACACGTTGCGTGACCCCTGTGCCTTTGGAAGATGTTCAGAGCGGGTGGCACCTGCGTGCTGCGAGCGCAAGAGGTGTAGAGTGTAGAGGCCTTTCACACTGGAGGAAGGGCTTGCGTCTCGTGGAGAGAACGTGTACGTCGCCCGGGAGATGGAGGCACGCTCTTGACACCATTTCCTCTGCCCGTTTAAAACACAAGTGTTTGTACTCGATCTGGGCTGCCTGGTGAAACGCTTGGCAGTCCGCATCACCCTGAGCACCTCTCCTGAAGTTTGATTCGTAGCTGGGTGAACTCGGGCTTCAGAGGCTTAGATGAGACCAAACGTGTTCAGCTTGTGGCGAAAGCCTTTGACCAGAGGCATATACGCTTGTGCTTGGGGCGAGGGCTAGGCAAGAACGTTTACACCCCGGGTTTTTATCTTTACCCTAAGCTGTGTCCCTTTTGACTGCAGCAGGCGGAGAGAACCCGCGGAGAGAGAACAGCTGCGAGGTGGATGCACAGAACAGTCACCTCGACACCAGCCCCGGGGTCCCAAGCAACGATCCTTCCCCGGAGGGTACTTAACCCACCCCGGGATTCAAGCAGGGAGTTCGCCTTGTCCAACTCGCACAGGAGACTGGCATGAGATGTAGGGCTCATCTACTTGCGTTCACACTACGTGGCCCGGAGAAGTTCTCACGGAGCCGAATGCAGCACCCTTCCTCCACCACGTGTGTACACAAAGGAGCGCTGGGCAGTGGGTGTTCTCAAGGCCAAGAGAGAAGCCCTTGTTCTGTGCTGCACCTGCTGGGTGGTTCAAAGGTTTTCTGACCTTCCTGCTCTGGAAGCTTTTCAGAGCTGAGGCTGCGCCTGGGCTGCGAAAGCGGAGAGGCGTAGAGGCCTTTCACACTGAAGGCGTGGGCCTGTTTCCCATGGAGAAAGTGTACGTCGCCCAACCCCCACCCCCACCCCACCCCACCCCACCCCAACCCACCCCCAGCTGGAGGCGTGCGGGTTTGACACCATTTTGTCCTGCCCATGGAAAATACAAAGAGGCGTACACGATTTGGGCTGTCTGGTGAGAGAATTTTGAAGCGGCGGCACCCTGAGTACCTTTCCCGAAGTTTGCTTCCTAGCTGGTTAAACTCGGCTTTCAGAGGCGAGATGAGAACAAACTTGCTCCGCGTGCGGCGAAGTGCCCTGATGCCCTGCCCTAAATGTTTGAGCTTCTGGCCAGCGTCACGCAAGTACTTTGACACGTAGGAGTCTCCCTTTTACTCCAAGCTGTCCCTGTTGGCTGAAGCAGTCGGCGTGTCTGTATCGCAGCCTGGGAGGCCGGGCGTTGGGGGAGTCTGCCAAGTGACTGGCCTCCATTTATAGCTAACTGAGAAACTGCGTCAAAGCTTTCGGGAGCCTCTTACAGGGAATGGTTGCAGTTGGGAATTGGAGACTGTGCTGGCAAACGTCAGCAGCTCCTCTCCCTCGGAGGGCTCTTGGTGTGCCGACTCCTAACAGCCAGCACGGTCCCCAGCTCGTGAACGGTCCCATTGCGAGCCGGTCTCGTCCGTGAAAGAGCCACGTGAGGCTGAGCTCCAACAGTCGGGCTCCACACCTGGAGCCTTTGGGACAGGGCAGTCCTGAGCCGATGTGCCCACCAGGGGACGCGACCAAAGTTTACGTACCACAGGAAAGCGCAATCAAGGCCTCGTGTTCTCTCCATGAAAGGAACGTGAGCTTGAAGGGTGATGCGTCAGCGTGCACCGTGAACAGCTCGCTGGTACGCCTGTCTTTGCCCCCTCTCACGGTCTCACGCACCCGGGCTCAGTTCCGTGCAGGAACGCTGAGTGGGAGCGCCAGCCTCGCTGCTGGACTCTAAAGCCTTCCACCCCCTAATGGCAGGTTGTGTGTGTCTCTCACGTGGGGGGAGGAATGAGGTCGCCCACAGAGGTTCTGCCATAAAAGATCTAAAGACGAACGCTGCTGAGGAGCTTGTTCCTCATGGAGCGTCCCCGAAGGCCAGAAGAATGCCGACGGTCTCTTTCAAAGCTGCCGGACGCTCTGCCGTTCTAGGTCTGAGATACGGACCCTGTGACGGCACCGTAACCCCGCGAGATTCAGGAGACATCGCCAGTGCGAGTGGCAATCCGGAAGGAAGAGCCTCCAAGGCGGAGTGTCCTTTCCTGTACAAAACGGCGCCCAAGTGGCTGAGGCAGGGAGCATTTTCCTTCACAGAACCGGCATCCTCGTATGCCTGTGGGTTGCTCTAAAGAAACGACACTGTGAGCAACCTCTTCGAAAAGGCCTTCGCAAGCGACTTGGAGACAACAGCAGCGCAGTGGAGGCACAGACCGTTATCCTAGAGAGCAGCACAGTGTCTCTAGCAGCGATCGCTTCCCGGAGGATACTTAAGCCACACCGAGATTCCAGCAGGGAGTTTTGCCTTATAGCAGTACAACTCACTCAAGAAACAGGGATGAGGTGTAGGGCTAATCTACGTGCGCTCACGCTCTGTGTCCCCGAGAAGGTTTCACGGAGCAGAAGGCATCACCGACCGCTACCACGTGTGTGCACCAAAGAAGCCCTGTGCCGTGGGTGTTCTCAGGCCGACAGCGAAGACCTAGGTGTGTGCTGCACCCGCGCTCGGTGGTTCACACGTTGCGTGACCCCTGTGCCTTTGGAAGATGTTCAGAGCGGGTGGCACCTGCGTGCTGCGAGCGCAAGAGATGTAGAGTGTAGAGGCCTTTCACACTGGAGGAAGGGCTTGCGTCTCGTGGAGAGAACGTGTACGTCGCCCGGGAGATGGAGGCGCGCTCTTGACACCATTTCCTCTGCCCGTTTAAAACACAAGTGTTTGTACTCGATCTGGGCTGCCTGGTGAAACGCTTGGCAGTCCGCATCACCCTGAGCACCTCTCCTGAAGTTTGATTCGTAGCTGGGTGAACTCGGGCTTCAGAGGCTTAGATGAGGCCAAACGTGTTCAGCTTGTGGCGAAAGCCTTTGACCAGAGGCATATACGCTTGTGCTTGGGGCGAGGGCTAGGCAAGAACGTTTACACCCCGGGTTTTTATCTTTACCCTAAGCTGTGTCCCTTTTGGCTGCAGCAGGCGGAGAGAACCCGCGGAGAGAGAACAGCTGCGAGGTGGATGCACAGAACAGTCACCTCGACACCAGCCCCGGGGTCCCAAGCAACGATCCTTCCCCGGAGGGTACTTAACCCACCCTGGGAATCAAGCAGGGAGTTCGCCTTGTCCAACTCGCACAGGAGACTGGCATGAGATGTAGGGCTCATCTACTTGCGTTCACACTACGTGGCCCGGAGAAGTTCTCACGGAGCCGAATGCAGCACCCTTCCTCCACCACGTGTGTACACAAAGGAGCGCTGGGCAGTGGGTGTTCTCAAGGCCAAGAGAGAAGCCCTTGTTCTGTGCTGCACCTGCTGGGTGGTTCAAAGGTTTTCTGACCTTCCTGCTCTGGAAGCTTTTCAGAGCTGAGGCTGCGCCTGGGCTGCGAAAGCGGAGAGGCGTAGAGGCCTTTCACACTGAAGGCGTGGGCCTGTTTCCCATGGAGAAAGTGTACGTCGCCCAACCCCCACCCCCACCCCACCCCACCCCACCCCAACCCACCCCCAGCTGGAGGCGTGCGGGTTTGACACCATTTTGTCCTGCCCATGGAAAATAAAAAGAGGCGTACACGATTTGGGCTGTCTGGTGAGAGAATTTTGAAGCGGCGGCACCCTGAGTACCTTTCCCGAAGTTTGCTTCCTAGCTGGTTAAACTCGGCTTTCAGAGGCGAGATGAGAACAAACTTGCTCCGCGTGCGGCGAAGTGCCCTGATGCCCTGCCCTAAATGTTTGAGCTTCTGGCCAGCGTCACGCAAGTACTTTGACACGTAGGAGTCTCCCTTTTACTCCAAGCTGTCCCTGTTGGCTGAAGCAGTCGGCGTGTCTGTATCGCAGCCTGGGAGGCCGGGCGTTGGGGGAGTCTGCCAAGTGACTGGCCTCCATTTATAGCTAACTGAGAAACTGCGTCGAAGCTTTCGGGAGCCTCTTACAGGGAATGGTTGCAGTTGGGAATTGGAGACTGTGCTGGCAAACGTCAGCAGCTCCTCTCCCTCAGAGGGCTCTTGGTGTGCCGACTCCTAACAGCCAGCACGGTCCCCAGCTCGTGAACGGTCCCATTGCGAGCCGGTCTCGTCCGTGAAAGAGCCACGTGAGGCTGAGCTCCAACAGTCGGGCTCCACACCTGGAGCCTTTGGGACAGGGCAGTCCTGAGCCGATGTGCCCACCAGGGGACGCGACCAAAGTTTACGTACCACAGGAAAGCGCAATCAAGGCCTCGTGTTCTCTCCATGAAAGGAACGTGAGCTTGAAGGGTGATGCGTCAGCGTGCACCGTGAACAGCTCGCTGGTACGCCTGTCTTTGCCCCCTCTCACGGTCTCACGCACCCGGGCTCAGTTCCGTGCAGGAACGCTGAGTGGGAGCGCCAGCCTCGCTGCTGGACTCTAAAGCCTTCCACCCCCTAATGGCAGGTTGTGTGTGTCTCTCACGTGGGGGGAGGAATGAGGTCGCCCACAGAGGTTCTGCCATGAAAGATCTAAAGACGCACGCTGCTGAGGAGCTTGTTCCTCATGGAGCGTCCCCGAAGGCCAGAAGAATGCCGACGGTCTCTTTCAAAGCTGCCGGACGCTCTGCCGTTCTAGGCCTGAGATACGGACGCTGTGATGGCACCGTAACCCCGCGAGATTCAGGAGACATCGCCAGTGCGAGTGGCAATCCGGAAGGAAGAGCCTCCAAGGCGGAGTGTCCTTTCCTGTACAAAACGGCGCCCAAGTGGCTGAGGCAGGGAGCATTTTCCTTCACAGAACCGGCATCCTCGTATGCCTGTGGGTTGCTCTAAAGAAACGACACTGTGAGCAACCTCTTCGAAAAGGCCTTCGTAAGCGACTTGGAGACAACAGCAGCGCAGTGGAGGCACAGACCGTTATCCTAGAGAGCAGCACAGTGTCTCTAGCAGCGATCGCTTCCCGGAGGATACTTAAGCCACACCGAGATTCCAGCAGGGAGTTTTGCCTTATAGCAGTACAACTCACTCAAGAAAGAGGGATGAGGTGTAGGGCTAATCTACGTGCGCTCACGCTCTGTGTCCCCGAGAAGGTTTCACGGAGCAGAAGGCATCACCGACCGCTACCACGTGTGTGCACCAAAGAAGCCCTGTGCCGTGGGTGTTCTCAGGCCGACAGCGAAGACCTAGGTGTGTGCTGCACCCGCGCTCGGTGGTTCACACGTTGCGTGACCCCTGTGCCTTTGGAAGATGTTCAGAGCGGGTGGCACCTGCGTGCTGCGAGCGCAAGAGGTGTAGAGTGTAGAGGCCTTTCACACTGGAGGAAGGGCTTGCGTCTCGTGGAGAGAACGTGTACGTCGCCCGGGAGATGGAGGCGCGCTCTTGACACCATTTCCTCTGCCCGTTTAAAACACAAGTGTTTGTACTCGATCTGGGCTGCCTGGTGAAACGCTTGGCAGTCCGCATCACCCTGAGCACCTCTCCTGAAGTTTGATTCGTAGCTGGGTGAACTCGGGCTTCAGAGGCTTAGATGAGACCAAACGTGTTCAGCTTGTGGCGAAAGCCTTTGACCAGAGGCATATACGCTTGTGCTTGGGGCGAGGGCTAGGCAAGAACGTTTACACCCCGGGTTTTTATCTTTACCCTAAGCTGTGTCCCTTTTGGCTGCAGCAGGCGGAGAGAACCCGCGGAGAGAGAACAGCTGCGAGGTGGATGCACAGAACAGTCACCTCGACACCAGCCCCGGGGTCCCAAGCAACGATCCTTCCCCGGAGGGTACTTAACCCACCCCGGGATTCAAGCAGGGAGTTCGCCTTGTCCAACTCGCACAGGAGACTGGCATGAGATGTAGGGCTCATCTACTTGCGTTCACACTACGTGGCCCGGAGAAGTTCTCACGGAGCCGAATGCAGCACCCTTCCTCCACCACGTGTGTACACAAAGGAGCGCTGGGCAGTGGGTGTTCTCAAGGCCAAGAGAGAAGCCCTTGTTCTGTGCTGCACCTGCTGGGTGGTTCAAAGGTTTTCTGACCTTCCTGCTCTGGAAGCTTTTCAGAGCTGAGGCTGCGCCTGGGCTGCGAAAGCGGAGAGGCGTAGAGGCCTTTCACACTGAAGGCGTGGGCCTGTTTCCCATGGAGAAAGTGTACGTCGCCCAACCCCCACCCCCACCCCACCCCACCCCACCCCAACCCACCCCCAGCTGGAGGCGTGCGGGTTTGACACCATTTTGTCCTGCCCATGGAAAATACAAAGAGGCGTACACGATTTGGGCTGTCTGGTGAGAGAATTTTGAAGCGGCGGCACCCTGAGTACCTTTCCCGAAGTTTGCTTCCTAGCTGGTTAAACTCGGCTTTCAGAGGCGAGATGAGAACAAACTTGCTCCGCGTGCGGCGAAGTGCCCTGATGCCCTGCCCTAAATGTTTGAGCTTCTGGCCAGCGTCACGCAAGTACTTTGACACGTAGGAGTCTCCCTTTTACTCCAAGCTGTCCCTGTTGGCTGAAGCAGTCGGCGTGTCTGTATCGCAGCCTGGGAGGCCGGGCGTTGGGGGAGTCTGCCAAGTGACTGGCCTCCATTTATAGCTAACTGAGAAACTGCGTCGAAGCTTTCGGGAGCCTCTTACAGGGAATGGTTGCAGTTGGGAATTGGAGACTGTGCTGGCAAACGTCAGCAGCTCCTCTCCCTCGGAGGGCTCTTGGTGTGCCGACTCCTAACAGCCAGCACGGTCCCCAGCTCGTGAACGGTCCCATTGCGAGCCGGTCTCGTCCGTGAAAGAGCCACGTGAGGCTGAGCTCCAACAGTCGGGCTCCACACCTGGAGCCTTTGGGACAGGGCAGTCCTGAGCCGATGTGCCCACCAGGGGACGCGACCAAAGTTTACGTACCACAGGAAAGCGCAATCAAGGCCTCGTGTTCTCTCCATGAAAGGAACGTGAGCTTGAAGGGTGATGCATCAGCGTGCACCGTGAACAGCTCGCTGGTACGCCTGTCTTTGCCCCCTCTCACGGTCTCACGCACCCGGGCTCAGTTCCGTGCAGGAACGCTGAGTGGGAGCGCCAGCCTCGCTGCTGGACTCTAAAGCCTTCCACCCCCTAATGGCAGGTTGTGTGTGTCTCTCACGTGGGGGGAGGAATGAGGTCGCCCACAGAGGTTCTGCCATGAAAGATCTAAAGACGCACGCTGCTGAGGAGCTTGTTCCTCATGGAGCGTCCCCGAAGGCCAGAAGAATGCCGACGGTCTCTTTCAAAGCTGCCGGACGCTCTGCCGTTCTAGGCCTGAGATACGGACCCTGTGACGGCACCGTAACCCCGCGAGATTCAGGAGACATCGCCAGTGCGAGTGGCAATCCGGAAGGAAGAGCCTCCAAGGCGGAGTGTCCTTTCCTGTACAAAACGGTGCCCAAGTGGCTGAGGCAGGGAGCATTTTCCTTCACAGAACCGGCATCCTCGTATGCCTGTGGGTTGCTCTAAAGAAACGACACTGTGAGCAACCTCTTCGAAAAGGCCTTCGCAAGCGACTTGGAGACAACAGCAGCGCAGTGGAGGCACAGACCGTTATCCTAGAGAGCAGCACAGTGTCTCTAGCAGCGATCGCTTCCCGGAGGATACTTAAGCCACACCGAGATTCCAGCAGGGAGTTTTGCCTTATAGCAGTACAACTCACTCAAGAAAGAGGGATGAGGTGTAGGGCTAATCTACGTGCGCTCACGCTCTGTGTCCCCGAGAAGGTTTCACGGAGCAGAAGGCATCACCGACCGCTACCACGTGTGTGCACCAAAGAAGCCCTGTGCCGTGGGTGTTCTCAGGCCGACAGCGAAGACCTAGGTGTGTGCTGCACCCGCGCTCAGTGGTTCACACGTTGCGTGACCCCTGTGCCTTTGGAAGATGTTCAGAGCGGGTGGCACCTGCGTGCTGCGAGCGCAAGAGGTGTAGAGTGTAGAGGCCTTTCACACTGAAGGAAGGGCTTGCGTCTCGTGGAGAGAACGTGTACGTCGCCCGGGAGATGGAGGTGCGCTCTTGACACCATTTCCTCTGCCCGTTTAAAACACAAGTGTTTGTACTCGATCTGGGCTGCCTGGTGAAACGCTTGGCAGTCCGCATCACCCTGAGCACCTCTCCTGAAGTTTGATTCGTAGCTGGGTGAACTCGGGCTTCAGAGGCTTAGATGAGACCAAACGTGTTCAGCTTGTGGCGAAAGCCTTTGACCAGAGGCATATACGCTTGTGCTTGGGGCGAGGGCTAGGCAAGAACGTTTACACCCCGGGTTTTTATCTTTACCCTAAGCTGTGTCCCTTTTGGCTGCAGCAGGCGGAGAGAACCCGCGGAGAGAGAACAGCTGCGAGGTGGATGCACAGAACAGTCACCTCGACACCAGCCCCGGGGTCCCAAGCAACGATCCTTCCCCGGAGGGTACTTAACCCACCCCGGGATTCAAGCAGGGAGTTCGCCTTGTCCAACTCGCACAGGAGACTGGCATGAGATGTAGGGCTCATCTACTTGCGTTCACACTACGTGGCCCGGAGAAGTTCTCACGGAGCCGAATGCAGCACCCTTCCTCCACCACGTGTGTACACAAAGGAGCGCTGGGCAGTGGGTGTTCTCAAGGCCAAGAGAGAAGCCCTTGTTCTGTGCTGCACCTGCTGGGTGGTTCAAAGGTTTTCTGACCTTCCTGCTCTGGAAGCTTTTCAGAGCTGAGGCTGCGCCTGGGCTGCGAAAGCGGAGAGGCGTAGAGGCCTTTCACACTGAAGGCGTGGGCCTGTTTCCCATGGAGAAAGTGTACGTCGCCCAACCCCCACACCCACCCCACCCCACCCCACCCCAACCCACCCCCAGCTGGAGGCGTGCGGGTTTGACACCATTTTGTCCTGCCCATGGAAAATACAAAGAGGCGTACACGATTTGGGCTGTCTGGTGAGAGAATTTTGAAGCGGCGGCACCCTGAGTACCTTTCCCGAAGTTTGCTTCCTAGCTGGTTAAACTCGGCTTTCAGAGGCGAGATGAGAACAAACTTGCTCCGCGTGCGGCGAAGTGCCCTGATGCCCTGCCCTAAATGTTTGAGCTTCTGGCCAGCGTCACGCAAGTACTTTGACACGTAGGAGTCTCCCTTTTACTCCAAGCTGTCCCTGTTGGCTGAAGCAGTCGGCGTGTCTGTATCGCAGCCTGGGAGGCCGGGCGTTGGGGGAGTCTGCCAAGTGACTGGCCTCCATTTATAGCTAACTGAGAAACTGCGTCGAAGCTTTCGGGAGCCTCTTACAGGGAATGGTTGCAGTTGGGAATTGGAGACTGTGCTGGCAAACGTCAGCAGCTCCTCTCCCTCGGAGGGCTCTTGGTGTGCCGACTCCTAACAGCCAGCACGGTCCCCAGCTCGTGAACGGTCCCATTGCGAGCCGGTCTCGTCCGTGAAAGAGCCACGTGAGGCTGAGCTCCAACAGTCGGGCTCCACACCTGGAGCCTTTGGGACAGGGCAGTCCTGAGCCGATGTGCCCACCAGGGGACGCGACCAAAGTTTACGTACCACAGGAAAGCGCAATCAAGGCCTCGTGTTCTCTCCATGAAAGGAACGTGAGCTTGAAGGGTGATGCGTCAGCGTGCACCGTGAACAGCTCGCTGGTACGCCTGTCTTTGCCCCCTCTCACGGTCTCACGCACCCGGGCTCAGTTCCGTGCAGGAACGCTGAGTGGGAGCGCCAGCCTCGCTGCTGGACTCTAAAGCCTTCCACCCCCTAATGGCAGGTTGTGTGTGTCTCTCACGTGGGGGGAGGAATGAGGTCGCCCACAGAGGTTCTGCCATGAAAGATCTAAAGACGCACGCTGCTGAGGAGCTTGTTCCTCATGGAGCGTCCCCGAAGGCCAGAAGAATGCCGACGGTCTCTTTCAAAGCTGCCGGACGCTCTGCCGTTCTAGGCCTGAGATACGGACCCTGTGATGGCACCGTAACCCCGCGAGATTCAGGAGACATCGCCAGTGCGAGTGGCAATCCGGAAGGAAGAGCCTCCAAGGCGGAGTGTCCTTTCCTGTACAAAACGGCGCCCAAGTGGCTGAGGCAGGGAGCATTTTCCTTCACAGAACCGGCATCCTCGTATGCCTGTGGGTTGCTCTAAAGAAACGACACTGTGAGCAACCTCTTCGAAAAGGCCTTCGCAAGCGACTTGGAGACAACAGCAGCGCAGTGGAGGCACAGACCGTTATCCTAGAGAGCAGCACAGTGTCTCTAGCAGCGATCGCTTCCCGGAGGATACTTAAGCCACACCGAGATTCCAGCAGGGAGTTTTGCCTTATAGCAGTACAACTCACTCAAGAAAGAGGGATGAGGTGTAGGGCTAATCTACGTGTGCTCACGCTCTGTGTCCCCGAGAAGGTTTCACGGAGCAGAAGGCATCACCGACCGCTACCACGTGTGTGCACCAAAGAAGCCCTGTGCCGTGGGTGTTCTCAGGCCGACAGCGAAGACCTAGGTGTGTGCTGCACCCGCGCTCGGTGGTTCACACGTTGCGTGACCCCTGTGCCTTTGGAAGATGTTCAGAGCGGGTGGCACCTGCGTGCTGTGAGCGCAAGAGGTGTAGAGTGTAGAGGCCTTTCACACTGGAGGAAGGGCTTGCGTCTCGTGGAGAGAACGTGTACGTCGCCCGGGAGATGGAGGCGCGCTCTTGACACCATTTCCTCTGCCCGTTTAAAACACAAGTGTTTGTACTCGATCTGGGCTGCCTGGTGAAACGCTTGGCAGTCCGCATCACCCTGAGCACCTCTCCTGAAGTTTGATTCGTAGCTGGGTGAACTCGGGCTTCAGAGGCTTAGATGAGACCAAACGTGTTCAGCTTGTGGCGAAAGCCTTTGACCAGAGGCATATACACTTGTGCTTGGGGCGAGGGCTAGGCAAGAACGTTTACACCCCGGGTTTTTATCTTTACCCTAAGCTGTGTCCCTTTTGGCTGCAGCAGGCGGAGAGAACCCGCGGAGAGAGAACAGCTGCGAGGTGGATGCACAGAACAGTCACCTCGACACCAGCCCCGGGGTCCCAAGCAACGATCCTTCCCCGGAGGGTACTTAACCCACCCCGGGATTCAAGCAGGGAGTTCGCCTTGTCCAACTCGCACAGGAGACTGGCATGAGATGTAGGGCTCATCTACTTGCGTTCACACTACGTGGCCCGGAGAAGTTCTCATGGAGCCGAATGCAGCACCCTTCCTCCACCACGTGTGTACACAAAGGAGCGCTGGGCAGTGGGTGTTCTCAAGGCCAAGAGAGAAGCCCTTGTTCTGTGCTGCACCTGCTGGGTGGTTCAAAGGTTTTCTGACCTTCCTGCTCTGGAAGCTTTTCAGAGCTGAGGCTGCGCCTGGGCTGCGAAAGCGGAGAGGCATAGAGGCCTTTCACACTGAAGGCGTGGGCCTGTTTCCCGTGGAGAAAGTGTACGTCGCCCAACCCCCACCCCCACCCCACCCCACCCCACCCCAACCCACCCCCAGCTGGAGGCGTGCGGGTTTGACACCATTTTGTCCTGCCCATGGAAAATACAAAGAGGCGTACACGATTTGGGCTGTCTGGTGAGAGAATTTTGAAGCGGCGGCACCCTGAGTACCTTTCCCGAAGTTTGCTTCCTAGCTGGTTAAACTCGGCTTTCAGAGGCGAGATGAGAACAAACTTGCTCCGCGTGCGGCGAAGTGCCCTGATGCCCTGCCCTAAATGTTTGAGCTTCTGGCCAGCGTCACGCAAGTACTTTGACACGTAGGAGTCTCCCTTTTACTCCAAGCTGTCCCTGTTGGCTGAAGCAGTCGGCGTGTCTGTATCGCAGCCTGGGAGGCCGGGCGTTGGGGGAGTCTGCCAAGTGACTGGCCTCCATTTATAGCTAACTGAGAAACTGCGTCGAAGCTTTCGGGAGCCTCTTACAGGGAATGGTTGCAGTTGGGAATTGGAGACTGTGCTGGCAAACGTCAGCAGCTCCTCTCCCTCGGAGGGCTCTTGGTGTGCCGACTCTTAACAGCCAGCACGGTCCCCAGCTCGTGAACGGTCCCATTGCGAGCCGGTCTCGTCCGTGAAAGAGCCACGTGAGGCTGAGCTCCAACAGTCGGGCTCCACACCTGGAGCCTTTGGGACAGGGCAGTCCTGAGCCGATGTGCCCACCAGGGGACGCGACCAAAGTTTACGTACCACAGGAAAGCGCAATCAAGGCCTCGTGTTCTCTCCATGAAAGGAACGTGAGCTTGAAGGGTGATGCGTCAGCGTGCACCGTGAACAGCTCGCTGGTACGCCTGTCTTTGCCCCCTCTCACGGTCTCACGCACCCGGGCTCAGTTCCGTGCAGGAACGCTGAGTGGGAGCGCCAGCCTCGCTGCTGGACTCTAAAGCCTTCCACCCCCTAATGGCAGGTTGTGTGTGTCTCTCACGTGGGGGGAGGAATGAGGTCGCCCACAGAGGTTCTGCCATGAAAGATCTAAAGACGCACGCTGCTGAGGAGCTTGTTCCTCATGGAGCGTCCCCGAAGGCCAGAAGAATGCCGACGGTCTCTTTCAAAGCTGCCGGACGCTCTGCCGTTCTAGGCCTGAGATACGGACCCTGTGACGGCACCGTAACCCCGCGAGATTCAGGAGACATCGCCAGTGCGAGTGGCAATCCGGAAGGAAGAGCCTCCAAGGCGGAGTGTCCTTTCCTGTACAAAACGGCGCCCAAGTGGCTGAGGCAGGGAGCATTTTCCTTCACAGAACCGGCATCCTCGTATGCCTGTGGGTTGCTCTAAAGAAACGACACTGTGAGCAACCTCTTCGAAAAGGCCTTCGCAAGCGACTTGGAGACAACAGCAGCGCAGTGGAGGCACAGACCGTTATCCTAGAGAGCAGCACAGTGTCTCTAGCAGCGATCGCTTCCCGGAGGATACTTAAGCCACACCGAGATTCCAGCAGGGAGTTTTGCCTTATAGCAGTACAACTCACTCAAGAAAGAGGGATGAGGTGTAGGGCTAATCTACGTGCGCTCACGCTCTGTGTCCCCGAGAAGGTTTCACGGAGCAGAAGGCATCACCGACCGCTACCACGTGTGTGCACCAAAGAAGCCCTGTGCCGTGGGTGTTCTCAGGCCGACAGCGAAGACCTAGGTGTGTGCTGCACCCGCGCTCGGTGGTTCACACGTTGCGTGACCCCTGTGCCTTTGGAAGATGTTCAGAGCGGGTGGCACCTGCGTGCTGCGAGCGCAAGAGGTGTAGAGTGTAGAGGCCTTTCACACTGGAGGAAGGGCTTGCGTCTCGTGGAGAGAACGTGTACGTCGCCCGGGAGATGGAGGCGCGCTCTTGACACCATTTCCTCTGCCCGTTTAAAACACAAGTGTTTGTACTCGATCTGGGCTGCCTGGTGAAACGCTTGGCAGTCCGCATCACCCTGAGCACCTCTCCTGAAGTTTGATTCATAGCTGGGTGAACTCGGGCTTCAGAGGCTTAGATGAGACCAAACGTGTTCAGCTTGTGGCGAAAGCCTTTGACCAGAGGCATATACGCTTGTGCTTGGGGCGAGGGCTAGGCAAGAACGTTTACACCCCGGGTTTTTATCTTTACCCTAAGCTGTGTCCCTTTTGGCTGCAGCAGGCGGAGAGAACCCGCGGAGAGAGAACAGCTGCGAGGTGGATGCACAGAACAGTCACCTCGACACCAGCCCCGGGGTCCCAAGCAACGATCCTTCCCCGGAGGGTACTTAACCCACCCCGGGATTCAAGCAGGGAGTTCGCCTTGTCCAACTCGCACAGGAGACTGGCATGAGATGTAGGGCTCATCTACTTGCGTTCACACTACGTGGCCCGGAGAAGTTCTCACGGAGCCGAATGCAGCACCCTTCCTCCACCACGTGTGTACGCAAAGGAGCACTGGGCAGTGGGTGTTCTCAAGGCCAAGAGAGAAGCCCTTGTTCTGTGCTGCACCTGCTGGGTGGTTCAAAGGTTTTCTGACCTTCCTGCTCTGGAAGCTTTTCAGAGCTGAGGCTGCGCCTGGGCTGCGAAAGCGGAGAGGCGTAGAGGCCTTTCACACTGAAGGCGTGGGCCTGTTTCCCGTGGAGAAAGTGTACGTCGCCCAACCCCCACCCCCACCCCACCCCACCCCACCCCAACCCACCCCCAGCTGGAGGCGTGCCGGTTGACACCATTTTGTCCTGCCCATGGAAAATACAAAGAGGCGTACACGATTTGGGCTGTCTGGTGAGAGAATTTTGAAGCGGCGGCACCCTGAGTACCTTTCCCGAAGTTTGCTTCCTAGCTGGTTAAACTCGGCTTTCAGAGGCGAGATGAGAACAAACTTGCTCCGCGTGCGGCGAAGTGCCCTGATGCCCTGCCCTAAATGTTTGAGCTTCTGGCCAGCGTCACGCAAGTACTTTGACACGTAGGAGTCTCCCTTTTACTCCAAGCTGTCCCTGTTGGCTGAAGCAGTCGGCGTGTCTGTATCGCAGCCTGGGAGGCCGGGCGTTGGGGGAGTCTGCCAAGTGACTGGCCTCCATTTATAGCTAACTGAGAAACTGCGTCGAAGCTTTCGGGAGCCTCTTACAGGGAATGGTTGCAGTTGGGAATTGGAGACTGTGCTGGCAAACGTCAGCAGCTCCTCTCCCTCGGAGGGCTCTTGGTGTGCCGACTCCTAACAGCCAGCACGGTCCCCAGCTCGTGAACGGTCCCATTGCGAGCCGGTCTCGTCCGTGAAAGAGCCACGTGAGGCTGAGCTCCAACAGTCGGGCTCCACACCTGGAGCCTTTGGGACAGGGCAGTCCTGAGCCGATGTGCCCACCAGGGGACGCGACCAAAGTTTACGTACCACAGGAAAGCGCAATCAAGGCCTCGTGTTCTCTCCATGAAAGGAACGTGAGCTTGAAGGGTGATGCGTCAGCATGCACCATGAACAGCTCGCTGGTACGCCTGTCTTTGCCCCCTCTCACGGTCTCACGCACCCGGGCTCAGTTCCGTGCAGGAACGCTGAGTGGGAGCGCCAGCCTCGCTGCTGGACTCTAAAGCCTTCCACCCCCTAATGGCAGGTTGTGTGTGTCTCTCACGTGGGGGGAGGAATGAGGTCGCCCACAGAGGTTCTGCCATGAAAGATCTAAAGACGCACGCTGCTGAGGAGCTTGTTCCTCATGGAGCGTCCCCGAAGGCCAGAAGAATGCCGACGGTCTCTTTCAAAGCTGCCGGACGCTCTGCCGTTCTAGGCCTGAGATACGGACCCTGTGACGGCACCGTAACCCCGCGAGATTCAGGAGACAACGCCAGTGCGAGTGGCAATCCGGAAGGAAGAGCCTCCAAGGCGGAGTGTCCTTTCCTGTACAAAACGGCGCCCAAGTGGCTGAGGCAGGGAGCATTTTCCTTCACAGAACCGGCATCCTCGTATGCCTGTGGGTTGCTCTAAAGAAACGACACTGTGAGCAACCTCTTCGAAAAGGCCTTCGCAAGCGACTTGGAGACAACAGCAGCGCAGTGGAGGCACAGACCGTTATCCTAGAGAGCAGCACAGTGTCTCTAGCAGCGATCGCTTCCCGGAGGATACTTAAGCCACACCGAGATTCCAGCAGGGAGTTTTGCCTTATAGCAGTACAACTCACTCAAGAAAGAGGGATGAGGTGTAGGGCTAATCTACGTGCGCTCACGCTCTGTGTCCCCGAGAAGGTTTCACGGAGCAGAAGGCATCACCGACCGCTACCACGTGTGTGCACCAAAGAAGCCCTGTGCCGTGGGTGTTCTCAGGCCGACAGCGAAGACCTAGGTGTGTGCTGCACCCGCGCTCGGTGGTTCACACGTTGCGTGACCCCTGTGCCTTTGGAAGATGTTCAGAGCGGGTGGCACCTGCGTGCTGCGAGCGCAAGAGGTGTAGAGTGTAGAGGCCTTTCACACTGGAGGAAGGGCTTGCGTCTCGTGGAGAGAACGTGTACGTCGCCCGGGAGATGGAGGCGCGCTCTTGACACCATTTCCTCTGCCCGTTTAAAACACAAGTGTTTGTACTCGATCTGGGCTGCCTGGTGAAACGCTTGGCAGTCCGCATCACCCTGAGCACCCCTCCTGAAGTTTGATTCGTAGCTGGGTGAACTCGGGCTTCAGAGGCTTAGATGAGACCAAACGTGTTCAGCTTGTGGTGAAAGCCTTTGACCAGAGGCATATACGCTTGTGCTTGGGGCGAGGGCTAGGCAAGAACGTTTACACCCCGGGTTTTTATCTTTACCCTAAGCTGTGTCCCTTTTGGCTGCAGCAGGCGGAGAGAACCCGCGGAGAGAGAACAGCTGCGAGGTGGATGCACAGAACAGTCACCTCGACACCAGCCCCGGGGTCCCAAGCAACGATCCTTCCCCGGAGGGTACTTAACCCACCCCGGGATTCAAGCAGGGAGTTCGCCTTGTCCAACTCGCACAGGAGACTGGCATGAGATGTAGGGCTCATCTACTTGCGTTCACACTACGTGGCCCGGAGAAGTTCTCACGGAGCCGAATGCAGCACCCTTCCTCCACCACGTGTGTACACAAAGGAGCGCTGGGCAGTGGGTGTTCTCAAGGCCAAGAGAGAAGCCCTTGTTCTGTGCTGCACCTGCTGGGTGGTTCAAAGGTTTTCTGACCTTCCTGCTCTGGAAGCTTTTCAGAGCTGAGGCTGCGCCTGGGCTGCGAAAGCGGAGAGGCGTAGAGGCCTTTCACACTGAAGGCGTGGGCCTGTTTCCCGTGGAGAAAGTGTACGTCTCCCAACCCCCACCCCCACCCCACCCCACCCCACCCCAACCCACCCCCAGCTGGAGGCGTGCGGGTTTGACACCATTTTGTCCTGCCCATGGAAAATACAAAGAGGCGTACACGATTTGGGCTGTCTGGTGAGAGAATTTTGAAGCGGCGGCACCCTGAGTACCTTTCCCGAAGTTTGCTTCCTAGCTGGTTAAACTCGGCTTTCAGAGGCGAGATGAGAACAAACTTGCTCCGCGTGCGGCGAAGTGCCCTGATGCCCTGCCCTAAATGTTTGAGCTTCTGGCCAGCGTCACGCAAGTACTTTGACACGTAGGAGTCTCCCTTTTACTCCAAGCTGTCCCTGTTGGCTGAAGCAGTCGGCGTGTCTGTATCGCAGCCTGGGAGGCCGGGCGTTGGGGGAGTCTGCCAAGTGACTGGCCTCCATTTATAGCTAACTGAGAAACTGCGTCGAAGCTTTCGGGAGCCTCTTACAGGGAATGGTTGCAGTTGGGAATTGGAGACTGTGCTGGCAAACGTCAGCAGCTCCTCTCCCTCGGAGGGCTCTTGGTGTGCCGACTCCTAACAGCCAGCACGGTCCCCAGCTCGTGAACGGTCCCATTGCGAGCCGGTCTCGTCCGTGAAAGAGCCACGTGAGGCTGAGCTCCAACAGTCGGGCTCC
This sequence comes from Orcinus orca, assembly GCF_937001465.1. Classification (NCBI taxonomy): domain Eukaryota; kingdom Metazoa; phylum Chordata; class Mammalia; order Artiodactyla; family Delphinidae; genus Orcinus; species Orcinus orca. The sequence continues at coordinate 86,173 of NW_026043741.1, read as the reverse complement.
ACACCTGGAGCCTTTGGGACAGGGCAGTCCTGAGCCGATGTGCCCACCAGGGGACGTGACCAAAGTTTACGTACCACAGGAAAGCGCAATCAAGGCCTCGTGTTCTCTCCATGAAAGGAACGTGAGCTTGAAGGGTGATGCGTCAGCGTGCACCGTGAACAGCTCGCTGGTACACCTGTCTTTGCCCCCTCTCACGGTCTCACGCATCCGGGCTCAGTTCCGTGCAGGAATGCTGAGTGGGAGCGCCAGCCTCGCTTCTGGACTCGAAAGCCTTCCACCCCTTAATGGCAGGTTGTGTGTGTCTCTCACGTGGGGGGAGGAATGAGGTCGCCCACAGAGGTTCTGCCATGAAAGATCTAAAGACGCACGCTGCTGAGGAGCTTGTTCCTCATGGAGCGTCCCCGAAGGCCAGAAGAATGCCGAAGGTCTCTCTCAAAGCTGCCGGACGCTCTGCCATTCTAGGCCTGAGATAAGGACCTTGTGACGGCACTGTAACCCCGCGAGATTCAGGAGACATCGCCAGTGCGAGTGGCAATCCGGAAGGAAGAACCTTCAAGGCGGAGTGTCCTTTCCTGTACAAAACGGCGCCCAAGTGGCTGAGGCAGGGAGCATTTTCCTTCACAGAACCGGCATCCTCGTATGCCTGTGGGTTACTCTAAAGAAACGACACTGTGAGCAACCTCTTCGAAAAGGCCTTCGCAAGTGACTTGGAGACAACAGCAGCGCAGTGGAGGCACAGACCATTGTCCTAGAGAGCAGCACAGTGTCTCTAGCAGCGATCGCTTCCCGGAGGATACTTAAGCCACACCGAGATTCCAGCAGGGAGTTTTGCCTTATAGCAGTACAACTCACTCAAGAAAGAGGGATGAGGTGTAGGGCTAATCTACGTGCGCTCACGCTCTGTGTCCCCGAGAAGGTTTCACGGAGCAGAATGCATCACCGACCGCTACCACGTGTGTGCACCAAAGAAGCCCTGTGCCGTGGGTGTTCTCAGGCCGACAGCGAAGACCTAGGTGTGTGCTGCACCCGCGCCCGGTGGTTCACACGTTGCGTGACCCTGTGCCTTTTGAAGACGCTCAGAGCGGGTGGCACCTGCGTGCTGCGAGCGCAAGAGGTGTAGAGTGTAAAGGCCTTTCACACTGGAGGAAGGGCTTGCATCTCATGGAGAAAATGTGTACGTCGCCCGGGAGATGGAGGCGCGCTCTTGACACCATTTCCTCTGCCCGTTTCAAACACAAGTGTTTGTACTCGATCTGGGCTGCCTGGTGAAACGCTTGGCAGTCCGCATCACCCTGAGCACCTTTCCTGAAGTTTGATTCATAGCTGGGTAAACTCGGGCTTCAGAGGCTTAGATGAGACCAAACGTGTTCAGCTTGTGGCGAAAGCCTTTGACCAGAGGCATATGTGCTTGTGCTTGGGGCGAGGGCTAGGCAAGAACGTTTACACACTGGGTTTTTATCTTTACCCTAAGCTGTCCCTTTTGGCTGCAGCAGGCGGAGAGAACCCGCGGAGAGAGAACAGCTGCGAAGTGGATGCACACAACAGTCACCTCGATACCAGCCCCGGGCTCCCAAGCAACGATCCTTCCCCGCAGGGTACTTAACCCACCCAGGGATTCAAGCAGGGAGTTCGCCTTGTCCAACTCGCACAGGAGACTGGCATAAGATGTAGGGCTCATCTACTTGCGTTCACACTACGTGGCCCGGAGAAGTTCTCACGGAGCCGAATCCAGCACCCTTCCTCCACCACGTGTGTACACAAAGGAGCGCTGGGCAGTGGGTGTTCTCAGGCCAAGAGAGAAGCCCTTGTTCTGTGCTGCACCTGCTGGGTGGTTCAAAGGTTTTCTGACCTTCCTGCTCTGGAAGCTTTTCAGAGCTGAGGCTACGCCTGGGCTGCGAAAGCAGAGAGGCGTAGAGGCCTTTCACACTGAAGGCGTGGGCCTGTTTCCCATGGGGAAAGTGTACGTCGCCCAACCCCCACTCCCACCCCACCCCACCCCACCCCACCCCACTCCAACCCACCCCCAGCTGGAGGCGTGCGGGTTGACACCATTTTGTCCTGCCCATGGAAAATACAAAGAGGCGTACACGATTTGGGCTGTCTGGTGAGAGAATTTTGAATCGGCGGCACCCTGAGTACCTTTCCCGAAGTTTGCTTCCTAGCTGGTTAAACTCGGCATTCAGAGGCGAGATGAGAACAAACTTGCTCCGCGTGCGGCGAAGTGCCCTGATGCCCTGCCCTAAATGTTTGAGCTTCTGGCCAGCGTCAGGCAAGTACTTTGACACGTAGGAGTCTCACTTTTACTCCAAGCTGTCCCTGTTGGCTGAAGCAGTCGGCGTGTCTGTATCGCAGCCTGGGAGGCCGGGCGTTGGGGGAGTCTGCCAAGTGACTGGCCTCCATTTATAGCTAACTGAGAAACTGCGTCGAAGCTTTCGGGAGCCTCTTACAGGGAATGGTTGCAGTTCGGAATTGGAGACTGTGCTGGCAAACGTCAGCAGCTCCTCTCCCTCGGAGGGCTCTTGGTGTGCCGACTCCTAACAGCCAGCACGGTCCCCAGCTCGTGAACGGTCCCATTGCGAGCCGGTCTCGTCCGTGAAAGAGCCACGTGAGGCTGAGCTCCAAGAGTCGGGCTCCACACCTGGAGCCTTTGGGACAGGGCAGTCCTGAGCCGATGTGCCCACCAGGGGACGCGACCAAAGTTTACGTACCACAGGAAAGCGCATCAAGGCCTCGTGTTCTCTCCATGAAATGAACGTGAGCTTGAAGGGTGATGCGTCAGCGTGCACCGTGAACAGCTCGCTGGTACGCCTGTCTTTGCCCCCTCTCACGGTCTCACGCACCCGGGCTCAGTTCCGTGCAGGAATGCTGAGTGGGAGCGCCAGCCTCGCTTCTGGACTCGAAAGCCTTCCACCCCCTAATGGCAGGTTGTGTGTGTCTCTCACGTGGGGGGAGGAATGAGGTCGCCCACAGAGGTTCTGCCATGAAAGATCTAAAGACGCACGCTGCTGAGGAGCTTGTTCCTCATGGAGCGTCCCCGAAGGCCAGAAGAATGCCGAAGGTCTCTCAAAGCTGCTGGACGCTCTGCCGTTCTAGGCCTGAGATAAGGACCTTGTGACGGCACTGTAACCCCGCGAGATTCAGGAGACATCGCCAGTGCGAGTGGCAATCCGGAAGGAAGAACCTTCAAGGTGGAGTGTCCTTTCCTGTACAAAATGGCGCCCAAGTGGCTGAGGCAGGGAGCATTTTCCTTCACAGAACCGGCATCCTCGTATGCCTGTGGGTTACTCTAAAGAAACGACACTGTGAGCAACCTCTTCGAAAAGGCCTTCGCAAGCGACTTGGAGACAACAGCAGCGCAGTGGAGGCACAGACCATTGTCCTAGAGAGCAGCACAGTGTCTCTAGCAGCGATCGCTTCCCGGAGGATACTTAAGCCACACCGAGATTCCAGCAGGGAGTTTTGCCTTATAGCAGTACAACTCACTCAAGAAAGAGGGATGAGGTGTAGGGCTAATCTACGTGCGCTCACGCTCTGTGTCCCCGAGAAGGTTTCACGGAGCAGAATGCATCACCGACCGCTACCACGTGTGTGCACCAAAGAAGCCCTGTGCCGTGGGTGTTCTCAGGCCGACAGCGAAGACCTAGGTGTGTGCTGCACCCGCGCCCGGTGGTTCACACGTTGCGTGACCCTGTGCCTTTTGAAGATGCTCAGAGCGGGTGGCACCTGCATGCTGCGAGCGCAAGAGGTGTAGAGTGTAAAGGCCTTTCACACTGGAGGAAAGGCTTGCATCTCATGGAGAAAATGTGTACATCGCCCGGGAGATGGAGGCGCGCTCTTGACGCCATTTCCTCTGCCCGTTTCAAACACAAGTGTTTGTACTCGATCTGGGCTGCCTGGTGAAACGCTTGGCAGTCCGCATCACCCTGAGCACCTTTCCTGAAGTTTGATTCGTAGCTGGGTAAACTCGGGCTTCAGAGGCTTAGATGAGACCAAACGTGTTCAGCTTGTGGCGAAAGCCTTTGACCAGAGGCATATAAGCTTGTGCTTGGGGCGAGGGCTAGGCAAGAACGTTTACACACTGGGTTTTTATCTTTACCCTAAGCTGTCCCTTTTGGCTGCAGCAGGCGGAGAGAACCCGCGGAGAGAGAACAGCTGCGAAGTGGATGCACACAACAGTCACCTCGATACCAGCCCCGGGCTCCCAAGCAACGATCCTTCCCCGCAGGGTACTTAACCCACCCAGGGATTCAAGCAGGTAGTTCGCCTTGTCCAACTCGCACAGGAGACTGGCATGAGATGTAGGGCTCATCTACTTGCGTTCACACTACGTGGCCCGGAGAAGTTCTCACGGAGCCGAATCCAGCGCCCTTCCTCCACCACGTGTGTACACAAAGGAGCGCTGGGCAGTGGGTGTTCTCAGGCCAAGAGAGAAGCCCTTGTTCTGTGCTGCACCTGCTGGGTGGTTCAAAGGTTTTCTGACCTTCCTGCTCTGGAAGCTTTTCAGAGCTGAGGCTATGCCTGGGCTGCGAAAGCAGAGAGGCGTAGAGGCCTTTCACACTGAAGGCGTGGGCCTGTTTCCCATGGGGAATGTGTACGTCGCCCAACCCCCACTCCCACCCCACCCCACCCCACCCCACCCCACTCCAACCCACCCCCAGCTGGAGGCGTGCGGGTTGACACCATTTTGTCCTGCCCATGGAAAATACAAAGAGGCGTACACGATTTGGGCTGTCTGGTGAGAGAATTTTGAATCGGCGGCACCCTGAGTACCTTTCCCGAAGTTTGCTTCCTAGCTGGTTAAACTCGGCATTCAGAGGCGAGATTAGAACAAACTTGCTCCGCGTGCGGCGAAGTGCCTTGATGCCCTGCCCTAAATGTTTGAGCTTCTGGCCAGCGTCAGGCAAGTACTTTGACACGTAGGATTCTCACTTTTACTCCAAGCTGTCCCTGTTGGCTGAAGCAGTCGGCGTGTCTGTATCGCAGCCTGGGAGGCCGGGCGTTGGGGGAGTCTGCCAAGTGACTGGCCTCCATTTATAGCTAACTGAGAAACTGCGTCAAAGCTTTCGGGAGCCTCTTACAGGGAATGGTTGCAGTTGGGAATTGGAGACTGTGCTGGCAAACGTCAGCAGCTCCTCTCCCTCGGAGGGCTCTTGATGTGCCGACTCCTAACAGCTAGCACGGTCCCCAGCTCGTGAACGGTCCCATTGCGAGCCGGTCTCGTCCGTGAAAGAGCCACGTGAGGCTGAGCTCCAAGAGTCGGGCTCCACACCTGGAGCCTTTGGGACAGGGCAGTCCTGAGCCGATGTGCCCACCAGGGGACGCGACCAAAGTTTACGTACCACAGGAAAGCGCATCAAGGCCTCGTGTTCTCTCCATGAAATGAACGTGAGCTTGAAGGGTGATGCGTCAGCGTGCACCGTGAACAGCTCGCTGGTACGCCTGTCTTTGCCCCCTCTCACGGCCTCACACACCCGGACTCAGTTCCGTGCAGGAATGCTGAGTGGGAGCGCCAGCCTCGCTTCTGGACTCGAAAGCCTTCCACCCCCTAATGGCAGGTTGTGTGTGTCTCTCACGTGGGGGGAGGAATGAGGTCGCCCACAGAGCTTGTGCCATGAAAGATCTAAAGACGCACGCTGCTGAGGAGCTTGTTCCTCATGGAGCGTCCCCGAAGGCCAGAAGCATGCCGAAGGTCTCTTTCAAAGCTGCCGGATGCTCTGCCGTTCTAGGCCTGAGATAAGGACCTTGTGACGGCACTGTAACCCCGCGAGATTCAGGAGACATCGCCAGTGCGAGTGGCAATCCGGAAGGAGGAACCTTCAAGGCGGAGTGTCCTTTCCTGTACAAAACGGCGCCCAGGTGGCTGAGGCAGGGAGCATTTTCCTTCACAGAACCGGCATCCTCGTATGCCTGTGGGTTACTCTAAAGAAACGACACTGTGAGCAACCTCTTCGAAAAGGCCTTCGCAAGCGACTTGGAGACAACAGCAGCGCAGTGGAGGCACAGACCATTGTCCTAGAGAGCAGCACAGTGTCTCTAGCAGCGATCGCTTCCCGGAGGATACTTAAGCCACACCGAGATTCCAGCAGGGAGTTTTGCCTTATAGCAGTACAACTCACTCAAGAAAGAGAGATGAGGTGTAGGGCTAATCTACGTGTGCTCACGCTCTGTGTCCCCGAGAAGGTTTCACGGAGCAGAATGCATCACCGACCGCTACCACATGTGTGCACCAAAGAAGCCCTGTGCCGTGGGTGTTCTCAGGCTGACAGCGAAGACCTAGGTGTGTGCTGCACCCGCGCCCGGTGGTTCACACGTTGCGTGACCCTGTGCCTTTTGAAGATGCTCAGAGCCGGTGGCACCTGCGTGCTGCGAGCGCAAGAGGTGTAGAGTGTAAAGGCCTTTCATACTGGAGGAAAGGCTTGCATCTCATGGAGAAAATGTGTACGTCGCCCGGGAGATGGAGGCGCGCTCTTGACACCATTTCCTCTGCCCGTTTCAAACACAAGTGTTTGTACTCGATCTGGGCTGCCTGGTGAAACGCTTGGCAGTCCGCATCACCCTGAGCACCTTTCCTGAAGTTTGATTCGTAGCTGGGTAAACTCGGGCTTCAGAGGCTTAGATGAGACCAAACGTGTTCAGCTTGTGGCGAAAGCCTTTGACCAGAGGCATATAAGCTTGTGCTTGGGGCGAGGGCTAGGCAAGAACGTTTACACACTGGGTTTTTATCTTTACCCTAAGCTGTCCCTTTTGGCTGCAGCAGGCGGAGGGAACCCGCGGAGAGAGAACAGCTGCGAAGTGGATGCACACAACAGTCACCTCGATACCAGCCCCGGGCTCCCAAGCAACGATCCTTCCCCGCAGGGTACTTAACCCACCCAGGGATTCAAGCAGGGAGTTCACCTTGTCCAACTCGCACAGGAGACTGGCATGAGATGTAGACCTCATCTACTTGCGTTCACACTACGTGGCCCGGAGAAGTTCTCACGGAGCCGAATCCAGCACCCTTCCTCCACCACGTGTGTACACAAAGGAGCGCTGGGCAGTGGGTGTTCTCAGGCCAAGAGAGAAGCCCTTGTTCTGTGCTGCACCTGCTGGGTGGTTCAAAGGTTTTCTGACCTTCCTGCTCTGGAAGCTTTTCAGAGCTGAGGCTACGCCTGGGCTGCGAAAGCAGAGAGGCCTAGAGGCCTTTCACACTGAAGGCGTGGACCTGTTTCCCATGGGGAAAGTGTACGTCGCCCAACCCCCACTTCCACCCCACCCCACCCCACCCCACCCCACTCCAACCCACCCCCAGCTGGAGGCGTGCGGGTTGACACCATTTTGTCCTGCCCATGGAAAATACAAAGAGGCGTACACGATTTGGGCTGTCTGGTGAGAGAATTTTGAATCGGCGGCACCCTGAGTACCTTTCCCGAAGTTTGCTTCATAGCTGGTTAAACTCGGCATTCAGAGGCGAGATGAGAACAAACTTGCTCCGCGTGCGGCGAAGTGCCCTGATGCCCTGCCCTAAATGTTTGAGCTTCTGGCCAGCGTCAGGCAAGTACTTTGACACGTAGGAGTCTCCCTTTTACTCCAAGCTGTCCCTGTTGGCTGAAGCAGTCGGCGTGTCTGTATCGCAGCCTGGGAGGCCGGGCGTTGGGGGAGTCTGCCAAGTGACTGGCCTCCATTTATAGCTAACTGAGAAACTGCGTCGAAGCTTTCAGGAGCCTCTTACAGGGAATGGTTGCAGTTCGGAATTGGAGACTGTGCTGGCATACGTCAGCAGCTCCTCTCCCTCGGAGGACTCTTGGTGTGCCGACTCCTAACAGCCAGCACGGTCCCCAACTCGTGAACGGTCCCATTGCGAGCCGGTCTCGTCCGTGAAAGAGCCACGTGAGGCTGAGCTCCAAGAGTCGCGCTCCACACCTGGAGCTTTTGGGACAGGGCAGTCCTGAGCCGATGTGCCCACCAGGGGACGCGACCAAAGTTTACGTACCACAGGAAAGCGCATCAAGGCCTCGTGTTCTCTCCATGAAATGAACGTGAGCTTGAAGGGTGATGCGTCAGCGTGCACCGTGAACAGCTCGCTGGTATGCCTGTCTTTGCAACCTCTCACGGTCTCACGCACCCGGGCTCAGTTCCGTGCAGGAATGCTGAGTGGGAGCGCCAGCCTCGCTGCTGGACTCGAAAGCCTTCCACCCCCTAATGGCAGGTTGTGTGTGTCTCTCACGTGGGGGGAGGAATGAGGTCGCCCACAGAGGTTCTGCCATGAAAGATCTAAAGACGCACGCTGCTGAGGAGCTTGTTCCTCATGGAGCGTCCCCGAAGGCCAGAAGAATGCTGAAGGTCTCTCTCAAAGCTGCCGGACGCTCTGCCGTTCTAGGCCTGAGATAAGGACCTTGTGACGGCACTGTAACCCCGCGAGATTCAGGAGACATCGCCAGTGCGAGTGGCAATCCGGAAGGAGGAACCTTCAAGGCGGAGTGTCCTTTCCTGTACAAAACGGCGCCCAAGTGGCTGAGGCAGGGAGCATTTTCCTTCACAGAACCGGCATCCTCGTATGCCTGTGGGTTACTCTAAAGAAACGACACTGTGAGCAACCTCTTCGAAAAGGCCTTCGCAAGCGACTTGGAGACAACAGCAGCGCAGTGGAGGCACAGACCATTGTCCTAGAGAGCAGCACAGTGTCTCTAGCAGCGATCGCTTCCCGGAGGATACTTAAGCCACACCGAGATTCCAGCAGGGAGTTTTGCCTTATAGCAGTACAACTCACTCAAGAAAGAGGGATGAGGTGTAGGGCTAATCTACGTGCGCTCACGCTCTGTGTCCCCGAGAAGGTTTCACGGAGCAGAATGCATCACCGACCGCTACCACGTGTGTGCACCAAAGAAGCCCTGTGCCGTGGGTGTTCTCAGGCCGACAGCGAAGACCTAGGTGTGTGCTGCACCCGCGCCCGGTGGTTCACACGTTGCGTGACCCTGTGCCTTTTGAAGACGCTCAGAGCGGGTGGCACCTACGTGCTGCGAGCGCAAGAGGTGTAGAGTGTAAAGGCCTTTCACACTGGAGGAAGGGCTTGCATCTCATGGAGAAAATGTGTACGTCGCCCGGGAGATGGAGGCGCGCTCTTGACACCATTTCCTCTGCCCGTTTAAAACACAAGTGTTTGTACTCGATCTGGGCTGCCTGGTGAAACGCTTGGCAGTCCGCAACACCCTGAGCACCTTTCCTGAAGTTTGATTCGTAGCTGGGTAAACTCGGGCTTCAGAGGCTTAGATGAGACCAAACGTGTTCAGCTTGTGGCGAAAGCCTTTGACCAGAGGCATATAAGCTTGTGCTTGGGGCGAGGGCTAGGCAAGAACGTTTACACACTGGGTTTTTATCTTTACCCTAAGCTGTCCCTTTTGGCTGCAGCAGGCAGAGAGAACCCGCGGAGAGAGAACAGCTGCGAAGTGGATGCACACAACAGTCACCTCGATACCAGCCCCGGGCTCCCAAGCAACGATCCTTCCCCGCAGGGTACTTAACCCACCCAGGGATTCAAGCAGGGAGTTCACCTTGTCCAACTCGCACAGGAGACTGGCATGAGATGTAGGGCTCATCTACTTGCGTTCACACTACGTGGCCCGGAGAAGTTCTCACGGAGCCGAATCCAGCACCCTTCCTCCACCACGTGTGTACACAAAGGAGCGCTGGGCAGTGGGTGTTCTCAGGCCAAGAGAGAAGCCCTTGTTCTGTGCTGCACCTGCTGGGTGGTTCAAAGGCTTTCTGACCTTCCTGCTCTGGAAGCTTTTCAGAGCTGAGGCTACGCCTGGGCTGCGAAAGCAGAGAGGCGTAGAGGCCTTTCACACTGAAGGCGTGGGCCTGTTTCCCATGGGGAAAGTGTACGTCGCCCAACCCCCACTCCCACCCCACCCCACCCCACCCCACCCCACTCCAACCCACCCCCAGCTGGAGGCGTGCGGGTTGACACCATTTTGTCCTGCCCATGGAAAATACAAAGAGGCGTACACGATTTGGGCTGCCTGGTGAGAGAATTTTGAATCGGCGGCACCCTGAGTACCTTTCCCGAAGTTTGCTTCCTAGCTGGTTAAACTCGGCATTCAGAGGCGAGATGAGAACAAACTTGCTCCGCGTGCGGCGAAGTGCCCTGATGCCCTGCCCTAAATGTTTGAGCTTCTGGCCAGCGTCAGGCAAGTACTTTGACACGTAGGAGTCTCACTTTTACTCCAAGCTGTCCCTGTTGGCTGAAGCAGTCGGCGTGTCTGTATCGCAGCCTGGGAGGCCGGGCATTGGGGGAGTCTGCCAAGTGACTGGCCTCCATTTATAGCTAACTGAGAAACTGCGTCGAAGCTTTCGGGAGCCTCTTACAGGGAATGGTTGCAGTTCGGAATTGGAGACTGTGCTGGCAAACGTCAGCAGCTCCTCTCCCTCGGAGGGCTCTTGGTGTGCCGACTCCTAACAGCCAGCACGGTCCCCAGCTCGTGAACGGTCCAATTGCGAGCCGGTCTCGTCCGTGAAAGAGCCACGTGAGGCTGAGCTCCAAGAGTCGGGCTCCACACCTGGAGCCTTTGGGACAGGGCAGTCCTGAGCCGATGTGCCCACCAGGGGACGCGACCAAAGTTTACGTACCACAGGAAAGCGCATCAAGGCCTCGTGTTCTCTCCATGAAATGAACGTGAGCTTGAAGGGTGATGCGTCAGCGTGCACCGTGAACAGCTCGCTGGTACACCTGTCTTTGCCCCCTCTCACGGTCTCACGCACCCGGGCTCAGTTCCGTGCAGGAATGCTGAGTGGGAGCGCCAGCCTCGCTTCTGGACTCGAAAGCCTTCCACCCCCTAATGGCAGGTTGTGTGTGTCTCTCACGTGGGGGGAGGAATGAGGTCGCCCACAGAGGTTCTGCCATGAAAGATCTAAAGACGCACGCTGCTGAGGACCTTGTTCCTCATGGAGCGTCCCCGAAGGCCAGAAGAATGCCGAAGGTCTCTTTCAAAGCTGCCGGACGCTCTGCCGTTCTAGGCCTGAGATACGGACCTTGTGACGGCACTGTAACCCCGCGAGATTCAGGAGACATCGCCAGTGCGAGTGGCAATCCGGAAGGAAGAACCTTCAAGGCAGAGTGTCCTTTCCTGTACAAAACGGCGCCCAAGTGGCTGAGGCAGGGAGCATTTTCCTTCACAGAACCGGCATCCTCGTATGCCTGTGGGTTACTCTAAAGAAACGACACTGTGAGCAACCTCTTCGAAAAGGCCTTTGCAAGCGACTTGGAGACAACAGCAGTGCAGTGGAGGCACAGACCATTATCCTAGAGAGCAGCACAGTGTCTCTAGCAGCGATCGCTTCCCGGAGGATACTTAAGCCACACCGAGATTCCAGCAGGGAGTTTTGCCTTATAGCAGTACAACTCACTCAAGAAAGAGGGATGAGGTGTAGGGCTAATCTACGTGCGCTCACGCTCTGTGTCCCCGAGAAGGTTTCATGGAGCAGAATGCATCACCGACCGCTACCACGTGTGTGCACCAAAGAAGCCCTGTGCCGTGGGTGTTCTCAGGCCGACAGCGAAGACCTAGGTGTGTGCTGCACCCGCGCCCGGTGGTTCACACGTTGCGTGACCCTGTGCCTTTTGAAGATGCTCAGAGCGGGTGGCACCTGCGTGCTGCGAGCGCAAGAGGTGTAGAGTGTAAAGGCCTTTCACACTGGAGGAAAGGCTTGCATCTCATGGAGAAAATGTGTACGTCGCCCGGGAGATGGAGGCGCGCTCTTGACACCATTTCCTCTGCCCGTTTCAAACACAAGTGTTTGTACTCGATCTGGGCTGCCTGGTGAAACGCTTGGCAGTCCGCATCACCCTGAGCACCTTTCCTGAAGTTTGATTCGTAGCTGGGTAAACTCGGGCTTCAGAGGCTTAGATGAGACCAAACGTGTTCAGCTTGTGGCGAAAGCCTTTGACCAGAGGCATATAAGCTTGTGCTTGGGGTGAGGGCTAGGCAAGAACGTTTACACACTGGGTTTTTATCTTTACCCTAAGCTGTCCCTTTTGGCTGCAGCAGGCGGAGGGAACCCGCGGAGAGAGAACAGCTGCGAAGTGGATGCACACAACAGTCACCTCGATACCAGCCCCGGGCTCCCAAGCAACGATCCTTCCCCGCAGGGTACTTAACCCACCCAGGGATTCAAGCAGGGAGTTCGCCTTGTCCAACTCGCACAGGAGACTGGCATGAGATGTAGGGCTCATCTACTTGCGTTCACACTACGTGGCCCGGAGAAGTTCTCACGGAGCCGAATCCAGCACCCTTCCTCCACCACGTGTGTACACAAAGGAGCGCTGGGCAGTGGGTGTTCTCAGGCCAAGAGAGAAGCCCTTGTTCTGTGCTGCACCTGCTGGGTGGTTCAAAGGTTTTCTGACCTTCCTGCTCTGGAAGCTTTTCAGAGCTGAGGCTATGCCTGGGCTGCGAAAGCAGAGAGGCGTAGAGGCCTTTCACACTGAAGGCGTGGGCCTGTTTCCCATGGGGAAAGTGTACGTCACCCAACCCCCACTCCCACCCCACCCCACCCCACCCCACCCCACTCCAACCCACCCCCAGCTGGAGGCGTGCGCGTTGACACCATTTTGTCCTGCCCATGGAAAATACAAAGAGGCGTACATGATTTGGGCTGTCTGGTGAAAGAATTTTGAATCGGCGGCACCCTGAGTACCTTTCCCGAAGTTTGCTTCCTAGCTGGTTAAACTCGGCATTCAGAGGCGAGATGAGAACAAACTTGCTCCGCGTGCGGCGAAGTGCCTTGATGCCCTGCCCTAAATGTTTGAGCTTCTGGCCAGCGTCAGGCAAGTACTTTGACACGTAGGAGTCTCACTTTTACTCCAAGCTGTCCCTGTTGGCTGAAGCAGTCGGCGTGTCTGTATCGCAGCCTGGGAGGCCGGGCGTTGGGGGAGTCTGCCAAGTGACTGGCCTCCATTTATAGCTAACTGAGAAACTGCGTCGAAGCTTTCGGGAGCCTCTTACAGGGAATGGTTGCAGTTGGGAATTGGAGACTGTGCTGGCAAACGTCAGCAGCTCCTCTCCCTCGGAGGGCTCTTGGTGTGCCGACTCCTAACAGCCAGCACGGTCCCCAGCTCGTGAACGGTCCCATTGCGAGCCGGTCTCGTCCGTGAAAGAGCCACGTGAGGCTGAGCTCCAAGAGTCGGGCTCCACACCTGGAGCCTTTGGGACAGGGCAGTCCTGAGCCGATGTGCCCACCAGGGGACGCGACCAAAGTTTACGTACCACAGGAAAGCGCATCAAGGCCTCGTGTTCTCTCCATGAAATGAACGTGAGCTTGAAGGGTGATGCGTCAGCGTGCACTGTGAACAGCTCGCTGGTACGCCTGTCTTTGCCCCCTCTCACGGTCTCACGCACCCGGGCTCAGTTCCGTGCAGGAATGCTGAGTGGGAGCGCCGGCCTCGCTTCTGGACTCGAAAGCCTTCCACCCCCTAATGGCAGGTTGTGTGTGTCTCTCACGTGGGGGGAGGAATGAGGTCGCCCACAGAGGTTCTGCCATGAAAGATCTAAAGACGCACGCTGCTGAGGAGCTTGTTCCTCATGGAGCGTCCCCGAAGGCCAGAAGAATGCCGAAGGTCTCTTTCAAAGCTGCCGGACGCTCTGCCGTTCTAGGCCTGAGATAAGGACCTTGTGACGGCACTGTAACCCCGCGAGATTCAGGATACATCGCCAGTGCGAGTGGCAATCCGGAAGGAAGAACCTTCAAGGCGGAGTGTCCTTTCCTGTACAAAACGGCGCCCAAGTGGCTGAGGCAGGGAGCATTTTCCTTCACAGAACCGGCATCCTCGTATGCCTGTGGGTTACTCTAAAGAAACGACACTGTGAGCAACCTCTTCGAAAAGGCCTTTGCAAGCGACTTGGAGACAACAGCAGCGCAGTGGAGGCACAGACCATTGTCCTAGAGAGCAGCACAGTGTCTCTAGCAGCGATCGCTTCCCGGAGGATACTTAAGCCACACCGAGATTCCAGCAGGGAGTTTTGCCTTATAGCAGTACAACTCACTCAAGAAAGAGGGATGAGGTGTAGGGCTAATCTACGTGCGCTCACGCTCTGTGTCCCCGAGAAGGTTTCACGGAGCAGAATGCATCACCAACCGCTACCACGTGTGTGCACCAAAGAAGCCCTGTGCCGTGGGTGTTCTCAGGCCGACAGCGAAGACCTAGGTGTGTGCTGCACCCGCCCCCGGTGGTTCACACGTTGCGTGACCCTGTGCCTTTTGAAGATGCTCAGAGCGGGTGGCACCTGCGTGCTGCGAGCGCAAGAGGTTTAGAGTGTAAAGGCCTTTCACACTGGAGGAAAGGCTTGCATCTCATGGAGAAAATGTGTACGTCGCCCGGGAGATGGAGGCGCGCTCTTGACACCATTTCCTCTGCCCGTTTCAAACACAAGTGTTTGTACTCGATCTGGGCTGCCTGGTGAAACGCTTGGCAGTCCGCATCACCCTGAGCACCTTCCCTGAAGTTTGATTCGTAGCTGGGTAAACTCGGGCTTCAGAGGCTTAGATGAGACCAAACGTGTTCAGCTTGTGGCGAAAGCCTTTGACCAGAGGCATATAAGCTTGTGCTTGGGGCGAGGGCTAGGCAAGAACGTTTACACACTGGGTTTTTATCTTTACCCTAAGCTGTCCCTTTTGGCTGCAGCAGGCGGAGGGAACCCGCGGAGAGAGAACAGCTGCGAAGTGGATGCACACAACAGTCACCTCGATACCAGCCCCGGGCTCCCAAGCAACGATCCTTCCCCGCAGGGTACTTAACCCACCCAGGGATTCAAGCAGGGAATTCGCCTTGTCCAACTCGCACAGGAGACTGGCATGAGATGTAGGGCTCATCTACTTGCGTTCACACTACGTGGCCCGGAGAAGTTCTCACGGAGCCGAATCCAGCACCCTTCCTCCACCACGTGTGTACACAAAGGAGCGCTGGGCAGTGGGTGTTCTCAGGCCAAGAGAGAAGCCCTTGTTCTGTGCTGCACCTGCTGGGTGGTTCAAAGGTTTTCTGACCTTCCTGCTCTGGAAGCTTTTCAGAACTGAGGCTACGCCTGGGCTGCGAAAGCAGAGAGGCGTAGAGGCCTTTCACACTGAAGGCGTGGGCCTGTTTCCCATGGGGAAAGTGTACGTTGCCCAACCCCCACTCCCACCCCACCCCACCCCACCCCACCCCACTCCAACCCACCCCCAGCTGGAGGCGTGCGCGTTGACAACATTTTGTCCTGCCCA
The DNA here is from genome assembly GCF_937001465.1 of Orcinus orca. Lineage (NCBI taxonomy): Eukaryota > Metazoa > Chordata > Mammalia > Artiodactyla > Delphinidae > Orcinus > Orcinus orca. The sequence continues at coordinate 70,945 of NW_026043741.1, read as the reverse complement.
TGGAAAATACAAAGAGGCGTACACGATTTGGGCTGTCTGGTGAGAGAATTTTGAATCGGCGGCACCCTGAGTACCTTTCTCGAAGTTTGCTTCCTAGCTGGTTAAACTCGGCATTCAGAGGCGAGATGAGAACAAACTTGCTCCGCGTGCGGCGAAGTGCCCTGATGCCCTGCCCTAAATGTTTGAGCTTCTGGCCAGCGTCAGGCATGTACTTTGACACGTAGGAGTCTCACTTTTACTCCAAGCTGTCCCTGTTGGCTGAAGCAGTCGGCGTGTCTGTATCGCAGCCTGTGAGGCCGGGCGTTGGGGGAGTCTGCCAAGTGACTGGCCTCCATTTATAGCTAACTGAGAAACTGCGTCGAAGCTTTCGGGAGCCTCTTACAGGGAATGGTTGCAGTTCGGAATTGGAGACTGTGCTGGCAAACGTCAGCAGCTCCTCTCCCTCGGAGGGCTCTTGGTGTGCCGACTCCTAACAGCCAGCACGGTCCCCAGCTCGTGAACGGTCCCATTGCGAGCCGGTCTCGTCCGTGAAAGAGCCACGTGAGGCTGAGCTCCAAGAGTCGGGCTCCACACCTGGAGCCTTTGGGACAGGGCAGTCCTGAGCCGATGTGCCCACCAGGTGACGCGACCAAAGTTTACGTACCACAGGAAAGCACATCAAGGCCTCGTGTTCTCTCCATGAAATGAACGTGAGCTTGAAGGGTGATGTGTCAGCGTGCCCCGTGAACAGCTCGCTGGTACGCCTGTCTTTGCCCCCTCTCACGGTCTCACGCACCCGGGCTCAGTTGCGTGCAGGAATGCTGAGTGGGAGCGCCAGCCTCGCTTCTGGACTCGAAAGCCTTCCACCCCCTAATGGCAGGTTGTGTGTGTCTCTCACGTGTGGGGAGGAATGAGGTCGCCCACAGAGGTTCTGCCATGAAAGATCTAAAGACGCACGCTGCTGAGGAGCTTGTTCCTCATGGAGCGTCCCCGAAGGCCAGAAGAATGCCGAAGGTCTCTTTCAAAGCTGCCGGACGCTCTGCCGTTCTAGGCCTGAGATACGGACCTTGTGACGGCACTGTAACCCCGCGAGATTCAGGAGACATCGCCAGTGCGAGTGGCAATCCGGAAGGAAGAACCTTCAAGGCGGAGTGTCCTTTCCTGTACAAAACGGCGCCCAAGTGGCTGAGGCAGGGAGAATTTTCCTTCACAGAACCGGCATCCTCGTATGCCTGTGGGTTACTCTAAAGAAACGACACTGTGAGCAACCTCTTCGAAAAGGCCTTCGCAAGCGACTTGGAGACAACAGCAGCACAGTGGAGGCACAGACCATTGTCCTAGAGAGCAGCACAGTGTCTCTAGCAGCGATCGCTTCCCGGAGGATACTTAAGCCACACCGAGATTCCAGCAGGGAGTTTTGCCTTATAGCAGTACAACTCACTCAAGAAAGAGGGATGAGGTGTAGGGCTAATCTACGTGCGCTCACGCTCTGTGTCCCCGAGAAGGTTTCACGGAGCAGAATGCATCACTGACCGCTACCACGTGTGTGCACCAAAGAAGCCCTGTGCCGTGGGTGTTCTCAGGCCGACAGCGAAGACCTAGGTGTGTGCTGCACCCGCGCCCGGTGGTTCACACGTTGCGTGACCCTGTGCATTTTGAAGATGCTCAGAGCGGGTGGCACCTGCGTGCTGCGAGCGCAAGAGGTGTAGAGTGTAAAGGCCCTTCACACTGGAGGAAAGGCTTGCATCTCATGGAGAAAATGTGTACGTCGCCCGGGAGATGGAGGCGCGCTCTTGACACCATTTCCTCTGCCCGTTTAAAACACAAGTGTTTGTACTCGATCTGGGCTGCCTGGTGAAACGCTTGGCAGTCCGCATCACCCTGAGCACCTTTCCTGAAGTTTGATTCGTAGCTGGGTAAACTCGGGCTTCAGAGGCTTAGATGAGACCAAACGTGTTCAGCTTGTGGCGAAAGCCTTTGACCAGAGGCATATAAGCTTGTGTTTGGGGCGAGGGCTAGGCAAGAATGTTTACACACTGGGTTTTTATCTTTACCCTAAGCTGTCCCTTTTGGCTGCAGCAGGCGGAGGGAACCCGCGGAGAGAGAACAGCTGCGAAGTGGATGCACACAACAGTCACCTCGATACCAGCCCCGGGCTCCCAAGCAACGATCCTTCCCCGCAGGGTACTTAACCCACCCAGGGATTCAAGCAGGGAGTTCGCCTTGTCCAACTCGCACAGGAGACTGGCATGAGACGTAGGGCTCATCTACTTGCGTTCACACTACGTGGCCCGGAGAAGTTCTCACGGAGCCGAATCCAGCACCCTTCCTCCACCACGTGTGTACACAAAGGAGCGCTGGGCAGTGGGTGTTCTCAGGCCAAGAGAGAAGCCCTTGTTCTGTGCTGCACCTGCTGGGTGGTTCAAAGGTTTTCTGACCTTCCTGCTCTGGAAGCTTTTCAGAGCTGAGGCTACGCCTGGGCTGCGAAAGCAGAGAGGCGTAGAGGCCTTTCACACTGAAGGCGTGGGCCTGTTTCCCATGGGGAAAGTGTACGTCACCCAACCCCCACTCCCACCCCACCCCACCCCACCCCACCCCACTCCAACCCACCCCCAGCTGGAGGCGTGCGGGTTGACACCATTTTGTCCTGCCCATGGAAAATACAAAGAGGCGTACACGATTTGGGCTGTCTGGTGAGAGAATTTTGAATCGGCGGCACCCTGAGTACCTTTCCCGAAGTTTGCTTCCTAGCTGGTTAAACTCGGCATTCAGAGGCGAGATGAGAACAAACTTGCTCCGCGTGCGGCGAAGTGCCCTGATGCCCTGCCCTAAATGTTTGAGCTTCTGGCCAGCGTCAGGCAAGTACTTTGACACGTAGGAGTCTCCCTTTTACTCCAAGCTGTCCCTGTTGGCTGAAGCAGTCGGCGTGTCTGTATCGCAGCCTGGGAGGCCGGGCGTTGGGGGAGTCTGCCAAGTGACTGGCCTCCATTTATAGCTAACTGAGAAACTGCGTCGAAGCTTTCGGGAGCCTCTTACAGGGAATGGTTGCAGTTGGGAATTGGAGACTGTGCTGGCAAACGTCAGCAGCTCCTCTCCCACGGAGGGCTCTTGGTGTGCCGACTCCTAACAGCCAGCACGGTCCCCAGCTCGTGAACGGTCCCATTGCGAGCCGGTCTCGTCCGTGAAAGAGCCACGTGAGGCTGAGCTCCAACAGTCGGGCTCCACACCTGGAGCCTTTGGGACAGGGCAGTCCTGAGCCGATGTGCCCACCAGGGGACGCGAACAAAGTTTACATACCACAGGAAAGCGCATCAAGGCCTCGTGTTCTCTCCATGAAAGGAACGTGAGCTTGAAGGGTGATGCGTCAGCGTGCACCGTGAACAGCTCGCTGGTACGCCTGTCTTTGCCCCCTCTCATGGTCTCACGCACCCGGGCTCAGTTCCGTGCAGGAATGCTGAGTGGGAGCGCCAGCCTCGCTTCTGGACTCGAAAGCCTTCCACCCCCTAATGGCAGGTTGTGTGTGTCTCTCACGTGGGGGGAGGAATGAGGTCGCCCACAGAGGTTCTGCCATGAAAGTTCTAAAGACGCACGCTGCTGAGGAGCTTGTTCCTCATGGAGCGTCCCCGAAGGCCAGAAGAATGCCGAAGGTCTCTTTCAAAGCTGCCGGACGCTCTGCCGTTCTAGGCCTGAGATAAGGACCTTGTGACGGCACTGTAACCCCGCGAGATTCAGGAGACATCGCCAGTGCGAGTGGCAATCCGGAAGGAGGAACCTTCAAGGCGGAGTGTCCTTTCCTGTACAAAACGGCGCCCAAGTGGCTGAGGCAGGGAGCATTTTCCTTCACAGAACCGGCATCCTCGTATGCCTGTGGGTTACTCTAAAGAAACGACACTGTGAGCAACCTCTTCGAAAAGGCCTTCGCAAGCGACTTGGAGACAACAGCAGCGCAGTGGAGGCACAGACCATTGTCCTAGAGAGCAGCACAGTGTCTCTAGCAGCGATCGCTTCCCGGAGGATACTTAAGCCACACCGAGATTCCAGCAGGGAGTTTTGCCTTATAGCAGTACAACTCACTCAAGAAAGAGGGATGAGGTGTAGGGCTAATCTACGTGCGCTCACGCTCTGTGTCCCCGAGAAGGTTTCACGGAGAAGAATGCATCACCGACCACTACCACGTGTGTGCACCAAAGAAGCCCTGTGCCGTGGGTGTTCTCAGGCCGACAGCGAAGACCTAGGTGTGTGCTGCACCCGCGCCCGGTGGTTCACACGTTGCGTGACCCTGTGCCTTTTGAAGATGCTCAGAGCGGGTGGCACCTGCGTGCTGCGAGCGCAAGAGGTGTAGAGTGTAAAGGCCTTTCACACTGGAGGAAAGGCTTGCATCTCATGGAGAAAATGTGTACGTCGCCCGGGAGATGGAGGCGCGCTCTTGACACCATTTCCTCTGCCCGTTTCAAACACAAGTGTTTGTACTCGATCTGGGCTGCCTGGTGAAACGCTTGGCAGTCCGCATCACCCTGAGCACCTTTCCTGAAGTTTGATTCGTAGCTGGGTAAACTCGGGCTTCAGAGGCTTAGATGAGACCAAACGTGTTCAGCTTGTGGCGAAAGCCTTTGACCAGAGGCATATAAGCTTGTGCTTGGGGCGAGGGCTAGGCAAGAACGTTTACACACTGGGTTTTTATCTTTACCCTAAGCTGTCCCTTTTGGCTGCAGCAGGCGGAGGGAACCCGCGGAGAGAGAACAGCTGCGAAGTGGATGCACACAACAGTCACCTCGATACCAGCCCCGGGCTCCCAAGCAACGATCCTTCCCCGCAGGGTACTTAACCCACCCAGGGATTCAAGCAGGGAGTTCGCCTTGTCCAACTCGCACAGGAGACTGGCATGAGATGTAGGGCTCATCTACTTGCGTTCACACTACGTGGCCCGGAGAAGTTCTCACGGAGCCGAATCCAGCGCCCTTCCTCCACCACGTGTGTACACAAAGGAGCGCTGGGCAGTGGGTGTTCTCAGGCCAAGAGAGAAGCCCTTGTTCTGTGCTGCACCTGCTGGGTGGTTCAAAGGTTTTCTGACCTTCCTGCTCTGGAAGTTTTCAGAGCTGAGGCTACGCCTGGGCTGCGAAAGCAGAGAGGCGTAGAGGCCTTTCACACTGAAGGCGTGGGCCTGTTTCCCATGGGGAAAGTGTACGTCGCCCAACCCCCACTCCCACCCCACCCCACCCCACCCCACTCCAACCCACCCCCAGCTGGAGGCGTGTGGGTTGACACCATTTTGTCCTGCCCATGGAAAATACAAAGAGGTGTACACGATTTGGGCTGTCTGGTGAAAGAACTTTGAATCGGCGGCACCCTGAGTACCTTTCCCGAAGTTTGCTTCCTAGCTGGTTAAACTCGGCATTCAGAGGCGAGATGAGAACAAACTTGCTCCGCGTGCGGCGAAGTGCCCTGATGCCCTGCCCTAAATGTTTGAGCTTCTGGCCAGCGTCAGGCAAGTACTTTGACACGTAGGAGTCTCCCTTTTACTCCAAGCTGTCCCTGTTGGCTGAAGCAGTCGGCGTGTCTGTATCGCAGCCTGGGAGGCCGGGCGTTGGGGGAGTCTGCCAAGTGACTGGCCTCCATTTATAGCTAACTGAGAAACTGCGTCGAAGCTTTCGGGAGCCTCTTACAGGGAATGGTTGCAGTTCGGAATTGGAGACTGTGCTGGCAAACGTCAGCAGCTCCTCTCCCTCGGAGGGCTCTTGGTGTGCCGACTCCTAACAGCCAGCACGGTCCCCAGCTCGTGAACGGTCCCATTGCGAGCCGGTCTCTTCCGTGAAAGAGCCATGTGAGGCTGAGCTCCAAGAGTCGGGCTCCACACCTGGAGCCTTTGGGACAGGGCAGTCCTGAGCCGATGTGCCCACCAGGGGACGCGACCAAAGTTTACGTACCACAGGAAAGCGCATCAAGGCCTCGTGTTCTCTCCATGAAATGAACGGGAGCTTGAAGGGTGATGCGTCAGCGTGCACCGTGAACAGCTCGCTGGTACGCCTGTCTTTGCCCCCTCTCACGGTCTCACGCACCTGGGCTCAGTTCCGTGCAGGAATGCTGAGTGGGAGCGCCAGCCTCGCTTCTGGACTCGAAAGCCTTCCACCCCCTAATGGCAGGTTGTGTGTGTCTCTCACGTGGGGGGAGGAATGAGGTCGCCCACAGAGGTTCTGCCATGAAAGATCTAAAGACGCACGCTGCTGTGGAGCTTGTTCCTCATGGAGCATCCCCGAAGGCCAGAAGCGTGCCGAAGGTCTCTTTCAAAGCTGCCGGACGCTCTGCCATTCTAGGCATGAGATAAGGACCTTGTGACGGCACTGTAAACCCGCGAGATTCAGGAGACATCGCCAGTGCGAGTGGCAATCCGGAAGGAAGAACCTTCAAGGCGGAGTGTCCTTTCCTGTACAAAACGGCGCCCAAGTGGCTGAGGCAGGGAGCATTTTCCTTCACAGAACCGGCATCCTCGTATGCCTGTGGGTTACTCTAAAGAAACGACACTGTGAGCAACCTCTTCGAAAAGGCCTTCGCAAGCGACTTGGAGACAACAGCAGCGCAGTGGAGGCACAGACCATTGTCCTAGAGAGCAGCACAGTGTCTCTAGCAGCGATCGCTTCCCGGAGGATACTTAAGCCACACCGAGATTCCAGCAGGGAGTTTTGCCTTATAGCAGTACAACTCACTCAAGAAAGAGGGATGAGGTGTAGGGCTAATCTACGTGCGCTCACGCTCTGTGTCCCCGAGAAGGTTTCACGGAGCAGAATGCATCACCGACCGCTACCACGTGTGTGCACCAAAGAAGCCCTGTGCTGTGGGTGTTCTCAGGCCGACAGCGAAGACCTAGGTGTGTGCTGCACCCGCGCCCGGTGGTTCACACGTTGCGTGACCCTGTGCCTTTTGAAGATGCTCAGAGCGGGTGGCACCTGCGTGCTGCGAGCGCAAGAGGTGCAGAGTGTAAAGGCCTTTCACACTGGAGGAAAGGCTTGCATGTCATGGAGAAAATGTGTACGTCGCCCGGGAGATGGAGGCGCGCTCTTGACACCATTTCCTCTGCCCGTTTCAAACACAAGTGTTTGTACTCGATCTGGGCTGCCTGGTGAAACGCTTGGCAGTCCACATCACCCTGAGCACCTTCCCTGAAGTTTGATTCGTAGCTGGGTAAACTCGGGCTTCAGAGGCTTAGATGAGACCAAACGTGTTCAGCTTGTGGCGAAAGCCTTTGACCAGAGGCATATGTGCTTGTGCTTGGGGCGAGGGCTAGGCAAGAACGTTTACACACTGGGTTTTTATCTTTACCCTAAGCTGTCCCTTTTGGCTGCAGCAGGCAGAGAGAACCCGCGGAGAGAGAACAGCTGCGAAGTGGATGCACACAACAGTCACCTCGATACCAGCCCCGGGCTCCCAAGCAACGATCCTTCCCCGCAGGGTACTTAACCCACCCAGGGATTCAAGCAGGGAGTTCGCCTTGTCCAACTCGCACAGGAGACTGGCATGAGATGTAGGGCTCATCTACTTGCGTTCACACTACGTGGCCCGGAGAAGTTCTCACGGAGCCGAATCCAGCGCCCTTCCTCCACCACGTGTGTACACAAAGGAGCGCTGGGCAGTGGGTGTTCTCAGGCCAAGAGAGAAGCCCTTGTTCTGTGCTGCACCTGCTGGGTGGTTCAAAGGTTTTCTGACCTTCCTGCTCTGGAAGCTTTTCAGAGCTGAGGCTACGCCTGGGCTGCGAAAGCAGAGAGGCGTAGAGGCCTTTCACACTGAAGGCGTGGGCCTGTTTCCCATGGGGAAAGTGTACGTCGCCCAACCCCCACTCCCACCCCACCCCACCACAACCCACCCCCAGCTGGAGGCGTGCGGGTTGACGCCATTTTGTCCTGCCCATGGAAAATACAAAGAGGCGTACACGATTTGGGCTGTCTGGTGAGAGAATTTTGAATCGGCGGCACCCTGAGTACCTTTCCCGAAGTTTGCTTCCTAGCTGGTTAAACTCGGCATTCAGAGGCGAGATGAGAACAAACTTGCTCCGCGTGCGGCGAAGTGCCCTGATGCCCTGCCCTAAATGTTTGAGCTTCTGGCCAGCATCACGCAAGTACTTTGACACGTAGGAGTCTCACTTTTACTCCAAGCTGTCCCTGTTGGCTGAAGCAGTCGGCGTGTCTGTATCGCAGCCTGGGAGGCCGGGCATTGGGGGAGTCTGCCAAGTGACTGGCCTCCATTTATAGCTAACTGAGAAACTGCGTCGAAGCTTTCGGGAGCCTCTTACAGGGAATGGTTGCAGTTCGGAAATGGAGACTGTGCTGGCAAACGTCAGCAGCTCCTCTCCCTCGGAGGGCCCTTGGTGTGCCGACTCCTAACAGCCAGCACGGTCCCCAGCTCTTGAACGGTCCCATTGCGAGCCGGTCTCGTCCGTGAAAGAGCCACGTGAGGCTGAGCTCCAACAGTCGGGCTCCACACCTGGAGCCTTTGGGACAGGGCAGTCCTGAGCTGATGTGCCCACCAGGGGATGCGACCAAAGTTTACGTACCACAGGAAAGCGCATCAAGGCCTCGTGTTCTCTCCATGAAATGAACGTGAGCTTGAAGGGTGATGCGTCAGCGTGCACCGTGAACAGCTCGCTGCTACGCTTGTCTTTGCCCCCTCTCATGGTCTCACGCACCCGGGCTCCATTCCGTGCAGGAATGCTGAGTGGGAGCGCCAGCCTCGCTTCTGGACTCTAAAGCTGTCCACCCCCTAATGGCAGGTTGTGTGTGTCTCTCACGTGGGGGGAGGAATGAGGTCGCCCACAGAGGTTCTGCCATGAAAGATCTAAAGACGCACGCTGCTGAGGAACTTGTTCCTCATGGAGCGTCCCCGAAGGCCAGAAGCATGCCGAAGGTCTCTTTCAAAGCTGCCGGACTCTCTGCCATTCCAGACCTGAGACAAGGACCTTGTGACGGCACTGTAACCCCGCCAGATTCAGGAGACATCGCCAGTGCGAGTGGCAATCCGGAAGGAAGAACCTTCAAGGCGGAGTGTCCTTTCCTGTACAAAACGGCGCCCAAGTGGCTGAGGCAGGGAGCATTTTCCTTCACAGAACCGGCATCCTCGTATGCCTGTGGTTGCTCTAAAGAAACGACACTGTGAGCAACCTCTTCGAAAAGGCCTTCGCAAGCGACTTGGAGACAACAGCAGCGCAGTGGAGGCACAGACCATTGTCCTAGAGAGCAGCACAGTGTCTCTAGCAGCGATCGCTTCCCGGAGGATACTTAAGCCACACCGAGATTCCAGCAGGGAGTTTTGCCTTATAGCAGTACAACTCACTCAAGAAAGAGGGATGAGGTGTAGGGCTAATCTACGTGCGCTCACGCTCTGTGTCCCCGAGAAGGTTTCACGGAGCAGAATGCATCACCGACCGCTACCACGTGTGTGCACCAAAGAAGCCCTGTGCCGTGGGTGTTCTCAGGCCGACAGCGAAGACCTAGGTGTGTGCTGCACCCGCGCCCGGTGGTTCACACGTTGCGTGACCCTGTGCCTTTTGAAGATGCTCAGAGCGGGTGGCACCTGCGTGCTGCGAGCGCAAGAGGTGTAGAGTGTAAAGGCCTTTCACACTGGAGGAAAGGCTTGCATCTCATGGAGAAAATGTGTACGTCGCCCGGGAGATGGAGGCGCGCTCTTGACACCATTTCCTCTGCCCGTTTCAAACACAAGTGTTTGTACTCGATCTGGGCTGCCTGGTGAAACGCTTGGCAGTCCGCATCACCCTGAGCACCTTTCCTGAAGTTTGATTCGTAGCTGGGTAAACTCGGGCTTCAGAGGCTTAGATGAGACCAAACGTGTTCAGCTTGTGGCGAAAGCCTTTGACCAGAGGCATATAAGCTTGTGCTTGGGGCGAGGGCTAGGCAAGAACGTTTACACACTGGGTTTTTATCTTTACCCTAAGCTGTCCCTTTTGGCTGCAGCAGGCGGAGGGAACCCGCGGAGAGAGAACAGCTGCGAAGTGGATGCACACAACAGTCACCTCGATACCAGCCCCGGGCTCCCAAGCAACGATCCTTCCCCGCAGGGTACTTAACCCACCCAGGGATTCAAGCAGGGAGTTCGCCTTGTCCAACTCGCACAGGAGACTGGCATGAGATGTAGGGCTCATCTACTTGCGTTCACACTACGTGGCCCGGAGAAGTTCTCACGGAGCCGAATCCAGCGCCCTTCCTCCACCACGTGTGTACACAAAGGAGCGCTGGGCAGTGGGTGTTCTCAGGCCAAGAGAGAAGCCCTTGTTCTGTGCTGCACCTGCTGGGTGGTTCAAAGGTTTTCTGACCTTCCTGCTCTGGAAGCTTTTCAGAGCTGAGGCTACGCCTGGGCTGCGAAAGCAGAGAGGCGTAGAGGCCTTTCACACTGAAGGCGTGGGCCTGTTTCCCATGGAGAAAGTGTACGTCGCCCAACCCCCACTCCCACCCCACCCCACCCCACCCCACCCCACTCCAACCCACCCCCAGCTGGAGGCGTGCGGGTTGACACCATTTTGTCCTGCCCATGGAAAATACAAAGAGGCGTACACGATTTGGGCTGTCTGGTGAAAGAATTTTGAATCGGCGGCACCCTGAGTACCTTTCCCGAAGTTTGCTTCCTAGCTGGTTAAACTCGGCATTCAGAGGCGAGATGAGAACAAACTTGCTCCGCGTGCGGCGAAGTGCCCTGATGCCCTGCCCTAAATGTTTGAGCTTCTAGCCAGCGTCAGGCAAGTACTTTGACACGTAGGAGTCTCACTTTTACTCCAAGCTGTCCCTGTTGGCTGAAGCAGTCGGCGTGTCTGTATCGCAGCCTGGGAGGCCGGGCGTTGGGGGAGTCTGCCAAGTGACTGGCCTCCATTTATAGCTAACTGAGAAACTGCGTCGAAGCTTTCGGGAGCCTCTTACAGGGAATGGTTGCAGTTCGGAATTGGAGACTGTGCTGGCAAACGTCAGCAGCTCCTCTCCCTCGGAGGGCCCTTGGTGTGCCGACTCCTAACAGCCAGCACGGTCCCCAGCTCTTGAACGGTCCCATTGCGAGCCGGTCTCGTCCGTGAAAGAGCCACGTGAGGCTGAGCTCCAAGAGTCGGGCTCCACACCTGGAGCCTTTGGGACAGGGCAGTCCTGAGCTGATGTGCCCACCAGGGGACGCGACCAAAGTTTACGTACCACAGGAAAGCGCATCAAGGCCTCGTGTTCTCTCCATGAAATGAACGTGAGCTTGAAGGGTGATGCGTCAGCGTGCACCGTGAACAGCTCGCTGGTACGCCTGTCTTTGCCCCCTCTCACGGTCTCACACACCCGGGCTCCGTTCCGTGCAGGAATGCTGAGTGGGAGCGCCAGCCTCGCTTCTGGACTCTAAAGCCTTCCACACCCTAATGGCAGGTTGTGTGTGTCTCTCACGTGGGGGGAGGAATGAGGTCGCCCACAGAGGTTCTGCCATGAAAGATCTAAAGACGCACGCTGCTGAGGAGCTTGTTCCTCATGGAGCGTCCCCGAAGGCCAGAAGCATGCCGAAGGTCTCTTTCAAAGCTGCCGGACTCTCTGCCATTCCAGACCTGAGACAAGGACCTTGTGACGGCACTGTAACCCCGCCAGATTCAGGAGACATCGCCAGTGCGAGTGGCAATCCGGAAGGAAGAACCTTCAAGGCGGAGTGTCCTTTCCTGTACAAAACGGCGCCCAAGTGGCTGAGGCAGGGAGCATTTTCCTTCACAGAACCGGCATCCTCGTATGCCTGTGGGTTACTCTAAAGAAACGACACTGTGAGCAACCTCTTCGAAAAGGCCTTCGCAAGCGACTTGGAGACAACAGCAGCGCAGTGGAGGCACAGACCATTGTCCTAGAGAGCAGCACAGTGTCTCTAGCAGCGATCGCTTCCCGGAGGATACTTAAGCCACACCGAGATTCCAGCAGGGAGTTTTGCCTTATAGCACTACAACTCACTCAAGAAAGAGGGATGAGGTGTAGGGCTAATCTACGTGCGCTCACGCTCTGTGTCCCCGAGAAGGTTTCACGGAGCAGAATGCATCACCGACCGCTACCACGTGTGTGCACCAAAGAAGCCCTGTGCCGTGGGTGTTCTCAGGCCGACAGCGAAGACCTAGGTGTGTGCTGCACCCGCGCCCGGTGGTTCACACGTTGCGTGACCCTGTGCCTTTTGAAGATGCTCAGAGCGGGTGGCACCTGCGTGCTGCGAGCGCAAGAGGTGTAGAGTGTAAAGGCCTTTCACACTGGAGGAAAGGCTTGCATCTCATGGAGAAAATGTGTACGTCGCCCGGGAGATGGAGGCGCGCTCTTGACACCATTTCCTCTGCCCGTTTCAAACACAAGTGTTTGTACTCGATCTGGGCTGCCTGGTGAAACGCTTGGCAGTCCGCATCACCCTGAGCACCTTTCCTGAAGTTTGATTCGTAGCTGGGTAAACTCGGGCTTCAGAGGCTTAGATGAGACCAAACGTGTTCAGCTTGTGGCGAAAGCCTTTGACCAGAGGCATATAAGCTTGTGCTTGGGGCGAGGGCTAGGCAAGAACGTTTACACACTGGGTTTTTATCTTTACCCTAAGCTGTCCCTTTTGGCTGCAGCAGGCGGAGGGAACCCGCGGAGAGAGAACAGCTGCGAAGTGGATGCACACAACAGTCACCTCGATACCAGCCCCGGGCTCCCAAGCAACGATCCTTCCCCGCAGGGTACTTAACCCACCCAGGGATTCAAGCAGGGAGTTCGCCTTGTCCAACTCGCACAGGAGACTGGCATGAGATGTAGGGCTCATCTACTTGCGTTCACACTACGTGGCCCGGAGAAGTTCTCACGGAGCCGAATCCAGCGCCCTTCCTCCACCACGTGTGTACACAAAGGAGCGCTGGGCAGTGGGTGTTCTCAGGCCAAGAGAGAAGCCCTTGTTCTGTGCTGCACCTGCTGGGTGGTTCAAAGGTTTTCTGACCTTCCTGCTCTGGAAGCTTTTCAGAGCTGAGGCTACGCCTGGGCTGCGAAAGCAGAGAGGCGTAGAGGCCTTTCACACTGAAGGCGTGGGCCTGTTTCTCATGGGGAAAGTGTACGTCGCCCAACCCCCACTCCCACCCCACCCCACCCCACCCCACCCCACTCCAACCCACCCCCAGCTGGAGGCGTGCGGGTTGACACCATTTTGTCCTGCCCATGGAAAATACAAAGAGGCGTACACGATTTGGGCTGTCTGGTGAAAGAATTTTGAATCGGCGGCACCCTGAGTACCTTTCCCGAAGTTTGCTTCCTAGCTGGTTAAACTCGGCATTCAGAGGCGAGATGAGAACAAACTTGCTCCGCGTGCGGCGAAGTGCCCTGATGCCCTGCCCTAAATGTTTGAGCTTCTGGCCAGCGTCAGGCAAGTACTTTGACACGTAGGAGTCTCACTTTTACTCCAAGCTGTCCCTGTTGGCTGAAGCAGTCGGCGTGTCTGTATCACAGCCTGGGAGGCCGGGCGTTGGGGGAGTCTGCCAAGTGACTGGCCTCCATTTATAGCTAACTGAGAAACTGCGTCGAAGCTTTCGGGAGCCTCTTACAGGGAATGGTTGCAGTTCGGAATTGGAGACTGTGCTGGCAAACGTCAGCAGCTCCTCTCCCTCGGAGGGCCCTTGGTGTGCCGACTCCTAACAGCCAGCACTGTCCCCAGCTCTTGATCGGTCCCATTGCGAGCCGGTCTCGTCCGTGAAAGAGCCACGTGAGGCTGAGCTCCAACAGTCGGGCTCCACACCTGGAGCCTTTGGGACAGGGCAGTCCTGAGCTGATGTGCCCACCAAGGGACGCGACCAAAGTTTACGTACCACAGGAAAGCGCATCAAGGCCTCGTGTTCTCTCCATGAAATGAACGTGAGCTTGAAGGGTGATGCGTCAGCGTGCACCGTGAACAGCTCGCTGGTACGCCTGTCTTTGCCCCCTCTCACGGTCTCACACACCCGGGCTCCGTTCCGTGCAGGAATGCTGAGTGGGAGCGCCAGCCTCGCTTCTGGACTCGAAAGCCTTCCACCCCCTAATGGCAGGTTGTGTGTGTCTCTCACGTGGGGGGAGGAATGAGGTCGCCCACAGAGGTTCTGCCATGAAAGATCTAAAGACGCACGCTGCTGAGGAGCTTGTTCCTCATGGAGCGTCCCCGAAGGCCAGAAGAATGCCGAAGGTCTCTTTCAAAGCTGCCGGACGCTCTGCCGTTCTAGGCCTGAGACAAGGACCTTGTGACGGCACTGTAACCCCGCCAGATTCAGGAGACATCGCCAGTGCGAGTGGCAATCCGGAAGGAAGAACCTTCAAGGCGGAGTGTCCTTTCCTGTACAAAACGGCGCCCAAGTGGCTGAGGCAGGGAGCATTTTCCTTCACAGAACCGGCATCCTCGTATGCCTGTGGGTTACTCTAAAGAAACGACACTGTGAGCAACCTCTTCGAAAAGGCCTTCGCAAGCGACTTGGAGACAACAGCAGCGCAGTGGAGGCACAGACCATTGTCCTAGAGAGCAGCACAGTGTCTCTAGCAGCGATCGCTTCCCGGAGGATACTTAAGCCACACCGAGATTCCAGCAGGGAGTTTTGCCTTATAGCAGTACAACTCACTCAAGAAAGACGGATGAGGTGTAGGGCTAATCTACGTGCGCTCACGCTCTGTGTCCCCGAGAAGGTTTCACGGAGCAGAATGCATCACCGACCGCTACCACGTGTGTGCACCAAAGAAGCCCTGTGCCGTGGGTGTTCTCAGGCCGACAGCGAAGACCTAGGTGTGTGCTGCACCCGCGCCCGGTGGTTCACACGTTGCGTGACCCTGTGCCTTTTGAAGATGCTCAGAGCGGGTGGCACCTGCGTGCTGCGAGCGCAAGAGGTGTAGAGTGTAAAGGCCTTTCACACTGGAGGAAAGGCTTGCATCTCATGGAGAAAATGTGTACGTCGCCCAGGAGATGGAGGCGCGCTCTTGACACCATTTCCTCTGCCCGTTACAAACACAAGTGTTTGTACTCGATCTGGGCTGCCTGGTGAAACGCTTGGCAGTCCGCATCACCCTGAGCACCTTTCCTGAAGTTTGATTCGTAGCTGGGTAAACTCGGGCTTCAGAGGCTTAGATGAGACCAAACGTGTTCAGCTTGTGGCGAAAGCCTTTGACCAGAGGCATATAAGCTTGTGCTTGGGGCGAGGGCTAGGCAAGAACGTTTACACACTGGGTTTTTATCTTTACCCTAAGCTGTCCCTTTTGGCTGCAGCAGGCGGAGGGAACCCGCGGAGAGAGAACAGCTGCGAAGTGGATGCACACAACAGTCACCTCGATACCAGCCCCGGGCTCCCAAGCAACGATCCTTCCCCGCAGGGTACTTAACCCACCCAGGGATTCAAGCAGGGAGTTCGCCTTGTCCAACTCGCACAGGAGACTGGCATGAGATGTAGGGCTCATCTACTTGCGTTCACACTACGTGGCCCGGAGAAGTTCTCACGGAGCCGAATCCAGCGCCCTTCCTCCACCACGTGTGTACACAAAGGAGCGCTGGGCAGTGGGTGTTCTCAGGCCAAGAGAGAAGCCCTTGTTCTGTGCTGCACCTGCTGGGTGGTTCAAAGGTTTTCTGACCTTCCTGCTCTGGAAGCTTTTCAGAGCTGAGGCTACGCCTGGGCTGCGAAAGCAGAGAGGCGTAGAGGCCTTTCACACTGAAGGCGTGGGCCTGTTTCCCATGGGGAAAGTGTACGTCGCCCAACCCCCACTCCCACCCCACCCCACCCCACCCCACCCCACTCCAACCCACCCCCAGCTGGAGGCGTGCGGGTTGACACCATTTTGTCCTGCCCATGGAAAATACAAAGAGGCGTACACGATTTGGGCTGTCTGGTGAAAGAATTTTGAATCGGCGGCACCCTGAGTACCTTTCCCGAAGTTTGCTTCCTAGCTGGTTAAACTCGGCATTCAGAGGCGAGATGAGAACAAACTTGCTCCGCGTGCGGCGAAGTGCCCTGATGCCCTGCCCTAAATGTTTGAGCTTCTGGCCAGCGTCAGGCAAGTACTTTGACACGTAGGAGTCTCCCTTTTACTCCAAGCTGTCCCTGTTGGCTGAAGCAGTCGGCGTGTCTGTATCGCAGCCTGGGAGGCCGGGCGTTGGGGGAGTCTGCCAAGTGACTGGCCTCCATTTATAGCTAACTGAGAAACTGCGTCGAAGCTTTCGGGAGCCTCTTACAGGGAATGGTTGCAGTTCGGAATTGGAGACTGTGCTGGCAAACGTCAGCAGCTCCTCTCCCTCGGAGGGCTCTTGGTGTGCCGACTCCTAACAGCCAGCACGGTCCCCAGCTCGTGAACGGTCCCATTGCGAGCCGGTCTCGTCCGTGAAAGAGCCACGTGAGGCTGAGCTCCAAGAGTCGGGCTCCACACCTGGAGCCTTTGGGACAGGGCAGTCCTGAGCCGATGTGCCCACCAGGGGACGCGACCAAAGTTTACGTACCACAGGAAAGCGCATCAAGGCCTCGTGTTCTCTCCATGAAATGAACGTGAGCTTGAAGGGTGATGCGTCAGCGTGCACCGTGAACATCTCGCTGGTACGCCTGTCTTTGCCCCCTCTCACGGTCTCACGCACCCGGGCTCAGTTCCGTGCAGGAATGCTGAGTGGGAGCGCCAGCCTCGCTTCTGGACTCGAAAGCCTTCCACCCCCTAATGGCAGGTTGTGTGTGTCTCTCACGTGGGGGGAGGAATGAGGTCGCCCACAAAGGTTCTGCCATGAAAGATCTAAAGACGCACGCTGCTGAGGAGCTTGTTCCTCATGGAGCGTCCCCGAAGGCCAGAAGAATGCCGAAGGTCTCTTTCAAAGCTGCCGGACGCTCTGCCGTTCTAGGCCTGAGATAAGGGCCTTGTGACGGCACTGTAACCCCGCGAGATTCAGGAGACATCGCCAGTGCGAGTGGCAATCCGGAAGGAAGAACCTTCAAGGCGGAGTGTCCTTTCCTGTACAAAACGGCGCCCAAGTGGCTGAGGCAGGGAGCATTTTCCTTCACAGAACCGGCATCCTCATATGCCTGTGGGTTACTCTAAAGAAACGACACTGTGAGCAACCTCTTCGAAAAGGCCTTCGCAAGCGACTTGGAGACAACAGCAGCGCAGTGGAGGCACAGACCATTGTCCTAGAGAGCAGCACAGTGTCTCTAGCAGCGATCGCTTCCCAGAGGATACTTAAGCCACACCGAGATTCCAGCAGGGAGTTTTGCCTTATAGCAGTACAACTCACTCAAGAAAGAGGGATGAGGTGTAGGGCTAATCTACGTGCGCTCACGCTCTGTGTCCCCGAGAAGGTTTCACGGAGCAGAATGTATCACCGACCGCTACCACGTGTGTGCACCAAAGAAGCCCTGTGCCGTGGGTGTTCTCAGGCCGACAGCGAAGACCTAGGTGTGTGCTGCACCCGCGCCCGGTGGTTCACACGTTGCGTGACCCTGTGCCTTTTGAAGATGCTCAGAGCGGGTGGCACCTGCGTGCTGCGAGCGCAAGAGGTGTAGAGTGTAAAGGCCTTTCACATTGGAGGAAAGGCTTGCATCTCATGGAGAAAATGTGTACGTCGCCCGGGAGATGGAGGCGCGCTCTTGACACCATTTCCTCTGCCCGTTTCAAACACAAGTGTTTGTACTCGATCTGGGCTGCCTGGTGAAACGCTTGGCAGTCCGCATCACCCTGAGCACCTTTCCTGAAGTTTGATTCGTAGCTGGGTAAACTCGGGCTTCAGAGGCTTAGATGAGACCAAACGTGTTCAGCTTGTGGCGAAAGCCTTTGACCAGAGGCATATAAGCTTGTGCTTGGGGCGAGGGCTAGGCAAGAACGTTTACACACTGGGTTTTTATCTTTACCCTAAGCTGTCCCTTTTGGCTGCAGCAGGCAGAGAGAACCCGCGGAGAGAGAACAGCTGCGAAGTGGATGCACACAACAGTCACCTCGATACCAGCCCCGGGATCCCAAGCAACGATCCTTCCCCGCAGGGTACTTAACCCACCCAGGGATTCAAGCAGGGAGTTCGCCTTGTCCAACTCGCACAGGAGACTGGCATGAGATGTAGGGCTCATCTACTTGCGTTCACACTACGTGGCCCGGAGAAGTTCTCACGGAGCCGAATCCAGCGCCCTTCCTCCACCACGTGTGTACACAAAGGAGCGCTGGGCAGTGGGTGTTCTCAGGCCAAGAGAGAAGCCCTTGTTCTGTGCTGCACCTGCTGGGTGGTTCAAAGGTTTTCTGACCTTCCTGCTCTGGAAGCTTTTCAGAGCTGAGGCTACGCCTAGGCTGCGAAAGCAGAGAGGCGTAGAGGCCTTTCACACTGAAGGCGTGGGCCTGTTTCCCATGGGGAAAGTGTACGTCGCCCAACCCCCACTCCCACCCCACCCCACCCCACCCCACCCCACTCCAACCCACCCCCAGCTGGAGGCGTGCGGGTTGACACCATTTTGTCCTGCCCATGGAAAATACAAAGAGGCGTACACGATTTGGGCTGTCTGGTGAAAGAATTTTGAATCGGCGGCACCCTGAGTACCTTTCCCGAAGTTTGCTTCCTAGCTGGTTAAACTCGGCATTCAGAGGCGAGATGAGAACAAACTTGCTCCGCGTGCGGCGAAGTGCCCTGATGCCCTGCCCTAAATGTTTGAGCTTCTGGCCAGCGTCAGGCAAGTACTTTGACACGTAGGAGTCTCCCTTTTACTCCAAGCTGTCCCTGTTGGCTGAAGCAGTCGGCGTGTCTGTATCGCAGCCTGGGAGGCCGGGCGTTGGGGGAGTCTGCCAAGTGACTGGCCTCCATTTATAGCTAACTGAGAAACTGCGTCGAAGCTTTCGGGAGCCTCTTACAGGGAATGGTTGCAGTTCGGAATTGGAGACTGTGCTGGCAAACGTCAGCAGCTCCTCTCCCTCGGAGGGCTCTTGGTGTGCCAACTCCTAACAGCCAGCACGGTCCCCAGCTCGTGAACAGTCCCATTGCGAGCCAGTCTCGTCCGTGAAAGAGCCACGTGAGGCTGATCTCCAAGAGTGGGGATCCACACCTGGAGCCTTTGGGACAGGGCAGTCCTGTGCCGATGTGCCCACCAGGGGACGCGACCAAAGTTTACGTACCACAGGAAAGCGCATCAAGGCCTCGTGTTCTCTCCATGAAATGAACGTGAGCTTGAAGGGTGATGCGTCAGCGTGCACCATGAACAGCTCGCTGGTACGCCTGTCTTTGCCCCCTCTCACGGTCTCACGCACCCGGGCTCAGTTCCGTGCAGGAATGCTGAGTGGGAGCGCCAGCCTCGCTTCTGGACTCGAAAGCCTTCCACCCCCTTTTGGCAGGTTGTGTGTGTCTCTCACGTGGGGGGAGGAATGAGGTCGCCCACAGAGGTTCTGCCATGAAAGATCTAAAGACGCACGCTGCTGAGGAGCTTGTTCCTCATGGAGCGTCCCCGAAGGCCAGAAGAATGCCGAAGGTCTCTTTCAAAGCTGCCGGACGCTCTGCCGTTCTAGGCCTGAGATAAGGACCTTGTGACGGCACTGTAACCCCACGAGATTCAGGAGACATCGCCAGTGCGAGTGGCAATCCGGAAGGAAGAACCTTCAAGGCGGAGTGTCCTTTCCTTTACAAAACGGCGCCCAAGTGGCTGAGGCAGGGAGCATTTTCCTTCACAGAACCGGCATCCTCGTATGCCTGTGGGTTACTCTAAAGAAACGACACTGTGAGCAACCTCTTCGAAAAGGCCTTCGCAAGCGACTTGGAGACAACAGCAGTGCAGTGGAGGCACAGACCATTGTCCTAGAGAGCAGCACAGTGTCTCTAGCAGCGATCGCTTCCCGGAGGATACTTAAGCCACACCGAGATTCCAGCAGGGAGTTTTGCCTTATAGCAGTACAACTCACTCAAGAAAGAGGGATGAGGTGTAGGGCTAATCTACGTGCGCTCACGCTCTGTGTCCCCGAGAAGGTTTCACGGAGCAGAATGCATCACCGACCGCTACCACGTGTGTGCACCAAAGAAGCCCTGTGCCGTGGGTGTTCTCAGGCCGACAGCGAAGACCTAGGTGTGTGCTGCACCCGCGCCCGGTGGTTCACACGTTGCGTGACCCTGTGCCTTTTGAAGATGCTCAGAGCGGGCGGCACCTGCGTGCTGCGAGCGCAAGAGGTGTAGAGTGTAAAGGCCTTTCACACTGGAGGAAAGGCTTGCATCTCATGGAGAAAATGTGTACGTCGCCCGGGAGATGGAGGCGCGCTCTTGACACCATTTCCTCTGCCCGTTTCAAACACAAGTGTTTGTACTCGATCTGGGCTGCCTGGTGAAACGCTTGGCAGTCCGCATCACCCTGAGCACCTTTCCTGAAGTTTGATTCGTAGCTGGGTAAACTCGGGCTTCAGAGGCTTAGATGAGACCAAACGTGTTCAGCTTGTGGCGAAAGCCTTTGACCAGAGGCATATAAGCTTGTGCTTGGGGCGAGGGCTAGGCAAGAATGTTTACACACTGGGTTTTTATCTTTACCCTAAGCTGTCCCTTTTGGCTGCAGCAGGCGGAGAGAACCCGCGGAGAGAGAACAGCTGCGAAGTGGATGCACACAACAGTCACCTCGATACCAGCCCCGGGCTCCCAAGCAACGATCCTTCCCTGCAGGGTACTTAACCCACCCAGGGATTCAAGCAGGTAGTTCGCCTTGTCCAACTCGCACAGGAGACTGGCATGAGATGTAGGGCTCATCTACTTGCGTTCACACTACGTGGCCCGGAGAAGTTCTCACGGAGCCGAATCCAGCGCCCATCCTCCACCACGTGTGTACACAAAGGAGCGCTGGGCAGTGGGTGTTCTCAGGCCAAGAGAGAAGCCCTTGTTCTGTGCTGCACCTGCTGGGTGGTTCAAAGGTTTTCTGACCTTCCTGCTCTGGAAGCTTTTCAGAGCTGAGGCTACGCCTGGGCTGCGAAAGCAGAGAGGCGTAGAGGCCTTTCACACTGAAGGCGTGGGCCTGTTTCCCATGGGGAAAGTGTACGTCACCCAACCCCCACTCCCACCCCACCCCACCCCACCCCACCCCACCCCACCCCACTCCAACCCACCCCCAGCTGTAGGCGTGCGGGTTGACACCATTTTGTCCTGCCCATGGAAAATACAAAGAGGCGTACACGATTTGGGCTGTCTGGTGAAAGAATTTTGAATCGGCGGCACCCTGAGTACCTTTCCCGAAGTTTGCTTACTAGCTGGTTAAACTCGGCATTCAGAGGCGAGATGAGAACAAACTTGCTCCGCGTGCGGCGAAGTGCCCTGATGCCCTGCCCTAAATGTTTGAGCTTCTGGCCAGCGTCAGGCAAGTACTTTGACACGTAGGAGTCTCCCTTTTACTCCAAGCTGTCCCTGTTGGCTGAAGCAGTCGGCGTGTCTGTATCGCAGCCTGGGAGGCCGGGCGTTGGGGGAGTCTGCCAAGTGACTGGCCTCCATTTATAGCTAACTGAGAAACTGCGTCGAAGCTTTCGGGAGCCTCTTACAGGGAATGGTTGCAGTTCGGAATTGGAGACTGTGCTGGCAAACGTCAGCAGCTCCTCTCCCTCGGAGGGCCCTTGGTGTGCCGACTCCTAACAGCCAGCACGGTCCCCAGCTCGTGAACGGTCCCATTGCGAGCCAGTCTCGTCCGAGAAAGAGCCACGTGAGGCTGATCTCCAAGAGTGGGGCTCCACACCTGGAGCCTTTGGGACAGGGCAGTCCTGAGCCGATGTGCCCACCAGGGGAGGCGACCAAAGTTTACGTACCACAGGAAAGCGCATCAAGGCCTCGTGTTCTCTCCATGAAATGAACGTGAGCTTGAAGGGTGATGCGTCAGCGTGCACCGTGAACAGCTCGCTGGTAAGCCTGTCTTTGCCCCCTCTCACGGTCTCACGCACCCGGGCTCAGTTCCGTGCAGGAATGCTGAGTGGGAGCGCCAGCCTCGCTTCTGGACTCGAAAGCCTTCCACCCCCTTTTGGCAGGTTGTGTGTGTCTCTCACGTAGGGGGAGGAATGAGGTCGCCCACAGAGGTTCTGCCATGAAAGATCTAAAGACGCACGCTGCTGAGGAGCTTGTTCCTCATGGAGCGTCCCCGAAGGCCAGAAGAATGCCGAAGGTCTCTTTCAAAGCTGCCGGACACTCTGCCGTTCTAGGCCTGAGATAAGGACCTTGTGACGGCACTGTAACCCCACGAGATTCAGGAGACATCGCCAGTGCGAGTGGCAATCCGGAAGGAAGAACCTTCAAGGCGGAGTGTCCTTTCCTGTACAAAACGGCGCCCAAGTGGCTGAGGCAGGGAGCATTTTCCTTCACAGAACCGGCATCCTCGTATGCCTGTGGGTTGCTCTAAAGAAACGACACTGTGAGCAACCTCTTCGAAAAGGCCTTCGCAAGCGACTTGGAGACAACAGCAGCGCAGTGGAGGCACAGACCATTGTCCTAGAGAGCAGCACAGTGTCTCTAGCAGCGATCGCTTCCCGGAGGATACTTAAGCCACACCGAGATTCCAGCAGGGAGTTTTGCCTTATAGCAGTACAACTCACTCAAGAAAGAGGGATGAGGTGTAGGGCTAATCTACGTGCGCTCACGCTCTGTGTCCCCGAGAAGGTTTCACGGAGCAGAATGCATCACCGACCGCTACCACGTGTGTGCACCAAAGAAGCCCTGTGCCGTGGGTGTTCTCAGGCCGACAGCGAAGACCTAGGTGTGTGCTGCACCCGCGCCCGGTGGTTCACACGTTGCGTGACCCTGTGCCTTTTGAAGATGCTCAGAGCGGGTGGCACCTGCGTGCTGCGAGCGCAAGAGGTGTAGAGTGTAAAGGCCTTTCACACTGGAGGAAAGGCTTGCATCTCATGGAGAAAATGTGTACGTCGCCCGGGAGATGGAGGCGCGCTCTTGACACCATTTCCTCTGCCCGTTTCAAACACAAGTGTTTGTACTCGATCTGGGCTGCCTGGTGAAACGCTTGGCAGTCCGCATCACCCTGAGCACCTTTCCTGAAGTTTGATTCGTAGCTGGGTAAACTCGGGCTTCAGAGGCTTAGATGAGACCAAACGTGTTCAGCTTGTGGCGAAAGCCTTTGACCAGAGGCATATAAGCTTGTGCTTGGGGCGAGGGCTAGGCAAGAACGTTTACACACTGGGTTTTTATCTTTACCCTAAGCTGTCCCTTTTGGCTGCAGCAGGCGGAGAGAACCCGCGGAGAGAGAACAGCTGCGAAGTGGATGCACACAACAGTCACCTCGATACCAGCCCCGGGCTCCCAAGCAACGATCCTTCCCCGCAGGGTACTTAACCCACCCAGGGATTCAAGCAGGGAGTTCGCCTTGTCCAACTCGCACAGGAGACTGGCATGAGATGTAGGGCTCATCTACTTGCGTTCACACTACGTGGCCCGGAGAAGTTCTCACGGAGCCGAATCCAGCGCCCTTCCTCCACCACGTGTGTACACAAAGGAGCGCTGGGCAGTGGGTGTTCTCAGGCCAAGAGAGAAGCCCTTGTTCTGTGCTGCACCTGCTGGGTGGTTCAAAGGTTTTCTGACCTTCCTGCTCTGGAAGCTTTTCAGAGCTGAGGCTACGCCTAGGCTGCGAAAGCAGAGAGGCGTAGAGGCCTTTCACACTGAAGGCGTGGGCCTGTTTCCCATGGGGAAAGTGTACGTCGCCCAACCCCCACTCCCACCCCACCCCACCCCACCCCACCCCACTCCAACCCACCCCCAGCTGGAGGCGTGCGGGTTGACACCATTTTGTCCTGCCCATGGAAAATACAAAGAGGCGTACACGATTTGGGCTGTCTGGTGAAAGAATTTTGAATCGGCGGCACCCTGAGTACCTTTCCCGAAGTTTGCTTCCTAGCTGGTTAAACTCGGCATTCAGAGGCGAGATGAGAACAAACTTGCTCCGCGTGCGGCGAAGTGCCCTGATGCCCTGCCCTAAATGTTTGAGCTTCTGGCCAGCATCAGGCAAGTACTTTGACACGTAGGAGTCTCCCTTTTACTCCAAGCTGTCCCTGTTGGCTGAAGCAGTCGGCGTGTCTGTATCGCAGCCTGGGAGGCCGGGCGTTGGGGGAGTCTGCCAAGTGACTGGCCTCCATTTATAGCTAACTGAGAAACTGCGTCGAAGCTTTCGGGAGCCTCTTACAGGGAATGGTTGCAGTTCGGATTTAGAGACTGTGCTGGCAAACGTCAGCAGCTCCTCTCCCTCGGAGGGCTCTTGGTGTGCCGACTCCTAACAGCCAGCACGGTCCCCAGCTCGTGAACGGTCCCATTGCGAGCCGGTCTCGTCCGTGAAAGAGCCACGTGAGGCTGAGCTCCAAGAGTCGGGCTCCACACCTGGAGCCTTTGGGACAGGGCAGTCCTGAGCCGATGTGCCCACCAGGGGACGCGACCAAAGTTTACATACCACAGGAAAGCGCATCAAGGCCTCGTGTTCTCTCCATGAAATGAACGTGAGCTTGAAGGGTGATGCGTCAGCGTGCACCGTGAACAGCTCGCTGGTACACCTGTCTTTGCCCCCTCTCACGGTCTCACGCACCCGGGCTCAGTTCCGTGCAAGAATGCTGAGTGGGAGCGCCAGCCTCGCTTCTGGACTCGAAAGCCTTCCACCCCCTTTTGGCAGGTTGTGTGTGTCTCTCACGTGGGGGGAGGAATGAGGTCGCCCACAGAGGTTCTGCCATGAAAGATCTAAAGACGCACGCTGCTGAGGAGCTTGTTCCTCATGGAGCGTCCCCGAAGGCCAGAAGAATGCCGAAGGTCTCTTTCAAAGCTGCCGGACGCTCTGCCGTTCTAGGCCTGAGATAAGGACCTTGTGACGGCACTGTAACCCCGCGAGATTCAGGAGACATCGCCAGTGCGAGTGGCAATCCGGAAGGAAGAACCTTCAAGGCGGAGTGTCCTTTCCTGTACAAAACGGCGCCCAAGTGGCTGAGGCAGGGAGCATTTTCCTTCACAGAACCGGCATCCTCGTATGCCTGTGGGTTGCTCTAAAGAAACGACACTGTGAGCAACCTCTTCGAAAAGGCCTTCGCAAGCGACTTGGAGACAACAGCAGCGCAGTGGAGGCACAGACCATTGTCCTAGAGAGCAGCACAGTGTCTCTAGCAGCGATCGCTTCCCGGAGGATACTTAAGCCACACCGAGATTCCAGCAGGGAGTTTTGCCTTATAGCAGTACAACTCACTCAAGAAAGAGGGATGAGGTGTAGGGCTAATCTACGTGCGCTCACGCTCTGTGTCCCCGAGAAGGTTTCACGGAGCAGAATGCATCACCGACCGCTACCACGTGTGTGCACCAAAGAAGCCCTGTGCCGTGGGTGTTCTCAGGCCGACAGCGAAGACCTAGGTGTGTGCTGCACCCGCGCCCGGTGGTTCACACGTTGCGTGACCCTGTGCCTTTTGAAGATGCTCAGAGCGGGTGGCACCTGCGTGCTGCGAGCGCAAGAGGTGTAGAGTGTAAAGGCCTTTCACACTGGAGGAAAGGCTTGCATCTCATGGAGAAAATGTGTACGTCGCCCGGGAGATGGAGGCGCGCTCTTGACACCATTTCCTCTGCCCGTTTCAAACACAAGTGTTTGTACTCGATCTGGGCTGCCTGGTGAAACGCTTGGCAGTCCGCATCACCCTGAGCACCTTTCCTGAAGTTTGATTCGTAGCTGGGTAAACTCGGGCTTCAGAGGCTTAGATGAGACCAAACGTGTTCAGCTTGTGGCGAAAGCCTTTGACCAGAGGCATATAAGCTTGTGCTTGGGGCGAGGGCTAGGCAAGAACGTTTACACACTGGGTTTTTATCTTTACCCTAAGCTGTCCCTTTTGGCTGCAGCAGGCGGAGAGAACCCGCGGAGAGAGAACAGCTGCGAAGTGGATGCACACAACAGTCACCTCGATACCAGCCCCGGGCTCCCAAGCAACGATCCTTCCCCGCAGGGTACTTAACCCACCCAGGGATTCAAGCAGGGAGTTCGCCTTGTCCAACTCGCACAGGAGACTGGCATGAGATGTAGGGCTCATCTACTTGCGTTCACACTACGTGGCCCGGAGAAGTTCTCACGGAGCCGAATCCAGCGCCCTTCCTCCACCACGTGTGTACACAAAGGAGCGCTGGGCAGTGGGTGTTCTCAGGCCAAGAGAGAAGCCCTTGTTCTGTGCTGCACCTGCTGGGTGGTTCAAAGGTTTTCTGACCTTCCTGCTCTGGAAGCTTTTCAGAGCTGAGGCTACGCCTAGGCTGCGAAAGCAGAGAGGCGTAGAGGCCTTTCACACTGAAGGCGTGGGCCTGTTTCCCATGGGGAAAGTGTACGTCGCCCAACCCCCACTCCCACCCCACCCCACCCCACCCCACCCCACTCCAACCCACCCCCAGCTGGAGGCGTGCGGGTTGACACCATTTTGTCCTGCCCATGGAAAATACAAAGAGGCGTACACGATTTGGGCTGTCTGGTGAAAGAATTTTGAATCGGCGGCACCCTGAGTACCTTTCCCGAAGTTTGCTTCCTAGCTGGTTAAACTCGGCATTCAGAGGCGAGATGAGAACAAACTTGCTCCGCGTGCGGCGAAGTGCCCTGATACCCTGCCCTAAATGTTTGAGCTTCTGGCCAGCGTCAGGCAAGTACTTTGACACGTAGGAGTCTCCCTTTTACTCCAAGCTGTCCCTGTTGGCTGAAGCAGTCGGCGTGTCTGTATCGCAGCCTGGGAGGCCGGGCGTTGGGGGAGTCTGCCAAGTGACTGGCCTCCATTTATAGCTAACTGAGAAACTGCGTCGAAGCTTTCGGGAGCCTCTTACAGGGAATGGTTGCAGTTCGGAATTGGAGACTGTGCTGGCAAACGTCAGCAGCTCCTCTCCCTCGGAGGGCTCTTGGTGTGCCAACTCCTAACAGCCAGCACGGTCCCCAGCTCGTGAACGGTCCCATTGCGAGCCAGTCTCGTCCGTGAAAGAGCCACGTGAGGCTGATCTCCAAGAGTGGGGCTCCACACCTGGAGCCTTTGGGACAGGGCAGTCCTGAGCCGATGTGCCCACCAGGGGACGCGACCAAAGTTTACGTACCACAGGAAAGCGCATCAAGGCCTCGTGTTCTCTCCATGAAATGAACGTGAGCTTGAAGGGTGATGCGTCAGCGTGCACCGTGAACAGCTCGCTGGTACGCCTGTCTTTGCCCCCTCTCACGGTCTCACGCTCCCGGGCTCAGTTCCGTGCAGGAATGCTGAGTGGGAGCGCCAGCCTCGCTTCTGGACTCGAAAGCCTTCCACCCCCTTTTGGCAGGTTGTGTGTGTCTCTCACGTGGGGGGAGGAATGAGGTCGCCCACAGAGGTTCTGCCATGAAAGATCTAAAGACGCACGCTGCTGAGGAGCTTGTTCCTCATGGAGCGTCCCCGAAGGCCAGAAGAATGCCGAAGGTCTCTTTCAAAGCTGCCGGACGCTCTGCCGTTCTAGGCCTGAGATAAGGACCTTGTGACGGCACTGTAACCCCACGAGATTCAGGAGACATCGCCAGTGCGAGTGGCAATCCGGAAGGAAGAACCTTCAAGGCGGAGTGTCCTTTCCTGTACAAAACGGCGCCCAAGTGGCTGAGGCAGGGAGCATTTTCCTTCACAGAACCGGCATCCTCGTATGCCTGTGGGTTACTCTAAAGAAACGACACTGTGAGCAACCTCTTCGAAAAGGCCTTCGCAAGCGACTTGGAGACAACAGCAGCGCAGTGGAGGCACAGACCATTGTCCTAGAGAGCAGCACAGTGTCTCTAGCAGCGATCGCTTCCCGGAGGATACTTAAGCCACACCGAGATTCCAGCAGGGAGTTTTGCCTTATAGCAGTACAACTCACTCAAGAAAGAGGGATGAGGTGTAGGGCTAATCTACGTGCGCTCACGCTCTGTGTCCCCGAGAAGGTTTCAAGGAGCAGAATGCATCACCGACCGCTACCACGTGTGTGCACCAAAGAAGCCCTGTGCCGTGGGTGTTCTCAGGCCGACAGCGAAGACCTAGGTGTGTGCTGCACCCGCGCCCGGTGGTTCACACGTTGCGTGACCCTGTGCCTTTTGAAGATGCTCAGAGCGGGTGGCACCTGCGTGCTGCGAGCGCAAGAGGTGTAGAGTGTAAAGGCCTTTCACACTGGAGGAAAGGCTTGCATCTCATGGAGAAAATGTGTACGTCGCCCGGGAGATGGAGGCGCGCTCTTGACACCATTTCCTCTGCCCGTTTCAAACACAAGTGTTTGTACTCGATCTGGGCTGCCTGGTGAAACGCTTGGCAGTCCGCATCACCCTGAGCACCTTTCCTGAAGTTTGATTCGTAGCTGGGTAAACTCGGGCTTCAGAGGCTTAGATGAGACCAAACGTGTTCAGCTTGTGGCGAAAGCCTTTGACCAGAGGCATATAAGCTTGTGCTTGGGGCGAGGGCTAGGCAAGAACGTTTACACACTGGGTTTTTATCTTTACCCTAAGCTGTCCCTTTTGGCTGCAGCAGGCGGAGAGAACCCGCGGAGAGAGAACAGCTGCGAAGTGGATGCACACAACAGTCACCTCGATACCAGCCCCGGGCTCCCAAGCAACGATCCTTCCCCGCAGGGTACTTAACCCACCCAGGGATTCAAGCAGGGAGTTCGCCTTGTCCAACTCGCACAGGAGACTGGCCTGAGATGTAGGGCTCATCTACTTGCGTTCACACTACGTGGCCCGGAGAAGTTCTCACGGAGCCGAATCCAGCGCCCTTCCTCCACCACGTGTGTACACAAAGGAGCGCTGGGCAGTGGGTGTTCTCAGGCCAAGAGAGAAGCCCTTGTTCTGTGCTGCACCTGCTGGGTGGTTCAAAGGTTTTCTGACCTTCCTGCTCTGGAAGCTTTTCAGAGCTGAGGCTACGCCTGGGCTGCGAAAGCAGAGAGGCGTAGAGGCCTTTCACACTGAAGGCGTGGGCCTGTTTCCCATGGGGAAAGTGTACGTCACCCAACCCCCACTCCCACCCCACCCCACCCCACCCCACCCCACTCCAACCCACCCCCAGCTGGAGGCGTGCGGGTTGACACCATTTTGTCCTGCCCATGGAAAATACAAAGAGGCGTACACGATTTGGGCTGTCTGGTGAAAGAATTTTGAATCGGCGGCACCCTGAGTACCTTTCCCGAAGTTTGCTTCCTAGCTGGTTAAACTCGGCATTCAGAGGCGAGATGAGAACAAACTTGCTCCGCGTGCGGCGAAGTGCCTTGATGCCCTGCCCTAAATGTTTGAGCTTCTGGCCAGCGTCAGGCAAGTACTTTGACACGTAGGAGTCTCACTTTTACTCCAAGCTGTCCCTGTTGGCTGAAGCAGTCGGCGTGTCTGTATCGCAGCCTGGGAGGCCGGGCGTTGGGGGAGTCTGCCAAGTGACTGGCCTCCATTTATAGCTAACTGAGAAACTGCGTCGAAGCTTTTGGGAGCCTCTTACAGGGAATGGTTGCAGTTGGGAATTGGAGACTGTGCTGGCAAACGTCAGCAGCTCCTCTCCCTCGGAGGGCTCTTGGTGTGCCGACTCCTAACAGCCAGCACGGTCCCCAGCTCGTGAACAGTCCCATTGCGAGCCGGTCTCGTCCGTGAAAGAGCCACGTGAGGCTGAGCTCCAAGAGTCGGGCTCCACACCTGGAGCCTTTGGGACAGGGCAGTCCTGAGCCGATGTGCCCACCAGGGGACGCGACCAAAGTTTACGTACCACAGGAAAGCGCATCAAGGCCTCGTGTTCTCTCCATGAAATGAACGTGAGCTTGAAGGGTGATGCGTCAGCGTGCACCGTGAACAGCTCGCTGGTACGCCTGTCTTTGCCCCCTCTCACGGTCTCACGCACCCGGGCTCAGTTCCGTGCAGGAATGCTGAGTGGGAGCGCCAGCCTCGCTTCTGGACTCGAAAGCCTTCCACCCCCTAATGGCAGGTTGTGTGTGTCTCTCACGTGGGGGGAGGAATGAGGTCGCCCACAGAGGTTCTGCCATGAAAGATCTAAAGACGCACGCTGCTGAGGAGCTTGTTCCTCATGGAGCGTCCCCGAAGGCCAGAAGAATGCCGAAGGTCTCTTTCAAAGCTGCCGGACGCTCTGCCGTTCTAGGCCTGAGATAAGGACCTTGTGATGGCACTGTAACCCCGCGAGATTCAGGAGACATCGCCAGTGCGAGTGGCAATCCGGAAGGAAGAACCTTCAAGGCGGAGTGTCCTTTCCTGTACAAAACGGCGCCCAAGTGGCTGAGGCAGGGAGCATTTTCCTTCACAGAACCGGCATCCTCGTATGCCTGTGGGTTACTCTAAAGAAACGACACTGTGAGCAACCTCTTCGAAAAGGCCTTCGCAAGCGACTTGGAGACAACAGCAGCGCAGTGGAGGCACAGACCGTTATCCTAGAGAGCAGCACAGTGTCTCTAGCAGCGATCGCTTCCCGGAGGATACTTAAGCCACACCGAGATTCCAGCAGGGAGTTTTGCCTTATAGCAGTACAACTCACTCAAGAAAGAGGGATGAGGTGTAGGGCTAATCTACGTGCGCTCACGCTCTGTGTCCCCGAGAAGGTTTCACGGAGCAGAATGCATCACCGACCGCTACCACGTGTGTGCACCAAAGAAGCCCTGTGCCGTGGGTGTTCTCAGGCCGACAGCGAAGACCTAGGTGTGTGCTGCACCCGCGCCCGGTGGTTCACACGTTGCGTGACCCTGTGCCTTTTGAAGATGCTCAGAGCGGGTGGCACCTGCGTGCTGCGAGCGCAAGAGGTGTAGAGTGTAAAGGCCTTTCACACTGGAGGAAAGGCTTGCATCTCATGGAGAAAATGTGTACGTCGCCCGGGAGATGGAGGCGCACTCTTGACACCATTTCCTCTGCCCGTTTCAAACACAAGTGTTTGTACTCGATCTGGGCTGCCTGGTGAAACGCTTGGCAGTCCGCATCACCCTGAGCACCTTTCCTGAAGTTTGATTCGTAGCTGGGTAAACTCGGGCTTCAGAGGCTTAGATGAGACCAAACGTGTTCAGCTTGTGGCGAAAGCCTTTGACCAGAGGCATATAAGCTTGTGCTTGGGCGAGGGCTAGGCAAGAACGTTTACACACTGGGTTTTTATCTTTACCCTAAGCTGTCCCTTTTGGCTGCAGCAGGCGGAGAGAACCCGCGGAGAGAGAACAGCTGCGAAGTGGATGCACACAACAGTCGCCTCGATACCAGCCCCGGGCTCCCAAGCAACGATCCTTCCCCGCAGGGTACTTAACCCACCCAGGGATTCAAGCAGGGAGTTCGCCTTGTCCAACTCGCACAGGAGACTGGCATGAGATGTAGGGCTCATCTACTTGCGTTCACACTACGTGGCCCGGAGAAGTTCTCACGGAGCCGAATCCAGCGCCCTTCCTCCACCACGTGTGTACACAAAGGAGTGCTGGGCAGTGGGTGTTCTCAGGCCAAGAGAGAAGCCCTTGTTCTGTGCTGCACCTGCTGGGTGGTTCAAAGGTTTTCTGACCTTCCTGCTCTGGAAGCTTTTCAGAGCTGAGGCTACGCCTGGGCTGCGAAAGCAGAGAGGCGTAGAGGCCTTTCACACTGAAGGCCTGGGCCTGTTTCCCATGGTGAAAGTGTACGTCGCCCAACCCCCACTCCCACCCCACCCCACCCCACCCCACCCCACTCCAACCCACCCCCAGCTGGAGGCGTGCGGGTTGACACCATTTTGTCCTGCCCATGGAAAATACAAAGAGGCGTACACGATTTGGGCTGTCTGGTGAAAGAATTTTGAATCGGCGGCACCCTGAGTACCTTTCCCGAAGTTTGCTTCCTAGCTGGTTAAACTCGGCATTCAGAGGCGAGATGAGAACAAACTTGCTCCGCGTGCGGCGAAGTGCCCTGATGCCCTGCCCTAAATGTTTGAGCTTCTGGCCAGCGTCAGGCAAGTACTTTGACACGTAGGAGTCTCCCTTTTACTCCAAGCTGTCCCTGTTGGCTGAAGTAGTCGGCGTGTCTGTATCGCAGCCTGGGAGGCCGGGCGTTGGGGGAGTCTGCCAAGTGACTGGCCTCCATTTATAGCTAACTGAGAAACTGCGTCGAAGCTTTCGGGAGCCTCTTACAGGGAATGGTTGCAGTTCGGAATTGGAGAGTGTGCTGGCAAACGTCAGCAGCTCCTCTCCCTCGGAGGGCTCTTGGTGTGCCGACTCCTAACATCCAGCACGGTCCCCAGCTCATGAACGGTCCCATTGCGAGCCGGTCTCGTCCGTGAAAGAGCCACGTGAGGCTGAGCTCCAAGAGTCGGGCTCCACACCTGGAGCCTTTGGGACAGGGCAGTCCTGAGCCGATGTGCCCACCAGGGGACGCGACCAAACTTTACGTACCACAGGAAAGCGCATCAAGGCCTCGTGTTCTCTCCATGAAATGAACGTGAGCTTGAAGGGTGATGCGTCAGCGTGCACCGTGAACAGTTCGCTGGTACGCCTGTCTTTGCCCCCTCTCACGGTCTCACGCACCCGGGCTCAGTTCCGTGCAGGAATGCTGAGTGGGAGCGCCAGCCTCGCTTCTGGACTCGAAAGCCTTCCACCCCCTAATGGCAGGTTGTGTGTGTCTCTCACGTGGGGGGAGGAATGAGGTCGCCCACAGAGGTTCTGCCATGAAAGATCTAAAGACGCACGCTGCTGAGGAGCTTGTTCCTCATGGAGCGTCCCCGAAGGCCAGAAGCATGCCGAAGGTCTCTTTCAAAGCTGCCGGACGCTCTGCCGTTCCAGGCCTGAGATAAGGACCTTGTGACGGCACTGTAACCCCGCGAGATTCAGGAGACATCGCCAGTGCGAGTGGCAATCCGGAAGGAAGAACCTTCAAGGCGGAGTGTCCTTTCCTGTACAAAACGGCGCCCAAGTGGCTGAGGCAGGGAGCATTTTCCTTCACAGAACCGGCATCCTCGTATGCCTGTGGGTTGCTCTAAAGAAACGACACTGTGAGCAACCTCTTCGAAAAGGCCTTCGCAAGCGACTTGGAGACAACAGCAGCGCAGTGGAGGCACAGACCATTGTCCTAGAGAGCAGCACAGTGTCTCTAGCAGCGATCGCTTCCCGGAGGATACTTAAGCCACACCGAGATTCCAGCAGGGAGTTTTGCCTTATAGCAGTACAACTCACTCAAGAAAGAGGGATGAGGTGTAGGGCTAATCTACGTGCGCTCACGCTCTGTGTCCCCGAGAAGGTTTCACGGAGCAGAATGCATCACCGACCGCTACCACGTGTGTGCACCAAAGAAGCCCTGTGCCGTGGGTGTTCTCAGGCCGACAGCGAAGACCTAGGTGTGTGCTGCACCCGCGCCCGGTGGTTCACACGTTGCGTGACCCTGTGCCTTTTGAAGATGCTCAGAGCGGGTGGCACCTGCGTGCTGCGAGCGCAAGAGGTGTAGAGTGTAAAGGCCTTTCACACTGGAGGAAAGGCTTGCATCTCATGGAGAAAATGTGTACGTCGCCCGGGAGATGGAGGCGCGCTCTTGACACCATTTCTTCTGCCCGTTTCAAACACAAGTGTTTGTACTCGATCTGGGCTGCCTGGTGAAACGCTTGGCAGTCCGCATCACCCTGAGCACCTTTCCTGAAGTTTGATTCGTAGCTGGGTAAACTCGGGCTTCAGAGGCTTAGATGAGACCAAACGTGTTCAGCTTGTGGCGAAAGCCTTTGACCAGAGGCATATAAGCTTGTGCTTGGGGCGAGGGCTAGGCAAGAACGTTTACACACTGGGTTTTTATCTTTACCCTAAGCTGTCCCTTTTGGCTGCAGCAGGCGGAGAGAACCCACGGAGAGAGAACAGCTGCGAAGTGGATGCACACAACAGTCACCTCGATACCAGCCCCGGGCTCCCAAGCAACGATCCTTCCCCGCAGGGTACTTAACCCACCCAGGGATTCAAGCAGGGAGTTCGCCTTGTCCAACTCGCACAGGAGACTGGCATGAGATGTAGGGCTCATCTACTTGCGTTCACACTACGTGGCCCGGAGAAATTCTCACGGAGCCGAATCCAGCGCCCTTCCTCCACCACGTGTGTACACAAAGGAGCGCTGGGCAATGGGTGTTCTCAGGCCAAGAGAGAAGCCCTTGTTCTGTGCTGCACCTGCTGGGTGGTTCAAAGGTTTTCTGACCTTCCTGCTCTGGAAGCTTTTCAGAGCTGAGGCTACGCCTGGGCTGCGAAAGCAGAGAGGCGTAGAGGCCTTTCACACTGAAGGCGTGGGCCTGTTTCCCATGGGGAAAGTGTACGTCACCCAACCCCCACTCCCACCCCACCCCACCCCACCCCACCCCACTCCAACCCACCCTCAGCTGGAGGCGTGCGGGTTGACACCATTTTGTCCTGCCCATGGAAAATACAAAGAGGCGTACACGATTTGGGCTGTCTGGTGAAAGAATTTTGAATCGGCGGCACCCTGAGTACCTTTCCCGAAGTTTGCTTCCTAGCTGGTTAAACTCGGCATTCAGAGGCGAGATGAGAACAAACTTGCTCCGCGTGCGGCGAAGTGCCTTGATGCTCTGCCCTAAATGTTTGAGCTTCTGGCCAGCGTCAGGCAAGTACTTTGACACGTAGGAGTCTCACTTTTACTCCAAGCTGTCCCTGTTGGCTGAAGCAGTCGGCGTGTCTGTATCGCAGCCTGGGAGGCCGGGCGTTGGGGGAGTCTGCCAAGTGACTGGCCTCCATTTATAGCTAACTGAGAAACTGCGTCGAAGCTTTCGGGAGCCTCTTACAGGGAATGGTTGCAGTTGGGAATTGGAGACTGTGCTGGCAAACGTCAGCAGCTCCTCTCCCTCGGAGGGCTCTTGGTGTGCCGACTCCTAACAGCCAGCACGGTCCCCAGCTCGTGAACGGTCCCATTGCAAGCCGGTCTCATCCGTGAAAGAGCCAGGTGAGGCTGAGCTCCAAGAGTCGGGCTCCACACCTGGAGCCTTTGGGACAGGGCAGTCCTGAGCCGATGTGCCCACCAGGGGACGCGACCAAAGTTTACGTACCACAGGAAAGCGCATCAAGGCCTCGTGTTCTCTCCATGAAATGAACGTGAGCTTGAAGGGTGATGCGTCAGCGTGCACCGTGAACAGCTCGCTGGTATGCCTGTCTTTGCCCCCTCTCACGGTCTCACGCACCCGGGCTCAGTTCCGTGCAGGAATGCTGAGTGGGAGCGCCAGCCTCGCTTCTGGACTCGAAAGCCTTCCACCCCCTAATGGCAGGTTGTGTGTGTCTCTCACGTGGGGGGAGGAATGAGGTCGCCCACAGAGGTTCTGCCATGAAAGATCTAAAGACGCACGCTGCTGAGGAGCTTGTTCCTCATGGAGCGTCCCCGAAGGCCAGAAGCATGCCGAAGGTCTCTTTCAAAGCTGCCGGACGCTCTGCCGTTCCAGGCCTGAGATAAGGACCTTGTGACGGCACTGTAACCCCGCGAGATTCAGGAGACATCGCCAGTGCGAGTGGCAATCCGGAAGGAAGAACCTTCAAGGCGGAGTGTCCTTTCCTGTACAAAACGGCGCCCAAGTGGCTGAGGCAGGGAGCATTTTCCTTCACAGAACCGGCATCCTCGTATGCCTGTGGGTTGCTCTAAAGAAACGACACTGTGAGCAACCTCTTCGAAAAGGCCTTCGCAAGCGACTTGGAGACAACAGCAGCGCAGTGGAGGCACAGACCATTGTCCTAGAGAGCAGCACAGTGTCTCTAGCAGCGATCGCTTCCCGGAGGATACTTAAGCCACACCGAGATTCCAGCAGGGAGTTTTGCCTTATAGCAGTACAACTCACTCAAGAAAGAGGGATGAGGTGTAGGGCTAATCTACGTGCGCTCACGCTCTGTGTCCCCGAGAAGGTTTCACGGAGCAGAATGCATCACCGACCGCTACCACGTGTGTGCACCAAAGAAGCCCTGTGCCGTGGGTGTTCTCAGGCCGACAGCGAAGACCTAGGTGTGTGCTGCACCCGCGCCCGGTGGTTCACACGTTGCGTGACCCTGTGCCTTTTGAAGATGCTCAGAGCGGGTGGCACCTGCGTGCTGCGAGCGCAAGAGGTGTAGAGTGTAAAGGCCTTTCACACTGGAGGAAAGGCTTGCATCTCATGGAGAAAATGTGTACGTCGCCCGGGAGATGGAGGCGCGCTCTTGACACCATTTCCTCTGCCCGTTTCAAACACAAGTGTTTGTACTCGATCTGGGCTGCCTGGTGAAACGCTTGGCAGTCCGCATCACCCTGAGCACCTTTCCTGAAGTTTGATTCGTAGCTGGGTAAACTCGGGCTTCAGAGGCTTAGATGAGACCAAACGTGTTCAGCTTGTGGCGAAAGCCTTTGACCAGAGGCATATAAGCTTGTGCTTGGGGCGAGGGCTAGGCAAGAACGTTTACACACTGGGTTTTTATCTTTACCCTAAGCTGTCCCTTTTGGCTGCAGCAGGCGGAGAGAACCCACGGAGAGAGAACAGCTGCGAAGTGGATGCACACAACAGTCACCTCGATACCAGCCCCGGGCTCCCAAGCAACGATCCTTCCCCGCAGGGTACTTAACCCACCCAGGGATTCAAGCAGGGAGTTCGCCTTGTCCAACTCGCACAGGAGACTGGCATGAGATGTAGGGCTCATCTACTTGCGTTCACACTACGTGGCCCGGAGAAATTCTCACGGAGCCGAATCCAGCGCCCTTCCTCCACCACGTGTGTACACAAAGGAGCGCTGGGCAATGGGTGTTCTCAGGCCAAGAGAGAAGCCCTTGTTCTGTGCTGCACCTGCTGGGTGGTTCAAAGGTTTTCTGACCTTCCTGCTCTGGAAGCTTTTCAGAGCTGAGGCTACGCCTGGGCTGCGAAAGCAGAGAGGCGTAGAGGCCTTTCACACTGAAGGCGTGGGCCTGTTTCCCATGGGGAAAGTGTACGTCACCCAACCCCCACTCCCACCCCACCCCACCCCACCCCACCCCACTCCAACCCTCCCCCAGCTGGAGGCGTGCGGGTTGACACCATTTTGTCCTGCCCATGGAAAATACAAAGAGGCGTACACGATTTGGGCTGTCTGGTGAAAGAATTTTGAATCGGCGGCACCCTGAGTACCTTTCCCGAAGTTTGCTTCCTAGCTGGTTAAACTCGGCATTCAGAGGCGAGATGAGAACAAACTTGCTCCGCGTGCGGCGAAGTGCCTTGATGCCCTGCCCTAAATGTTTGAGCTTCTGGCCAGCGTCAGGCAAGTACTTTGACACGTAGGAGTCTCACTTTTACTCCAAGCTGTCCCTGTTGGCTGAAGCAGTCGGCGTGTCTGTATCGCAGCCTGGGAGGCCGGGCGTTGGGGGAGTCTGCCAAGTGACTGGCCTCCATTTATAGCTAACTGAGAAACTGCGTCGAAGCTTTTGGGAGCCTCTTACAGGGAATGGTTGCAGTTGGGAATTGGAGACTGTGCTGGCAAACGTCAGCAGCTCCTCTCCCTCGGAGGGCTCTTGGTGTGCCGACTCCTAACAGCCAGCACGGTCCCCAGCTCGTGAACGGTCCCATTGCGAGCCGGTCTCGTCCGTGAAAGAGCCACGTGAGGCTGAGCTCCAAGAGTCGGGCTCCACACCTGGAGCCTTTGGGACAGGGCAGTCCTGAGCCGATGTGCCCACCAGGGGACGCGACCAAAGTTTACGTACCACAGGAAAGCGCATCAAGGCCTCGTGTTCTCTCCATGAAATGAACGTGAGCTTGAAGGGTGATGCGTCAGCGTGCACCGTGAACAGCTCGCTGGTACGCCTGTCTTTGCCCCCTCTCACGGTCTCACGCACCCGGGCTCAGTTGCGTGCAGGAATGCTGAGTGGGAGCGCCAGCCTCGCTGCTGGACTCGAAAGCCTTCCACCCCCTAATGGCAGGTTGTGTGTGTCTCTCACGTGGGGGGAGGAATGAGGTCGCCCACAGAGGTTCTGCCATGAAAGATCTAAAGACGCACGCTGCTGAGGAGCTTGTTCCTCATGGAGCGTCCCCGAAGGCCAGAAGAATGCCGAAGGTCTCTTTCAAAGCTGCCGGACGCTCTGCCGTTCTAGGCCTGAGATAAGGACCTTGTGACGGCACTGTAACCCCGCCAGATTCAGGAGACATCGCCAGTGCGAGTGGCAATCCGGAAGGAAGAACCTTCAAGGCGGAGTGTCCTTTCCTGTACAAAACGGCGCCCAAGTGGCTGAGGCAGGGAGCATTTTCCTTCACAGAACCGGCATCCTCGTATGCCTGTGGGTTACTCTAAAGAAACGACACTGTGAGCAACCTCTTCGAAAAGGCCTTCGCAAGCGACTTGGAGACAACAGCAGCGCAGTGGAGGCACAGACCATTGTCCTAGAGAGCAGCACAGTGTCTCTAGCAGCGATCGCTTCCCGGAGGATACTTAAGCCACACCGAGATTCCAGCAGGGAGTTTTGCCTTATAGCAGTACAACTCACTCAAGAAAGAGGGATGAGGTGTAGGGCTAATCTACGTGCGCTCACGCTCTGTGTCCCCGAGAAGGTTTCACGGAGCAGAATGCATCACCGACCGCTACCACGTGTGTGCACCAAAGAAGCCCTGTGCCGTGGGTGTTCTCAGGCCGACAGCGAAGACCTAGGTGTGTGCTGCACCCGCGCCCGGTGGTTCACACGTTGCGTGACCCTGTGCCTTTTGAAGATGCTCAGAGCGGGTGGCACCTGCGTGCTGCGAGCGCAAGAGGTGTAGAGTGTAAAGGCCTTTCACACTGGAGGAAAGGCTTGCATCTCATGGAGAAAATGTGTACGTCGCCCGGGAGATGGAGGCGCACTCTTGACACCATTTCCTCTGCCCGTTTCAAACACAAGTGTTTGTACTCGATCTGGGCTGCCTGGTGAAACGCTTGGCAGTCCGCATCACCCTGAGCACCTTTCCTGAAGTTTGATTCGTAGCTGGGTAAACTCGGGCTTCAGAGGCTTAGATGAGACCAAACGTGTTCAGCTTGTGGCGAAAGCCTTTGACCAGAGGCATATAAGCTTGTGCTTTGGGCGAGGGCTAGGCAAGAACGTTTACACACTGGGTTTTTATCTTTACCCTAAGCTGTCCCTTTTGGCTGCAGCAGGCGGAGAGAACCCGCGGAGAGAGAACAGCTGCGAAGTGGATGCACACAACAGTCGCCTCGATACCAGCCCCGGGCTCCCAAGCAACGATCCTTCCCCGCAGGGTACTTAACCCACCCAGGGATTCAAGCAGGGAGTTCGCCTTGTCCAACTCGCACAGGAGACTGGCATGAGATGTAGGGCTCATCTACTTGCGTTCACACTACGTGGCCCGGAGAAGTTCTCACGGAGCCGAATCCAGCGCCCTTCCTCCACCACGTGTGTACACAAAGGAGTGCTGGGCAGTGGGTGTTCTCAGGCCAAGAGAGAAGCCCTTGTTCTGTGCTGCACCTGCTGGGTGGTTCAAAGGTTTTCTGACCTTCCTGCTCTGGAAGCTTTTCAGAGCTGAGGCTATGCCTGGGCTGCGAAAGCAGAGAGGCGTAGAGGCCTTTCACACTGAAGGCCTGGGCCTGTTTCCCATGGGGAAAGTGTACGTCACCCAACCCCCACTCCCACCCCACCCCACCCCACCCCACCCCACTCCAACCCACCCCCAGCTGGAGGCGTGCGGGTTGACACCATTTTGTCCTGCCCATGGAAAATACAAAGAGGCGTACACGATTTGGGCTGTCTGGTGAAAGAATTTTGAATCGGCGGCACCCTGAGTACCTTTCCCGAAGTTTGCTTCCTAGCTGGTTAAACTCGGCATTCAGAGGCGAGATGAGAACAAACTTGCTCCGCGTGCGGCGAAGTGCCCTGATGCCCTGCCCTAAATGTTTGAGCTTCTGGCCAGCGTCAGGCAAGTACTTTGACACGTAGGAGTCTCCCTTTTACTCCAAGCTGTCCCTGTTGGCTGAAGTAGTCGGCGTGTCTGTATCGCAGCCTGGGAGGCTGGGCGTTGGGGGAGTCTGCCAAGTGACTGGCCTCCATTTATAGCTAACTGAGAAACTGCGTCGAAGCTTTCGGGAGCCTCTTACAGGGAATGGTTGCAGTTCGGAATTGGAGACTGTGCTGGCAAACGTCAGCAGCTCCTCTCCCTCGGAGGGCTCTTGGTGTGCCGACTCCTAACAGCCAGCACGGTCCCCAGCTCATGAACGGTCCCATTGCGAGCCGGTCTCGTCCGTGAAAGAGCCACGTGAGGCTGAGCTCCAAGAGTCGGGCTCCACACCTGGAGCCTTTGGGACAGGGCAGTCCTGAGCCGATGTGCCCACCAGGGGACGCGACCAAACTTTACGTACCACAGGAAAGCGCATCAAGGCCTCGTGTTCTCTCCATGAAATGAACGTGATCTTGAAGGGTGATGCGTCAGCGTGCACCGTGAACAGTTCGCTGGTACGCCTGTCTTTGCCCCCTCTCACGGTCTCACGCACCCGGGCTCAGTTCCGTGCAGGAATGCTGAGTGGGAGCGCCAGCCTCGCTTCTGGACTCGAAAGCCTTCCACCCCCTAATGGCAGGTTGTGTGTGTCTCTCACGTGGGGGGAGGAATGAGGTCGCCCACAGAGGTTCTGCCATGAAAGATCTAAAGACGCACGCTGCTGAGGAGCTTGTTCCTCATGGAGCGTCCCCGAAGGCCAGAAGCATGCCGAAGGTCTCTTTCAAAGCTGCCGGACGCTCTGCCGTTCCAGGCCTGAGATAAGGACCTTGTGACGGCACTGTAACCCCGCGAGATTCAGGAGACATCGCCAGTGCGAGTGGCAATCCGGAAGGAAGAACCTTCAAGGCGGAGTGTCCTTTCCTGTACAAAACGGTGCCCAAGTGGCTGAGGCAGGGAGCATTTTCCTTCACAGAACCGGCATCCTCGTATGCCTGTGGGTTACTCTAAAGAAATGACACTGTGAGCAACCTCTTCGAAAAGGCCTTCGCAAGCGACTTGGAGACAACAGCAGCGCAGTGGAGGCACAGACCATTGTCCTAGAGAGCAGCACAGTGTCTCTAGCAGCGATCGCTTCCCGGAGGATACTTAAGCCACACCGAGATTCCAGCAGGGAGTTTTGCCTTATAGCAGTACAACTCACTCAAGAAAGAGGGATGAGGTGTAGGGCTAATCTACGTGCGCTCACGCTCTGTGTCCCCGAGAAGGTTTCACGGAGCAGAATGCATCACCGACCGCTACCACGTGTGTGCACCAAAGAAGCCCTGTGCCGTGGGTGTTCTCAGGCCGACAGCGAAGACCTAGGTGTGTGCTGCACCCACGCCAGGTGGTTCACACGTTGCGTGACCCTGTGCCTTTTGAAGATGCTCAGAGCGGGTGGCACCTGCGTGCTGCGAGCGCAAGAGGTGTAGAGTGTAAAGGCCTTTCACACTGGAGGAAAGGCTTGCATCTCATGGAGAAAATGTGTACGTCGCCCGGGAGATGGAGGCGCGCTCTTGACACCATTTCCTCTGCCCGTTTCAAACACAAGTGTTTGTACTCGATCTGGGCTGCCTGGTGAAACGCTTGGCAGTCCGCATCACCCTGAGCACCTTTCCTGAAGTTTGATTCGTAGCTGGGTAAACTCGGGCTTCAGAGGCTTAGATGAGACCAAACGTGTTCAGCTTGTGGCGAAAGCCTTTGACCAGAGGCATATAAGCTTGTGCTTGGGGCGAGGGCTAGGCAAGAACGTTTACACACTGGGATTTTATCTTTACCCTAAGCTGTCCCTTTTGGCTGCAGCAGGCGGAGAGAACCCACGGAGAGAGAACAGCTGCGAAGTGGATGCACACAACAGTCACCTCGATACCAGCCCCGGGCTCCCAAGCAACGATCCTTCCCCGCAGGGTACTTAACCCACCCAGGGATTCAAGCAGGGAGTTCGCCTTGTCCAACTCGCACAGGAGACTGGCATGAGATGTAGGGCTCATCTACTTGCGTTCACACTACGTGGCCCGGAGAAGTTCTCACGGAGCCGAATCCAGCGCCCTTCATCCACCACGTGTGTACACAAAGGAGCGCTGGGCAATGGGTGTTCTCAGGCCAAGAGAGAAGCCCTTGTTCTGTGCTGCACCTGCTGGGTGGTTCAAAGGTTTTCTGACCTTCCTGCTCTGGAAGCTTTTCAGAGCTGAGGCTACGCCTGGGCTGCGAAAGCAGAGAGGCGTAGAGGCCTTTCACACTGAAGGCGTGGGCCTGTTTCCCATGGGGAAAGTGTACGTCACCCAACCCCCACTCCCACCCCACCCCACCCCACCCCACCCCACTCCAACCCACCCTCAGCTGGAGGCGTGCGGGTTGACACCATTTTGTCCTGCCCATGGAAAATACAAAGAGGCGTACACGATTTGGGCTGTCTGGTGAAAGAATTTTGAATCGGCGGCACCCTGAGTACCTTTCCCGAAGTTTGCTTCCTAGCTGGTTAAACTCGGCATTCAGAGGCGAGATGAGAACAAACTTGCTCCGCGTGCGGCGAAGTGCCTTGATGCTCTGCCCTAAATGTTTGAGCTTCTGGCCAGCGTCAGGCAAGTACTTTGACACGTAGGAGTCTCCCTTTTATTCCAAGCTGTCCCTGTTGGCTGAAGCAGTCGGCGTGTCTGTATCGCAGCCTGGGAGGCCGGGCGTTGGGGGAGTCTGCCAAGTGACTGGCCTCCATTTATAGCTAACTGAGAAACTGCGTCGAAGCTTTCGGGAGCCTCTTACAGGGAATGGTTGCAGTTGGGAATTGGAGACTGTGCTGGCAAACGTCAGCAGCTCCTCTCCCTCGGAGGGCTCTTGGTGTGCCGACTCCTAACAGCCAGCACGGTCCCCAGCTCGTGAACGGTCCCATTGCAAGCCGGTCTCATCCGTGAAAGAGCCAGGTGAGGCTGAGCTCCAAGAGTCGGGCTCCACACCTGGAGCCTTTGGGACAGGGCAGTCCTGAGCCGATGTGCCCACCAGGGGACGCGACCAAAGTTTACGTACCACAGGAAAGCGCATCAAGGCCTCGTGTTCTCTCCATGAAATGAACGTGAGCTTGAAGGGTGATGCGTCAGCGTGCACCGTGAACAGCTCGCTGGTATGCCTGTCTTTGCCCCCTCTCACGGTCTCACGCACCCGGGCTCAGTTCCGTGCAGGAATGCTGAGTGGGAGCGCCAGCCTCGCTTCTGGACTCGAAAGCCTTCCACCCCCTAATGGCAGGTTGTGTGTGTCTCTCACGTGGGGGGAGGAATGAGGTCGCCCACAGAGGTTCTGCCATGAAAGATCTAAAGACGCACGCTGCTGAGGAGCTTGTTCCTCATGGAGCGTCCCCGAAGGCCAGAAGCATGCCGAAGGTCTCTTTCAAAGCTGCCGGACGCTCTGCCGTTCCAGGCCTGAGATAAGGACCTTGTGACGGCACTGTAACCCCGCGAGATTCAGGAGACATCGCCAGTGCGAGTGGCAATCCGGAAGGAAGAACCTTCAAGGCGGAGTGTCCTTTCCTGTACAAAACGGCGCCCAAGTGGCTGAGGCAGGGAGCATTTTCCTTCACAGAACCGGCATCCTCGTATGCCTGTGGGTTACTCTAAAGAAACGACACTGTGAGCAACCTCTTCGAAAAGGCCTTCGCAAGCGACTT
Organism: Orcinus orca; assembly: GCF_937001465.1. Taxonomy (NCBI): domain Eukaryota; kingdom Metazoa; phylum Chordata; class Mammalia; order Artiodactyla; family Delphinidae; genus Orcinus; species Orcinus orca. The sequence continues at coordinate 27,553 of NW_026043741.1, read as the reverse complement.
GGAGACAACAGCAGCGCAGTGGAGGCACAGACCATTGTCCTAGAGAGCAGCACAGTGTCTCTAGCAGCGATCGCTTCCCGGAGGATACTTAAGCCACACCGAGATTCCAGCAGGGAATTTTGCCTTATAGCAGTACAACTCACTCAAGAAAGAGGGATGAGGTGTAGGGCTAATCTACGTGCGCTCACGCTCTGTGTCCCCGAGAAGGTTTCACGGAGCAGAATGCATCACCGACCGCTACCACGTGTGTGCACCAAAGAAGCCCTGTGCCGTGGGTGTTCTCAGGCCGACAGCGAAGACCTAGGTGTGTGCTGCACCCGCGCCCGGTGGTTCACACGTTGCGTGACCCTGTGCCTTTTGAAGATGCTCAGAGCGGGTGGCACCTGCGTGCTGCGAGCGCAAGAGGTGTAGAGTGTAAAGGCCTTTCACACTGGAGGAAAGGCTTGCATCTCATGGAGAAAATGTGTACGTCGCCCGGGAGATGGAGGCGCGCTCTTGACACCATTTCCTCTGCCCGTTTCAAACACAAGTGTTTGTACTCGATCTGGGCTGCCTGGTGAAACGCTTGGCAGTCCGCATCACCCTGAGCACCTTTCCTGAAGTTTGATTCGTAGCTGGGTAAACTCGGGCTTCAGAGGCTTAGATGAGACCAAACGTGTTCAGCTTGTGGTGAAAGCCTTTGACCAGAGGCATATGTGCTTGTGCTTGGGGCGAGGGCTAGGCAAGAACGTTTACACACTGGGTTTTTATCTTTACCCTAAGCTGTCCCTTTTGGGTGCAGCAGGCGGAGAGAACCCGCGGAGAGAGAACAGCTGCGAAGTGGATGCACACAACAGTCACCTCGATACCAGCCCCGGGCTCCCAAGCAACGATCCTTCCCCGCAGGGTACTTAACCCACCCCGGGATTCAAGCAGGGAGTTCGCCTTGTCCAACTCGCACAGGAGACTGGCATGAGATGTAGGGCTCATCTACTTGCGTTCACACTACGTGGCCCGGAGAAGTTCTCACGGAGCCGAATCCAGCGCCCTTCCTCCACCACGTGTGTACACAAAGGAGCGCTGGGCAGTGGGTGTTCTCAGGCCAAGAGAGAAGCCCTTGTTCTGTGTTGCACCTGCTGGGTGGTTCAAAGGTTTTCTGACCTTCCTGCTCTGGAAGCTTTTCAGAGCTGAGGCTACGCCTGGGCTGCGAAAGCAGAGAGGCGTAGAGGCCTTTCACACTGAAGGCGTGGGCCTGTTTCCCATGGGGAAAGTGTACGTCGCCCAACCCCCACTCCCACCCCACCCCACCCCACCCCACCCCACTCCAACCCACCCCCAGCTGGAGGCGTGCGGGTTGACACCATTTTGTCCTGCCCATGGAAAATACAAAGAGGCGTACACGATTTGGGCTGTCTGGTGAAAGAATTTTGAATCGGCGGCACCCTGAGTACCTTTCCCGAAGTTTGCTTCCTAGCTGGTTAAACTCGGCATTCAGAGGCGAGATGAGAACAAACTTGCTCCGCGTGCGGCGAAGTGCCCTGATGCCCTGCCCTAAATGTTTGAGCTTCTGGCCAGCGTCAGGCAAGTACTTTGACACGTAGGAGTCTCCCTTTTACTCCAAGCTGTCCCTGTTGGCTGAAGCAGTCGGCGTGTCTGTATCGCAGCCTGGGAGGCCGGGCATTGGGGGAGTCTGCCAAGTGACTGGCCTCCATTTATAGCTAACTGAGAAACTGCGTCGAAGCTTTCGGGAACCTCTTACAGGGAATGGTTGCAGTTCGGAATTGGAGAGTGTGCTGGCAAACGTCAGCAGCTCCTCTCCCTCGGAGGGCTCTTGGTGTGCCGACTCCTAACAGCCAGCACGGTCCCCAGCTCTTGAACGGTCCCATTGCGAGCCGGTCTCGTCCGTGAAAGAGCCACGTGAGGCTGAGCTCCAAGAGTCGGGCTCCACACCTGGAGCCTTTGGGACAGGGCAGTCCTGAGCCGATGTGCCCACCAGGGGACGCGACCAAAGTTTACGTACCACAGGAAAGCGCATCAAGGCCTCGTGTTCTCTCCATGAAATGAACGTGAGCTTGAAGGGTGATGCATCAGCGTGCACCGTGAACAGCTCGCTGGTACGCCTGTCTTTGCCCCCTCTCACGGTCTCACGCACCCGGGCTCAGTTCCGTGCAGGAATGCTGAGTGGGAGCGCCAGCCTCGCTTCTGGACTCGAAAGCCTTCCACCCCCTAATGGCAGGTTGTGTGTGTCTCTCACGTGGGGGGAGGAATGAGGTCGCCCACAGAGGTTCTGCCATGAAAGATCTAAAGACGCACGCTGCTGAGGAGCTTGTTCCTCATGGAGCGTCCCCGAAGGCCAGAAGAATGCCGAAGGTCTCTTTCAAAGCTGCCGGACGCTCTGCCGTTCTAGGCCTGAGATAAGGACCTTGTGACGGCACTGTAACCCCACGAGATTCAGGAGACATCGCCAGTGCGAGTGGCAATCCGAAAGGAAGAACCTTCAAGGCGGAGTGTCCTTTCCTGTACAAAACGGCGCCCAAGTGGCTGAGGCAGGGAGCATTTTCCTTCACAGAACCGGCATCCTCGTATGCCTGTGGGTTACTCTAAAGAAATGACACTGTGAGCAACCTCTTCGAAAAGGCCTTCGCAAGCGACTTGGAGACAACAGCAGCGCAGTGGAGGCACAGACCATTGTCCTAGAGAGCAGCACAGTGTCTCTAGCAGCGATCGCTTCCCGGAGGATACTTAAGCCACACCGAGATTCCAGCAGGGAGTTTTGCCTTATAGCAGTACAACTCACTCAAGAAAGAGGGATGAGGTGTAGGGCTAATCTACGTGCGCTCACGCTCTGTGTCCCCGAGAAGGTTTCACGGAGCAGAATGCATCACCGACCGCTACCACGTGTGTGCACCAAAGAAGCCCTGTGCCGTGGGTGTTCTCAGGCCGACAGCGAAGACCTAGGTGTGTGCTGCACCCGCGCCCGGTGGTTCACACGTTGCGTGACCCTGTGCCTTTTGAAGATGCTCAGAGCGGGTGACACCTGCGTGCTGCGAGCGCAAGAGGTGTAGAGTGTAAAGGCCTTTCACACTGGAGGAAAGGCTTGCATCTCATGGAGAAAATGTGTACGTCGCCCGGGAGATGGAGGCGCGCTCTTGAAACCATTTCCTCTGCCCGTTTCAAACACAAGTGTTTGTACTCGATCTGGGCTGCCTGGTGAAACGCTTGGCAGTCCGCATCACCCTGAGCACCTTTCCTGAAGTTTGATTCGTAGCTGGGTAAACTCGGGCTTCAGAGGCTTAGATGAGACCAAACGTGTTCAGCTTGTGGCGAAAGCCTTTGACCAGAGGCATATAAGCTTGTGCTTGGGGCGAGGGCTAGGCAAGAACGTTTACACACTGGGTTTTTATCTTTACCCTAAGCTGTCCCTTTTGGCTGCAGCAGGCGGAGGGAACCCGCGGAGAGAGAACAGCTGCGAAGTGGATGCACACAACAGTCACCTCGATACCAGCCCCGGGCTCCCAAGCAACGATCCTTCCCCGCAGGGTACTTAACCCACTCAGGAATTCAAGCAGGGAGTTCGCCTTGTCCAACTCGCACAGGAGACTGGCATGAGATGTAGGGCTCATCTACTTGCGTTCACACTACGTGGCCCGGAGAAGTTCTCACGGAGCCGAATCCAGCACCCTTCCTCCACCACATGTGTACACAAAGGAGCGCTGGGCAGTGGGTGTTCTCAGGCCAAGAGAGAAGCCCTTGTTCTGTGCTGCACCTGCTGGGTGGTTCAAAGGTTTTCTGACCTTCCTGCTCTGGAAGCTTTTCAGAGCTGAGGCTACGCCTGGGCTGCGAAAGCAGAGAGGCGTAGAGGCCTTTCACACTGAAGGCGTGGGCCTGTTTCCCATGGGGAAAGTGTACGTCGCCCAACCCCCACTCCCACCCCACCCCACCCCACCCCACCCAACTCCAACCCATCCCCAGCTGGAGGCGTGCGGGTTGACACCATTTTGTCCTGCCCATGGAAAATACAAAGAGGCGTACACGATTTGGGCTGTCTGGTGAAAGAATTTTGAATCGGCGGCACCCTGAGTACCTTTCCCGAAGTTTGCTTCCTAGCTGGATAAACTCAGCATTCAGAGGCGAGATGAGAACAAACTTGCTCCGCGTGCGGCGAAGTGCCCTGATGCCCTGCCCTAAATGTTTGAGCTTCTGGCCAGCGTCACGCAAGTACTTTGACACGTAGGAGTCTCCCTTTTACTCCAAGCTGTCCCTGTTGGCTGAAGCAGTCGGCGTGTCTGTATCGCAGCCTGGGAGGCCGGGCGTTGGGGGAGTCTGCCAAGTGACTGGCCTCCATTTATAGCTAACTGAGAAACTGCGTCGAAGCTTTCGGGAGCCTCTTACAGGGAATGGTTGCAGTTCGGAATTGGAGACTGTGCTGGCAAACGTCAGCAGCTCCTCTCCCTCGGAGGGCTCTTGGTGTGCCGACTCCTAACAGCCAGCACGGTCCCCAGCTCGTGAACGGTCCCATTGCGAGCCAGTCTCGTCCGTGAAAGAGCCACGTGAGGCTGATCTCCAACAGTGGGGCTGCACACCTGGAGCCTTTGGGACAGGGCAGTCCTGAGCCGATGTGCCCACCAGGGGACGCGACCAAAGTTTACGTACCACAGGAAAGCGCATCAAGGCCTCGTGTTCTCTCCATGAAATGAACGTGAGCTTGAAGGGTGATGCATCAGCGTGCACCGTGAACAGCTCGCTGGTACCCCTGTCTTTGCCCCCTCTCACGGTCTCACGCACCCGGGCTCAGTTCCGTGCAGGAATGCTGAGTGGGAGCGCCAGCCTCGCTTCTGGACTCGAAAGCCTTCCACCCCCTAATGGCAGGTTGTGTGTGTCTCTCACGTGGGGGGAGGAATGAGGTCACCCACAGAGGTTCTGCCATGAAAGATCTAAAGACGCACGCTGCTGAGGAGCTTGTTCCTCATGGAGCGTCCCCGAAGGCCAGAAGAATGCCGAAGGTCTCTTTCAAAGCTGCCGGATGCTCTGCCGTTCTAGGCCTGAGATAAGGACCTTGTGACGGCACTGTAACCCCACGAGATTCAGGAGACATCGCCAGTGCGAGTGGCAATCCGGAAGGAAGAACCTTCAAGGCGGAGTGTCCTTTCCTGTACAAAACGGCGCCCAAGTGGCTGAGGCAGGGAGCATTTTCCTTCACAGAACCGGCATCCTCGTATGCCTGTGGGTTACTCTAAAGAAACGACACTGTGAGCAACCTCTTCGAAAAGGCCTTCGCAAGCGACTTGGAGACAACAGCAGCACAGTGGAGGCACAGACCATTGTCCTAGAGAGCAGCACAGTGTCTCTAGCAGCGATCGCTTCCCGGAGGATACTTAAGCCACACCGAGATTCCAGCAGGGAGTTTTGCCTTATAGCAGTACAACTCACTCAAGAAAGAGGGATGAGGTGTAGGGCTAATCTACGTGCGCTCACGCTCTGTGTCCCCGAGAAGGTTTCACGGAGCAGAATGCATCACCAACCGCTACCACGTGTGTGCACCAAAGAAGCCCTGTGCCGTGGGTGTTCTCAGGCCGACAGCGAAGACCTAGGTGTGTGCTGCACCCGCGCCCGGTGGTTCACACGTTGCGTGACCCTGTGCCTTTTGAAGATGCTCAGAGCAGGTGACACCTGCGTGCTGCGAGCGCAAGAGGTGTAGAGTGTAAAGGCCTTTCACACTGGAGGAAAGGCTTGCATCTCATGGAGAAAATGTGTACGTCGCCCGGGAGATGGAGGCGCGCTCTTGACACCATTTCCTCTGCCCGTTTCAAACACAAGTGTTTGTACTCGATCTGGGCTGCCTGGTGAAACGCTTGGCAGTCCGCATCACCCTGAGCACCTTTCCTGAAGTTTGATTCGTAGCTGGGTAAACTCGGGCTTCAGAGGCTTAGATGAGACCAAACGTGTTCAGCTTGTGGCGAAAGCCTTTGACCAGAGGCATATGTGCTTGTGCTTGGGGCGAGGGCTAGGCAAGAACGTTTACACACTGGGTTTTTATCTTTACCCTAAGCTGTCCCTTTTGGCTGCAGCAGGCGGAGGGAACCCGCGGAGAGAGAACAGCTGCGAAGTGGATGCACACAACAGTCACCTCGATACCAGCCCCGGGCTCCCAAGCAACGATCCTTCCCCGCAGGGTACTTAACCCACCCAGGGATTCAAGCAGGGAGTTCGCCTTGTCCAACTCGCACAGGAGACTGGCAAGAGATGTAGGGCTCATCTACTTGCGTTCACACTACATGGCCCGGAGAAGTTCTCACGGAGCCGAATCCAGCACCCTTCCTCCACCACGTGTGTACACAAAGGAGCGCTGGGCAGTGGGTGTTCTCAGGCCAAGAGAGAAGCCCTTGTTCTGTGCTGCACCTGCTGGGTGGTTCAAAGGTTTTCTGACCTTCCTGCTCTGGAAGCTTTTCAGAGCTGAGGCTACGCCTGGGCTGCGAAAGCAGAGAGGCATAGAGGCCTTTCACACTGAAGGCGTGGGCCTGTTTCCCATGGGGAAAGTGTACGTCGCCCAACCCCCACTCCCACCCCACCCCACCCCACCCCACCCCACTCCAACCCACCCCCAGCTGGAGGCGTGCGGATTGACACCATTTTGTCCTGCCCATGGAAAATACAAAGAGGCGTACACGATTTGGGCTGTCTGGTGAAAGAATTTTGAATCGGCGGCACCCTGAGTACCTTTCCCGAAGTTTGCTTCCTAGCTGGATAAACTCGGCATTCAGAGGCGAGATGAGAACAAACTTACTCCACGTGCGGCGAAGTGCCCTGATGCCCTGCCCTAAATGTTTGAGCTTCTGGCCAGCGTCAGGCAAGTACTTTGACACGTAGGAGTCTCCCTTTTACTCCAAGCTGTCCCTGTTGGCTGAAGCAGTCGGCGTGTCTGTATCGCAGCCTGGGAGGCCGGGCGTTGGGGGAGTCTGCCAAGTGACTGGCCTCCATTTATAGCTAACTGAGAAACTGCGTCGAAGCTTTCGGGAGCCTCTTACAGGGAATGGTTGCAGTTCGGAATTGGAGACTGTGCTGGCAAACGTCAGCAGCTCCTCTCCCTCGGAGGGCTCTTGGTGTGCCGACTCCTAACAGCCAGCACGGTCCCCAGCTCGTGAACGGTCCCATTGCGAGCCGGTCTCGTCCGTGAAAGAGCCACGTGAGGCTGAGCTCCAAGAGTGGGGCTCCACACCTGGAGCCTTTGGGACAGGGCAGTCCTGAGCCGATGTGCCCACCAGGGGACGCGACCAAAGTTTACGTACCACAGGAAAGCGCATCAAGGCCTCGTGTTCTCTCCATGAAATGAACGTGAGCTTGAAGGGTGATGCGTCAGCGTGCACCGTGAACAGCTCGCTGGTACGCCTGTCTTTGCCCCTCTCACGGTCTCACGCACCCGGGCTCAGTTCCATGCAGGAATGCTGAGTGGGAGCGCCAGCCTCGCTTCTGGACTCGAAAGCCTTCCACCCCCTAATGGCAGGTTGTGTGTGTCTCTCACGTGGGGGGAGGAATGAGGTCGCCCACAGAGGTTCTGCCATGAAAGATCTAAAGACGCACGCTGCTGAGGAGCTTGTTCCTCATGGAGCGTCCCCGAAGGCCAGAAGAATGCCGAAGGTCTCTTTCAAAGCTGCCGGACGCTCTGCCGTTCTAGGCCTGAGATAAGGACCTTGTGACGGCACTGTAACCCCGCGAGATTCAGGAGACATCGCCAGTGCGAGTGGCAATCCGGAAGGAAGAACCTTCAAGGCGGAGTGTCCTTTCCTGTACAAAACGGCGCCCAAGTGGCTGAGGCAGGGAGCATTTTCCTTCACAGAACCGGCATCCTCGTATGCCTGTGGGTTACTCTAAAGAAACGACACTGTGAGCAACCTCTTCGAAAAGGCCTTCGCAAGCGACTTGGAGACAACAGCAGCGCAGTGGAGGCACAGACCATTGTCCTAGAGAGCAGCACAGTGTCTCTAGCAGCGATCGCTTCCCGGAGGATACTTAAGCCACACCGAGATTCCAGCAGGGATTTTTGCCTTATAGCAGTACAACTCACTCAAGAAAGAGGGATGAGGTGTAGGGCTAATCTACGTGCGTTCACGCTCTGTGTCCCCGAGAAGGTTTCACGGAGAAGAATGCATCACCGACCGCTACCACGTGTGTGCACCAAAGAAGCCCTGTGCCGTGGGTGTTCTCAGGCCGACAGCGAAGACCTAGGTGTGTGCTGCACCCGCGCCCGGTGGTTCACACGTTGCGTGACCCTGTGCCTTTTGAAGATGCTCAGAGCGGGTGGCACCTGCGTGCTGCGAGCGCAAGAGGTGTAGAGTGTAAAGGCCTTTCACACTGGAGGAAAGGCTTGCATCTCATGGAGAAAATGTGTACGTCGCCCGGGAGATGGAGGCGCGCTCTTGACACCATTTCCTCTGCCCGTTTCAAACACAAGTGTTTGTACTCGATCTGGGCTGCCTGGTGAAACGCTTGGCAGTCCGCATCACCCTGAGCACCTTTCCTGAAGTTTGATTCGTAGCTGGGTAAACTCGGGCTTCAGAGGCTTAGATGAGACCAAACGTGTTCAGCTTGTGGCGAAAGCCTTTGACCAGAGGCATATAAGCTTGTGCTTGGGGCGAGGGCTAGGCAAGAACGTTTACACACTGGGTTTTTATCTTTACCCTAAGCTGTCCCTTTTGGCTGCAGCAGGCGGAGGGAACCCGCGGAGAGAGAACAGCTGCGAAGTGGATGCACACAACAGTCACCTCGATACCAGCCCCGGGCTCCCAAGCAACGATCCTTCCCCGCAGGGTACTTAACCCACCCAGGGATTCAAGCAGGTAGTTCGCCTTGTCCAACTCGCACAGGAGACTGGCATGAGATGTAGGGCTCATCTACTTGCGTTCACACTACGTGGCCCGGAGAAGTTCTCACGGAGCCGAATCCAGCGCCCTTCCTCCACCACGTGTGTACACAAAGGAGCGCTGGGCAGTGGGTGTTCTCAGGCCAAGAGAGAAGCCCTTGTTCTGTGCTGCACCTGCTGGGTGGTTCAAAGGTTTTCTGACCTTCCTGCTCTGGAAGCTTTTCAGAGCTGAGGCTACGCCTGGGCTGCGAAAGCAGAGAGGCGTAGAGGCCTTTCACACTGAAGGCGTGGGCCTGTTTCCCATGGGGAAAGTGTACGTCGCCCAACCCCCACTCCCACCCCACCCCACCCCACCCCACCCCACTCCAACCCACCCCCAGCTGGAGGCGTGCGGGTTGACACCATTTTGTCCTGCCCATGGAAAATACAAAGAGGCGTACACGATTTGGGCTGTCTGGTGAAAGAATTTTGAATCGGCGGCACCCTGAGTACCTTTCCCGAAGTTTGCTTCCTAGCTGGTTAAACTCGGCATTCAGAGGCGAGATGAGAACAAACTTGCTCCGCGTGCGGCGAAGTGCCCTGATGCCCTGCCCTAAATGTTTGAGCTTCTGGCCAGCGTCAGGCAAGTACTTTGACACGTAGGAGTCTCCCTTTTACTCCAAGCTGTCCCTGTTGGCTGAAGCAGTCGGCGTGTCTGTATCGCAGCCTGGGAGGCCGGGCGTTGGGGGAGTCTGCCAAGTGACTGGCCTCCATTTATAGCTAACTGAGAAACTGCGTCGAAGCTTTCGGGAGCCTCTTACAGGGAATGGTTGCAGTTCGGAATTGGAGACTGTGCTGGCAAACGTCAGCAGCTCCTCTCCCTCGGAGGGCTCTTGGTGTGCCGACTCCTAACAGCCAGCACGGTCCCCAGCTCGTGAACGGTCCCATTGCGAGCCGGTCTCGTCCGTGAAAGAGCCACGTGAGGCTGAGCTCCAAGAGTGGGGCTCCACACCTGGAGCCTTTGGGACAGGGCAGTCCTGAGCCGATGTGCCCACCAGGGGACGCGACCAAAGTTTACGTACCACAGGAAAGCGCATCAAGGCCTCGTGTTCTCTCCATGAAATGAACGTGAGCTTGAAGGGTGATGCGTCAGCGTGCACCGTGAACAGCTCGCTGGTACGCCTGTATTTGCCCCCTCTCACGGTCTCACGCACCCGGGCTCAGTTCCGTGCAGGAATGCTGAGTGGGAGCGCCAGCCTCGCTTCTGGACTCGAAAGCCTTCCACCCCCTAATGGCAGGTTGTGTGTGTCTCTCACGTGGGGGGAGGAATGAGGTCGCCCACAGAGGTTCTGCCATGAAAGATCTAAAGACGCACGCTGCTGAGGAGCTTGTTCCTCATGGAGCGTCCCCGAAGGCCAGAAGCATGCCGAAGGTCTCTTTCAAAGCTGCCGGACGCTCTGCCGTTCCAGGCCTGAGATAAGGACCTTGTGACGGCACTGTAACCCCGCGAGATTCAGGAGACATCGCCAGTGCGAGTGGCAATCCGGAAGGAAGAACCTTCAAGGCGGAGTGTCCTTTCCTGTACAAAACGGCGCCCAAGTGGCTGAGGCAGGGAGCATTTTCCTTCACAGAACCGGCATCCTCGTATGCCTGTGGGTTACTCTAAAGAAACGACACTGTGAGCAACCTCTTCGAAAAGGCCTTCGCAAGCGACTTGGAGACAACAGCAGCGCAGTGGAGGCACAGACCATTGTCCTAGAGAGCAGCACAGTGTCTCTAGCAGCGATCGCTTCCCGGAGGATACTTAAGCCACACCGAGATTCCAGCAGGGAATTTTGCCTTATAGCAGTACAACTCACTCAAGAAAGAGGGATGAGGTGTAGGGCTAATCTACGTGCGCTCACGCTCTGTGTCCCCGAGAAGGTTTCACGGAGCAGAATGCATCACCGACCGCTACCACGTGTGTGCACCAAAGAAGCCCTGTGCCGTGGGTGTTCTCAGGCGGACAGCGAAGACCTAGGTGTGTGCTGCACCCGCGCCCGGTGGTTCACACGTTGCGTGACCCTGTGCCTTTTGAAGATGCTCAGAGCGGGTGGCACCTGCGTGCTGCGAGCGCAAGAGGTGTAGAGTGTAAAGGCCTTTCACACTGGAGGAATGGCTTGCATCTCATGGAGAAAATGTGTACGTCGCCCGGGAGATGGAGGCGTGCTCTTGACACCATTTCCTCTGCCCGTTTCAAACACAAGTGTTTGTACTCGATCTGGGCTGCCTGGTGAAACGCTTGGCAGTCCGCATCACCCTGAGCACCTTTCCTGAAGTTTGATTCGTAGCTGGGTAAACTCGGGCTTCAGAGGCTTAGATGAGACCAAACGTGTTCAGCTTGTGGCGAAAGCCTTTGACCAGAGGCATATAAGCTTGTGCTTGGGGCGAGGGCTAGGCAAGAACGTTTACACACTGGGTTTTTATCTTTACCCTAAGCTGTCCCTTTTGGCTGCAGCAGGCGGAGAGAACCCGCGGAGAGAGAACAGCTGCGAAGTGGATGCACACAACAGTCACCTCGATACCAGCCCCGGGCTCCCAAGCAACGATCCTTCCCCGCAGGGTACTTAACCCACCCAGGGATTCAAGCAGGGAGTTCGCCTTGTCCAACTCGCACAGGAGACTGGCATGAGATGTAGGGCTCATCTACTTGCGTTCACACTACGTGGCCCGGAGAAGTTCTCACGGAGCCGAATCCAGCGCCCTTCCTCCACCACGTGTGTACACAAAGGAGCGCTGGGCAGTGGGTGTTCTCAGGCCAAGAGAGAAGCCCTTGTTCTTTGCTGCACCTGCTGGGTGGTTCAAAGGTTTTCTGACCTTCCTGCTCTGGAAGCTTTTCAGAGCTGAGGCTACGCCTGGGCTGCGAAAGCAGAGAGGCGTAGAGGCCTTTCATACTGAAGGCGTGGGCCTGTTTCCCATGGGGAAAGTGTACGTCGCCCAACCCCCACTCCCACCCCACCCCACCCCACCCCACCCCACTCCAACCCACCCCCAGCTGGAGGCGTGCGGGTTGACACCATTTTGTCCTGCCCATGGAAAATACAAAGAGGCGTACACGATTTGGGCTGTCTGGTGAAAGAATTTTGAATCGGCGGCACCCTGAGTACCTTTCCCGAAGTTTGCTTCCTAGCTGGTTAAACTCGGCATTCAGAGGCGAGATGAGAACAAACTTGCTCCGCGTGCGGCGAAGTGCCCTGATGCCCTGCCCTAAATGTTTGAGCTTCTGGCCAGCGTCAGGCAAGTACTTTGACACGTAGGAGTCTCCCTTTTACTCCAAGCTGTCCCTGTTGGCTGAAGCAGTCGGCGTGTCTGTATCGCAGCCTGGGAGGCCGGGCGTTGGGGGAGTCTGCCAAGTGACTGGCCTCCATTTATAGCTAACTGAGAAACTGCGTCGAAGCTTTCGGGAACCTCTTACAGGGAATGGTTGCAGTTCGGAATTGGAGAGTGTGCTGGCAAACGTCAGCAGCTCCTCTCCCTCGGAGGGCTCTTGGTGTGCCGACTCCTAACAGCCAGCACGGTCCCCAGCTCTTGAACGGTCCCATTGCGAGCCGGTCTCGTCCGTGAAAGAGCCACGTGAGGCTGAGCTCCAAGAGTCGGGCTCCACACCTGGAGCCTTTGGGACAGGGCAGTCCTGAGCCGATGTGCCCACCAGGGGACGCGACCAAAGTTTACGTAACACAGGAAAGCGCATCAAGGCCTCGTGTTCTCTCCATGAAATGAACGTGAGCTTGAAGGGTGATGCATCAGCGTGCACCGTGAACAGCTCGCTGGTACGCCTGTCTTTGCCCCCTCTCACGGTCTCACGCACCCGGGCTCAGTTCCGTGCAGGAATGCTGAGTGGGAGCGCCAGCCTCGCTTCTGGACTCGAAAGCCTTCCACCCCCTAATGGCAGGTTGTGTGTGTCTCTCACGTGGGGGGAGGAATGAGGTCGCCCACAGAGGTTCTGCCATGAAAGATCTAAAGACGCACGCTGCTGAGGAGCTTGTTCCTCATGGAGCGTCCCCGAAGGCCAGAAGAATGCCGAAGGTCTCTTTCAAAGCTGCCGGACGCTCTGCCGTTCTAGGCCTGAGATAAGGACCTTGTGACGGCACTGTAACCCCGCGAGATTCAGGAGACATCGCCAGTGCGAGTGGCAATCCGGAAGGAAGAACCTTCAAGGCGGAGTGTCCTTTCCTGTACAAAACGGCGCCCAAGTGGCTGAGGCAGGGAGCATTTTCCTTCACAGAACCGGCATCCTCGTATGCCTGTGGGTTACTCTAAAGAAACGACACTGTGAGCAACCTCTTCGAAAAGGCCTTCGCAAGCGACTTGGAGACAACAGCAGCACAGTGGAGGCACAGACCATTGTCCTAGAGAGCAGCACAGTGTCTCTAGCAGCGATCGCTTCCCGGAGGATACTTAAGCCACACCGAGATTCCAGCAGGGAGTTTTGCCTTATAGCAGTACAACTCACTCAAGAAAGAGGGATGAGGTGTAGGGCTAATCTACGTGCGCTCACGCTCTGTGTCCCCGAGAAGGTTTCACGGAGCAGAATGCATCACCGACCGCTACCACGTGTGTGCACCAAAGAAGCCCTGTGCCGTGGGTGTTCTCAGGCCGACAGCGAAGACCTAGGTGTGTGCTGCACCCGCGCCCGGTGGTTCACACGTTGCGTGACCCTGTGCCTTTTGAAGATGCTCAGAGCGGGTGACACCTGCGTGCTGCGAGCGCAAGAGGTGTAGAGTGTAAAGGCCTTTCACACTGGAGGAAAGGCTTGCATCTCATGGAGAAAATGTGTACGTCGCCCGGGAGATGGAGGCGCGCTCTTGAAACCATTTCCTCTGCCCGTTTCAAACACAAGTGTTTGTACTCGATCTGGGCTGCCTGGTGAAACGCTTGGCAGTCCGCATCACCCTGAGCACCTTTCCTGAAGTTTGATTCGTAGCTGGGTAAACTCGGGCTTCAGAGGCTTAGATGAGACCAAACGTGTTCAGCTTGTGGCGAAAGCCTTTGACCAGAGGCATATAAGCTTGTGCTTGGGGCGAGGGCTAGGCAAGAACGTTTACACACTGGGTTTTTATCTTTACCCTAAGCTGTCCCTTTTGGCTGCAGCAGGCGGAGGGAACCCGCGGAGAGAGAACAGCTGCGAAGTGGATGCACACAACAGTCACCTCGATACCAGCCCCGGGCTCCCAAGCAACGATCCTTCCCCGCAGGGTACTTAACCCACTCAGGAATTCAAGCAGGGAGTTCGCCTTGTCCAACTCGCACAGGAGACTGGCATGAGATGTAGGGCTCATCTACTTGCGTTCACACTACATAGCCCGGAGAAGTTCTCACGGAGCCGAATCCAGCACCCTTCCTCCACCACGTGTGTACACAAAGGAGCGCTGGGCAGTGGGTGTTCTCAGGCCAAGAGAGAAGCCCTTGTTCTGTGCTGCACCTGCTGGGTGGTTCAAAGGTTTTCTGACCTTCCTGCTCTGGAAGCTTTTCAGAGCTGAGGCTACGCCTGGGCTGCGAAAGCAGAGAGGCGTAGAGGCCTTTCATACTGAAGGCGTGGGCCTGTTTCCCATGGGGAAAGTGTACGTCGCCCAACCCCCACTCCCACCCCACCCCACCCCACCCCACCCCACTCCAACCCACCCCCAGCTGGAGGCGTGCGGGTTGACACCATTTTGTCCTGCCCATGGAAAATACAAAGAGGCGTACACGATTTGGGCTGTCTGGTGAAAGAATTTTGAATCGGCGGCACCCTGAGTACCTTTCCCGAAGTTTGCTTCCTAGCTGGTTAAACTCGGCATTCAGAGGCGAGATGAGAACAAACTTGCTCCGCGTGCGGCGAAGTGCCCTGATGCCCTGCCCTAAATGTTTGAGCTTCTGGCCAGCGTCAGGCAAGTACTTTGACACGTAGGAGTCTCCCTTTTACTCCAAGCTGTCCCTGTTGGCTGAAGCAGTCGGCGTGTCTGTATCGCAGCCTGGGAGGCCGGGCGTTGGGGGAGTCTGCCAAGTGACTGGCCTCCATTTATAGCTAACTGAGAAACTGCGTCGAAGCTTTCGGGAACCTCTTACAGGGAATGGTTGCAGTTCGGAATTGGAGAGTGTGCTGGCAAACGTCAGCAGCTCCTCTCCCTCGGAGGGCTCTTGGTGTGCCGACTCCTAACAGCCAGCACGGTCCCCAGCTCTTGAACGGTCCCATTGCGAGCCGGTCTCGTCCGTGAAAGAGCCACGTGAGGCTGAGCTCCAAGAGTCGGGCTCCACACCTGGAGCCTTTGGGACAGGGCAGTCCTGAGCCGATGTGCCCACCAGGGGACGCGACCAAAGTTTACGTACCACAGGAAAGCGCATCAAGGCCTCGTGTTCTCTCCATGAAATGAACGTGAGCTTGAAGGGTGATGCATCAGCGTGCACCGTGAACAGCTCGCTGGTACGCCTGTCTTTGCCCCTCTCACGGTCTCACGCACCCGGGCTCAGTTCCGTGCAGGAATGCTGAGTGGGAGCGCCAGCCTCGCTTCTGGACTCGAAAGCCTTCCACCCCCTAATGGCAGGTTGTGTGTGTCTCTCACGTGGGGGGAGGAATGAGGTCGCCCACAGAGGTTCTGCCATGAAAGATCTAAAGACGCACGCTGCTGAGGAGCTTGTTCCTCATGGAGCGTCCCCGAAGGCCAGAAGAATGCCGAAGGTCTCTTTCAAAGCTGCCGGATGCTCTGCCGTTCTAGGCCTGAGATAAGGACCTTGTGACGGCACTGTAACCCCACGAGATTCAGGAGACATCGCCAGTGCGAGTGGCAATCCGGAAGGAAGAACCTTCAAGGCGGAGTGTCCTTTCCTGTACAAAACGGCGCCCAAGTGGCTGAGGCAGGGAGCATTTTCCTTCACAGAACCGGCATCCTCGTATGCCTGTGGGTTACTCTAAAGAAACGACACCGTGAGCAACCTCTTCGAAAAGGCCTTCGCAAGCGACTTGGAGACAACAGCAGCGCAGTGGAGGCACAGACCATTGTCCTAGAGAGCAGCACAGTGTCTCTAGCAGCGATCGCTTCCCGGAGGATACTTAAGCCACACCGAGATTCCAGCAGGGAGTTTTGCCTTATAGCAGTACAACTCACTCAAGAAAGAGGGATGAGGTGTAGGGCTAATCTACGTGCGCTCACGCTCTGTGTCCCCGAGAAGGTTTCACGGAGCAGAATGCATCACCGACCGCTACCACGTGTGTGCACCAAAGAAGCCCTGTGCCGTGGGTGTTCTCAGGCCGACAGCGAAGACCTAGGTGTGTGCTGCACCCGCGCCCGGTGGTTCACACGTTGCGTGACCCTGTGCCTTTTGAAGATGCTCAGAGCGGGTGAAACCTGCGTGCTGCGAGCGCAAGAAGTGTAGAGTGTAAAGGCCTTTCACACTGGAGGAAAGGCTTGCATCTCATGGAGAAAATGTGTACGTCGCCCGGGAGATGGAGGCGCGCTCTTGACACCATTTCCTCTGCCCGTTTCAAACACAAGTGTTTGTACTCGATCTGGGCTGCCTGGTGAAACGCTTGGCAGTCCGCATCACCCTGAGCACCTTTCCTGAAGTTTGATTCGTAGCTGGGTAAACTCGGGCTTCAGAGGCTTAGATGAGACCAAACGTGTTCAGCTTGTGGCGAAAGCCTTTGACCAGAGGCATATAAGCTTGTGCTTGGGGCGAGGGCTAGGCAAGAACGTTTACACACTGGGTTTTTATCTTTACCCTAAGCTGTCCCTTTTGGCTGCAGCAGGCGGAGGGAACCCGCGGAGAGAGAACAGCTGCGAAGTGGATGCACACAACAGTCACCTCGATACCAGCCCCGGGCTCCCAAGCAACGATCCTTCCCCGCAGGGTACTTAACCCACCCAGGGATTCAAGCAGGGAGTTCGCCTTGTCCAACTCGCACAGGAGACTGGCATGAGATGTAGGGCTCATCTACTTGCGTTCACACTACGTGGCCCGGAGAAGTTCTCACGGAGCCGAATCCAGCGCCCTTCCTCCACCACGTGTGTACACAAAGGAGCGCTGGGCAGTGGGTGTTCTCAGGCCAAGAGAGAAGCCCTTGTTCTGTGCTGCACCTGCTGGGTGGTTCAAAGGTTTTCTGACCTTCCTGCTCTGGAAGCTTTTCAGAGCTGAGGCTACGCCTGGGCTGCGAAAGCAGAGAGGCGTAGAGGCCTTTCACACTGAAGGCGTGGGCCTGTTTCCCATGGGGAAAGTGTACGTCGCCCAACCCCCACTCCCACCCCACCCCACCCCACCCCACCCCACTCCAACCCACCCCCAGCTGGAGGCGTGCGGGTTGACACCATTTTGTCCTGCCCATGGAAAATACAAAGAGGCGTACACGATTTGGGCTGTCTGGTGAAAGAATTTTGAATCGGCGGCACCCTGAGTACCTTTCCCGAAGTTTGCTTCCTAGCTGGTTAAACTCGGCATTCAGAGGCGAGATGAGAACAAACTTACTCCGCGTGCGGCGAAGTGCCCTGATGCCCTGCCCTAAATGTTTGAGCTTCTGGCCAGCGTCAGGCAAGTACTTTGACACGTAGGAGTCTCCCTTTTACTCCAAGCTGTCCCTGTTGGCTGAAGCAGTTGGCGTGTCTGTATCGCAGCCTGGGAGGCAGGGCGTTGGGGGAGTCTGCCAAGTGACTGGCCTCCATTTATAGCTAACTGAGAAACTGCGTCGAAGCTTTCGGGAGCCTCTTACAGGGAATGGTTGCAGTTCGGAATTGGAGACTGTGCTGGCAAACGTCAGCAGCTCCTCTCCCTCGGAGGGCTCTTGGTGTGCCGACTCCTAACAGCCAGCACGGTCCCCAGCTCGTGAACAGTCCCATTGCGAGCCGGTCTCGTCCGTGAAAGAGCCACGTGAGGCTGAGCTCCAAGAGTGGGGCTCCACACCTGGAGCCTTTGGGACAGGGCAGTCCTGAGCCCATGTGCCCACCAGGGGACGCGACCAAAGTTTACGTACCACAGGAAAGCGCATCAAGGCCTCGTGTTCTCTCCATGAAATGAACGTGAGCTTGAAGGGTGATGCGTCAGCGTGCACCGTGAACAGCTCGCTGGTACACCTGTCTTTGCCCCCTCTCACGGTCTCACGCACCCGGGCTCAGTTCCGTGCAGGAATGCTGAGTGGGTACGCCAGCCTCGCTTCTGGACTCGAAAGCCTTCCACCCCCTAATGGCAGGTTGTGTGTGTCTCTCACGTGGGGGGAGGAATGAGGTCGCCCACAGAGGTTCTGCCATGAAAGATCTAAAGACGCACGCTGCTGAGGAGCTTGTTCCTCATGGAGCGTCCCCGAAGGCCAGAAGAATGCCGAAGGTCTCTTTCAAAGCTGCCGGACGCTCTGCCGTTCTAGGCCTGAGATAAGGACCTTGTGACGGCACTGTAACCCCGCGAGATTCAGGAGACATCGCCAGTGCGAGTGGCAATCCGGAAGGAAGAACCTTCAAGGCGGAGTGTCCTTTCCTGTACAAAACGGCGCCCAAGTGGCTGAGGCAGGGAGCATTTTCCTTCACAGAACCGGCATCCTCGTATGCCTGTGGGTTACTCTAAAGAAACGACACTGTGAGCAACCTCTTCGAAAAGGCCTTCGCAAGCGACTTGGAGACAACAGCAGCACAGTGGAGGCACAGACCATTGTCCTAGAGAGCAGCACAGTGTCTCTAGCAGCGATCGCTTCCCGGAGGATACTTAAGCCACACCGAAATTCCAGCAGGGAGTTTTGCCTTATAGAAGTACAACTCACTCAAGAAAGAGGGATGAGGTGTAGGGCTAATCTACGTGCGCTCACGCTCTGTGTCCCCGAGAAGGTTTCACGGAGCAGAATGCATCACCGACCGCTACCACGTGTGTGCACCAAAGAAGCCCTGTGCCGTGGGTGTTCTCAGGCCGACAGCGAAGACCTAGGTGTGTGCTGCACCCGCGCCCGGTGGTTCACACGTTGCGTGACCCTGTGCCTTTTGAAGATGCTCAGAGCGGGTGGCACCTGCGTGCTGCGAGCGCAAGAGGTGTAGAGTGTAAAGGCCTTTCACACTGGAGGAAAGGCTTGCATCTCATGGAGAAAATGTGTACGTCGTCCGGGAGATGGAGGCGCGCTCTTGACACCATTTCCTCTGCCCGTTTCAAACACAAGTGTTTGTACTCGATCTGGGCTGCCTGGTGAAACGCTTGGCAGTCCGCATCACCCTGAGCACCTTTCCTGAAGTTTGATTTGTAGCTGGGTAAACTCGGGCTTCAGAGGCTTAGATGAGACCAAACGTGTTCAGCTTGTGGCGAAAGCCTTTGACCAGAGGCATATAAGCTTGTGCTTGGGGCGAGGGCTAGGCAAGAACGTTTACACACTGGGTTTTTATCTTTACCCTAAGCTGTCCCTTTTGGCTGCAGCAGGCGGAGGGAACCCGCGGAGAGAGAACAGCTGCGAAGTGGATGCACACAACAGTCACCTCGATACCAGCCCCGGGCTCCCAAGCAACGATCCTTCCCCGCAGGGTACTTAACCCACCCAGGGATTCAAGCAGGGAGTTCGCCTTGTCCAACTCGCACAGGAGACTGGCATGAGATGTAGGGCTCATCTACTTGCGTTCACACTACGTGGCCCGGAGAAGTTCTCACGGAGCCGAATCCAGTGCCCTTCCTCCACCACGTGTGTACACAAAGGAGCGCTGGGCAGTGGGTTTTCTCAGGCCAAGAGAGAAGCCCTTGTTCTGTGCTGCACCTGCTGGGTGGTTCAAAGGTTTTCTGACCTTCCTGCTCTGGAAGCTTTTCAGAGCTGAGGCTACGCCTGGGCTGCGAAAGCAGAGAGGCGTAGAGGCCTTTCACACTGAAGGCGTGGGCCTGTTTCCCATGGGGATAGTGTACGTCGCCCAACCCCCACTCCCACCCCAGCCCACCCCACCCCACCCCACTCCAACCCACCCCCAGCTGGAGGCGTGCGGGTTGACACCATTTTGTCCTGCCCATGGCAAATACAAAGAGGCGTACACGATTTGGGCTGTCTGGTGAAAGAATTTTGAATCGGCGGCACCCTGAGTACCTTTCCCGAAGTTTGCTTCCTAGCTGGTTAAACTCGGCATTCAGAGGCGAGATGAGAACAAACTTGCTCCGCGTGCGGCGAAGTGCCCTGATGCCCTGCCCTAAATGTTTGAGCTTCTGGCCAGCGTCAGGCAAGTACTTTGACACGTAGGAGTCTCCCTTTTACTCCAAGCTGTCCCTGTTGGCTGAAGCAGTCGGCGTGTCTGTATCGCAGCCTGGGAGGCCGGGCATTGGGGGAGTCTGCCAAGTGACTGGCCTCCATTTATAGCTAACTGAGAAACTGCGTCGAAGCTTTCGGGAGCCTCTTACAGGGAATGGTTGCAGTTCGGAATTGGAGACTGTGCTGGCAAACGTCAGCAGCTCCTCTCCCTCGGAGGGCTCTTGGTGTGCCGACTCCTAACAGCCAGCACGGTCCCCAGCTCGTGAACGGTCCCATTGCGAGCCGGTCTCGTCCGTGAAAGAGCCACGTGAGGCTGAGCTCCAAGAGTCGGGCTCCACACCTGGAGCCTTTGGGACAGGGCAGTCCTGAGCCGATGTGCCCACCAGGGGACGCGACCAAAGTTTACGTACCACAGGAAAGCGCATCAAGGCCTCGTGTTCTCTCCATGAAATGAACGTGAGCTTGAAGGGTGATGCGTCAGCGTGCACCGTGAACAGCTCGCTGGTACGCCTGTCTTTGCCCCCTCTCACGGTCTCACGCACCCGGGCTCAGTTCCGTGCAGGAATGCTGAGTGGGAGCGCCAGCCTCGCTTCTGGACTCGAAAGCCTTCCACCCCCTAATGGCAGGTTGTGTGTGTCTCTCACGTGGGGGGAGGAATGAGGTCGCCCACAGAGGTTCTGCCATGAAAGATCTAAAGACGCACGCTGCTGAGGAGCTTGTTCCTCATGGAGCGTCCCCGAAGGCCAGAAGAATGCCGAAGGTCTCTTTCAAAGCTGCCGGATGCTCTGCCGTTCTAGGCCTGAGATAAGGACCTTGTGACGGCACTGTAACCCCGCGAGATACAGGAGACATCGCCAGTGCGAGTGGCAATCCGGAAGGAAGAACCTTCAAGGCGGCGTGTCCTTTCCTGTACAAAACGGCGCCCAAGTGGCTGAGGCAGGGAGCATTTTCCTTCACAGAACCGGCATCCTCGTATGCCTGTGGGTTACTCTAAAGAAACGACACTGTGAGCAACCTCTTCGAAAAGGCCTTCGCAAGCGACTTGGAGACAACAGCAGCGCAGTGGAGGCACAGACCATTGTCCTAGAGAGCAGCACAGTGTCTCTAGCAGCGATTGCTTCCCGGAGGATACTTAAGCCACACCGAGATTCCAGCAGGGAGTTTTGCCTTATAGCAGTACAACTCACTCAAGAAAGAGGGATGAGGTGTAGGGCTAATCTACGTGCGCTCACGCTCTGTGTCCCCGAGAAGGTTTCACGGAGCAGAATGCATCACCGACCGCTACCACGTGTGTGCACCAAAGAAGCCCGGTGCCGTGGGTGTTCTCAGGCCGACAGCGAAGACCTAGGTGTGTGCTGCACCCGCGCCCGGTGGTTCACACGTTGCGTGACCCTGTGCCTTTTGAAGATGCTCAGAGCGGGTGGCACCTGCGTGCTGCGAGCGCAAGAGTTGTAGAGTGTAAAGGCCTTTCACACTGGAGGAAAGGCTTGCATCTCATGGAGAAAATGTGTACGTCGCCCGGGAGATGGAGGCGCGCTCTTGACACCATTTCCTCTGCCCGTTTCAAACACAAGTGTTTGTACTCGATCTGGGCTGCCTGGTGAAACGCTTGGCAGTCCGCATCACCCTGAGCACCTTTCCTGAAGTTTGATTCGTAGCTGGGTAAACTCGGGCTTCAGAGGCTTAGATGAGACCAAACGTGTTCAGCTTGTGGCGAAAGCCTTTGACCAGAGGCATATAAGCTTGTGCTTGGGGCGAGGGCTAGGCAAGAACGTTTACACACTGGGTTTTTTTCTTTACCCTAAGCTGTCCCTTTTGGCTGAAGCAGGCGGAGGGAACCCGCGGAGAGAGAACAGCTGCGAAGTGGATGCACACAACAGTCACCTCGATACCAGCCCCGGGCTCCCAAGCAACGATCCTTCCCCGCAGGGTACTTAACCCACCCAGGGATTCAAGCAGGGAGTTCGCCTTGTCCAACTCGCACAGGAGACTGGCATGAGATGTAGGGCTCATCTACTTGCGTTCACACTACGTGGCCCGGAGAAGTTCTCACGGAGCCGAATCCAGCGCCCTTCCTCCACCACGTGTGTACACAAAGGAGCGCTGGGCAGTGGGTGTTCTCAGGCCAAGAGAGAAGCCCTTGTTCTGTGCTGCACCTGCTGGGTGGTTCAAAGGTTTTCTGACCTTCCTGCTCTGGAAGCTTTTCAGAGCTGAGGCTACGCCTGGGCTGCGAAAGCAGAGAGGCGTAGAGGCCTTTCACACTGAAGGCGTGGGCCTGTTTCCCATGGGGAAAGTGTACGTCGCCCAACCCCCACTCCCACCCCACCCCACCCCACCCCACCCCACTCCAACCCACCCCCAGCTGGAGGCATGCGGGTTGACACCATTTTGTCCTGCCCATGGAAAATACAAAGAGGCGTACACGATTTGGGCTGTCTGGTGAAAGAATTTTGAATCGGCGGCACCCTGAGTACCTTTCCCGAAGTTTGCTTCCTAGCTGGTTAAACTCGGCATTCAGAGGCGAGATGAGAACAAACTTACTCCGCGTGCGGCGAAGTGCCCTGATGCCCTGCCCTAAATGTTTGAGCTTCTGGCCAGCGTCAGGCAAGTACTTTGACACGTAGGAGTCTCCCTTTTACTCCAAGCTGTCCCTGTTGGCTGAAGCAGTTGGCGTGTCTGTATCGCAGCCTGGGAGGCCGGGCGTTGGGGGAGTCTGCCAAGTGACTGGCCTCCATTTATAGCTAACTGAGAAACTGCGTCGAAGCTTTCGGGAGCCTCTTACAGGGAATGGTTGCAGTTCGGAATTGGAGACTGTGCTGGCAAACGTCAGCAGCTCCTCTCCCTCGGAGGGCTCTTGGTGTGCCGACTCCTAACAGCCAGCACGGTCCCCAGCTCGTGAACGGTCCCATTGCGAGCCGGTCTCGTCCGTGAAAGAGCCACGTGAGGCTGAGCTCCAAGAGTGGGGCTCCACACCTGGAGCCTTTGGGACAGGGCAGTCCTGAGCCGATGTGCCCACCAGGGGACGCGACCAAAGTTTACGTACCACAGGAAAGCGCATCAAGGCCTCGTGTTCTCTCCATGAAATGAACGTGAGCTTGAAGGTTGATGCGTCAGCGTGCACCGTGAACAGCTCGCTGGTACGCCTGTCTTTACCCCCTCTCACGGTCTCACGCACCCGGGCTCAGTTCCGTGCAGGAATGCTGAGTGGGAGCGCCAGCCTCGCTTCTGGACTCGAAAGCCTTCCACCCCCTAATGGCAGGTTGTGTGTGTCTCTCACGTGGGGGGAGGAATGAGGTCGCCCACAGAGGTTCTGCCATGAAAGATCTAAAGACGCACGCTGCTGAGGAGCTTGTTCCTCATGGAGCGTCCCCGAAGGCCAGAAGAATGCCGAAGGTCTCTTTCAAAGCTGCCGGACGCTCTGCCATTCTAGGCCTGAGATAAGGACCTTGTGACGGCACTGTAACCCCGCGAGATTCAGGAGACATCGCCAGTGCGAGTGGCAATCCGGAAGGAAGAACCTTCAAGGCGGAGTGTCCTTTCCTGTACAAAACGGCGCCCAAGTGGCTGAGGCAGGGAGCATTTTCCTTCACAGAACCGGCATCCTCGTCTGCCTGTGGGTTACTCTAAAGAAACGACACTGTGAGCAACCTCTTCGAAAAGGCCTTCGCAAGCGACTTGGAGACAACAGCAGCGCAGTGGAGGCACAGACCATTGTCCTAGAGAGCAGCACAGTGTCTCTAGCAGCGATCGCTTCCCGGAGGATACTTAAGCCACACCGAGATTCCAGCAGGGAGTTTTGCCTTATAGAAGTACAACTCACTCAAGAAAGAGGGATGAGGTGTAGGGCTAATCTACGTGCGCTCACGCTCTGTGTCCCCGAGAAGGTTTCACGGAGCAGAATGCATCACCGACCGCTACCACGTGTGTGCACCAAAGAAGCCCTGTGCCGTGGGTGTTCTCAGGCCGACAGCGAAGACCTAGGTGTGTGCTGCACCCGCGCCCGGTGGTTCACACGTTGCGTGACCCTGTGCCTTTTGAAGATGCTCAGAGCGGGTGGCACCTGCGTGCTGCGAGCGCAAGAGGTGTAGAGTGTAAAGGCCTTTCACACTGGAGGAAAGGCTTGCATCTCATGGAGAAAATGTGTACGTCGCCCGGGAGATGGAGGCGCGCTCTTGACACCATTTCCTCTGCCCGTTTCAAACACAAGTGTTTGTACTCGATCTGGGCTGCCTGGTGAAACGCTTGGCAGTCCGCATCACCCTGAGCACCTTTCCTGAAGTTTGATTTGTAGCTGGGTAAACTCGGGCTTCAGAGGCTTAGATGAGACCAAACGTGTTCAGCTTGTGGCGAAAGCCTTTGACCAGAGGCATATAAGCTTGTGCTTGGGGCGAGGGCTAGGCAAGAACGTTTACACACTGGGTTTTTATCTTTACCCTAAGCTGTCCCTTTTGGCTGCAGCAGGCGGAGGGAACCCGCGGAGAGAGAACAGCTGCGAAGTGGATGCACACAACAGTCACCTCGATACCAGCCCCGGGCTCCCAAGCAACGATCCTTCCCCGCAGGGTACTTAACCCACCCAGGGATTCAAGCAGGGAGTTCGCCTTGTCCAACTCGCACAGGAGACTGGCATGAGATGTAGGGCTCATCTACTTGCGTTCACACTACGTGGCCCGGAGAAGTTCTCACGGAGCCGAATCCAGTGCCCTTCCTCCACCACGTGTGTACACAAAGGAGCGCTGGGCAGTGGGTGTTCTCAGGCCAAGAGAGAAGCCCTTGTTCTGTGCTGCACCTGCTGGGTGGTTCAAAGGTTTTCTGACCTTCCTGCTCTGGAAGCTTTTCAGAGCTGAGGCTACGCCTGGGCTGCGAAAGCAGAGAGGCGTAGAGGCCTTTCACACTGAAGGCGTGGGCCTGTTTCCCATGGGGATAGTGTACGTCGCCCAACCCCCACTCCCACCCCAGCCACCCCACCCCACCCCACTCCAACCCACCCCCAGCTGGAGGCGTGCGGGTTGACACCATTTTGTCCTGCCCATGGAAAATACAAAGAGGCGTACACGATTTGGGCTGTCTGGTGAAAGAATTTTGAATCGGCGGCACCCTGAGTACCTTTCCCGAAGTTTGCTTCCTAGCTGGTTAAACTCGGCATTCAGAGGCGAGATGAGAACAAACTTGCTCCGCGTGCGGCGAAGTGCCCTGATGCCCTGCCCTAAATGTTTGAGCTTCTGGCCAGCGTCAGGCAAGTACTTTGACACGTAGGAGTCTCCCTTTTACTCCAAGCTGTCCCTGTTGGCTGAAGCAGTCGGCGTGTCTGTATCGCAGCCTGGGAGGCCGGGCGTTGGGGGAGTCTGCCAAGTGACTGGCCTCCATTTATAGCTAACTGAGAAACTGCGTCGAAGCTTTCGGGAGCCTCTTACAGGGAATGGTTGCAGTTCGGAATTGGAGACTGTGCTGGCAAACGTCAGCAGCTCCTCTCCCTCGGAGGGCTCTTGGTGTGCCGACTCCTAACAGCCAGCACGGTCCCCAGCTCGTGAACGGTCCCATTGCGAGCCGGTCTCGTCCGTGAAAGAGCCACGTGAGGCTGAGCTCCAAGAGTCGGGCTCCACACCTGGAGCCTTTGGGACAGGGCAGTCCTGAGCCGATGTGCCCACCAGGGGACGCGACCAAAGTTTACGTACCACAGGAAAGCGCATCAAGGCCTCGTGTTCTCTCCATGAAATGAACGTGAGCTTGAAGGGTGATGCATCAGCGTGCACCGTGAACAGCTCGCTGGTACGCCTGTCTTTGCCCCCTCTCACGGTCTCACGCACCCGGGCTCAGTTCCGTGCAGGAATGCTGAGTGGGAGCGCCAGCCTCGCTTCTGGACTCGAAAGCCTTCCACCCCCTAATGGCAGGTTGTGTGTGTCTCTCACGTGGGGGGAGGAATGAGGTCGCCCACAGAGGTTCTGCCATGAAAGATCTAAAGACGCACGCTGCTGAGGAGCTTGTTCCTCATGGAGCGTCCCCGAAGGCCAGAAGAATGCCGAAGGTCTCTTTCAAAGCTGCCGGACGCTCTGCCGTTCTAGGCCTGAGATAAGGACCTTGTGACGGCACTGTAACCCCGCGAGATACAGGAGACATCGCCAGTGCGAGTGGCAATCCGGAAGGAAGAACCTTCAAGGCGGCGTGTACTTTCCTGTACAAAACGGCGCCCAAGTGGCTGAGGCAGGGAGCATTTTCCTTCACAGAACCGGCATCCTCGTATGCCTGTGGGTTACTCTAAAGAAACGACACTGTGAGCAACCTCTTCGAAAAGGCCTTCACAAGCGACTTGGAGACAACAGCAGCGCAGTGGAGGCACAGACCATTGTCCTAGAGAGCAGCACAGTGTCTCTAGCAGCGATTGCTTCCCGGAGGATACTTAAGCCACACCGAGATTCCAGCAGGGAGTTTTGCCTTATAGCAGTACAACTCACTCAAGAAAGAGGGATGAGGTGTAGGGCTAATCTACGTGCGCTCACGCTCTGTGTCCCCGAGAAGGTTTCACGGAGCAGAATGCATCACCGACCGCTACCACGTGTGTGCACCAAAGAAGCCCGGTGCCGTGGGTGTTCTCAGGCCGACAGCGAAGACCTAGGTGTGTGCTGCACCCGCGCCCGGTGGTTCACACGTTGCGTGACCCTGTGCCTTTTGAAGATGCTCAGAGCGGGTGGCACCTGCGTGCTGCGAGCGCAAGAGGTGTAGAGTGTAAAGGCCTTTCACACTGGAGGAAAGGCTTGCATCTCATGGAGAAAATGTGTACGTCGCCCGGGAGATGGAGGCGCGCTCTTGACACCATTTCCTCTGCCCGTTTCAAACACAAGTGTTTGTACTCGATCTGGGCTGCCTGGTGAAACGCTTGGCAGTCCGCATCACCCTGAGCACCTTTCCTGAAGTTTGATTCGTAGCTGGGTAAACTCGGGCTTCAGAGGCTTAGATGAGACCAAACGTGTTCAGCTTGTGGCGAAAGCCTTTGACCAGAGGCATATAAGCTTGTGCTTGGGGCGAGGGCTAGGCAAGAACGTTTACACACTGGGTTTTTTTCTTTACCCTAAGCTGTCCCTTTTGGCTGAAGCAGGCGGAGGGAACCCGCGGAGAGAGAACAGCTGCGAAGTGGATGCACACAACAGTCACCTCGATACCAGCCCCGGGCTCCCAAGCAACGATCCTTCCCCGCAGGGTACTTAACCCACCCAGGGATTCAAGCAGGGAGTTCGCCTTGTCCAACTCGCACAGGAGACTGGCATGAGATGTAGGGCTCATCTACTTGCGTTCACACTACGTGGCCCGGAGAAGTTCTCACGGAGCCGAATCCAGCGCCCTTCCTCCACCACGTGTGTACACAAAGGAGCGCTGGGCAGTGGGTGTTCTCAGGCCAAGAGAGAAGCCCTTGTTCTGTGCTGCACCTGCTGGGTGGTTCAAAGGTTTTCTGACCTTCCTGCTCTGGAAGCTTTTCAGAGCTGAGGCTACGCCTGGGCTGCGAAAGCAGAGAGGCGTAGAGGCCTTTCACACTGAAGGCG